>NC_142035.1:15400684-16040997 GCF_982192425.1 Myodes glareolus | reverse complement strand
TCCCCTGCAAGTGTCTTTACCCAGAGTCAGCTTACTGGCCCCCAGTTTTAATTATTACCAACAATAACGAAATGTATTGATGGGTTACAGTAGTATGTTTCTGGTACATTCCTGCCTTACACACTGATCTCTTAAGCATTTATTTTCCTTTATGATAACAGTCAAAGTCTTCTTCCCTAGCACTGTTGAATTAAATGACCCAACGAGCTCAGTGTGTCTTCCCCTGTGTGGCAGAACACCAGGGCTCATGCCTCCCAGCCGGCTGTGACTCTGTCCTTCCTGTCTGTGACACATTCCTTCATGTCTTTTAGCTACTGTTGTCTTCTTCCTGCTGGCCGAATGTACTGTCCTCTGTTCACCGGGGGCATCAACAGTGGAATGTTGTCTTCATTTTGGTAGAGAAGAAATGTTAGATATCACGTCTTTGTTATATGACAAATAATCTTTTTGAATTAGGGTTTTGCTCACGGTGGCTCCTGCTCTACAGAAGGCTGGCACAGCAATGTGGAGTGTGTTCTTCCCCTAGGGGAGCATCTCCCGCGCTCGCTGTTCCTCTTGCTTGCGGCGCCTTTCTTTGCCTGATCGCAGAAAAAGATTACTCTATATTTTATTCTAGTTTCCGTATCTTAATTAAAATAATAACTCTTTGATTCTTTGGGGATTTATTTTGATATGTGGTGGGAGGCCTTGGATTTTTTTTCCTGCCCCAAACTGGAAATGAATCGTTCCAACATTGTTAATTGAGCAGCTCACAAAACTTCCCATTAATTTAAATGCCACTTAAATCGATACTAAATTCTAGCATGCACTGGGGTGTGTCTGCTGGCTTGTTACTTTCTCATAGTGATATCTCTTCTTCTCTATTGTTTTTAGTAATTATTAGTTTACAGCCCATTTCATATCTGGTAGGTGAAATGTATTATTTATATTTGTGAAAAATTTATTATTCACTATGTTTATTTCTCCATTCATTGTTTAGACTCAGATTTTTATAAGTTCCAGTAAGTTGCTAGTTGAGTTTTAATTGAGATCCCATTAAGCTTGCATATGACTTTGAAAAAAATCAATAGTTTGTAGTGCCTTTTCCCCATCCTTGCGTAGGTATGTGCAGTTACTGCTGAGTGCTGAGGGCTCCCTTCAAACTGCGAAGTCCCACACTGTTGCAAATGCTTCTTCATGAGTCTCCGAGATTCTACTCCTAAGGAGAAAATCAGACAGTTTGTCTGTCTGTCCATCCATTGATCTAGTTTTTTTTTTTTTCCAAGACAGGGTCTCTCCGTGTTCCTAGCTGTCCTGAAACTAGCTCTCTAGATCAGGCTGGCCTGAACTCCAGAGATTTGCTAGCCTCTGCCTTTGCTGCTGGGTGTAAAGGTGTGTACCACCACTGCTGAGCTCCATATATCTATTTTTAATCTATCTACTTATGGTGTGGGAGAATTGTCTGTATTCTGTCAATCATGTATTTTAATAAAATGCTGATTGGCCAGGCAGGAAGTATAGGTGGGAAAACCAGACAGGAAGTAGAGGTGATGCAATGAGAACAGGAGAATTCTGGGAAGCAGGAAGCTCCCTCTGCCACTCCTGCCCAGATCACTGAAGAAGCAACATGTGAGCTGACAGCTGAAAAAGGTACCAAGCCATATGCCTAATGTAGATAAGGATAATGGGGTAATATATGTTATAAGAGCTAATAAGTAGCCAGAGCTAAGGCTATATCAATCAGTTTATAATCTTATGGAGTCTTGTGTGTGGTTTTCTTTGGGACTTGCCGGTTGTGGGGTACCGGGTGAGACAGATACCCCAACAAGCCAGCCATCATGTTACATACTTATGTATCAATAATCAATCATCTATCTGTCATCAGTTCATTATCTATTGATCATGTGCTTATACATTCATCTATCATCTATAACCAATTACCATCTATTAATAAATCATCATCTAGCATTTATCTACCTATAATCTATTATCTATTATCATTGATCTATTATCTATAATCTGCATATGTATTGATAATCTATCTATAGATCAATCACCTGTCTAACATCTACTTAGCTGTCATTTGTCTATTAGCTATCTGTCTGTCTGTCTATCTGCCTATTTATCTATCATCTGTCTATCTATCCATCTATCTATCTATGTATCTATCATCACAGCTCTTTTTAGCTGGGAGCAGTTCTGACCTGGGGGATGATTGACAAGGAGATGACTTTATCTGTCACATCTGGAGACCAGCAACTGGAGAGCCAAGGCCTGTGATGTCACTAAACATTTTACAGTGACCAGGTCAATAGTTGTGTGAGAGAATTGTCAGTCCCAAATACAGGCAGTACTGAAATGGAGAATCCTAATCTCCACGGTGAGTGGTTCTCTCCCCATGGAGTGTTTATTGGCATAGAACGGGGGGAATCTGTCTGTCTGTGTCAGGGATTGGCTTACTGTCCTGCAGGTGTCAGCTTCAAGCCTCCCAGTAAGTGGTGTCATTAGCTTACACAGAGCTGAGTTCACAGAGGTGTGATAGTTTGAGCTGACTTTGTGGAGAGCTGTGATGTCCTAAAGCAGACTAGACCAAGGATTGTATGCTGTAGGACAGTGGTCTTGTACCCTATAAAGATTTGTCACTTGTATTGATTTAATAAAATGATGATTGGCCCTATAGCCAGGCAGGAAGTATAGGCAGGGTGACCAGAACAGGAGAATTCTGAGAAGAGAAAAGGGTCAGTCTGCTGTCGTCACCCAGACACAGAGGACACAAGATGAGAATGCCTCACTGATAAAAGCTACCAAGCCACGTGGCTAACACAGACAAGATTCATGGGTTAATGTAGGAAGTATGAGTTAATAAGAGGCCTGAGCTAATAGGCCAACCACATAACTAATGTGGACCTCTTTGTGTTTCTTTGGGACTGAACAGCTGCAGGACTGGGCATGATGAAAACCGCTGTCTATGATTGTAGGAAGAGGAGATCCACCATTCCACTTTTACAGACTTGTGAAACTCACTTGTTACAGGAGTCTAATAAGTGGTCTCTGCAGTGGAAGACTGAGTGGAAGGGGCCATGAAGAGGTTTTTGGGCAATTATTTAGGGCACAGGGAACCTGGATAGCAGATGGGGAATGTACCCTATTCCTGGGACACAGTTGTCTTAAAAAATATGGCAGAGGCCAAGGAAATGATCCGGTGGATGAAAGTGCTTGCCACACAAGTGTGAGACCCCAAGTTTGAATTCCCTGAACCCATGTAAAGCTAGGTAGAGGACTGAGTGACTGTGACCCCAGGGTTTTTATGGTGAGGTGGGAGGTGGGGACAGGAGAGTCCCTGCAGCCTTACTGACCGGCTAGCCTGGAGTACACAGTATATCCAGAGATTCTATTCCAAACAATCTTGAAGGTGAGGACCAACACCTAGCGCTGTCCTCTGACCTCCACACACCAGCCATAGCATGCATGTACCCATATCCCCACACATGAGCAGACACACACATCATTCACACACACGCAAACTCATTTACATATCCACCCATATTTGGTTTACCCTTCCTTCACTGATGGGCATTTATGTTGTTTTACTTCTTGGCAATGAAGAATAGTGCTATTATGACTATGGATATAGGAACACCTTCTTGAAGAGCTGGAGAGATGGCCCAGCAGTTAAAGACACTTGCTACTCAAGCATGAGGACCAGAGTCATGATCCCAACACCCCTGTAAAGGTTGAACATGGTCCCACACGCACTTGCAGTCCCAACACCAAGTAAGGCAGAGACCAGAGGGTTTCTGGGGTTTGCTGGCTTCCAGCTGAAAACAGGAGCTCCGGGAGAGACCTCGCCTCAAAGGAACAAGGTAGAGAGTGTAGAATAGGAAACCTGAGGCTATCCTCTGACCTCTGTGCGCACAGAGGCACACACGTGCACACACCACATATAAACCCATCATCTCCCCTTCCTCCCACCTCCCCTGTCCTCAGTATCTCTTAGCAACAAGCTTTCACTTCTTGGCATGGGTGGTGAGGAGCATCGCTAGGTCCTATGGCGATTCTGTGTTTAATACCGAGGAGCCATGGTACTGTTTTCACAGTTAGTATCCTGCCCATGGTACTCACGGGCTCTGGTTTTTCTACCTCTCCAGTGCTCACATCTGTCAGCACCCCTCCCCATTATAACTTACTGCATCACTCTGTGCATCTTTTCCATGTGTGGATGGGGCAGCCACTTATCTTTTCTGTAGAAATGTCTGTTCAGGCCCCATTGCTCATTTCTGAATCTGATGTTTTCTGAGTCATATGCTTTTTATTACATTTATTTCTTTGTTTATTTAGTGTGGAGGGCACGTGGGCCAAGCTGTGTGTGTGGAGGTCAGAGGACAACCTGCAGGAGTCAGTGTTCTCCTGGGGATTGAAGTCAGGTCAGAATACTTGGCGACAAGTGACTTTACTCTCTGAGTCACTTCACTGGCCCAAGTCCTGTACTTTTAAACATTCATTTAAAGTATCATCCTGCGTGGTCTGGGACTGTAATCCAGTGGTAGGGTACTTGCCTAGGATGTGTGATACCCTAGACTTAATCCCAATACTGCAAAACAAACGAAAACCAAATAAAGTAGCATAAACAACAACAACAACAAAAATGCCGTGTATACTATCTTGCATTTTACTTTTCATTGACTTTCTTATTCTTTCTTTTCTTTTCTTTTCTTTCCTTTATGTATACAACATTCTGCCTCCATGTGGTTATTATTCTCCAGATCTCATTACAGATGGTTGTGAGCCACCATGTGGTTGCTGGGAATTGAACTCAGGACCTCTGGAAGAACAACCAGTGCTCTTAACCACCTGAGCCATCTCTCCAGCCCCCTTATTCTTTGTTTTAGTTGCTGTATGGTGCCCTGTAATGTGTGCACACTTCTATTTATTACCTCTATCAGACATCTGGAGGGTTTCCTTGTTCATTGTGACAGAGCTTCAGTCAACATTTTTGCTTGTTTCTATGGCTCAATCCCCCCCCCAGCCCGAGACAAGGTTCCCCCCCCCCCGTAACAGTCCTAACTGTCTTGGAACTTGCTTTGTAGACAATCTGGCCTCAAACTCAGAGATCCACCTGCCTTTGCCTTCTGAGTGCTGGAACTAAAGGCATGCACTATGCCTGGCAAATGATTCTTGCTTTCAAATTTTATTTATTTATTATTATTTATTTGTTTTATTTGTATGGGTGTTTTGCCTGCATGTATGTCTGTGCACCATATGTGTGCCTGGTACCTATGGAGGCCAGAATAGAGTACTGGTTCCCTTGAGACTGGAGTTAACAGACAGTGTGAGCTACCTTGTAGCTCACAATTGTGGGGAATTGAACCAGGTCCTCTGGAAGATCAACCAGTAGTCTGAGCCATATCTCCAGCTATGGATCAGTTTTTGAGTAGTCAAAATATAAGTTTTCAATAGCCATTTATGAGTCTTCTAGAAAAACAATCCTTTTGTTGTTCTCTCAGAGTTGCAATTCCAATTTATTTCTGATCTTCCACTTTGCTTAGAAATCTCAGAACAGTGGCTACAGCAGTGGGGACAGTGGCCATCCTTGTTTTGTCCTTGACATCGGTGAGCTGGCCTCCTGCATTTCTGTTAGGGATGGGTGGTTTAGCCTTTTGGGTTAAGATAAATGTTATTTTTCATTTTAAGGTATGATCTCTTTGTGTTTAATTAATTAATTGTTTTATTTATTTATTTTACTGGTTTTTTTGAGACAGGGTTTCTCTGTGTAACAGTTTTGACTGTCCTGGAACTCACTCTGTAGACCAGGCTGGCCTTGAACTCACAGAGATCTACTTGCCTCTGCCTCGTGAGTGCTGGAATTAAGGGCATGTGCCATCCCTGCCCGTCTATTCAAATTATTTTTATAGATTAACTTCATCATATGGTTTTCTTTTTCTAATTATTATAGTAACAACTTTATATTATTTACTTTGGAGATGAGCATGCTGACATGTAGCTCTCCTTGGCCTGGTGGTCACTGGGTGGAACAAGCTGACTTTGAACTTCCATTGATTCTCCTGCCTCCCCTGTGATTACAGGCGTGTGCCACCTCCCTGCAGAAGTATACTTTACTACAGTAGCAGTCTTGCAGTTTCAAATGCATTCTGCTAATTAACTGCAAAGTTACATTTGTCTGTGTTTGTGTAATGAATTTTGTGCATGTGAGACATTAGTGATGATTGACTTTTATGAGTCATCTTTGTTTAACTCAAAGTGACAAGGTTTTTTTTCCTTTCATATGAAGACATTATTGAGATAATTTGCATTTAGTGAAATGCACAAACCTTAAGCATACGACTCGATGAATTTTGACAAACAGGCACACCACAGTATCTATCATTAAAACTAAGGCATGGTGCAGTACACAAAGCTCCCTTGTGACTCTTGCATTCAACCATTTCTCTGTGGGGTGAGGAGATGGCTCAGTGGTGCTTGTGCGAGTATGAGGACCAGCATTTGGATCCTCAGAAACCACGTAAAGCTGGGTAAGTGTGAGGGTGTAATCCCTGCACTTGGGACGCGTAGAAGGGGGATCCTGGCGCAATCAAGCTAGCTATCAAGACCAGCAGACACTCACACACCCACACATTTGAACACTTGTGCACATGCGTACACATCCCATGCATGTATTCCTGGAAAAAGCAACCACTTCTCTGATTTCTGTCAACATAGATTCATTTTGTCGCTCAAGAGCATCATGTAAATGACATCCGTTTGTGCTCTGTGATTGGCTTCTTCCATTCCACAAGGCTTTGAGACTTATCTGGCGTGTCATGCCAATAGTCTGTTTAGCTTTGTGAGATGAGCGGATAAGATCTTTCACCTCTTTTAATGCCCTGAAAGGTTTTGCCACATGAAAATGTTTTGATGTGGGAAAGGCATCTGAGAAATCACAGGAGGCAGGAGCCATCACTGAAGACATCTTTTGGCAATCTCCTTCACATTTTCACCTGGGACTTGTCTATTGAGGTAGACCATTTGTCCTTAAGACAGAGGCGTGGATGGGGAGGTGGGTTGGGGGAAAGTGGAGAAAGCGGGAGGAGGGGAGGGAGTTGGAACAGGGATAGCTGTGTAAAATGAGAAAAGATTGTATTATAAAAAATTCTTAATAAAAAAAGACAAGTTTTGGTATGTGGTGTTTTTTCTAGAAAATAATCCATCCCATTGAGGTTTTGAAATTATAATCACACAGCTATGCTGAGTCCTCTCAGGGTGCTTGACTATAGTTTCTCTTTCGGCATTGATAACATTTTGGCTTCCATTAATGAACGACACAGGTTATTTTATGAACTCTGGAATTTACTTAATCCTACCTTTTACTGACTATTTACGGTTGCTAATCAATGATTAGTATCAGTGATGTTTGCTGTATGCACCCCGATGTGGAACTTAAAGTTATTTTTTTTATCTTAATGTGTGCTTGTGTGTTTGTGTATGTGTATGAGCATATGTGCATGTTCACATGTATGAGTATGGGCATGTGCATGGCTCATCATTGCACATGTTGAGGTCAGAGGTCAACCTTGGGTATTGGACCTTGCCTTTTCACCTTTTGTTTGCAGCTGTGTACTGCAAGCTAGCTGGGTTTGATGTGCCCCCCTGTCTCCGTCTTCCATCCTGCTATATCCTGTGCTGGGCTATAGATTTGTGCTGTTGTCTCCAGTTTTACATGGGTTCTGGGGATCCAAATCCAGGGTTCTGACACTTTCTCCATCAAGTCACTTCAGCAGGCCCCAATGCTACTTTTATTGACTTAAGAAAGAAATAATGTCAGCAGGCTGCCATTCCTTCTGGAAGCTCTGCTGAAGAATCCTTCTGCTGCATTTGTGCATGTGTGTGTATTCATGTGTGAACTGCTGTGGAGGCCAGAGGTCAAGCTCAGGTTCATGCCTCTGGAGACTCCTACCTTTGTTTTGAAGCAGGGCAATTCCACTGAGACCTGAGAGCAGGTTAAGCTGGCCAAGGAGCCTCAGGGACCCTCCTCCCTTTACCCAGCCCTGGCTCTGGGATGACAGGTACATGCCACCACACCCAGCTTCTTAAGAGCATGTTGGGGATGGAACTCAGATATCCATGCACTTACTGGCTGAGATGTCTCCCAACCCCCACTCACTGCCCCTTGGCTCCCAGCACACTGTGTGTGCTCATAGCTCCCATTCAGCCTCTGTTTCCAGAATCTTCCTTTTTGCTTTCAGCAAAGTTAGTTAGCTTTCAGCTTCTTTACTCCGGATATTTCCAACTTAGACATACTGCAATTTCCTTTTTACTGTTAGTTTTTAAAATTAGCATATAAGGTAGTGGGTTCCACAATGCATTTTCATACATATTTTGCTTTGTTGACCCTCTTGCCCTCTTCCCCACCCCACACTGTCTGGGTCGCCCCGTTTCTTCCTCCTCTGGCCTCTCTTAGGCTTTCGTGTCACATGGGTTCTATTTCCCTCCTCTCCCACCCCTCCCTTAAGATCCATCACCCCCTGCGAGGTCCCCTTTCTATTCTCACAACTTATGCCCCCCCAATACACACATCCATAAAAATTAAAGTCTAGGCTCCACATACGGGAGGAAGCATGTGACATTTGCCTTTCTGAGCCTGGGGTACTTCACTGAAGATGGTAATTTCCAGACCCGTCCGTTTCCTAGTAAATGTCACAGTTTCATTTTGCTATGGTTAAATAAAATTCTATCACATATGTATGTTCCGTGCTTTTTTTTTTCCTCATCCATTTATCTGTTGATGGGTGTCTAGGCTGGTTACATTTCTTGGCTAATGTAAATACTGAAGCATACTTATTACTATTGTCATAGCTGGTGTTTTTGAGATAGGGTCTTGTTATGACACCTAGGCTGGCCTTGAACTAGAGAACCTCCGGCCTCCATTTCCAAAATTCTGGGATTAGATGTGTGTACTGCCATGCCTCACTACTTTGATCTTTTACTTAAAAGTATTTGTTATTATCTTATTTTTATTACCAAAATGTTAACCAAAAAACTCATGATAACCATACTAATCAAATTAAGTCAGTCTCAGAAAGGCAGATACTGTATTTTTCTCTCAAATGTGGTTCCTAGGCTTTACATAGCTACATAAAGTCATGCGTGTGTGTCTGTGACATTAAAGTCGAAGTGAAATTATCTAGGGGACAAAGGGGACAATGTCGAGGGGGGGGAATGATATGCTCAGGGTATAGTGTGTTCTTACAGAGAAGGGACAATGCCGGGGGGGCGGTGATATGCTCAGGGTGTAGTGTGTTCTTACAGAGAAGGGTCCTGCAACAGACCCGAGCACACTGAATATATACAGCAGAAAGTAGAGAAAGAAGACAGAGGTGTAGTTTCAGTTATTGTGTCTGAATTAGAATTCCTTCAAGGCTTCCACAGCCATTGGGTTATACCATGTAACTCTTTCATTTGCTTTGAGTCACTGGGGAAACCCCATCTTTTCTTCCTTTTATTCAATGCATCTTCTATTTAAAAATAAGTTCAATAGGGCTGCGGAGATGGCTCAGCAGTTAAAGCAATTACTACACAGGTGGGAGGTCCGGAATCTCTAGAGCCCACATAAATGCCAGGTGGGTGTGGTCGGCTGCTTGCATTGATTCCAACTTCGGAAGACTGGAATGCTGCAACAGGGCATCCTTGGGGCAAGCTATCCACAGTAACCATGTTGACAAGCTCTGGGTTTGGCTGAGAGCCCCAGCTTCAAAGATGGAAGAAGGATTGAGGAGGATCCCGGATATCATCCTTGGGCTTCCACATACATACACACATGCTTAGAAACAGTAAAATACACAAAAGGCAGAAAACAGAGCAATAAGAAAATGAGTGAAACACACCAAGAGATTACAATGTGCAGATTCCAGGAGTTGAAGAATGAGGACACGTGGAAAACCAAGTGGAAAACATCAAGGAAATTATTTAGGAAGAATGTGGACCCAGCAAATCTTTAGTAAAATAGAAGCACACTTATGTTACCTATGTGTGTGGGAGATATGCATGTATGTGTACATGTACATGCATGTGTGTGTACCTGTGTAGGACATTGAGTACCCTGCTGTATCATCATCTGCCACAGTCTCCCAAGCCAGGGTATCTCGCCAAACCTGAGGTCTGTTCTTCTTTCTGGTGAGGTTGACTGATCTGCAAACACTAGAAATCTCCCTGTCTCCTGTGCTGCGATTGCAGGGGCACGCTGCCTCGCTTGACTTTCTACGTAAGTGCTGGGGATTTGAACTTGGGCTTTCATCCTTATGTAACAAGAGCTGTTAGCCCCCAAGCCATCTCCATCCTCCCTCATGCCTTTGAAAAGAGGTTTTGTTTGTTCGTTTGCTTGCTTGCTTGTTTTACAACAATGATCATACACCTGAAGTTTCCGGCGTACTTAGAAGAAACTTGATGTCAAGGTTGTGGAATGATAGCTAACTTGTGATTTGCATATGGTGAGGCCGCAAACCGAAAGATTTCACCTCGTGTGATCACAGAACAGGACAGATGCGCCCCTGCTGAAGCTTTCTCAGTAGAAACACACAAGCCTACTTTTGAGAGTTTGTAGAAGGAAAACATGGTACTTATTGTCTTAGTTACTTCTGCATTGCTGTAATAAAGCCCCGTGACCAAGGCAGCTTCCAGAAGGAAGGGGTTATTTGGGCTAATGATGGTTTCAGCAGGATAGAGTCCATCACCATCACCACAAGGAGGCATGGCCACAGGCAGGTGTGGCTATAGGAGCAAACGCTGGGGGCGCACATCTGGAATGGCAAGCACAAGGCAGAGGGAACAAACTGGAAATGGCACAGGTTCTTAAACTCCTAAAGCCCACGTCCCGCAACAAGGCCAGGCATCCTAAACTCAAACAGCACCACCAATTAGAGACTAAATGCTCAAATGCCCAAGATTATGGGGAAACATTTCTCATTCAAATCAGCACACCTATAAAGCTAGAAAGGAGAGTAAACTAATTAAATATTTATTTATTTATTTATCTTTGGTTTTTTCAAGACAGAGTCTCTCTGTGTAGCCTTGACTGTCCTTGAACTCTTTGTAGACCAGGTTGGCCTTGAACTCACAGAGATCTGCCTACCTCTGCCTCCCTAGTGCTGGGATTAAAGGCACGAGCCTCCACCACCTGGCATCCTTCAGCAAATCCTAGCGACATGTGTCACCACAACTGGTGAAAATCTATTACTTATCAGTTCAGTTTTTTTTTTTTTTTGAGGCAGGTCTCACTGTGTAGGCCAGGCTAGCTTGAACACATAATCTTCCCCCCTCAACTTCTTGATTACTGTCCTAAATTTGTTTTGGAAGCTATGTAACTTATAAAACACTATCCTTTAGGTGATGCAATCTTTCAATTAATTTGTGTGTGTCTGTATATGGGTACGCGCTCACACTAGTGTGTATACGTGTGCATGCTCATGTGTGCATACTTGAAGGCACAGAGGTCAATGCTGAGTGTCTTTTTCAGTCATTCTACACTTTTATTTTTTCAGACAGAGTTTCTCTGTGTTAACAGTTCTTGTTGTCCTAGAACTCAATTTGTAGCTCTGACTGGCCTTGAACTCACAGAGACTCACCTGTCTCACCTGGAGCTTACCTGTTGAGCTAGACTATCTGGCTGACATATCCCAGAAAGCCTCCTTGTCTCTGTCACCTCAGAGCTGGGACCACTGGGGTGCTTATTCACACTCAACATTTTTACACGAGTCCTAGGAACTGAAGTGAGGTCCACATGTCCGTGCAGAAAATGCTTTCCCAAGGGCACCATCTCCCCAACCCCTCAACTAATTTTAACAACGTAACATGGAAGGCAGACACTGAGACTCAGAGAGCTTCAACGACCTGGCCAGCTTCCCAGAGTTTGCCAAAGCTGGGATTTAGATGGACGTCTCTGATTCTTTTAACCTGACCCTTGTGGTCACCTCAAGGCCACAGGATGCTTGAAGAATGAGATGAAGGTCATAAGGTGTGGAAAGTCAAAGACAAAAGATGACCTATGTCAGCCAAGTCTGCACCGTGTCTAGTGACGCTTCTCTGACGGCAGCCACCAGCAGCTTCTCCGCACCCATCACTTGCCAGACTTGGTTATGTGGCCTGCCCTCCTGGCAGGACAGCTGGGAAATGTAGCATTTCAAGTGGGTGTGTTGCTTCCTTAAGTAGTACCAAAGTTCTATTGGGAAGGCAGATTGGAGTAGGCATCCATCCGGGTGTCTGCAGAAGGTGGGAGCCAAAGCAGGCAGCGTGTGCTTTTCCTTGCTTAACCAGATACTGTTTACATGGATGGCTAAGTCTCCTTTTTCTTGGCTTTGGATACTGCGAATTATTTTCCTGGAATGGAATCAAGCTTTCAATATAATGTACGTATTTAATATTTAAATACCACGAGTTAGCTGCCTTTTTCTCTCCCCAAGTCCAAGATTATGAGGAGGAGACCAAATCTTGTTTGGATCTAATTCGAGTTGCTCTGCTAATAAAAATAAATTAATAGGGGCCTGGGGAGATGGCTCAGCTGGTGCTAGACGACGTGCAAGCGCGACGGCCGGTGTGAAAAGCGGGTGTGCTGGTGTGTGGTTGCACCAGCACTGGGGTGAATGGTGGAGCCTGGAAGATCACAGGGGCTCACTGGCCTGTTGAGTCAGTGAGTTCCGGGTTAAGGAAGACTCTGAATCCAAACATAAGGTGGAGGACTGGGAAGAGGCTAGCTGTACAAGGGTGAAAACCCGAGTTCGGATCCACATCATTGGTGATAGTGCACACCTATAATCACAGCACTAGAAGACCGAGACAGGAGGATGATGGGGACTTGCTGGTCAGCTAGTCTAGCCAATCAGTGAGTCATCCTGTGAAAGAACACCTTTAAAAAATAAGGTGGAGAGAGGAGGACACTCAACACTGACCTCTGATATGCACCGACAGACGCGCAAAAGTGATGACAATTAGTATCTATCTATCTATCTATCTATCTATCTATCTATCTATCTATCTATCTATCGATCAATCGATCTATCATCTATCTATCTATCTATCTATCTATCTATCTATCTATCTATCTATCTATTCTTTGAAACAGGGTCTCTGTGTAGCCATGGCTGTCCTGGAACTTGCTCTGTAGACCAGGTTGGCCTCTAACTCACAGAGATCTGCCTGCCTCTACCTCCCAAGTGCTAGGATTAAAGGAGTCTACCACCACTGCCGGGCAACATTTAGTTTTTTAACTACCCTATAAATGGTGGTTGTCTTCCAGACTTTTCTTTCCATTCTCAACTCATCATTTCTACTGTTGTCCCTTCTGATTGGAACTTCAGCCCCCATAGAATGCTAGAGAGAACCTTTACTTGGAGCAATTCAGGCTGCAGATGGGGAAACTGAGGCCCAGGAAGTCAGAGAACTCTCTAATAAGTACTGAATCCCTCCAGGCTTTGCCAAAGCTGGGATTTAGATAGAAATTTCTGATTCTTTTCGTCTGCCCACTATGGTCACCTCAAGGTCACAGGATGGTACCAGCATGAGATGAAAGCTGCAAGGTGTGAAGAGCCGAAGTCAAAAGATGATGCACGCCAGCCTAGTCTGCACTGTGCTTAGCGACACTTCTGAAGTCCACCCAGCAGCTCTGATGCGGTCATCTCTGAAGGCCTATGTCTCCTCAGAAGACATAATTCAAACTCAAGGAGAAGCCTTTGTTTGACTCTAGGAAGGGAAAGGAAAGCTTAGTTAGGGAGGTCACCAGAAGGAGGACACAGTGCCACCTTGGACATCCCCTGTAGATAGATGGTGCTGTGTCAATGCTTAGCTTGAACTTTCTGAGCCCCCTTACTTCAGGGAAGGAGGTGGGGCTGTAATCCCAGCACTCAGAAGGCAGAGGCAAGTGGAACTCTGTGAGTTCGAGGCCAGCCTGGTCTCCAGAGAGAGTTCCAGGACAGCCAGGGCTACACAGACAAACTCTGTCTCAAACAAATGAACAAACAACAACAAAACAAAAAACAAAAAGGAAGGAAGGAAGGAAGGAAGAAAAGAAAAGAAAAGAAAGAAAGAAAGAGGCCTCCCTTTTTCCCATGTTGTCAGGCATCCTGGGGAAAGTACCCACTGAATTGATACTGGTCTATTCTCACTAGTCACCTATTTGGGGCAGATGTCAAATCATGCACCTATGACATAGGAGACCCTTGGTGATAAATCTGGAATCTGGCCTGCTCTGAAGCTTCCCAGTCTAGGCAGGCTGAGACCCTCTTGCAGAGTGCCTAGAGTTTTGGAAAAAATGACCTACACCTTGTTGGAGCCAGAACTTCCTTTCTTTTAAAGACTGTTTTTGAATCAATGAACTATGCGCGTGCCTGTGCCACAGCGCATGTGTGGAGGTGAGGGGATAACTTGTGGGGATTGGTTCTCTCCTTCCACCATGAGCTCCGGGGGTCAAGCTCAAGTCATCAGATTTGGTGACAAGTATAATTACCTGCTGAGCTGGCTCCCTGGCCCTGGACCTAGAACCTTCAGCAGGTAGGTTCACCTGTGTGGAAGGAAGCTTGGCTAGTCTTCAGGCTGTGGGGACTCCCAGACTACAGTCCATACGTGCTCCCACAGAGCTTCCTCCGTGCGCTGGCTGGTTTTTGTTTACTTGTTTGTTTTGTTTTTGTCAACTTGACACAAGTTAGAGCCATCGGAGAGAAGGGCTCCTCAATTGAGAAATGCCACCCTAAGATCCTGCTGTAGGCAAGCCTGCCGGGCATTTCCTTAATTAGTGATTGATGTGGCAGGACCCAGCTCCCTTTTGGTGGTCCCATCCTTGGTTGGTAGTTTTAGGTGCTATAGGAAATCAGACTGAGTAAGTCATGAGGAGCAAGCCAGAAAACAGCACCCTGGGCCAGGCGGAGTGGCTGCTCTGTCTCTCTCAGCAGCAGCGCATGGAAGCAGCGGGTGGCAGAGGGTGTTGGTTGAGGTGAAACCCAGATGGTCCTCCTGCCTCAGCTCCTCAGCTCAATCTCCTGCTTCCAGAGGAAGACGGAAAGAGCTCAGGTCATTTTACAGGGCCAAGAGGGTTTGAGAAACTCAAAAACCCGCCCCCCAATCCTCCACCTGCCCCCCCCACAGTATACAGCATTGGTTGAAGCATTCCATCAGCCAGCCTGCACTCGCTGAAGCTTGGGGGCTGAGGCGAGGGGAGGGCACTGTTGTCACTTTAATTGCATTGGCATAAATATTTGATATTCAATAAATTAGATCTGGAGCAAGGAAAACATTCTTGCAAATGGAGTTTTTACCTGGAGCCCAGCCCCATTAGCAGAGGAGTGGAGGGCAGCTTGCCCCAGGGCCAGTAATTAACTCAAGTGGAGCAGAACTAAGCATTTTTGACAGCCTTCCTGGTCTAGAATTAACTGTCATCTCAGAGGGAAAAAGAAACTGTATTGTCACATGAAGGTTTTCGGCAAGGCTCTACCACCACTGCCGGGCTGGGCTTCATCTCCCCTTGATGCCTCAAGAAGTGTTTTCATCATTAGAGACAAGTTTAAAAGCGACTAATGATGTATTTTATATCTATGTACCTGAATCACAGATTTCACCAAAAGAGAAGACATTAGCGTAGTAATTCAATTTTTTTCCCTCCCTTTTGGCAGATGTAATGAAACAAGCTGCGGCGGGTGCCGTTAGAAGTCACAACACTGTGATATTTGAAGATAGCACCGTCTGGGTGTTTTTTTTTTCTTCACCTCTCCATATCAGGACTTGCCTATAATGAGCAATAGCTCAGTCCCTGTCTGTCTTCACTATCTTCCCCTTACTCCCACCCCCACCCCGCATTTATGAAAGTAGCAATTGCTTCTGAGAAAAGGAAAACCGCTGGAGCTTGAAGCTCCTTCTAGAAGCCATTGTTTGCCTTAGTCTGTGGAACCCAATACAGTAGAAATTGGAGTTTGGCTGGGCTTCGCCTTGCTCTCATGTGTGTGGGCATTTTTATTTGTTATAATATCAGAGAGCTCTCTGCGAGATGCTGGGGGTGTGCTCTGCAGGTTCTGGCTGGAGAAGGAAGGCTGCATCTCTCTCTCTCTCTCTCTCTCTCTCTCTCTGTGTGTGTGTGTGTGTGTGGCAGGTGTAAGCTGTACAGCTGTTTACACAGGCCACACACACCTGAGTCTCCTGGGTTCTGTCCCTTTCGTCACTCAACCTTGGCACCATTTCCCTTCTGAGTTCCTGGACTTTTTCTCCTTTCTGGCTGAACCCCACCCTGACCTGGATGCTGCCTTCTGTCTTCCTTACTCACTGTGCCATGAAAAGCGTGAAGCTGAGATCCTGCCTCCCACCAGGACTTCTTCCTGTCACCCCAGAAGTATTCCCCTGACCTTGGCTGCTCTTTGTAATTTTGGAATCCTGTGCTGAATGAACCAGAACACACTTCATGATATCTAGTCAACCTGGATGCTCTTTTGGGTGGTTTCCCCTTTGAGTCTTAGGAAACATCAAGCTTGGACACTTGTTAGTTTCCCTCTCCACCCCCTGCTCTTTCCCTGGCTAACTTCCAGACATCCTCTAAGACCCACTGACATTTCACATCCTCTGTGAACCCTTTCCTAACTTCTGTAGCTTGAATTATGTATATTTATCCATCCATCCATCCATCCATTTATCCATCATTGATCCACCCACCCATCCATCCATTCACCCACCCATATACCCATTCATTCATCTATCAATCCACCCACCCATTCATCCACCCACTCATCCATCCATCCATCCACCCATATACCCATTAATCCACCCACTTAGCCAACTAGCCATTCATCATCCACCCACCCATCTGTCCATCCATCCAACAAACTATCCATCATCCAACAAATCTATCCCATCCATCCATCCATCCATCCATCCATCCATCCATCCATCCATCCCACCATCCACCAAGTCATCCTTTCAGCAGGTGTTGAGTACTTGCAGGTGTCTGGATTTTGTGTTGAATCATGGAAACAACTTAGCAAAAAGAGATTTTAGGAATCCTTGCATGGCTCAAGGAGACAGAAAAGATTCTCTAGAGATAGTAGAATTTGGGGGTAAGCTAAAGACTGTACAGGGGATAGTCATAGAAGGGCTAGGGGAGAGAAAGGAATGACTTGGGTCTTGGGGAAAGTGTTAGAGGACAGGGAAGAGTGGGACTCTGCTGGCCCCTTGCAGTATGGTGTATCTGCAAGCAGAAGTTACTGGGTAAGCATTTATGGATGCAGTGAAAGGCCAGGACTGTAGGGCTAGTGGTGGCAGGTCTGTGACGCGCAGGGGATGAAGATTCAGAGATTGGAGACAGAAGACAAGGAGTGCCCTTTGCTTTCCAGAGCACATAGTAAATTGGTGGCCCAAGGGGAAGTAAGAATTCCCATTTCCCAGATGCAGAAAACAGGGCTCCAAACGATTAGCTGATACATCCAGCAGGAGGGTGGCAGAACTGGCATGAACCCAGTCAGGTGGCTCTGTAGTACACGTGTTCAATTGCTGAACCATGAAGCAATGGCCCTGCTACTGCTTAACCAGAGCTGTTGCCCCTCTGTGCTGAGGTCTGACTCCTAGGGTGCCGGAGACTGGGGGGCCAGTGAGAACTGTGGGAAGATTTGAATTTGCAGTAACATTCAAGAGAGAAGTAGGAAACAGGAGCATTTATTTTTAAAGGGAGTTCAGAATCTTTTGAAGAATCACACAAGCCTTCCACAGGGGATGCAAGGGCAAAGTCGGTGGGCCTTCCTTGAATACTGAGCATGGGGAAATGACAGGCAGTGCAGCCTGGGGTCCCAGTGCCTCCCTTTGTCACTGTCACCTATGCTACCAGTCCTTAGGATCATCTTAGATGCCTTGTCCCTCATCTCCACAATTACTCAGTTGTCACTTACACGTGATAAAATGCACGACTTTCAGCATTCAGCTTCACAACTGTTTTTAAAAACAATAACTATTTTCTGGTTTTTAAAGCATCATGAAGGTAGTCCCGAGTTCCCACGCTCTCTTCAGCTGCTTTCCCGTGATGTTAACATCTTGCATTACCATAACACAGTTGTCAAAAGTAAGGCACCAGCGTGAGGCATGGTTCAGAGCAAAGTTCCCGAGTGTATTTGGTTTTCACTGCCGTCTCCATGAGTGGCTCCTTCTGTCCCAGGGTTCCAGGGTGTGTTTGACTGTCACGACTTCTGAGGCAGGTCCACTCTGGCAGTTCTCAGTCCTCTCTTATCTGTCAGGATCTTGACAGCTGTTATGCCTCCACTGGGGGCTCGCTGGTGTTTTGTTTGAGATTAGCCCGGGGCTATGGGGAGGGGACATCAGGAGCATATGATGTGCACATAACTTCCATTGGTAATCAGTAACACTTATTTTTGTATGTGTTCATGTGTGTGCAAATGTACATGTATGTTTGTGCACATGTATACTGGTTTGTTTTTATTATCAACTTGAAATGAATATCCTGGGAAGAAGTGATCTCAGCTGAGGAGTTGCCTCCATCAGATTGGGCTATGGACATGTCAGTGAGGTATTTTCTTTCTTTTTTCCTCTTTCTTTTCTTCCTTCCTTCCTTCCTTCCTTCCTTCCTTCCTTCCTTCCTTCCTTCCTTCCTTCCTTCCCTTCCCTTCCCTTCCCTTCTCTCCTTCTCCCTTCTCCCTCTTCTCCTTCTCCTCCTTTCCCCCCTCCTCCTCCTCCTTCTCCTGTTTTTTCTAAGACAGATTTTCTCTCTGTAGCTTTGAAGCTTTCCTGGAACTAGCTCTTGTAAACCAGGCTGGCCTCAATCTCACAGAAAGTCACTTGCTTCTGCCTCATGAGTGCTGGGATTAAAGGCGTGTGCCACCACTGCCAGGCTCGTGAGGCATTTTCTTGACTTCCAATTAATATCTGAGGGTCCAGCACAATATGGGTGGCACTACCGCTGGGCAGGTGGTCAAGCTTATATAAGAAAGCAGACTGAGCTTCTGCCTCCGAGTGCTGGGATTAAAGATTAAAGGTGTGTACCATCATGTCTGGCTCATCTTGTTTTGTTTTGTTTTGTTTTGAGTAAGTCAGCCAGGTTGTCCCAGCTAGTGAGCCCTGGGGGTCCATCTCTCTGTCTCCCCAGTGCTGGGATTGCATAAGACCATATTTAACCTTTTGGCTGCATTCTGAATATCAAACTTGAGTCTTTATGCTTGCGAGGCAAGAACTTTATCGGTTGGAACACTCCTTGGCCTCAGTTTTGTTTTTCCAGATGTTCTTGCTAGGTAGCCCAGACTGCCCTCAACCTTGCCACCCTCCTGCTTCCCCTCCCACCACCAAGCCCAGTTGGATGATATTGTGAAAACTTCATTCATCACCTGCACACCATCACTCCATTCTAGATACCAGAGATTTCCAGCTTTATCCAGAAAGGGTCTAGAATCTTCCTAGATTCCCCACATGTCCCTCCCCCTGCCGCAGATAACTGCTGTGCACATTCTGGCTGCTGTGAATGGCCTTAATTGTGGGTGTGCTGTCTGTGGAAGGAACCACACGCATGCCCTCTTGTTCGCCTGATTTTTCTTTTGTTTCACCTTTTGAGCAGCAGAGAGCTTTTGAGACATGCCCCACTGTCCATGGACATTTGGATAGGCACCACCCTGCCAGGGCTGTTATGGATGGAGCTGTCTGTTACACCCGTGTGCCGTTTTCTCTGTAGACATTCTGTGCTTTGGTTTGGAGAGCCCAAGAGGTGGGGGAAACTTTCACCTCCTCTCTTCAGCTCTCGCTCCTGAAGACTTTCTAAAAATACCTGCATCCGCTCTCTCTGCAAATGGATGAGGGAAGAATAAAAGCCTTTAAGAGGAGCAGAGGAAAAAGCTCTTGCTAGGAGCCGAACATTTTGTGCATCAGCGAATCTCAGCTCAGGCCCCTGGATAGCTCTCAAATGTGCCCATTTGGCTTGGTCTAGCTCCTGTGTCCAGTCTGCCCCCCTCTCCCCACTGATCCCATGGGCTCTTCCATTCTGTACTTGTGACCACCTCCAGCCCCTTCACCATGCTTTGGCAAGTGGCCAAGCCCCAACTGACCATCCACTATTAAGACCTCACAAATCTTGCTTCTCTCTTAGGAGAAACCTCTAACCCTTACTGTGGGTCTGCCCGCCAACCTCATCCTCCACAGCCCAGACTCTTCCCAACTCTAGTCTCTGTGCCGACTCCTTACCCTGCCAAGAAGGTTTGTGTGGCACACCCTGGTTCTTTAGGACTATATTCTGTTGTCCCTCTATGGAGACCTTCCCCAACCATAGGCCAAGCATCACCCCCCCCCCCAACCTTCTCTCCTCTCCCTCTTCCCTTCCCACTAGGCTGTCTCTGTCCTTATGGTTTTGGCTTTTCTGAATCTTTCAGGTGAGTGGTATTATAAAATATGTGGATTTGTCTCTGACTCTTTGATTTGCTCCTCTGCCTCCTTCCATCCCATTCTCCCTCCTTCCTTTATCCTTTATTCCTTCATTCCTTCCCTGTATCCACCTATGTCTGTCTGTCTGTCTGTCTGTCTATCTATCTGTCTATCTATCTATCTATCTATCTATCTATCTATCTATCTATCTATCTATCCTTTTTTGGTAGGGCTAGAGTTGGAACCTAACATGGAAGCCTTGTCCATGCTATGCAAGAGCTCCACCACCAAACTCCATCCTTGGTGCTTGGCTACTTTCATGGACCAAAATGCTTTCAGAGTTCAACCAAGACATCGTCCAAACCCACTCTTTTCTGTGGCTGGTAATATTCCATCCTGCGGCTGTAACACACTTCACTCATTACCAACTCTGTCCTTTGGCTCTCATGAGCTTGTTGCTTTGGGCATTTTCATGCTTGTTTTCAATTCTGTTGGCTGTGTGCACAGGATGAGACTTCTTAGTCACCCAGGAGTTCTATGCTTGACTTTTTGAGCAACTGCCAAAGTTTCTTCCAAAGCAGCAACACAATTCTACATTCTGACCACCAGTACATGTGTTCCCCTTGCCACATCCTTGGCAACACTTGTTATTCTCCACCTTGCTTTTAGGCACCTCAGTGGGTGAAGCCATTTCTTATTGAGGTATTGGTTTATGTTTTCCTAGTGACGAATGGTGCTTAGAATCTTTTAAAATGTGCTTCCTGACCATTGGAGAAATGCTCATTCAGATCCTGTGTTCATTTTAAAATTGGACTCCTGTTCTTTTTATGTTTTACTTATTAAGCATTCAGGTTTTCTGCGTATCTGTCCCTATCAGATGTATGACTTACAGATCTCCTCCTATTCTGTAGGATTATATTCTGCTTCTTTTAGACGACAATCCTTAAAATACAGGCTCTAAATCTTTCTGAAGTCTAATTTTCATTTATTAATTTATTTTAATGGAAACTTTTTTCATACAGTATATTCTGATCTCATTTGTCCATTCTCCTCCTAAACTCTCCCAGGTCCTCCCACCTCCCCACCCATCCAACCCCACACTCCTCCTCTCTCTCTCTTTCTTAAAACAACAAAAACAAAACAAAACCAAGAAACACACAGTGTGTCCCCAGAATACAAAAGCAGAAAGCAGAATGTACAAGAAAAAGATCAATAAAGGAAAAAATGCCCAAGCAAAGCAATATATGAAGTCTATTTTTTTTTTTAAAAAATTATTGCTTGGGTATTTGATGCTCTTTGTTTTTTTTTTTAAGATTTATTTATTTATTTGTTCATTTGTTTGTATTAGAGACAAGGTTTCTCTGTATAGCCTTGACTGTTCTGAAAGTCGTTCTGTAGACCAGGCTGGCCTCAAACTCACTGAGGTTCGCCTGCCTCTGTCTCCCGAGTGCTGGGATTAAAGATGTGTGTCACCACTGACCCATTAAAGATTTATTTTTTAAAAATTTATTTCTGTGTGTCTCTGTGTGAATGTACAGCACTGGATGTGTCCACAGAGGCAGGAGGAAGGCTTCAGTTCCTCAATAGCTGGAGTTACAGGTGGCTGTGAACTGGTCTGGAACTTAGGTCTTCTGAGCATCAGTAGTTGCTCCTAACCGCTTTGATGCTGTTTTTAAGAAACCGTTGCCTAGTTCAAAGTCCCCCAGACTTATGCCTAACACTCTTCTAAGGGTTTTAATCCACAGTTCACATCCATTTCAAATTAGTTTTGTACACATAAAAAGGTAGGGGCATAGCTTTATTCTGTTGTTGGTGAATATCAAATGACCCTAGCTTCTTCTGTTAGAAAAGATGATTTTCAGGCCAGTGAGATGGTTCTGAAGGTAAAAGCTTTTGCTACCAAGCCCAGTGACCTGAATTTGGTACCCAGGACCCATATGATGAAAGGAGAGAACTGACCCCCACTAGTTGTCTCCCAATGTTCATTGTGGCAACTCTCTCTCTTTCTCACATACACACTCCCTCACTCACAGTAAATACACACACACACACACACACACACACACACACACACACACACACACGTTGGCGGAGGCTGTTCATTCATTCCCAGCCTTTCTGACTCGAAATAATCATACAGAAACTATATTATTGCAATATTGTTTGGCCAATAGTGTAAGTGTATTTCTGGCTAACTCTTATATCTTAAATTAACCTATTTCTATTAATCTGTGTATTGCCTCGTGGCTGTGGCTTACCGGCAAGTTTCCGGTATGTCTGTCTTTGGAGGCCGTTATATGGCGTCTCTCTGACTCCACTTACTTTCTCTATATATATCTCTTCCAGCCTGACTATATTCTGTTAAGCCATTGGCCAAAAGCATCTTTTTTATTAACCAATAAAAGCAACATATATGCAGAAGGATTTCCTACACCACACATATAATAAGCATCCCAGCACTGATGTTGGGTGGTTCACAACAATCTGTAACTCCAGCTCCAGGGGATCCAATGCCCTCTTTGGGACTCTCTGAAGTTGTATACAGATACACACACACATAAGCATAATCATAAATAAACAAATGAAGAAATCTTTTAGTAGTCTGTTAACTTTCAGGGATAGGCAGATAGGTTAAGTCATAACAGTTCTCCAAGAGTGGAGCTTCCTGAAAGCACCAGCCTGCTCCAGCTCTCCCAGGGTCAGCATTTTAAAAGATACATATAAGGACTGGGGATGTGGCTCAGTTGCAAGCAGGAGGACCTGAGTTCAAATTCCCCAGCATCCACATAAAAAGCCAGATATGAAGGCATGTACCTGCAATGTCAGTTCTCGGTGTCAGCGAGGGAGAAGACAGGTGATCCCTGGAGCTCCATGGCCAGTTAGCCTTGCTGAATCAGCAAGCTTCAGGTTCAGTGAGAGACCCTATCTTAAACAAACAAACAAAAGACCAAGGAAACAATTGAGGAAGATGCTCTTTGTTGACCTCTGGACTCCACATTCATATCTACACATGCATGTGCACTGTACACAAGAATATACACACATGAACATGTACACACACAGGCTTACACATGTGCACACATACCTGCACAGAAACAAACATGAACATACACACACACATGCATATACATACACACACAGAGGCAAAACATAACCTAAATTGCTGAAAACTTAATTTCTGAAGTTTTTTTCTAGAGTTCTGAAGCATTTGATTCTGATAATCTTACCAGTGTTGTTCTTGGTTTCATGAAGGAAGGTTTTTTGAAGTTTTTTTTTATGGTGCCATTCCTATGTAGACACATTTCTAAGCATTTCTCTTTCCTGTCCCTTCCCTTCTCTCCCCTCCCCTTCTCCTCCCTCCCCTCCCCTCCTCACATCTCCCACCTCACTCCTTTCTCCCTCTCTCATTCTTTCTTTCTTTCCCAGTTTTCGAGGCATGGTCTCACCCTGTACTCCAGGCTAACCTCAAACTCATGGCAATCCCCCTGCCTTAACTTCCTCACTGTTGCCATCACAGGCTGAACCGCTGTGTCTGACTTAGCACTTCCTCCTCTTGGGGGCAGCTACCATTTTATGCCTTTGTTGATCTTTCTCGGGCGAATGTTGCCATGAGTTAGCCTGAAATTGCAAAAACCTGGGTTTGTTGACTGCTTGAGGTGTGAGACTAGGGATCATCAGGAGAGGCAAAGGGCTTGTTATATGAGCCTGCCCGGGGGGAGGGGGGAGGGGGAAGGGCACACAACAAACTACAAGCTAAACAGAGCGAGCCCTGGCAAAGACAGAGTGTGAAGGTGCAAGTGTGTGAGCAGACACTCCCGCAGTCCCCCACACTGAAGAAACACCTCTGCTGTGATAAGACACTTGGTTTATGGTCTTTGAGGGTTTTTTTTTTTTTTTTGGTTGTTTGTTTTTGACAAACTGGTCTCAAAATCACCATGTAGTCAATTGTGTCTTTAAACTTCTGGCTCTCTTGCCTCCATCTCCCAAGAGCTGGAGTTACAGGTGTGCACCACCACACCTGGTTTGCCTGATCCTGCACATGATCCCAGGGCTTTGTGCATCTCAGCGGGCACTCGCTGAGCCATATCCCCAGCCTGGGTTTATGGGCTTTTGATCCTGCAGCAGGATGGACCAAGACACAGGCATGCTCTTTTTTAAAAAATAATTTTTACATTTATCTATCTATCTATCTATCTATCTATCTATCTATCTATCTATCTATCTATGTTATTTGTGTGTATATATGTGTGTATGTTTGTGTATGTATGGGTATGTGTGTATGTATATGTATGTGTGTGCATATATATGTGTGTGTGTGTGTGTGTACACGTGTGTTGGCACATGCATGCCACAGCAAATGTGTGGAGGTCAGAGGACGATCCTCAGGTGTGGATAGTCTCCTTTCAGCATGCAGCTTCTGTAGACTGAACTCGGGTCATCAGGCCTGGTGGAAAGTTCTCTTACTCACTGGGCCAGAAAGATGGCCTCGACTCGCCATCTCTAGTTCCCCTCAAGCTGGTGTGTGTGCACAGGATTTAGGGAGCATGCCCTCTCTCCTCTCACGTTTCTGATGAAGGGAAAGCGCTGACGGTCCCTATATATTCCTCATATATGGAGTCTAGGCTGCGAGTAGAACTCAATAGCAGAACATGTTTTGAGCTGTGATGCTCGCCTCTGCCCAGCCTGTTTGGGGAAGAGCAGCTTGGGATCAATTATGGATGAGGCTCTGTGGAGGCGGAGTAAGTGGTCTGTTGTCTACTTTGAAAAATTAATGGGAGCTGATTAATACAGAGCGTGGACCCATCTTCCTCAGCACAGAGAAGCTGCGGTCTCTTCAGGAGCTTCGGATGGGGACAGCACCCCACGTGCCTCTGTTCTGTGCGGCTCCACTAGACTCCTCTGGAAGAATCTGCCCCATTGAGCCACAAGGATGCCGAAGCCCATCAAATCTGAGCACCCAAGCAGGGATAAGAGGGACAACGGTCACTTATTATTACTTTTAATTTAAAATTTTTAATATGGAAAATCAAATCATTTATACAAGTTGATATATAAATATAATGTAACTTTTTGTTTAAATTTTTTGTGTGTGTGATAAGGTCTCATGTAATCCAGGCCCGCCTCAAATTTGCTATGTATCCGAGGTTAGCCTTGAATGTTTCATCCCTCTGAATGCTGAAATTGTAGGCATGCAGCATCACATCCAACTTTGGATCCTTTCTTTGTGCAAGAGCCGAGAACTCCCCAATCTGGGCCCAGCCCTGGCCATGGAGACTGACAGTGGAAAGGGCCAGGTGGCTGGAGATCTGTACGTTTTGATCTGAGATCAGGTCGTGACATCTCCAGCTGTTGTAGGACCGTGATGGCGGCCATCAAAGAGCCAGTTCCCAGCCCTTCTAGTTCTGACTTCTGTCAAGAAACCCTCAGAAATGGTTCATCCAGGCAGCTGACCATTCTTGTGTGTTCCCAGCGACAGAGAAGTCACTACTCCAGCAGCAGGCAGGCCACAGCAGGGGCCTCTATTGCTTGGAGGCTCTGCTCACGCTGAATGTCGCTGGGGAGACTTCTGCGAGGGGAAGGACTCAGGCTGCAGTGGGCAGATGCCCCCCTCGTGTGTGTGTGTGTGTGTGTGTGTGTGTGTGTGTGTGTACGCACGCGCGCACGCATGCCTGAGAAGGTCATAGGTCAACATCAGGTTTCTCCTTCAGTTGCCCTCCACTTTAGTTTCTGCAGTAGTGTCTCTCACTGACCCTGGAACTCACTAATTTGACTAGAATGACTAGGATCTCTAGGGATCCTCCATGTCAATGCTGAAATTTTACATGCAGTGCTGGGGAAACCAAACTTGGGTCTTCATGCTTATGTGACAAACATTTTACCACCTGAGCCATTTCCCCAGAACAGCTTCCTTTTGACCTGCCATTCTAAGTTTTCCACCATTCTGGGGATCAAATCTATGGCCTTGCCCTTGCTAGGCAAGTACTCTACTACCGAGCTCATACTAGGCAAGCATTCTACTACTGAGCTCATACTATACAAGTACTCCACTACCAAATGCAGCGCAAATTCTAATTGGTCTTAATAATAAAAACCCAGAGTCAGATTCAGGATAAATGCTGAAAGATCAGAGAGACAAAGGGGCAAGCACGGCCACCTCTTATCTAGCCAACTTCTCAGCTAAAAAGGGCTGAGCTCCTGTCTTATCACTTCCTCTTATCACCTTATCACTTCCTCTCTCTACCTAGCCATAACACTTCCTCTTTCTTCCATCCAAGTGTTGGGATTAAAGGGTTTGCCACCACACCTGGTTGTAAAATGCTCTTTAGTTCCTTTTAACAAGTTGGAAACTTAGCTGGGTGAGCTCTTACCCCAAGGTCTTTATTCCATTTCTTAATCCATTTATCTCCTTTAACACAGGATTTAGTTCCATTTTACTTCCCGGTGCTCTTTTTTTTTCCCTCAAAATTTATATTTTGTAATTTACCCTGCTCAGTTTATTCCTCATTATAAGTATGAATACTAGTAACCACGCAACAGAGTCTATACTAGGCTGTTTTGAGATTTCCTCTGCCAATGGACTTAATCCAAAATTCTCCATTTTAGCCTCATGCAGACTTTTCCAACAAGGGCAAAAGGCAGACATATTCTTCACCAAAATATCACAAGAATGATCTTTAGATCACATATTAATGTTCTTCTCCTCTGAAACCTCTTGAGTGAGCTCCCCACAGTTCATCAAATCACAGTCAGTTCCACTGTCTTCCATGCTCCTACTAGTATGGCCCATTAAGTAACCCTTAAAATGATCAACTACTTTTCTAATCCACAGTACCAAAGTCCACATTACTCCAAACAAATGCCTATTAGTACAACAATACCCAAGTCCCTGGTACCAACTTCTGTCTTAGGTAGGGTTTTATTGCTGTGAAGAGACCCCATGGTGGGGTGGCTCACTTATAGTTTCAGAGGCTCAGTTCATTATCATCATGGTGGGGAGTAGACAGTGTGCAGGCAGAGGTGGTGCTGGAGCTGAAAGTGCTACATCTTGATGTAGGGTGTTCTTCTGTTTATGTGTTGCTTTTATTGGTTAATGAATAAAATTGTTTCAGCCAATGGCTTAACAGAGTAAAGCCGGTGGGAAATCCGAGCAGAGACATAGAAAAAAACAAGGTGGAGGCAGGTCAGATGCTAGCCAGCCACTGAGGAAACAAGACATGTAGGAAATGAGGTAAAGCCATGGCCACATGGTAATACATAGACTAATAGAAAAGGGTTAATTTAGGACATAAGAGCTAGCTAGAAATATGCCTGAGCCATTGGTCAAACTGTTATAATTAATAAGTTTCTGTGTGATTATTCGGTCTAGGTGGCCCAGGAAACAAAAGAACAGTCTCTACAATATCTGTTGAGACACTGTTTGGTATCCTGAGCACAAGAAATCTCAAAGCCTGCCTCCCACAGTGACATACTTCCTCCAACAAGGCCATACCCATGCCAACAAAGCTACACCTCCTGATAGTGCCACTCCCTATGAGATTATGGGGGCCAATTGCATTCAAACTACCACTTTCCACTCCCTGGCCCCCATAAGCTTGTAACCTTATCATAATGCAAAATGCATTTAGTTCAACTTCAAAAGTCCCCATAGTCTGTCACAGTCTCAACAATGTTTTAAAGTCTAAACCTCAAAGTCTCTTCTGAGATTCACACAATCTCTTTAACTGTAATCACCTGAAGAAAATCAAAATCAAAAAGCAGATCACATATTCCTAACATATAATGGTACAGGACGTACATTACCATTCCAAAATACAGGGAAGAGACCATAGCAAGAAGATACCGGACCAAAGCAAGACCAAAAATGAGCTGGGTAAACTTCAAATTCTGCATCTCCGTGTTGGATGTCAAAATGCTCTTCTGATCTCCAACTCTGTTCAGCTTTGTTGACTGCAACACACTTCTTTCTCTTGGGCTGGTCCCACTCCCTATTAGCAGCTCTCCTCAGCAGGGATCCCATGACTCTGGCATCTCTAACATCTTGGGGTCTCCAAGGCAATTCAGACTTCAACTTCACAGCTTCACGAAATGTCCTCTTTACTAAGCCTCTATTTAGGGACACCCCTGACACATGCCTGGCCTAGTACTCTACTACCGAGCTCACACTAAGCAAGTATTCTACTACTGGGCTAATGCTAGGTAACTACTCTACTATTGACCCACATCCCAGTCTTCAGATTGTTTTTTTCTAACATGGCCCCCTTCTCTCTAAGAACACACTTCAAGACCTTGGCAAAAATGAGGTCTTGCTCAAGTGTGACCATTACTGTCCCTTGTGGAGCTCCCTCCATCTTCCCAGCTGGCTGACTCCCTCTGAAGTGCCCCCATTGGGTCCGGCTTTTTCCGTGGAGCCTGACCCCAGCACCCACACCCAAATCAGCCTAGGATCCCCATGCTGTTGCAGCCAGATCACTGTGCTGTATTCTCCCATCCTATGATCCCAACCCATTGGACACAGGCTGCCAGCCTCTGACTTTGTGAAGAATTTGAAACTGTGCAATCCACTAGGCTTTGTCTCCTGTTTCAATCAACTTTCAAATAGTGGGCCCTTATGACAGGGAGAGGATGGGAAGAAGAGGTGGGCCCTTCCCCTCAACTTCAGCTGGGTGATTGGGGGCACGCTGGGGGCGCGGGCAGCCTTTTCGGTTTGGAGATGACTAATCTGGCTCTGGCCTGAGAATAATTCCAGGCTGGATGGCTGGACGGCCTGTTTCCATAGCAACGGTTGTTAATGGTAACTGAATAAGCATCTCGAAGAATGGCTCTGGAGTTGACAGTTTTCCCTTCTAGTTGGAATGGAGAGGAGCCAGACTTGTGCTGCCGATCCTCAGCACGGACCAGTGCTGTGGTGTGATGTCTGGCAAGCAGAAGCCCCCTCTGTTCCCCTCTGAATTCTGCTTCCACAGAAGGACGAACTTGCTCTCTACTTTCTAGTGTCTTCAGAGATGCTGAGGAACACGGTCAGGGACATCCAACTAGCGAGTCTCAGAACTTGAACCCTGACTTGTCTGGTCCTGGATTGCTTGCTGTATTGCTGTCCTGCCTCTGTCTTTTTTACCCATGAGCACTCACAAGAGTCTTATCAGACTCCCCCCACCCCCCGCCACCTGGTGACACTACCAGGCTGCTTAATTATGTGTGAGGATAGTTAGCACCCCACACTGTCCAGAGGTTATGCTAGAAATTGTCACCCAGGGAGACTCCGTCAGAGGCTATGGCCCCATAATCATCAGGAAAGCAGGGGCTCAGAGAGCTTTAGAGGACCTGTTGGCCAGATACTACTGCCTCAAACTCCTTGTGGTCCCCTCTGCACTTCTCCCTCCCAGAGGGGTGGACCCCTGTGCTGGAGTGGAATCCAGACTATGCCTGCTGAAGGCCTCTGGCCAGGGCGCTTACTCTCCCCTTCCTTCCCTCCCTTGCTCCCTCCCTCCTTCCCTCCTCCCATCTTTCCTTCTTTCCCCAGCTCGAGCCTGTTTCTCTTGTTACTTTCCTCGTCTCTGGTCTGTTTTCCTTGTCGCTTTCCCCGGGTGAACTTCGCTGGATGCTGGATTCGCTTCTGTCGAGTTCAGAAGCCATGCTGCTGGCAGTGGAGCGTGGCTGCAGAAAACTGACATTCCAGCTCTTGAAGATCCTGTGACAGAAACAAGGAAGCTGGTGTGGTGGTGGCTGGCCACCTACATTCAGCCTGTAGCGCCCTTCTTAGTCTGGATGTTCATCTGGAACTCTCTCAGTGACTTCTGGTGGACCTGTGACTATGAAACTGTGGCCCTCCACTGTGATGCTTCCTGTCCTGGGCTCAGGGAACCTATGGGATTCTCCTCTGTCTCTCGGCTGCTTCTTTATGATGCCCCCCAATTATGCCTTCTCCTCTCCTCGGCTGTGATGGTTGGAGTGGCTCAAAGTTTGATCCCAGGTCACATTATCTCCTCAACATTGCTTCAGTTCCCACCTGTTCTGTAGCAACTCAGGGAACTTGCCAGCTCATACCTCTGCTCCTGGCTGTGTTGCTAGGGACCATGCCATCGCTCCTAGATGACCCTAAGTATCTACAGCCCATTTATAACTAAGCACAGCTCTTCCTTCTGACTCCGCAGACTCCTGCATTAAAACATTGATCCAGTGTAGTTCTAGTTGGCGTGAAAGGACCTTTACACACCAGGCCTGGAGGTCTTTAAGTCATTGGAGGTATGACCTCGAAGGGGATCATGGGACTCTGGCCCCCTCTCTGTTTCTCATATAGGCTGTGGGGTGGATGGTTTTGTACCGCTGCACTGATAATGGTGTTTTGCTTTACTGCAGATCAGAGCAATGGGACCAACTGACCATGGCCTGGAGCGCCCCAAACGGAGAGTTGCAATTACCTGGTGCGTGGTTGTAATGACTGAAGACTGACTCACCAGACCTTCTCTCTTGCTCCCCCTGCTCTCCTCTCTCCTGCCTCTGGGCCGATCTGCCCTCACAGAGGTCAAGGCAGTCATGGGACTCTCCGTCGTTACCTGTCAGTTCTCTCCTGAGAGGTCTTAGAATCTTCCCGAATGCTCACCTCTTCACACCCATTGCCTTACTCTGCACAGGACGGACACATGCCTGGAACTGCCTTCTGCCCTTTGCAGCCTCTTTGCATCTTCTCCGCCCGCGGCCATCGCTACTCTCCTTAGAGGTCTTCAAAAGCCAAGTGAAACCCCTCTTCTCTCCTGCTTGCCAGCTCCCCCACATCCCCCTGCTCCCATGGGATAGGACTGTGGTGGTTTTTAGATATGTCCATTGCTTTGAATTTAGACAGTAGCTGTTTCAACTCAGGTAGCAGGGCAGCGGTGACCCCAGGTGACACGTGGGGCTTAGTCAGCCAAGCCATCCCTTGGTTTCAATTCTCACAGGGCTTTCTTTACTAAACTCCCCTCCTGTTTCTGCCAATCACATGGGAGGGAAGGCCCTGGCTGAGTGGGTTTTCAGTAGAATCCAGGTAGAACCAGAGTCCCTTTGGGTAAAGAGTAGTGTGAGGTGTCGTGTGAGGGACAGGCGAAGCCCTTGATGGGTAGGGATCACCAATTCCTTCTGTTTTTAGGCAGAGAGTCTGCCTACCTCTGTGGGTCTATATGTAACAGCAGCTGAAAGTAGGCGGGGGGGGGTGTCTCAGAGATGTAAAACGGGGCTCTACAATCCAGAGAAACGCTGGAGAAATATTAGAAAGTTAAAGGAAATGAACAGATGACAACCTCCACATAGTCAATCCCTCACCCCCTTGAAAGCATCTTTAGGCATCTAATTGACACATTTCAAGAGACACACTGACTAGTTAGACATCAATTGACACCCTTATTAAATATCAATTAACACATTCCCTAACTTGATATTTAATTAGCTTGCTGGAGCTGTTCTTTTAAGAGCCAATTAAACGCCTGAAATATTCTTTTTTTGTCTTTTTTTCAAATTTATTTATTTATTTGTTTATAAAAATTTGCCTGAAATATTCTTACATGCTGATTCCTCTGCTAAGCAGCCACCCATGAATCTTTGTCACAAGTCCTTCTGAGCAGAACTCCAAATACACGCCAGGACTGACGGTCAGAAGTTTAAGAGCAATCACTAAATGTCTAACAAAACCGTCTTCTCAGCCATGATTATGAATACGAAGCACAAGCAGCTTTTGGACTGTGGTTAACTCTTTTCCCTGACTGTAGAAACCGTTAAGTCAAGCAATCCAGAACCCCGGGCAGAGCTGTGATCCATTTAATTGTGGTAAAATGTATATACACTAAAATCCACAGTAGAGGACCCCGTGGGGTCGCTGGGACAGATCCACAGAAAGTGATGATGATGGTCTGTGGGTCCTAGCTAAATGAAGTTGGGTAATTCATCAAAGAGGAGCCTTACATAGGAGCACATTGTTCTCTGCTGTCAGGGTGTCTTGTGGACTAGCCTAGATCAGCTTAGACCACAAGTGAGGCTACTCTGTGGCTGTTATAGGGATCATAATGATAAATAGTCTTGACTTACAAAAAAACCTCAAGTGTGGGGAGCAGTTACTGGGGGTGGAAAGTTCCTTGTAACCAAAAGGGTGGAACCTAAAAGACCAGGCCACTCCACTGGGGAGCAGGCGCAGGCTCGCAGAAAATGCATGCCTAGGGGGCGTGTATTGTGTGGTATTTGTACACTACATGAAGACAGGTTGCTGTGATTAGTATATAAAGAGCTAAAAGAACCGGGCGGTGGTGGCACACGCCTTCAATCCCAGCACTCGGGAGGCAGAGACTGGTGGATCTCTGTGAGTTCGAGGCCAGCCTGGTCTACAAGAGTTAGTTCCAGGATAGGCTCCAAAGTTACAGAGAGACCCTGTTTTGAAAAAATGGCCAATAGCTAGGCAGGAGAGATAGGCAGGATTTCCAGGCAGAGAGAGGAAGCTCAGATGGATCTAGGCATGAGAGGAGACGCCATTGAGATGTGGAATGAGTCAGATATATAGTATGAGAGAGAGGTAAAAGCCACATGGTAAAACATAGGTTAATAAAAATATGGTTTAATTTAAGTTATAAGAGCTAGTGGGACAAGCCTAAGTGAATGGCCAAGCTTTCATAATTAATAATTCTCCATGATAGTATTTGTGAGCTGGAGGCCGATGCTTGCTACAGGCTTGCACTCACACTTCCTTCTGACTGGAAGGTTTTGATGCGCCCTCATTCACTGTGGGCTTTCACCATGACCATCACACCTCAGAGAAGACTCACTTGATCACTAACCCAGGGTTTGGTCCATTCTATCCCACCCACCAGCTTCGGATTCAGAGAGCCAGTGAAGCCCTTCAGAGCATCAGCCTCCATGACTTGGAATTACTTAGTTATTTTTCGATGTCTGTATTTCTCAAAAGACTGTAGCCACAGGAGGATAGAGGGCAAGGTCTATGTCTATGTGCATGTTTTGTGTCTGTAGCTCTGGTTCATAGCACATAGTGTGTCTTGGATTAGTGGATGGATGAGTAGAATGGATGGATGAGAGATTAGATTAACGAATGAATGGGCAGATGAGAGACTGGATAGATGGATGCAGAGATAGAAGGATGGAAACGTGAATTGACGAATATAGATCTAATGTTAGACGAATGGATGGGTATGTGAGTGGTGGGTGAAAGAGTAGCTGAGTTGATGGATAGGTAACTGAATGGTGGGTGGATGAATGAGTAAATGGATAAACTGCATCCATTGTATCTCATGGTCAGGAGAAACAGGACCGAGAGAATGAATATATGATAAAGAGGGTTTATGAGGCTGGCCGACATGCTATAGTCTGGGCAGTCCAACAATGGCTGCCTCACATTCAAGAGGCTGAAAACCAGATAAACTGTTCAGTGTACAGACTGGGTTCTAAGCCGTATGAATCTTCCAAAGGCTTGGAGGATTCCTGGAGAACCCTGGTCTTCAGTCTATATTGGAAACCTAAAGAAACTGGGTTCTGATATCAGTGAGTGGATCCTGCAGTGGTGGTAATGTCAGGGCAGATGAGTTTGCCAACAACAGTGAGGCCAAGCAAGAAAACTTGGGCTGCCCACAGTTCGTGTAGGCTTTCCCACTTTGTTTATTTATTTGTCTTGTTTTGAGACAGGGTCTCACTATGTACCACTGTCTTGTCTAGAACTTACTGACCTCAACCTCACAGAGGTCTGCCTGCCTCTATCTCCTGGGTGCTAGAATTAAAGGCCTGAGCCACTAGGCCTGGCCCTTCCCACTTTTCACCCTGATCAAGGAACTCCTTACAGGTTTGTTTCGCAGATTGACCTTCAGTTGACTCCAGATCCAGTCAAGGTGAAAAATAGAATAAGCCATCACAGATGGACGGACAGACAGACAGAAGGATGGAGATATGTCGTGATGGATGGAGAGATGACAGATAGAGATAAATGATGAATAGATGGCTCACATGTAGATTCTGGGCAGAGCATGGTCTCCAGTGTCTGGGGTTAGGGCTATGAATGAGTAGGAGCCAAACATGAGAGCAGTACTTTATGTTTTACACCAGAATTAGCCGTATAAACGTTGATGAAGAGGAACCATAAGGGATGAGGGAAATTCACTTGTGTGTAGTTTAATGTACCCTTTCAGCATGTAATCAGCCAACGAAAGGGACTTTTTATATACAAATGTACTCTGAAGGGTCCTCAGTGGATGTCACAGGGCCATAGCCAGCTTTCTTTGGACTGAGGTCCAAAGACCTCCAAGACAGTCTTACAAACTTTATTAACGTGTAGATTCTGGCTCCCGTACCAGACCACCTGAGGAAGGACCTGAGAAATGGAACCCAGGATAGGACATTTCTGAATTGTCTTGTCAGCTTTTAGGCACATTGAAAACCAGATAACAGATGATAAAACTGAGGCCAGGCAAAGAGCAACCTGTCCAAGGTTCAACAGAGTTCTGTCTAGAATGCTCTCTTGTTTCTGCTGGGCCAGCAGCCTAGCCCTGAGGACATGTGCCAGAGAATAGGATTTAGGGTTAAAATACCCACAGTGCTCCCAATCCTAACCTATATTTAACAGCCCTAATTTTGTATGAATAGTGTCTATTAAATAATTAACGTTCCTGAAAATAGTAAGGGCTCTTTTATGCCTTTTTATTCCTGGAACATCAAATCCTTTCAGATCATAATTAATTAAGACTCTTGATGTCCCCAAGAGGTAAACCAGACACCTGCAGAAACTTGGTAATTGGGTCTGGATCCAAAGATGGTCTGCATTTTGGAGTATGCCCAGTTCCAGGCATACTCCTGGAGGCAGTGGGAAGGGGGCACAGCAGGAGATCTAACAGGTATGGGTCCCCACAGTTTCTGGCAACAGCCACGTACCTGCCACGTGCACACTTTTCCGTCCATTGTCATACACCTGCCACCTGACCTTGTGAGGGATGGGATCGTCTCCTTGGACATGTGGGAGGCATTGGTGGCTCAGACCCCCAGCTGTCCCTTCAGAACTGTAGCAACTGTGGCAGGTCCATGACATAGAATCCCTCGCATTCCCACACACCGAAATCAGGATGAAGGTTCGTCGTGGGCTTACTTGATTTTTTTCTTTGATGAGAGAGGGTCTCACTGTAGAATCTAGGCTGCCCTGAAACCGTGATCATCCTGTTTCGCCTCACAAGGGCTGGGGTTATGGTGTGAGCCCCCATTTACAGCTCCGGGTTGCTTTACAAACACGTTTTGCTTGTGCTGTGGTCGGTCCTTGATCAGCCTGGCTGATGTGTTGGAGTCAGGTTAGCTGGGATGTGCCAGGAGGGGACTGGGGGTCTGCTGACCCAGCGTCTGAGGCATGGCTGAGGCCAAGCTCCAGAGAAGTCCAGTTGCTATACGGTTTTTGTTTCGCTGTTGTTTTTATTGTGAATTTTTGAATTATATTTTATTATCTCTTTTCTCTCTCTCTCTCTCTCTCTCTCTCTCTCTCTCTCTCTCTCTCTCGTGTGTGTGTGTGTGTGTGTGTGTGTGTGTGTGTGTGCATCCTTCTGCACACATAGAGGTCAGAGGACAACTTGTACAGCTCCCCTTCTCCCATGTGGGTCCCAGGGTTCACACTCAGACCATCAGACTTGATGGCAACTTCCTTTACCCACTGAGACATCTCCTATTATTTTGTTTCATTTTGATATAGAGTCTGGCTACTCTAGAACCTTCAATCCTCCTGCCTCAGCGTGCTGAGGATTGCATCGTGTTCTGTGTGCCACCACTCCTGACAGTGAACCTATTTAATGCTATTTATCAGTAAGTGCTCTTCACATCCCTTGAGGCCTCCAGGACAACCCTCTCAACTACCCCATCATTCAGTAATTCAACAAATATCCAATGAGCACCCACTAGGTGCACTGTGGAGTCAAAGGCACTGTCACCTCGGCAGTGACATAGATAATCAGAAACAAGTTCGTCAGTGAGTGGACTCCTTGGTGTGGGATAATGGTTTGTATTCTGTCAATTATATTTTAAATAAATGTTGATTGGCCAGTAGCCAGGCAGGAAGTATAGGCAGGACAATCAGACAGGAAGTAGAGGCGGGTCAATGAGAACAGGAGAATTCTGGGAAGAAGAAAGTCCTACTCTGCAGTCCTGACCCAGCCACAGAGCAAGCAAGATTTGACTGCCTTGCCAAGAAAGGAACTGAGCCATGTGGCTAACATAGACAAGAATAATGGGCTAATGTCAGTTATAAGAATTAGTTAATAAGAAGCCTGAGCTAATAGGCCAATCAGTTTATAACTAATGTAGACCTCTGTGTGATTTCTTTGGGACTTAACGATTGTGGGAACTGGGCAGGACAGAGAATCCTGTCAACACCTCCTGTCACTTCTGTGATGTGATCCAGGTTTTTTGGGGGGGTGGGGGTAGGTCTTTAGGCAAGGGTGGCCAGGGAAGGTCTCTCTGAAGGGTAAAATTTAGGCTGTTTGACTATGAGAAAGGCGTGCTGTGAACATGGTACTGAAGACCTTTGCTCATGATTGAGTGTGGAGAGAGAGTTTGGTACCAAGCCAAAGGGAGGCCAATCAGCTAGAGCAAGGAGGAGATTGTAGCTTGAGGAAAAGAAATAAGTTCTGTTGGCAGCAGAGAAAGACAGGATTATGTAACATGAGGGCCTGCTTGGGGTTTATGTTCTGCCTAATTCCCACAACTGGTAAACCCCCAAAGAAAATCACACAGAGATCTCCAAAGTTATAAACTGATTGGCCCACTAGCTCAGGCTTCATATTAGCTCTTATAATTTATATTAACCCAGTATTCTTATCTATGTCAGTCACATGGCTCGGTACCTTTTTCAGTGGGGCAGGTCACATCCTGCTTCTTCGGTGTCTGGGGAGGACTGGGGGAAGAGCTTCCTTCTTCCCAGAATACTCCTGTTCTCATTGCCCCGCCTCTACTTCCTGTCTGGTTGTCCCATCTGGCTACTGGCCAATCAGCATTTATTTAAAACATAATTGACAGAATACAGTTGTCCCACACCAGGGTTGGAGGTGAGGCAGCTCCAAGATCTGAGGTGAGTGTGTATTCATTACCAATCTGTTAGGTATTTTAGTATGTCTGTGTCAAAATGTCCAATAAAACTAAGAAGGAAGAAAACATTTCTTTCAGCTCACAGTTTCAGAGGGCTCTATTGTAGTGATGTTTTGCTTGTGATCTAACAACTAAAATTTGCCTGAAGACCAGAGGGCAGAGCTGGTCACACCAGTTAACCATAAAGGCCAGGCAGTGGTGACACACACCTCTAATCCCAGCACTTGGGAGACGGAGGCAGACGGATCTCTGTGAGTTCAAGGCCATCCTGGGCTATGTGAGATTGAATCAGTCTAAAAGAGAAATAGAACCAAGTGGTGATGGCTCACACTTTTAATCCCAGCACTAGGGAGGTGGAGACAGGAAGTGATATGGCTGGGTGGAGAGAGGAATAGAAGGTGGGAGGAGACAGGAGCTCAGAATTTAGTCTGAGGTTTTGAGAGATGGAATTCAGTTTGAGGATTCATAGGGACAGGATCGCCCCTTTGAACTGAGGATTTTGTAAAGGTAAGAACTAGTGGCTGGCTGCTCTGCTTCTCTGATCTTTCAGCTTTCACCCGCTAATATCTGACTCTGGGTTTTTATTATTAAGATCAGTTAGAATTTACACTATATTCTGTCCAGCATGGGAGTGAGGGTTTGGTAGATCAGCTCACATGGTGACAGGAAGTAGACAGGGAGACAGGAAATAGCTAGAGCTAGTTCACTCCAGAAATCCATCCCCCACTACCTGCTTCCTCAAACTGAGTCCCATCTCCTAAGTTTCCAGGACCTTGGCACCGAACTGGTATACGTCATCAGATCGGCAGACTCTTAAAGGTCACATTTCAAAGTTTGCATATCACAGAGATAATTTTAATTCTGTGCCTTAAAAAGGAGCTGTGTAATTGATTTATTTTGAATTAATCATCTAACACATCACAGACTTTGTTGACAAACAGTGAGTGACGTGTCCCCTCCGATTTGGAGAGGGAAGTGCGTAGGGAAATATGGATTGCCACTCAGTGTTCATCACTGGAGCCGAGAAAGCCTGTGTCTGGTGCTTGACGTCAGGGACTTTTGTACCTAAAATAAAGTCTTCGGTTTATTGATTTATTTTGAGGGCTTGTTCCAGGTCAGCCTTAGACGGGAGCCAACTGGCTGGTGTTGAAACTGAAGGATATGTTTAAGGAATGCACTGTGAGGCAAGAGGCCCTTTGCCCCTCTGGCCCATGAAATGCCGCCATTCACCCCTCCTGCCCATGAAATGCCGCCCTTCACCACTCCAGCGTATAAAATGGCAGGCTGTGTTATGCCGGTTGCTATCGCTTCTCCTGAAGTCAGGCTTGAGGGTTGAGGACTCTGGAATGCTTTTTAAGGACTCTGATCAGATGGCTTCAACAAAAGGCAGGCATGGCGAGTCATCCTTTCAGACGGGCTCATTAGCACGCACACCCATGTCCGAGCGCCCAGCGTTCCTGTCCTCAGTGTTCCTGTCTGCTGTGCTGCGGATGTAAATGAATCGGAACAAGAACAAATGTGAGCGCGCTGAGCTGTCCCCATCAGTGTCCTACAAATGGCAGCAGAATCACAACAGCGACAAGGTCTGGGCTGGGTTCTAGTGAGCCAGCGACAGCGACGAGGAATGCGCTGGAGAAGCTCTTGTTCCTGCTGTATGTATGCGTAGGACAGCTGGCCCCAAGTGAGGGCTTTGCATGCAAACAGATATGTGGCCTTGAGCAAACTGCTTACCTGTTCTGTGCTTCCTTCTCTTCCTCTTCTTCGTCAGTCTCACACATCTGCCGTGAGGGTGAACTGAAGTCTCATCACACTCAAAATATTACGACAGAAAGTTGTTTGGGTCTGGGGAGATTCTTCGGTGGGCGAAGGGCTTACTGTGCAAACCATAACGGTCTGAGTGCAGATTCCTGGCACGCGTGTAAAAAGCTGGGTGTGATGGTATGTGTGTCAGGGAGGCAGAGACAGGAGGATCTCTGGGTCTTGCTGGCCAGTGAGCCTAGATTAATTGGCCAGCTCCCAGGACAATGAGAGACATCGCCTTGCTGGCCAGCGAGCCTAACCTAATTGGCCAACTCCGGGGACAATGAGAGACTTTGCCTTTGAAAATAAGGTAGACAATGCTTGAGGAGGACCAAACCCTGAAGTTGGTTTCTGACACACACACACACACACACACACACACACACACACATACACACACACACCATTTTATCAACACCACCACCATCACTATTGCCTTGGTTAGTTACGGGGATTGAGCAAATGCCTTTGTGGCAAACTCTGAAGGAAGACAGCAGCAGTTAGTCAACAGTGGAAGGGACAAGCATTTTAGGCCTAAGGAACAGTATGTGCAAAAGCCTTGTGGTAGGAAGGACCGTGGTGGATTTGGCGAGCTGAGCAAAGCCGGTGTAGCCTAAGCAGAGTGATCGAGGCGGGATCTGACGAGAAGGAAGACAAGAGAGACAGACTGGAGCTTCAGCAGGCAGGACCGCTGCTTTGTTTTCATGCCACGCGCAGGAATTGGTAATAAAAGGTTTTAAGCAGGTGGGGCAGATATCTGATTAGCAGTTTGGAAGGAAGCTCTAGTAGCTTTAGCAGCTGATGGTGCTGAGGTAAAGGTGAAGCGGTAGACGAGGAGAGAAAATGGTGAAGAAGCTGAGAGGCGGGACCAGCGGGAGTTGGGTGGGGAGTTGTGAGCTGACTGATGCGGAGAGTTTTGGTGGCTTTCCTGTTGCTGTGGTAATCTGACCGAAGCAATTGAAGAGTGAAAGTCTGTTCTAGCTCATGGTTCCAGACCACACTCCGTTGTGGCAGAGAATCACAGTGGCAGGAACTTGAGGGAGCCGGTCACGTCACACCCACAAGAAGTCGAGCAGCCAGGAGTAGCCCATGCCTACAGCCGCTTAGCTTCCTCTCTCCACTTACACAGCCCAGGATTCCAGTCAGGGTATGGTGACACCCATTGTAGGCAGATCTTCCTACCTCGATGACCAAGATCGAGATAATCCCCCACAGGTGTGCCCAGAAGCCGATTTCTGAGGTGAGTCTAGGTTCTGTCAAGTTGACACCATTAACCATGACAGTGAGGGGAAGGGAAGAGGCCAGGATGATGCCTCTCTGTTAGTTTGCTTAACCGCTAGGCATACTGTGGCTCCCTGGTGCAAGGATGGCAAAGGATGGGATTGCGTCACTGCTCTGAGCTTCAGTTTCCTCGCTGGTCCTCCAGCCCGTGTGAGCACGCTTGGAAGAGCAGTCAGCACATGGCTTATTCCTCTAAGTTTAACTGCAGCTGCGCCTCTGCTGCTGGGGGCGTCGCAGAGCAGAAGGAAGTCTCCATCTACGCCGCATCTCTGCATCTCATTTTCCTGATCCATTAAGGAAGATCAGAACCCATAGGCCACAGGTTCTGGTGGTCGAGCGTGGTGACATAAGGGGCTGTACGGGGACCAGGCAGACCTGAATGTAGGGGCCTTTCCTCTTCCCACTTTGTCCTGTCTGCAACGTGCCCTAACATGTACATCCACGTGCATGCAACATACATGCACACATTCCCGTCAATTTCATACCCCAACATATAAGTACTCACAAAGAATCACAGTACCCACTGAGACAGTTGAAAGGAGATTTTGCTGGAAGGGAACCAAACACTGTTAAGTGCTATAGAAATGTTCATGTCAGGTTAGGGAAATAGCTCAGCTAGTGAAGTGCTTACTGTGCAGTTATAAGGACCTGAGTTCAGTCTCAGCACCCATCAAAAAGCCTCTACATACACGCACACACTCTCACATGCATATGTGTGTGGTGTGTGTGTGTGTGTGTGTGTGTGTGTATATATATATATATATATATATATATATATATATATATATATCACAAAGCATGTAAATGTTAACCACAGGCTCCTCTCCCTTGTTGTAATAGGCTGCTTGTTACTTTCCCGGATGCCCAGACTCCCAAAATAATCACACAGAAACTGTATTAATTAAATCACTGCTTGGCCAATTACTTAAGCGTATTGATAGCTAGCTCTTACATCTAGAATTAACCCATCTCCATTAATCTGTGCATTGCCACGAGGTTGTGGCTTACCAGCAAAGTTTCGGCAGGTCTGTCTCTGGCAGCAGCTCCATGACTTCTCCCTACTTCGCCCCCACCTACCTATAATTCCCTGCGCAGGCCCAAGACAGTTTCTTTATTAACCAATGGTATTCACAGCACACAGAGGGGAATCCCACACCACCCCATTTTTTGTAAGCACTTTTTAGTTAATGTTTACTGTTTTTATAGATAAGCTGTTGGGGACCTAGCCAGTTTGGCTGTTGGACCGATGGCTGGCCTGTCTTTCACTTGTACCTGGCCGCCTTGAGCAAGAAGCTGTCACCAATCTAGCCATTCCCGGTTTGATGACTGAGTAGACTGTGGTACTTTGAATGCTTAATGGTCACTCTGAGATGCCGCCTCCTTGGTACCCAGTGGGACCCCGTGGGACACTGCAACCTCAGCTGCTGGTGAAGTCACAGCAGCAGCGTCAGGGGACTTCACTCCAGTGGCGACTGTTCTAGGCCACTCCCACTGGCTTTGGAAATCTTACTCTAGAAGTCTAGCCTGGAGATCTAGATAACCCTCTGAAGACGAGACGGGGAGCGCTCCCAACCGACTTCATCAAAGACTTGTGATGGGTTCATTCCCGAGTGCCCGAGTTCCTCCTTTTCTGATGTGGTGAAACACCCGACAAGAGCAACTTTAAGGAGAAAGGATTTGTTTTGGCTCACAGCTCCAGAGGGGCACAGCGGAAGGCATGGCGGTGGGAGCATGAGGCTGGCCCGTCATGCCACGTCAGCAGTCCAGAAGGAGGGAGAGAAGAGGAAATGGAGCCAGGACTCAAGACTTCAAAGCTGGTCTACGAGTGACGTACTTCCTCTAGCAAGGCTCTGCTTTCTAATTTTTTTTAAAAAATGATTTATTTTACTTTTAATTATGTGTAAATGTGTGTGGTGTGTGTGTGTGTGTGTGTGTGTGTGTGTGTGTGTATCCTCATATGAGTGCAGGCACCTGGCAGAGCCAGAAGTGGGCATCAGATTCCCTGGAGCTGGAGTCACAGGCAGCTGTGAGCAGTCCAGCAGGGGTGCTGGGAACCAAACTTGGTTCCTCTGCAAGGGTAGTGGCTGCTCTTAACTCTTCTGAAACAGAGCCACAGCTGGGGACTGGATGTTCAAGTGTGGGAGCCTCCGAGGATTGTTCACCTTTAAACCTCAATGCCAAGGATTGTGATAAATACATGTGTAAGACTTGGGATGGTCGGAACCAGCTGTGCACATGTGGGCTGTGATTGATGGGATTAGAACCTATGCCCGAGTTTACCACACTCCTCTTCTGGCTATAGAGGCAGACTGTTTGGGCATAGTCTGGAAATTTCTTTCTTGTGTCGTACCCCATGTTGTAACATTAGGTCCAACACAGGCTTCTCCGGAGTAGTTTCTATTTGGTTAGTGTTATCAACTTGAAGAATCTAGAACCATGGGAGATGAACTGGTCCACTGTGAGGGTTATTTAGAACGGCCTCTGGGTACACCTGTGAGGGTTATTTAGAATGACCTCTGGGTACACCTGTGAGGGTTATTTAGAACGGCCTCTGGGTACACCTGTGAGGGTTATTTAGAACGACCTCTGGGTACACCTGTGAGGGTTATTTAGAACGACCTCTGGGTACACCTGTGAGGGTTATTTTAGAACGGCCTCTGGGTACACCTGTGAGGGTTATTTAGAATGACCTCTGGGTACACCTGTGAGGGTTATTTAGAATGACCTCTGGGTACACCTGTGAGGGTTATTTAGAACGACCTCTGGGTACACCTGTGAGGGTTATTTGGATTAAGGTTACATACTTGGAATGTCTGTGAGCGATTATCTTCATCATATTAATTTCTGTAGGAATCTTAATTGTGGGTGGGACCACTCCCTGGACAGAGGACCCTGGGCTGTATAAAGTGGAGCAAACAAACTGAGCATGCACACTCTTCTGCTTCCTGACTGTGGACACAATAAGGTCAGGTGTCTAAAGCTCCCTGTGTGCTTTCCTCACTGTGATGGACTGTGACCTCAAACCCTGAGCCAGAACAAGCCACTGTCTCCTTTAAGTCTCTTTCATCAGCGTATTTTATCACAGAGTATTAAGAGAGACAGCCTCTGCCTACTGTGGGCTGTGTCTAGGGAGGACAGGCTTGGCTGGTCACATGAAGAACAGCTGCCGGGTGGCAGCAGTGGAGAGCGGGTGGTTACATGTCCCAGAGAGCCACCAGAGCAATATTCCAAAAGGCACCTAATTATCTTAGTTACTTTTCCATTGCTGTGATAAGACACCAAGAGGAAAGCATTGAATTTCGGGCTTGCGGTTTCAGAGGGTTGGAGACCAACATCATCATAGGAAAGATGGCAGCAGGCAGGCAGGCACGGTGCTGAAGCTGGAGCTGAGAGCTCACGTCTTGATCTACAAGCCTGACTTGGAGAGAGAGCTAACCAGGAATGCTGTGAATCTTTCGGAACTTCAAAGCCCAGTGACACAGCTCCTCCGACAAGGCCATACCTTCTAATCCTTCGCAAACATCTCTGTGGGCCATTCTCTCTCAAACCAGCATGGCAGCCCTTAGGTATACGCTAGGAGACAGCTGAAGGATCCCAGACAAAGAGAAGCCAGGGCAATGGCAGAATGACGATTGCAAGCCTTAGTCACTAGGAGAGTCTGAAGAGCCAAGGCAGGCTAATATACTGTGGCTCCTGACGTCAACACTCCCAACCCTAACTCTCTGAAGCCCTAAGTGGAGTTGCCCGGTGTTGGTGCTCTCAGCGCAGGAGAATAAATCCCTTCCTGAGCACCCTGGGCAGAAAGCCCTGCTGTGAGGCCGGAGCCACCAGTCTCTAGTTCTCAAGGCTTAGAGCTGGAAATGCCTGGGTCTGGAAGCTCAGTTTGTTCCTCTCTGGAACTCAGGACCATCAACACTAAGGAACTGCCCACCAGCGATTCCTATCTGGGCAGATTGGAGAGACCCTCCAGCGAGTCATCTGTGATGACACACAGACACTCGGGCTCGGACAGTCTCTAGGACAGAGCTCGCTATTTATTGAAACCAGATGCTAACCACACGCAGAACTTCACAATTTCAGTAGCTCTATTCAAAACACACAAGGAAATGTGCAATGAATTTTAGCACCACGTTCTATTTATTGCAACACATTTAAAACAGCCTCGTTTCAGCACGCAGTCCAAGTAGAAATTTATTAATGAGATCTTTTCGGCTCTTTGTATTTTGGTAGTGTCTCAGAAATCGCCTGTATTTTATCTGGGTGCTACCCACAGTTCAAGTGTTTAAACGTGAGCAGTCATCAGAGTTGACAGCACAGCTGGGGAAGGTGTGGTCTGAACCTGGATTCAACGGGGAACTAAGACCCAGTGATACGATCTGGGGATTGCATCCTGTTGGCAATGGCTGACCTCTCCCCCTTCACTGAGGTGTGTGAGGTATGTGGGTCCTGGCTATCTGCAGAGAGGCCCCAGCTAGTCTCCTATCTAAGGACCTGCACAGTCCCTCAGGCAGAGATGGCTGTACAGCTTCTACCCTGCTCCCAGAGCGTCCGTGAGCATCACCAGGCCTATAGTAGGGAGTGCTGGCCACCTATCCTTTCCCTTCCATCCCGCATCATTGGCTGAAACCACTCAGAAGCCAGGATAGGCTGCGATGGGGGTAACATTCCGTGTCCCTAGGAAGTACAGGAGAGGCGGACGTGGTAATGGGGTCGGTGAATTCATTCTTCCTGGTTCTGGCGTCAGTTGCTGAGGTCGGGGTTTGCTGGCAGTGGGCAGATGACTCAGATCCCACCCCGCCTCAGCTGGGACAGCTTCCTGCTAATCAGCTGCCACCATCTTCTCTTCAAGGCTAATGATGAGGTAATGTGTCTGCTAGGAAAATGGGTCAGAGGCCCATTAACTCCTGCTCACCTGTCCTGAAAGCCTGCTTCCCCGGGTGGGCTCCAGAATAGGGAGGAGCTGGAGGATGGGACCCTTTGAGAAATGGAGTGGAAGACACAGCAGTACAACTCTGAGAGTCTGGGGTATAGGGACAAAACCTGAGTGTCCCCCAACTTCCAGGAGCCCCATCTCTTGCTCTGCTGTCAGGCCCTTGGATAGGAGACCAGATGTTGGCAGTGTAGTTGTTGGTACATTGGACATGACTTCATTCAATCTTCTCAGCATGGTGGAGGCTACGCTGTGACTGGCCCATTTTACAGATGAGGACACCGAATCTCAGCAAGGACAAGGAACCCATCAGAGGGCTCCTATCTAACATGTGCACCTTGCAGACTGCAGCCCTTTTATAAAGATGGTTGTCACTCCCACCACCCCCCAGCTTTTATCTGCACGGGTAAGGAGTCAGATTGAGGGGTTGGAGGGCAAAGTCATTTAGAATGTTGTACATGTTGCTGCCCAGTAGCCTGTCTGATGGCAGCAAATCCCTTTCCCTCTCCTCATAGACAGACACACAGCTGTGATCCAGGAGTAGGCAGGAGGGTTAGGGGCACTTAGGAGGAGCTGAGGTATTCTGTTCTGCTCCCAAAAATTCTGGGGTGAAGACATACATAAAAACAGAGCACCTGAGTGACAGAGGAGGCAACATTCTTTCTCACACAACCTGACTTTGTTCCCATTCTGCTCCCCTGGCCTCAACAGCATCTCTAGACAGGAGGGGACATTTGGGTAAGACCAACCAGTGTCCCCATAAGTTGTTCACCTTGACCCATGCCTGTAACATCATACCCGTTTTACAGATAGGGGAACTAAAACTCAGGGTTGTGCCAGGATCACCTGAAACTCCCCAGAGGTGGACAGAGATCTAGAGGTCCATTATCTCTTAGGTCTCCTGAGGGTTGCAATGCAGGCAGGTTATGGACTCGCAGGAAAGCAGCCTGGCCAGTGAGCTTCAGGACTCTGGGACGCTGCTAACTGACTCCCTGGCTCCCAGCCCGTCAGGCCAGTGATAGCATCTGGGAAATGTACATTGGTCTGAGGTTGCAAAAGCAAATGCCCACAAGGGATCTAGGGAGCAAAATATAGACATGGCCTATTCTTAGAGATGACATATCATGAGAGGCAGGACCTGGACCCTAGAGAGAGGATGCCCCAGCTAGGGATCAAGTTGTGCTAGATGTTGTAGACAGAAGTTTCTGTCCTGCCCAGCCCTGCAGTCATTCAGTCCCAAGTAAACACACAGAGGTTTATATTAATTATAAACTGTTCGGCCTTTTGTTCAGGCTTATCACTAACTAGCTCTTGCAACTTAAATTAACCCATAATTCTTATATATGTTTAGCTATGTGGCTTGGTACCTTTTTCAGTGAGGCATTCTCATCTTGCTTCCTCTGCATCTGGTTTGCAACTGACTCTCTGCCTTTCTTCTTCCAGAATTCTCTTATAGCCCCGCCTATACTTCCTGCACAGCTACTGGCTAATCAGCATTTTATTAAATGAATACAGGTGACAAATCTTTACAGTGTACAAGAGCACCATCCCACACCAAGGTGTAGTAGTTATGTATGGTGTCATCGTAAGCACAACCCCTACAGATAACTTAAGGAGGAAATGTCTGTTTTGGCTCATGTTTTCAGAGGGTTCTATCCACTGTGACAGAGAAAGTATGGTGACGAAGCTCACTTCATGGCAGCAGGATTGTGTGCAGGAGCCAGGAGGAGGGAGAAAGGAGAAGGAAGAAGAAAAGGGAGAGGAGGGGCGTGGGAAGAGGGAAAAGAAAGAAAAGAGAAAAAAGATCCAAAGTAAGATATAGAAAGGTGCACACATGTATGCACATACACAGAGACAGAGAGTGAGAGACAGACAGACAGACAGACAGACAGACGGCAGGGGCTGAGTAGCACCCTCCAAGAGCTACCCCTAGTGTTCTGCTTCCACCAACCAAGGCCCTGTCTTCAAAAGCCTTCCCAGCCTCCCCAGCTAGTGCCTCTAGCTGGGAACAAACATTCCAAACAAGGAGCATTCAGGGAACATCTCAGATCCAAACCCAACACCAGAGCTGAATCCAGGAGCAGTAGCAGCATAGCCTGTGGTTCTCAGGAGAAAGCAGACATTCAGATTTTCGTGTAGAAGGTGCCAGACGGTAAAATGTTGGGGTGAGGAGCTTGTAAACCTCCTGGGACCTTTGATCTTTTGCAGTCCTCAAGGTCAAAGATTCCTGTCTGAGCTCAGGACTTCTCTAAGGAAAATCTGTTGAATTATTTTTCTTTTCTTCATTGTAATCTATGGTGTTGGTGAGGTGTGTGTGTGTGTGTGTGTGTGTGTGTGTGTGTGTGTGTGTAAACATAGGCAGCAAATGTGTGGCGGTCACAGAATAACTTTGGGGAGTCGGTTCTCTCCTTCCACTTTGTTTGGTACAGACTTACCTGCGACATACACCCATACACATAAAAGAAACAAATAAAAGTTAGAAAAAAATCTGGGCTAAGTGACTTGTACCTGTAGTCCTGTAATCCAATGCTGGGAAGGTAGAGACAGGAGAATCCCAGGGCACGCTGGCGATCAGCCTAGCAAGCCAGTGAGCTCCAGGTTTAGTGAGAGACTCTGTCCCAAAAGATAAAGTAAAAGTGATTGAGGAAGATGAGAAAGGTCATTACTTTAGGTTTACCCACATACACACACACACACAAAACCTACACACATGCACATATGCACATACACACCTACACACACACACACACACACACACACACAGATATTAAAAACAGACCGAGTAATTGATCTTCTTTCCTATTAACATACTAGGAACAGATCTGATTCATCTCAGAATTCTGAGGCAGGGATGAGTGTGCACAATCTGAGCACCAGCAGTGATTGTTCTGGACTGTTCTGGACTGTGAAAATATCTCGCTTCTTGCAGGGATGAAATCAAGGCCATTGCTAGTGGGACCATTGCTGACATCCACAGGAATGGGTATGGTTTGCAGTTAGATATTAATGAAGGGACGGTGGTATTCTCTTTCTTCCTTCAAGTTAGAGGTGAGTCAGGGCCTGGGTGGGCCCTGGGGTTTTGGAGAACAGAGAGATGCTGGTGACCTGCGTATCCTCTGTGATTAGAACAGGGGGCTTTGGTAGCTGATCCTTAACCCCGGCCTTGGCCGTAGAACATGAAAACTGTGAGGACTGTCCTCTCCTCCTCACCACACTGGTGAGTCACAAAATGTCCTTTCTCAGGGAGACTAAATATAAACAATCAGGGATCATCTTGAGAACGAGATGCCTGTTTGCTTTTTAAAATTGCAGGCAAAGCGCTGAGGCCCACAACAGCAATTAATAACAATTTTGGTCAATTTCTCCCAGGATGAAACTACAGCTCAGTATTAAAGACCTATCTTTTCCTTGTTTCCTGTGTTCGGGTGACATCATTATTTATTTATTTATTTCACCGCAAGTCCTAGGAATTTGTGTAACTTTATCCTCTCGGATCTACAAGCAATATAAGCTTAATGTAAAAACAGCAAAATTTCCAGAAAGAACTGTCAGTCAGGAAAGAAGACAGAGACTGCTAACTCTGCTGTTCCCAGCATGTGCTGATTTGTGTGACCACCCACATGCCTAGAGGCATGAGGTCCTGGGTTCAGTCCCCAGCACTACATAAAACAGGGGTGGTGGTGTATGTAGATCCCAGGAGGATCCAGCGTTCAAGGTCATTGTCACTATATAGTGAGTTCAAGGACGCCTGGGACACGGGAGACCCTGTCTCAAAAATCATTCTACAGCTTGCACCTTGCACTTAAGATGGCAAAAATATTGTGTGTCTGTCTGCATCTTCTGCAACTAAAATTTGCATTTCAGGAGGCGCAGTGCTGGGCTACATTAATCTTCATGCACCTAGTACCTTACAATAATTTATATGTGATCAAATATTGCTGACCAAATAAATGCATATGTGAGTTTGTTTTTCAAAAATATATCATAGGCACCCGTGTAACCCTCTGAACAATACACCATTGTTTCTAGGTGGTTGAGAGCCGAGCCACAGGATTGTGACAAGATTTTTCAGTGGGCATTTGGTTGTTTCCAATGTTTCTATCTCATTTTTGTTTTAGGGCAATCAGCTTAAATTTTCTTTGTCTTACACATTTTTTTAAACCCAGAATAAGATGTATTTTGAATGGAAATTGTTATGTTGCCCTTTATATCAAATTTAACTTCCCAGCAAAAAAAAAAGATCTCAGTTCTTTCACTAATATTATTTTATTCATTTATTTGGCAGATTTAAACACACCTTAGTCAACAAAAAATCAAATCCATTTGAAACATGTCAAAGGTGCTTCTACAATTCTTTCTACCAACAATTTTGGCAAGATGTATCCCTTTGGGATATATTTATTTGTACGTGTTGTGTGTTTTGGGGGGCTAGTATATGCCCGTAAACATGCAGGTGTACCTTCCCATGTGTATGTCTGTAAACATGTGCTTACACTTTCCCACATATATGTATGTGAATGTGTGGGTATATCCTCCCATGTGTACACATGTGAACATGCAGGTGCACCCTCCTGTGTCTACACATGTGAACATGCAGGTGCACCCTCCTGTGTCTACACATGTGAACATGCAGGTGCATCCTCCATGTATACATATGTGAATGTGCAGGTGCACCCTCCCATGTAAATACAGAGGCTATAACAGGGCGTCAGGTGTTTCTCTATATCCCTCTCTGCTTTCGTACCTTGAAACAGGCTGTCTTGCTAAACTGGAAGCTTGCCCTTTTGGGTAGGCTGGCAGGCTAGTGCACTCTGGGATCTGCTGTCTCTGCTCTCTGTGCTACTGGGTGATCCCCAGTGCTGGAGTTACAGGTTCTTGCAGTCACACAGGTCTTTTTTTTTTTTTATGGGGATTTGAACTCAGGGTCTTAAGCTGGCAGATTAAGCATTTTTCTCAACTAAGTCATCTCTCCAGCATTTTGGGTGATATTTTAAAAGATAATGTACCATAACGTAATTTCAATCTTACAGAAGAGTTTCCAGAACAACAGAAAGAACTTCCATATACCCCATATTTCCAGTTGCTAGCCTTCATCCCTCCGCCCCATTCATTATTCTTTTTCTGAATCTTTCGAGGGCAAACTGCAGACATAAGACCCCACTCCCACCAGCTCTACACACCGCTGTGCGCATTTCTTCAAACCAAGCCCGTTCTCTACAGAACCGCACCACCCACCAAAGCAGATCAGCATCCACACAAGCACCACATGGAGGTCAGACGCTGTCCAACCATTCCAACTGCACGTCTTCTCCCTTCAAGTACAGAACTGTCCTCAGTGACACACATGGTGTGACTTGCACTTTTCCACATCCAGGCATTTTCTCTATTCTGCCTGTCTTGTCAATCTTCCACTGTCCTGACAGTGTGAGTCTCCCATTCTCAAGCATGGCCCTCAGCCCAGGTCTCTCTGATGTTTCCTTTCACCCAGATTCAGGCTGTGCTTCCTGGACGCGAGGACCACGGGTCCTGTGAGCTCCTTCAGGCTTTATCTCAGGAGGCACGGGATGGTGGCCCGCCTTGCCTGGAGGTGATGCACAGGTGTCTGCCTGGCTTCCCCACCTTAGACTCTCTGTTTCCCTTTGACAGGCAGGTGCTCACATTGATGATGCTGACGTTCTGTCCTGGTTAAGCCTCCTCCAGCCGACGGGCCATTTTTGAGATTGTTGCCAAATGCTGGACTCCTTGTTTCTGTCATTCCTCCTATCTGTTGTTTACTAGTCTACTCCCACACAGCAAAGCTTTTCCTGGGAGTGTGTGTGTGTGTGTGTGTGTGTGTGTGTGCATGCTTGTGTGTATGTGTGTACACACATGTATGTGTTTTTGTCAGCGGGGGTTCATGTATACCTGCTTTCTAATCCATTCTCCTCATTATCTGTTTTATGTACACACGTCCCAGACTTGACCCTTTCAGAACACAGTGGCCCCTGTGTCCTGACAGGACTTTGTCATTCGTCAGATATTTTCCAGGGTCATCATCTCATCTTGTGTTTTCTGCCTTGGCCTTGGAATCAGCCATCCCTTTGAGGAAACTTAGTTTATTTTCCCATGATATTTAAAACTGAGGCCTGGGCACCCAGTCTGCTTGTCGGACCTGAGGGGTTAGGGCATCTAGGCTTTTGTGTGCCCACAGACATGTGCTTGTACATATTCATCCATACATTACCTCTGTGTTGATTCACACATTTGTATTACAGAACTCTAGTTCATACCAGTATCTCTTATACTGATCCAGAAGCTCAAAGTATTAATTCCCTAACCTCCTTATTAGGCCCACGGGCCTGCAAGTATGAATAGTTTACTTTTTGAATATTCTCTTTAGCATTTTTGGATGACAGTAGATTGCTGGGAACTAAAGCTGCAGCAAACAAACCTCAGAGGAGGAGAAATATTGTGAGATGAATTTGTTTGTTTATTGTTTTGGAGATACAGTCTCACTCTGTGGCCCAGGTTGTCATTGAACTTGTGGCAATCCTCCTGTCTCAGCATCCTAAGTGCTGAGATTACAAACATGTGACACCACACTCCACTGAAATTCTTTAAGAGTTGGTGGCAAACTTGAGCATCTTTTCCTGTTAGCTCTTGTTCCAGTGGCCTGGTCCCTTATCTCAGTCATTGCTTTCTAAGTAGTTGTGCCATTTTTTTTTATTGTATGAAGACACACTTTGTACAAAAGAGGCTCTGAATCTTGGTCATATGCGATCATTTGTCTTTGATTTGATCATAGTATCTATTGCTATGTTGTTGTCTGTTTAGCATGTCCAAGTTCAACTTCCAGCAGTGCCTCCCAAAACTCACTTGATAAAATAAAACCTTTCTGGAGTTTTATAATTTCAACTTTTAGTAGACTTATTTTTATTTTATGTGTATGAGTGTTTTATCTGCATGTATGTCTGTGTACCACATGTGTGTCTGCCCCCTATAGAAGTCAAAAGAGGGAGTCAGCTCCCCTAGAACTGGAGTTATAGATGGTTTGGGGGTTGCTCTGTGAGCCCTGGGACTTGAACCTGGGTTCCCTGGAAGAGCTCTGTGTCTCTAACTGCAGATCCATTTCTATAACTGCATTTCAGGTAATTTAAAAAGAGAAGGACCTCTCAGAATAATTTGCTCATTTGATTTCATCCTTCAGAAGTGGTTGTAATGAATATTTGGGGTACATTTGTGAATCGCGCCTTCCTGGGCATCGTCTCATTTAATTCTCTGACAGCTCACTGAAGCAGGTGTTATTGTGCCCATTTGCCCATGGCTGTCACTCTTCTGTGGAGGGTGAGATGCTGTGGACCGGAGATGTTGATGCTGAATTCAGCATCCTTCCTACTTCTCCACACTCCCTTCCCACAAATGAAATAATAACCTCCTTGTATGCCGGAGAGTGTATTTGTCAAGGAAATTGGATTCTACAAGACACTTCTTGCCATATCTACTCTACCTAAGGGCATAGTTAATTGAACTTAATTGTAACAACTATCCAGAGTCTTTAAATTTTATGATTATTTTTTTTCTCATCTCACTGTTAGAGAACTGCAAAAAAAAAAACCCTCAACAGCATTCAGAGCAGGTGCTATTAGAAATGTAATTATGAACAAACAGAGTTCCCTCCCTTGCCTGCTGGAAATGGAAAAATGTCTACCTCCTCCTGGTTTGGGTTTCAGCCTGTTTCACCCTTTTCCTTTCCCAGTGTGGGGCAGAGGAAATAATGCAATGACTCCAGCTCAGCTATGTGGCCAATAGCAAGTTGACCAGCTTCTCTGGGTTCACCCCCCTTGGCAAGGAATGAAAAGAATAGAGTTATATACTTTCCTTTGCCTTCCAGCTTTCGTGTTCAGGAAATCAAGATCTGGGAACGGATCCTAGACTGTAGCTCAAGCCTGGGTTTTGCTCTATCGTTAGGTGGCACTGGGCGAGTTACTTCCTTTCTCAGTTTGTCCAAATAACTTTGCTTAGTAGATGTATGCTTTATCCCTATGCTAGGATCTGTGCGAGGGGAACCGGGTTGCCAAGCTGGGCCTTCCACGGTGGAACTCCGGGGAAAGGTTAGGTTTGTAGAAATGGTTTCATTGTCAGTAGTTTTCTGCGCTATCCCTTCCCGTACAGCTTCTAGGAGATTCCCAGTGCACGTTATTAGAAACGGAAACGTCTGCCTTTTAGCATCCTTTAGGCTTGATAGAAAATAAAAATCGCATGCAGAAACAACATGTCTCATTTAATGTAAGGCATTAGGTATTTTAGTGCAATTTAGTGATACTCATTATTATGAATATGAACATGGCCCAGTGGTGGCGTAAGGGCACTGGGTGGTGGGATGGCCGCCAGTCCCTTTGCTGATGGTCCCCACGTGAGGATGGCCCTTTAGGCAGAATATTTGCCTTCTGTGACACCCCTGCCACAGTTCTCATGTCCAGTGCCCTTGCTTTTCTTGCACCAAAGGTCCATACAAGACTCTGAGAAAAGTCTAAAGCACAATGAGACTCATTTTCAGAGAGTGTCCTAATTTTCTTTCTGTTGCTGTGATACAAGCCATGACCAAAAGCAGCTCATGGAGAAAAGGGTTTATTTCTCATTACACTTCTAGGTGACACTCCATTACTGAGGGAAGTCAGAGCAGAGGACCAAGGAGGAAGAAAAAAAACCCAGAAATCACAAAAGAGCACAGTGCGACTTCTCTCTCTCTCTCTCTCTCTCTCTCTCTCTCTCTCTCTCTCTCCCTTTGGTTTTTTTGAGACAGGGTTTCTCTGTGTATCTCTGGCTGTTCTGGAACTCACTCTGGAGACCAGGTTGGCCTCTAACCCACAGAGATTCACCTGCCTTTGCCTCCCAAGTGCTGGGATTAAAGGCGTGCATCACCACTGCCTGAGTCTTTCAACTTTCTTACACCTTCCAGACAAACCTGCCGAGAGATGGTACACCTTACAGTGAGCTGGACTCTCTTCCACCAATTAGCAGTCAGGATGAGTCCCACAGACCAATCTGACCTCAGCAATTCTTCACTTGAGATTTCTTCTACCCAAGTGACTCTCAGCTGTGTGGAGTTGACAACAAAAACTAAGCAGGAAAATGCATCCCTTGTCAACTTGACATCCAAACACGTCACCATTAAATCTTAGCCTTTCCTTTCTTGTTTGTCCCCAAGATATTATATTAATATCATACTATAAAATATAGTACAACTTTTAAAGCCCCACACTCTTTAAAAAATTCAACATCTAAAAGCTTCTTATATCTTTAAAAGTCCAGCTCCTTCAACTGTGAGCGTATGTCAAAGCAAAAACAAACTATGGACTTTTTACACCAAAAGGGAAGAACCAGGGCTTTGCAGCAATCATATTAAAGCAAACTCCCCGATCTAGCAGTGTAAAAAGCTCCATGGGACTCGCTCTTCTTGCTCCCAAGGGCGTAGACATTTCCACTTCCCCAGATCTACCATCCACACACAGTATGCCCCGTAGGCTCAGGCTGGTTTTACTCCACACCCACTGCTGCCCTTGGTGGACATAACAGGGTTCTGGCTTCTCCAGATAACACGAGATCTCTACTGCAAATGAGGCCGCACCTTCACTATTGGCCTCTCCTGGCCTCTCTGCAGGGACTCCAACCCTGCCACATGGTGCCAAGCCTCAGCTTCCCTCCATGCGGGTTTCACGCACTGAAGCAAGTGCCACACAGAAGATGCTCACACGTTACCAGGTTCAGCTGCCAGCTTGAGATGCGACTTTGTCCGACTCCTGGACCACAGCATCTGTGTGCTGAGAAGCTACTTCCCAGACTATTTCACCTCACCGATGTTGCTCTCTTTTTAATCACAGCCGGTTCTTTAGCCCCAGATGACCAGTGTCTGTTGCTCTAGTGGTACATGGGTTTCGTTTTTGTGGTTCTTAACCCAAATGCCACACAAATGACCATGATGGACTCTTCGCTTCCTCTGAAACTTCACATGCCAAGCTTCCGTTTTCTGGGTTTCTCTCAGCATTTTATTGATGTGGGATTCCCCTCTGTAAGCTGTGAATATGTGTTGTTACCATTGGTTAATAAAGAAGCTCATTCAGCCTATGGCAGGGCAGAATAGAGCCAGGCTGGAAGAGATATAGAGAGAGAGTAGGCAGAGTCAAGGAGACGTCATGTAGCTGTCAAAGGAGTAACATGCCAGCACCAGTAAGCCACAGCCTAGTGGCAACACACAGATTGATAGAAATGGGTGAATTTAAGATGTAAGAGTTAGTTAATAAGAAGCCTGGGCTAATAGACCAAGCAGTGTTGTAATTAATATAGTTTCTATGTGATTATTCGGGCCTGGGCAGCTGGGAAATGAACAAGCAGCCTCCACATACATTTTATCTTTCAAGCTCCTGCTAGAACAGCCCATGCTGAGCCCCCAACTGCTTTCTCAGTCCCAAATCCCAAAGACTTTCATGGTCTTCCCACCAAAACAACACGGCCAGGCTTATCACAGTGGGGACCCCACTCCTGGTTCTCCTTTGCTTACTCTCGCTGTCATAAACACCACAACCAAAAGTGACTGGAAGTAAAAGGTGTTTCCTTTAGCTTGCGCATCCAGGGCACAGGATACTACTGAGGAATGTCAGAGAGTGAGCCAGTAAGCCGAGTTCCTTCAGGGTTTCTGCTTTAGCTCCTGCTTGAGCTCCTGCCGCAGTTTCTGTCAGTGATGGACAGTGCCCCAGAAGTATGAGCTGAAATCAACCTTTCCTTCCCCAAGCTGCTTTGGACCATCGTGTTTATGGCAGCAACAGAAAGCAGGTAGTAACTCTGCAGCACTGACTTCTTTTCCCATGATGCTCCCTGTCTCCACAAATGGCGCCCAGGACACCAACACACCACAAATTCTCCTGGCTCCATCCCACCAATGGTCCAACACACTTTAGCATGTCCCTGAATCTCTCCTGGCCTCAGTTTTCCCAGGAAGGAAGAAAAAGAAGGGTCAGTACACTAAAACGAAGCAAGTATTGCCTGGGCTGCTTCTTTGGGATTTTAAGGACATGTTAGGATCAGGAATTCCACATCAACCATATTGGATTAACTCCGATTCTGTTTCTTAGCTTTGTGTTCTTGGTAGAGACACATATCCCATTTTGAATTGGTTTCTTCATCTCTAAAATTGGTAACACTCTTTAGAGGATGGAGGGAGACCATAGCCTCTTTCTTTCTTTCTTTCTTTCTTTCTTTCTTTCTTTCTTTCTTTCTTTCTTTCTTTCTTTCTTTTTTTCCTTCCTTCCTTCCTTCCTTCCTTCCTTCCTTCCTTCCTCCTCCCTCCCTCCCTCCCTCCCTCCCTCCCTCCGTCCTTCCCTCCCTCCCTCCCTTCATTTCTTTCTATTTTCTTTTTTTTGGTTCTTCAAGACAGGATTTTTCTGTGTAACAGTCCTGGCTGTCCTGGAACTAGGTCCTGTAGCCCAGGCTGTCCTTGAACTCACAGAGATCCGCCTGCCTCTGCCTCCCAAGTGCTGGGATTAAAGGCGTGCGCCACCACCACCCGGCTTGAGGCTTTAACTTTTTAATACAATTCTCTTTTTAAAAACGGGCAAACATATAGTCTGGAGAGAATATGGCTCAGTGGTTGAGACCACTGGCTGCTCTTCCAGAGGACCTGGGTTCAAATCCCAGCACCTACAAGGCAGCTTACACCGTTTGTAACTCCAGTTCCAGGGTTTCTGACAGCCTCATGCAGACATACATGCAGGTAAAACACCAGTGAACACAAAATAAAAATAAATTATTTATTTTTAAAACATGGGCAAGCATAATAAATATTATAAGTGACTAGATTATCATGTAAAAAAAGATACTTGACCTTGGCAAGATCCAATGAATGCAAATTAAAACAACACTCAGACATTATCCCTTGTGTATCACCCTAGAAAAATAATTACAATTTTGTAATATCTATTACAGTAAAGGTGTTGGGAAAGATGCACTATATCAAGAAAGGTTTTACAAAGGAAGCTTAAAGGCACACTTACATACCTTAAATGCTAATTCAACGGCTGTTTTCAACCCAGACTGAAACAGACTACGCCATGTTTGTTTGTTAGTTGGTATTTTGTCTCCACAGCAGAAATAGTTTGTATACCTTTAAGAACACTTACAGACAAATTCAGGCATCAGGGGTTGTTTCCCACTAGGGTTGTCTTCAGTATTTTTGTACTGTTGTGTTTTGCCCCAAATTCATCAGAAGCTGGACTCGACTAAACAGATCAACCCTTTAGAAGAAGCATGTGGTGCTCAGGTACTGTGAGCCGCCGCTGAGGAGGCCTTGCAGTCTGCGGTGATGGCTCTAGTCCCCAGACTCCACTCTGGAGAAACTGCAGAAGTGGGGGGACCCTCTGAGGAGTCTGAGAACAGTGTGGACTGGAGTGTGTGTCCGCCTATCTGTCTATGTGTCTATCTGTGTGTCTGTCTGTGTGGACCCGTGTGCAAACACTCATGCAAACTGGAGAATAAAGGCTAGGAAAACTCAAGGCAGTGGCGAGAAGGTGAGAGGGATGGTTTCAACCCTGCTGCCCACTAAATGTCACAGTTAGAAGTTCTAGAAAATATTTACAGCGATGACAACGGCACAAGGGAGGAGGTCCTCCATTCTAGAACGTTCGTGCTGAAATGCTAGAGCCTTGCATTTTACTCTTCTGTATGTTTACTCTGTTTTGAGACAGTGTCACAGTGTAGCCCAGGTTAGATGGAAACTCATTGTGTAGCTCAGGCTGGCCTCCACTGTTCCAGATGAGTTAGAGGTGTGTGCTGTCACACCTGGCTGCAATATACTTTCAAATGTGTCAGCAAAAAATATTACACACACACACACACACACACACTACAATTATTATTATAATTTATAATTTACACAATAGGTTGTGTGTGTGTGTGCTAACAAATGTAATTTTTGATGAATCCAGGGAGAGCTCATTGCCCTATTTCAAATTGCGCTTGGTGAATTCATCTCTTTCTTTTCTCCCCAAATCCGTAACTGAGTAGATCAGCACCCACTCCCGGGCCTCCCAGGCATTCCGATTGATTTCAGTATGGCTGTTTTACACACGATTGCAACAGAAACAGGCAGAAACCCACTGGGTTGGTGGGAAGCCTTTGAAAGTTCTGCCCTTACCACTTCTTCTAGAATGCCTTGGTGTGGTGCATTCCCTGGCTCCCACTTGACCACGGAACTTGGGCACAGCAGCCCAGCTCTCCACCGTCAGTGGGCTGTCCAAACACTGTCCTGAAGTGGGAGTCGCACCAAGGTATTTCTGAAGGAGCAGCATGAGAGGAAGCGCTGATTTGTTCTGTGGTACGCCATGCCAGCTCCTCTACCTCCAAGCCCTTTCCTCTACCTAACTGGCATCTGTTGAAGGGATTTGCAGAGCCTGGACCCTGGGGTCTCACACTGTCCCTTCACCAGAACAGTGGATGCTCATGAAATCATGAACTCCCAGGTCAGAATGCCCAGATACCAGAACAGAATGTCACTTATGCAGAGAAACAATAAATAGAAGACCCCAACCTGAGGCCACATTGTTAAGAAATGGATCTAGAATTTAAGAATGATGATTGAAATAAGAACAATTTTAAACATATGAAGAAAAATGGGAAATCATTAAAAGGCCAAGTGGAAACATCAGGTATGGGAAGTGTAATAGTTAGGTATGTAAGAGATGGATTGCTAGCAGAGTGGAAACAGCTGAAGGACAGTTAATGAAATGGAAGATCAGGTTAAGGAATTCTCCCAGGAGGCCTTAGGAAATGATGAAAAGGAAGAAAAATTTATTAATGCTTTGAAATATGAAAGACAGAAGTTAAAGAAGCAATATTTAAAAAAAAAAAGATCAAGATGGACGGAGTAGTGTTCCATTGTAATCCCAAGAGACTGAGACAGGAGGATTGCTAGTGTGAGACCTATTTGATCCACACACAAAGACTGTCTCCAAATCAGAATGAGATGTAAGAAACAGCGAAGATTCATCTTTCAACAATTAAAGACTGGAGTCCCTGGCTTGAGAAGGAACGCCACCTACAAAATAAGGGAGACCTACACCAACACTGAGGGCAGTAAAGACAAACTCTACGGGGTTCTTGGCTAGGAAATAGATTGCCAACAGACAGTACTCACAGTATTAATAAGCTTCTACAAGTAACGTGGGAAATAGAAGAGACCTATATGGATATTGTCAAGTTCAGGAAATCAAGGTAAATAAATGAGTATGGAGAGGTTTAAAACTATTTTATTATTGGTGCTGTTATGTGCCCACTTGCCACAGTGCATGTGTAGAGGTCAGAAGACAGCTTTACCAAGTCAGTTCTCTCCTATTTTTTCATAGGCTCTGGAGAGCAAATCCTTATATGTGTAAAATGTGGGACTTATTCTAATATAACATCAGTTACAACACGTGCAAATGAATTAAAGTCACTGGTGAAAGACACAAACATTTCAGTTTAATTTTTTCTTTACCTTGTGTTTAGTTTGTGACAGCCTCTCGCTAACTATCCAGTAAATTGCTTTGTGGTCTTGGCCATCTTCAAATTCAGGATCTTCATGCCTCAGCCTGCGGGATGTTGTCAGTACAGGTGCGTGCCACCCACCAAGCCGAGCTTCAAGTTAAGTTCCTAGAAGAAGGAGACAGTGTATGATTTTAATGTGAGCCACAAAAAGGCAGAGAGTGCTGTAAAAATCAAAGACTAGATTTCAGGCAAGTATCAAGAGATCTAAGCTGGCCAGTTTCAACATACAGCAAGGTAGCCTTTAGTGTGGAACTCAGTGAACACATTAGTATAGTAACAAAATGGACAACAAGAAAATGTCATCAGCATGAAAACATATGTGCGTTTAAAAGCGCACACTAAATATATATGAAGCAATAATAGGGATACAGAGGGAGGGTCATAATTCATTTATGGTTGAACCTTTGTTACATTCCTTTATTATTATATTGAAAAGGTAGTCTAAAAGAATCAGAAATATTTTTAAATAGATCATTGCTCCCAATGTCCTCAAATGTCCTCAGTGTCCACAGCCTGGGCCTGTGTTTACCATGGGTACCCGCAGCCTTCTGCTTTGTTGATCCTTGTCCTTTGGTACAGGTTTTAGCCTTGTTTTATGGCTGCTAGACTATTCTCTCTAGAACTCTTTTTATTTGGGTGGCTTCTAATGGATGGCTTTTCTACTTATCTTCTCTTGCCTGGATTCTAGATCCTTGTCTTTTTAATCTACTTTCTGGGAGATTTCCTCTTCTATATTTTTCCAAGCCAGCTGCCAACTTTTAAAAAATTCCTCCTATCATATTTTTAACTTGAAGAGTACTTTCTTTTAAGATCTCAGAATATTGCTTTTCTTAAAATAGAATCCTGTTCTTATTCCGTGTTCGCAATACTTCATTCCTCTGAGGAAACTAATACGTTAAAAAGAAAGAAAGAAAGAAAGAAAGAAAGAAAGAAAGAAAGAGAGCACCTTCTTCAAGCATATCTGTCTCTGAACGTGCCTGGGTCAGCCCTCAGTGCCATGTAAACATCAACACAGCACAATCTATCACTCTACAGTTGTATAGGTTAGACGTTCAACGAGTACAGTTACTGATGAGCCATAATCGCTGAGTTAGAAGGACAGTTACTTCTGGAAATTCTAGAGATTTCATGTCTCGTTTTTCCTAAATTTTAGAGACTGCTCACATTGCTTATCTCAGCATTCCTTCTCTGTCTCCAAGGCCAGCAGTGCAGCTGTGCTTCCCTTCTCCAGAGCAGAGCAAAGGAAAAGATGGGGAGATGGGAATCCCTAGGGTCATGTTGCACAACCCTTCTCAAAGTCAACTCATGAATGACTTTACTTGTGTGTGTAGGCACAAGCCCATGAAAACGCCACCTGTCATAGGATCTCAGGGTTAGAGCAGACCTTTGGGAAGGGGCACTATCCTACCTGCCGTACACACCTTTGTTTTGTTCTATTGTTCTCTAGTCTGCATGGGAGAGGTTTTCCTCAAATCCCAGGTCATCTTTAGTCAGCTGCATGTATCAGAGAAGGTTCTCAGAAGTCCTGCCCACATGTGGGAGGGCAGGCACATGGATTGCTGAAGGTACGAGGACTGGGCTTTTCTTCATGCACCCCACCCCATTGGTGCGAGGACTGGGCTTTTCTTCATGCACCCCATCCTGTGTCTAAAGCTCACAATCTTTCCCAGGTGTGAGAGAACCTCTGAAGACTTTTATAACCTTCTGCCTGAAGAAAGAAGATCTGACTGCCAATGAGTTATATACAAACTGGAGGGGAGAGAAATATGTACATCTCAAGACCCATAAAATTTACCCAGCATCCTCAGGTCCTGTCAACTGTGCCTGCTGTGCACTGGGTCCTGTGTGTCCTTCTACCAGGAAGTGCAGACTTGGGGTGGAAGGGAGGGTACAACTATTTCTTAAAGAGTTCTTCACTCCGTTCTTGAATGTTTAGTCAAATCTTCATGGCTCCCAGAGATACCGGACTGCAGCGAAGAAGGTAGCTGGGGTTCCTCAGTGTAAATCATCCCCCCTCGCGCTGACACTCAGTTCCCTTGGTTCTCCCTTCATCCTTACTGGGCTTTATTTTCGTTGGAGGAACTTGAGATGCGTTCATGTTTGAATCTATATTGTGACTCTCAGACATTTTAATCGCAATAAGCCATTATGTCAGACCATGTTTTTGGTTGTTTAATTTGTCCTGATGGCGGGTGTGCTTGACTTCCTCAGACAACCATTTCCTGTATTGATTTTAAAGAGAGCTTTAACAGGCTTGTTTACAAAGGCTCCTGACACTTGCAATTGAGAAGTGATACCTTCAGCAATAATTACTAAATCTGTGTCAAATGTCTTCGCCTTCCTCATTCATTGGCTCTGTCAGCTGACATCTCTAATCACCGCAAACCAGCATCGATCGAGGCCACTTTGGGCTGATGTGTATGCGTCAAAGGAGACTTTTGTTTGAAATAAAGAAACTAAGAGTGCATTTCCATAATATGAAAGAAGTTCAAGGATATTGTTTCAGAAAATTTTGGAAATATGTAATGTTTGGAGTAAATTCCACAATGGTTAACTTTTATTGTCCATTGTTGTCCCTTCGCTCTGTTGTCATCTCCACTCCAAGTACCACACTTAAGTCTGATGGCCACAGGCTGTAAGTGCTCACATTTTATCTGTCTATCTATCTATCTATCTATCTATCTATCTATCTATCTATCTATCTATCTATCATCTATTTATCTATCATCTATCTATCTATCTATCTATCTATCTAATCTATCTATCATCTATCTATCTATCTATCTATCTATCATCTATTTATCATCTATCTATCTATCTATCTATCTATCATCTATCTACCTATTATTTTTGCTTATGTGCATGGTGTGTATACGTACATGTGTGTTTTGGCATGTGTGAGGGTGCACATGCCTGTTTGTATGCATGTGGATCTGAGGATGACTCGGCCATTTATCTTGATCACTTCCTATTTGGTTTATTGAGGCAGGGTCTCTCTCTGGATCCAGAAAAAGCCAATTTCAGTCAATCTAGCTGGTCAACTTGCTCTGGGGACCTTCAGTTTCTGCCTTCTAAGTGCTAGGATTGCAGGGAGCTGCCCCCAGATGCCCAGTTTTTACAATTCTAGGCACATGGACCCCAATTCTCATGTTTTCATGGGCAAGCACTCTGTCTATCAAGCCATCTCTACAAACCGGTTTTGAAGTTTTGAAGACCAAGTCCATCAATACCCTCTCGGCGTTCTGCCTCAAGTATTGACGTTTTCCAGGATCTTCAGTTTGTATATTCACCTGGTAATATACAATTACCATCCACTGATATTTGACAGGAACCTCAAGCTTAAGATATCTGACACAGAGTACTCTCTGCTGGCACCCTCTCGTTCCCAGAACACATTCCTCCTGCAGTCTTCCCTACCCTTGTAACTGGCTTGGTCAGTCGCTTTGCTGCTCGGCTCCAAACATCTAGGTGTTCTTCTGACTATTCTCTCTCTTTTGACAACTTCTAACCTCCACAATCCCACATTCTGCCAGTTTCTCTTCAAAATTCTCTACCGACATGGCTACTTCTAACCTCCTCTACTACCCATACCATGGACCAAGCTACTGACCTACTAATCACTCTCTCTTTCTCTTTTCCTCTCTCCCCCCTCTCTCTCTTGTTCTGTCACCCCTTTCCAAACATCTTGTGTGGGGAACTTAATCTCTAAGTTTATGTACTAATGGAATTTAAGGGAAATAATTAGTGTTGTATGAGACCACAATGGAGCCCTGACAGAACCAGAAAAGGAGCAGGGACCTGGATTATCGTGAGGACACAGTACGAAGCCTTCCCCAGATGCTACAAAATGTTCTTAGATGCTCAGCTTCAGAGCTGTAAGAGAGAAATCTTTGTTTTTTATAAACTGCCCACTTTCTTTTCTGTTGCAGTGGGAAAACACTTTGGCCAAAAGCAACTAAATGAGAAAAGGCTCTGGTTGGCTTTTTCTCCCAGTTTGCAGTCTATCATTAAGAGGCTTTATAGCTGGACCTTCTCTGTCCCACCAGCCAGCTCCCAAATAACCACACTCAGACTTATTATTAAGAAAGCTCAGACGATAGCTTAGGCTTGCTTCTAACTAGCTCCTTTAACTTAAATTAACCCATTTCTATTCATTTACATTCTACCACATGGCTTTTACCTCTATCCCATTTTGTGTGTTCAACTTGTTCCATATCTGGTTGGTGACTTCTTGTCTCCACACTTCTTCTTCCCAATATTCTCTCTGCCTCAAAAATCCTGCCTAGCTACTGGTCGTTTAGCATATATATTAAACCAGTCACAGTGACATATCTTCACACAGAGTTAAGGACTATTCCACAACAGGACATCAGGCATGACCCAAGTTCATTTCCTGGGACCCATATGGAAAAAGGAGAGAACAGTCACCTGCAAGTTGACCTGTGACCTCCACACATGCTCGGTGGCATCCACTCCCCCCAGTAAATACAAGTTAGAAAAATAGTTTAAAACTGACATATTCATGTTCAGGTGAACATGAACAGATACCCCCAAGAGGGTGAGCATAGGAACCAGAGTCAGATCGGCTGACACAGTGATTTCTAGGCAAGCACAAGACCTGAGTTCAGATCCCCACAAACCATGTAAAGACATAGTACATGCTTGTCACCTCAGTGCTGAGGGTGGAGGGGGAAGATGGGCAGACCCAGGGGTCTCCCTGACCAACCCAACCAGCTGATCCAGGCAGTGATTTCCAGGTTCAGTGAGAGAAAATAAGATAAAAACAACAAGCGAAGATATCAACACTGACCTCTGGCCTCACGTGTGTGTGCATAGGTACACATGTGCATTTATGCACCACCCATACACACACACACATACACACACAATACACACACACACACACACACACACACACACACACCACACGACAGTTAAAAAATAAAGTGGAAAGTATAGCATAGGAGAAAATACATCTGATAAGAAACTTGTAATCAGAATATATAACGAGGTCCCAGTCCAGCTTCATGCAATGGATAATGATATTCTTTTTAAGATGGGTGTAGGTATTGATAGAGGTTTACAGAGAGGTAGAAATGTCGCCCCCGACCCTCCCTATCGCTTTTCATGTCCATTCAGAGCTCAGATTTCACCCCTTCCACTCCAGATTTCTCTTCCTGCTTTCTCATTTCCCATCAGACCTGACACTTTGTGGCTGGGGGTGGGCTGCTGCAGGTGAAGTCGCTGTTGGAGGAGGTGCAGATTAACCTGCAAGGTTAAGGCCACAGGGGCAGGGCCTTGAGAACCTTGGGAAAGGAGGGAGGAGTCGGGAAGTGTCCCTTGCTGCTCTTGGACTTCCACAGGGCAGGCTGTGACTCACCAGCTCAACACAGCTTTGCTGTTCTCACCCCCCACCGAATCTTATCGAAGAGCCCAGATTTACATGTTTCAAGCGTCTGTGTAACTCCAGTGTGACCCACACAAGACTGGACTGCCTTTCGGGGCATTAGCCATTTCTCCCCCTTACACTCTCCAACAGAGTAGTCCCCGGGAGGTGGGGGGAGGAGAGAGTTAGAACCAAAACGAGCAGATGAGCTCCTTAGGTTCTTCCGCTAACGGTCACAAAGACCTCGCAATCAGAGAAGACACGAGTGTCCCATAATTAGAGTCTTGGGCCTGTTCCTGGGGCTCACTTGTTCTCTAACAATGGCCTTGCTCAGCCCTGGACCACCAGCCCGACTCGGGCAGCGCAACCCTCCACATTCCAATCTCCTGAGAGAAGACTCTCCACTTCTCACAGATTTTAACCCTCTCCTGCCAAGACCCCGAGGCTGGGAGGTTCAGGATCTGAGGCTGAGGAGCCACAAGGAAGCGGGAACAGACTCCAGAAGTGACTGACAGCCTGCACTTTGCACTTGAGCGCCGTTTGTTCAATCTGTTAGGACCTAAGGAAGCATAAGTGATGGGGTGTGGGGAGGGGGAGGGCAAGTCACCCCCTGGGGTTCCTGGCTGGCCCAAGGTTTGAGCCTTACTTCCTTCACGGAGGTGGCTGGGAGGGCAGGGGGCTTTTTCCTGAGCGCCTCGGTCACAGGAGCTTCCTGCCCCATGAGGGATGTGGTCCCAGGACGCTGTGACAAGAACTTACGTGGTTCTCGAAAGCTCGTGTCAGACCCTTGCTGAGCCAAGGTCACAATTTGAGAGAAGAGGGAAAGGGAGTGTTGAATCCAGGACTGAAGGGCTCCTGGGGTCACTCTGCCAAGGGCCAGAGGGGCCACTCTCTGAAGTCTACCAAATTCCTGCTAAATATTGCTGCTGCCTTTGTGTCTCAGATTGTCACAGTCAGCATGGAGTCTTCGCTTTTCAATTTTTTTTTTTTTTTGAAACAAGGTCTTTCTGTCCCTAGGGTCAAGAGTTCCTCAATGACATTTCCAAAAAGAAGAACACAGAACGGTTTTTATGAAGAAATAAAGGATCTCCACACAAAATGTCCTAGTGAGGGTGTCTGTTGTAATAGAGCACCATGACCAGAACCAGCTTGGGGAGGAGAGGCTTTTTTCAGCTTACACTTTCACATCAGAGTCCACTATTGAAGGAAGTCAGGGCAGGAACTAAGGAACTTTGAGGCAGGAATTGGAGCAGAGACCGTGGAGGAGTGCTGCTTCCTAGCTTGCTCCACTTGACTTGCTCAGCCTGCTTTCTTATACAACCCAGAGCTGGCCCCACCTACCTCCCACATCAATCATTAATCAAGAAAATGGTGGACAGGTCAGTCTTAGGCAGGCATTTTCTCAATTGAGAGTTTCTCTTCCCAAATAACCCTAGCTTGTGTCAGGTTGAACACACACACACACACACACAGACACACACACACACACACAGAGAGAGAGAGAGAGAGAGAGAGAGAGAGAGAGAGAGAGAGAATGAGACTTTGGCAAGCAGCCACACCTTAAATGGGAAGATTTAGTGTAGTGAGGGTGCACAGTCCGCCTAGTCTTGAGTTCGAGTTCTCCCACGCTGGGGATTCTGCCCATGCTAAATGATGCCGTCTCACTGAACTACAGCCCACCTGCAGTGTGCACTCCGTGTGGGTCTGTGGGAACTTAACAAACTGATTGTGGATCTGAAGGATGGGGATGAAAGAACAGAACAGAATTGCCTGAAACATGACCTTGAGTGACATTCGCCTGACCTACGTAGAAGGTTGTGTGGTATAGGAAGAGTATGCAACTTTTGTTTATTCATTTGTTTTTCGAGACAGGATTTCTCTGTGACTTTGGAGCCTGTCCTGGAACTAGCTCTTGTAGACCAGGCTGGCCTCGAACTCACAAAGATCTGCCTGCCTCTGCTGGGATTAAAGGTGTGTGCCACCACACCCTAGGAAAAGTATGCAAATGAGAGGGTGGGGGTGGGGGTTAGACATGACTGTTTGGGTACTGACAAGGCAGTGATGAACACGGGACTCACATTTGGGAAAGAAGCAGCAAGTTGTTCACTAATTTGTATTCAGAGTTTAAATTGACTAGTCATTTGGATTCTTTTTTTTAAAATGAAGCTTTTTTTTTTAAAAAAAATCTCCCCCCACCTAAATAAACTTCAAATAGACTAAAGATGAAAAGGGAACAGAGACAATCCATACGCTGTAGAAGAAACAAAGGATAATATTTTAACCATCTCCAGAAAAACAAAAGGGAAAGATTGACAGACTGAATTGCATAAAAAAAGGAAAACTTCTATAGGAAAAGAAGCCATGAAGTTAAAAGATCTATAGTATTGTGGAAGGAAACAGAATTTCAAATATATACAACTGGATTAATATTAATTTTGGATTTGGAGGTAGGGATAAAAGTTAAGGACTAAGTAGAAGAAACAGAAGGTGTCCTCTGACCTCCACATGAATGCCATGACAGCCCCTGACACACAAAATAAATAAATATGGTATAATAATAATAATAAAAAGCCACCTAGATTCTGTCCTCTCTCCAGCCAGCCATCTTGCAGGTGTCAGCTTGCTTCTAACCCTTGCTGACTAGGTCAATCTTGCTTTCTAAGTACTAAACATGGAACCTCCCTGCACATATTCCCCCCACACACACCTACACACCCCCAACACACATTCCCTGCTGCTCACATGCGCACGCACACACACCACAATACCCATCTATTCAGATGGTCTGCCTTAGGCCTGCTGTCCCATTCTGGCACAAGTTGGAATACCAGGCAGGAGAAGCCATTAGAGCCCCTCCCTCCCTTCCATCCATACTGGGCTTCTGATCTGGAAGAAAGGGCCAAGAGGAGTGAACAGGAGGAGGAAGTGGGGGGTTCCGTCAGGGGTGGGGCTGAGAACAGCGGCAGGTGTGTAGGGGCTAGAGGAAATAGGGATGGGGGTCACAGAGAGTCTGAGCACAGCGTGGGAGGGACAGCTAAGCAGAGCTGGGGTACCTGAAGGGACACTTCCTTCCAGACACTCCCAATTGCAATGAGTTCTCTTTGCTCCAAGGAAGGGTCCCTCGGGTTACCCAGACAGCTCAATGGGTAAAGGTACTTTTCACCAAGCCTAGCGGACTGATTTCAACCCCCAGCATAGGGATTAGAGGAGAGAACTGGCTTCAGCAAGCTATCCTTAGATCTCCATACACTGACATGCAAACACATGTAGATTGGGCCTGGAGATAATGCTCAGGGGTTAAAAAGCACTGACTGCTCTTTCAGAGGACCTGGGTTCAAATACCAGCATCCACATCAGGCAGCTCACAACTGTCTGTAACTCCAAGATCTGACACTCTCACACAGACATGTACATGCAGGCGAAACACCAAAGCAATAAAATAATAAAAATAAATAAATTGGAAAAAAGAAAAATGTGCTAGAAAAAGGAAGGGCCCCTCATGTCTTTATGTTCAACATATCATGTGATGCACAAGCCCATCTTGAGACATTACTTCTCATCTGTTTCATTCATTTATTAATAACAGTGACTTTCTGGCAATTCATTCTGGGCCGTACCACTTGCTCTTGGCACCGGGGATCCTGTCCTAGCCACATGCATTCGTGGGTTTTACCACAATAGGAGAAAAGCTTGGATTTCGAACAGAAAAACCACAAATAACGGGCTTTTCTGCCAACTCTAATCTGCTGCCTTTCAGGGAGGTCACAGGAACCCAGGGTGCGGGTTTTTTTAGATTTATGGAGCCCCATGTGGGCCAGGCACTATGCCAGACATCAGTAATAGGAGCCTGATCACGGCCATGCCTTTGTTAATTTAATATAAGACCCAAACATGGGGCATCCAAAATGAAATTGCCTTTGCATCAGCCTAGTTTATTTCAAAGCTGTTGAAATCTACTGCCGTTTTGGAATTTTATTTTTGGTACTCGGCAAAACAATAACAAAAACCACAAAGGGGACAGAGTAGAATCTTATTATAAATGCAGCTATTTAATCTACTGCAATTTTGTAAAAATTCCAGTGGGGGGGTGGAGAGGGAGAAAGGATGAGAGGGAGAGAGAGGGAAGGAGAAAGATAGATAGTTTTTCTGGTCCTAGTTTCTGAACAAATGAAAATGTAACAAGCAGAGATGATACCATTTAAAAATGATGTTAACAAATCTACACTTAGTTACAGAGTTGCTGAGCAATAAAGGAAGCATTCCTGACTGGCCAACTTGGCGGAGCCCCAAACCTAGAGAATAAAGGTCCCTCCTCCAAGAAGTCATTGAAAGAAATCCAAAAGTCTAGGTTGATGCCCACACGCTCTCTCTGCGTACTTGGGAACAAGCTTGTGCTATGCTGTACTGTACTGTCCGCCTTCATGGAGGAGTGCAGAAGTCTCTGTGCATTCTGGAGAACTAGTTTTGATGTCAGGGGCTAGACAAGCCAGCTCTGGACTATTGGGGAACTAGGACTGAGTGCACCCTTTGAAGGAAAGTAGAAGAAATGAAGAGAATGGTTTCAGTCAGTCCTCGATAAGATAAACCGAATCCATTCCTGGAGACTCTTTGATTCATGATGCAAAGGGTCTATAGATACGTTGTGAGCACTCACGTGTGCCAGGCACTATGCTGGCCCTTAGCTGCAGTGCTATGACTATGTCAGAGACAGCTATCTTAGCTTCTGCTACATCAATGGATCAGAGCCAGAAACTTGTAACGATTCTGGTGGGCATGATGATGGAGCATGGGGCAAAGGTTATAGGGCTCTTTCTGCCTCCTTCTGTAGACTTTAGGCATGGAAACCCGTGGTTCTGGGTGCTGAACAGAGCCTATAGGCTGTAGCTAAGACCTGGGCTACTCTTCACCTGTGAACTTGAAGTCAAGTGAAGACCAGAAGTCAGGATGCTGGTCTCCCAGCCTTGTGTTCACAGGGCTATAGATACCTGCTTGCCCTGGGTTTCAACCCTGGTGGTGGGGGTGGGGATTGGTCCAAGGCTAGATGAAAATGAGTTTCCAGATCTTGTTTTGGGAAGCCTGCCTAAATTTAGCAAAACCCCTTTGCTGTTGGGTCCAGAGGCTACTCAGAGCCAGTGGCAGCCAAGACCTATTTCCATGGTGGGGCCAGTCTGTTTGTTAAAACTGAGACCGTTTTCTCACTCATGGCTGCTAGACCGTCCATTTTTAATAAGTACCTTTAGGAGATTGGATTAAGATGGAATTCTCGTGTCTCTTCCAGCAAGGCCTCACAACGGGTGTTTTACTTTGCAGAAGCACGAGTGGGGCCCCTGGTGGAGGTGGTGGGGGTGTTGTAGGGCAAGTAGCACGAAGGGAAAGGAGAGAGAAAGAGAAAGAAAATCAACTTCGGTTCAAAGAGGCCAATCATAGGGGAAATCTCCCCACGGAAGGCTGTCAACAGCTGAGGCACCACCACTGGGCCAGTGGCCGGCCTGCTCAGACAGGGGGGACGTGGGCTCCTTTGTTAGAATGGGCTGAATAGGATGTCCCTGCACCCAGACCTGGCCTCCCAGCTAACAAAGGGCCCCTTTGTCACCCTGGGCAAAGAGTGTGGCTGAGGTTGCCACAGCAACTCAGGGACACAGACTTAATGTGTGAGTGACATTTCAGATGGGAAGCGGGCATTCAAAAATTCAAATTTCTTTATGTAGAGTGGTCCTCCTTCTCCGGGTGTTTTAAAGGGGCCACCGAGCACACAAAAGCAGAAATAAGGCGACACATAATACATCAGCCAAGACGAAAACAGAACATTGCATTTTCTTGCTTGTGTCCTCTTTTCTGAACAAGAAAATTGAGTGAAAGTTTTGTTGCAGACATCGTTGGGGGCCTTGGTGACCTGTTCGGTTTCCTTATCCAAAGGGTAACTGGACACCATTGAAGTGGATTTGAAAAGAACATCGTGTAGAATTCCAGCCTGCGCACACAGGATATGTTTTCGTTGATACACCGCCAGACTACCAGTTAGTCTCCTCGGTGGCTTAGAGGTGGGATGTAAGATGTGCGTTTATCCAAGCAGCAAATAGACAAGGGGACCTGACCTGCCTTTACTAGGTCCAGTTAGCGCAGACTCTAGAGGTGCTGGACAATGCAATAAGAAAAGATAAAGACTATGAATATTAACGGTGTGTGGTTTGCTTGGAAGTTGCTAAGATTAGATCTGAAATGTTCTCGCTGTGAGAAGTGCTACAATGGGAAGACGGGTATAATATAGATACATATATACACATGTATATGTCCTTACATTACAAACACATACAAACATATATGTATGTATCTTAATAAAACAGGGAGGGAGTGAAAACAAAAACAAAGGGAAGAAATAATTAGAAAAGAAGAGAAGAGCCAATACCATCTCTCTTCTTTCTTTCTGGGGTTTCCATGATATTCCATACAGAAAATAAAAAAATATGACATAAAAAAGGGACTAGAATAAATAGAGCTTGGAAACTTTCCTGGATACAAGATAACCACCCCACTCTTCAATAATGTTCTTCTATATTAATATAGATAGAAAAATTAAAAGATACTTGTGTTTCAAATATCTCAAGTCTCGAATTCATTTAATAAAGAAATATAGTTCCATCTGAATCACTGGTGCTTTTCTCTCCCTTTCGAGCTGCAATGGGTAAGATTAGATAGATGCCGTGTATCCCTAGGGCTCCATGAGAAGCCTTGTAGACACACGACCAGTTGTATTTCCTAGTACACCGTGTACCAGGTAAGTTGGGCACTCTGTGCTTTACTTCTGCATTTAAAGAAGTAATAGAAGTAGCGCCTCCTCCTGGGGTGATTGACAAGACTGACAGAGGGAGTGGGCCCATGGTGCCCCTCAGAGCACTAGGCTCAGGCAGGCAGTAAATTCTTAGTTGTTAATGTTGCTTTGTATTTCCCTCTAGATAATAAGTGGTCCTTTCTAATTATTCCTTCCAGTGTGACTCATTTACATTGAGCGCTGCTGACTTCTCTCCCACGTGCTAACCCGTAGTCGGGTACTAACACCTGACTTTGCAGAAGTGAAAGCTGAGGCCTAAGCAGGTTCAGAGGCTTGGCTGAAGTCAAGCTAAGAGATCAGGACCTGAATCCAGAATGCCAGTGTCTCTGTCTTGTGTTCTTCGGTGTACTGGGCCAAGGAAGTGACCTTGTGCCGAAGTCTCTGCCATATCCATTTGATTTTTTGCCCAGTAGGCATAGTTGGCAGGAGCTGCAGGCTGGCTTGGCTACTTGTCAGAAATAATGAACAGATTGAAGTGTTATTGGCCCACATAGGGGGAGTACAGTGGCCAGGGCTCTAGAATGCCCAACTGATGCCCTCTGACAATAAGTACCCACTTCTAGTAAGTTCCCAAGGGGATGATGTTTTTTGTGCACAGGCAGAGCGAAGCGTGGGAGGAAAGCAGAGTTCTGAGCCCTGTGGTAGACCCCGTTGATCCTAACCCATTCTCCATGCCCACTACCATCAGCGATCCAGTGTGGTCCCGCCCCCCCCCCAGCCTCTGCCTGTTGAGTCCTGCGTTAGTTTACCCACAGGAGATCTCTGATTCAGGGTCTTCACATCTGAATGCCAGGACAAAATGCTGGGGAAAATATTCTGTCTCAGCATGGCTTAATCCCAGCTGTTAGGGCTTGCTAAATAAAGCCCCCAGTTCCTTGCCCCTTGAATGGATAACTAACTCTGTGGTATGTTTGCCCTACTCTGGCTTCCAGAATCCTCCAATGGAGTTCAGTCCCACAGCAAGGCACCTTTCCTTGACAGCTACATTTCCCTGGCTCTCCTCCTCATCCCTCCACCTGTGTGTCCTGGGATCACTATAGTAAACTCCTGGCACTAGAATCTTCGGCTCAAACGATTCTTACCTCTTGGCTTTTAGAAGACCTCCCATAGGACAAGTGAGCCTTTCTCTATGGATCCCTATTTTCTGATGCCCAGGTCAGCCTGTGTCCCACCATACTTGGATCCTTACTATGTCAGCCCCTGTATTAATCACAGTCACCAAAGTGGGGGAACCATTGTCCCTCTGCCGGGGAAATGCATGAGGTACATGTGTTGTTATAGTTTGGCAAAGTGGGCACTGTTGATTCTGTGTGAAAACTGTTTCTAGAACAGTTGAAACCTTGAGTTAGCACCTCACTGTCTCCACCCACCTAGCAAGTCAAACAGGATTATAAAAAATTAGTTAAGTTTTGCTACTGCTTTTCATGGACCAAGGAAAAGAGAATAGGGTTAAATATACCCTCCCCTGCCCCCAATCCTCACCGCACGCTGCTTTTTAAAGACAGGCTCTCACTATGCAGCTTGCTATGCAGTTCTGGCTGTCCTAGAACCCATTGCGTTAACCAGGCTGGCTTCAAAGTGACAGAGATCCACCTGCCTCTGTCCCCTGAGGGCTAGGATTAAAGGTGTGCGCCACCAAGTTCAGCCAAGTGACCAGTCTCTTTAAAGCTCCCTCTCAGAAGTGACACACATCCTTGTGGTTCACGTTCCCTTTGGTAAAGCGAGTCACTCAAATTCGAAAGGGAAGAAAGGGGCAATCCTTCCACACGCCTGAAAGGAGGACGGTTCTACGGCATACCCAAAGCCTTCCACAGCTGAGTGACTAGCTCCTCCGCCGCTATTGCTTGCTAAGATGGTGGCCACTTTGAAGGAAAGTCATAGCATTCCCTGGGTAGAGGAGCTGTGGGTGGAGCTGGACTCATCACCCCTTTGGGATCCCATGGGTATTAGCTCTGCCTTTTTTTGTAATCTGATGCTTTGACAACTGGGGTCTTGCGAACCCCGAAGGGACAGTCCCTTTCTATGATTAGCTAATCCCTACCCCCAATAGAATGTGATTTGCCTGTGAGCAGACTTTTCAAAAGAAAACAGACATCCAGAGCCTTTGCTTCTAACTTTGTCTTTTACTGAGTACCTGTACTCTGGGTCATTACTTACCTGCTCAAACTGCCCAGGGGCTAGGTACCAGCCAACTAGGAGCGATCTCTAATAGAGATCCCGGATGCATGGACTGTATTCAAACCAGCTAGTCTGTAGAAACTATGACAAATGTCTAAATTCTACTCTCTTCTTCTGCTCCAGCCACCATGTACTCTCCAACACAGTGTGCCCCCTCCTATGAAAAACTATATTAGGCTTGTCTTTTTTTTTAAATAACAATCATCTCCTATTGTCTTGACCATATCTGAATAATAATAAAAACATACCCAAGCACATCCACATGTTGACTGTTAGCTACTTATGCCCAAAGGAAGCTGAAAGCTGGAAGATTCCTCATCAGACTCCCCAAGTCTGGAGCTATTGTAGGCAAGGAACAGCCAAGTTGGCCCAAGTCAGCTTGTCCATTCTCTGGAGGGGAGCAGGGCTCAAGACCCATTGCTATCCTGAAGCCAACAAACATGGCTGTGATGTTCCTTCAGGAGAGCGTCCTACCTAATGAGGCAACAGAACAAGATAAAGTCAAGCTCTGGGATCTGTATGTCTTCCCTGGTGGCCTTCACACCAGACTTCCATGTGTCCTCTTGGTGTCCCTTCTTCTTCTCAGGGAAGGGCTGACAATGGTGGCTGCTGCTGGCAGATTCCAGAGAACCCTGTGGCAGTTTTGTTCACATGAACCTTCAAACCCTGGTGAACTTGGTTGACAGTTTTGGCTAAAGTTGGTGAGGTCAAGTCGGTGGCAGTGGGCAGCGGGAAATGGGACAGGAGAAACTGACTGTCTGATCAGCACTGGGGTGTTTCACATCGCTTGCTGTAGCCACCTGTAGCACTTCTGTCTCCTGAACTCAAAGGGCTCTGTCGAGATCCTCTCTGTGTGTCTCTCTTTCTCTGTGTCTTTGTCTCTGTCTCTCTCTCTCCCTCTCTGTCTCTCTCTCTCTACACACACACACACACACACACACACACACACACACACACGGAGTAGAGGTGTCCATAAAACACGAAGCAAGCCCAGTGATAGCGGTGGCCCACACCTTTGATCCCAGCACTCAGGAGGCAGAGGCAGGCTTGGTCTACAAAGCAAGTTTCAGGACAGCTAGGACTGTTATGTTACACAGAGGAAACCCTATCTTGAAATCAAAACCCCCAAAACAAACCTAAAGCAAAGAAAAATGAGAACACACAAATCCAGCAAGTACACAGTTCGTGGTGAGTATTGCTATTCCTACTGTGCTCAGAAAGGGGGCAAAGTTGGCTGCCGGAGGCTTCTCTCAAATGTTCTATTGCCAATGAGACAAGGGAAGAAAAAAGCAACAAAACGTACGAGGATTAAAAGGTAAGAGCAAGCTTTCATTTTTACAGATGGGACAGGAAATAGCTCTATGGTTTTTAAAAGCCAAAGAATCCATGAACAAATGATTAGAATAAACAAATGAGTTTGCAATGCTGCCGGGTATAAGAACATTATGTAAAAGTTTATTTCTAGTATGTTCCAGGCTTATATGCTTGAGAAACAACCTCAAAATTTTGTAGCTTAAAATAACAACAACCATTTATTACCTGTCATGACAACTGAACATTTTATTTATTTATCTATTTATTTATTTATTAAAACAGAGTCTCCCTATGTAGCTTTGGTGGGTCTGGAAATTACTATGCAGATGAGGCTGGTCTTGAACTCACAAAGATCCTACCTGTCTCTTTGCCCAAGTACTGAACATTTTGGGTTAGAGGAAGACTCAGCTGTGTCCTTTTGGGGGTTCTTCTTGTGGTTCCAGACCTCTTACATGATGGCTTACAGCTCCAGACCCTGAAGCATCCGAAGAAGAAGGCAAGCAGGTGGGGCCGTATCAGCCTTTATGAACCAGCAGCCTTAGAAGTCTCTCTATTTGCTAAGAATCATTCCATAAGATCGGACTTTTTCAGGAAGGAGCTTATTAGACTCTGCTCCTTGGGCGGAGTGTCCAAGGATTTATGGAGTTGTTAGAAAGCCTTCACCATCGTATTAGCAACAAACAAAATCAATAATTGATAATAGCATAAAACAGCAACAACAAAAGCCTGTTGTAAATCTAATAAAAGATGTGCTAGGCTTTTAAATACAAAACGTTGCTGAGAGAACTTGTAAAGAAACCTAGAATAAATGGATATACCATGCTCATGGATAAAAGTAATTCACAACGAAAATACTCACTTCATCCCAATCGACATAAAGATCTACTGTGAGAACAATAAAAACCCCAGCTGATTTTTTTATTAAAGTACAAAAGTCAACAGCCAAGGAAGCCTTAAAGAACTTAAAGAGTGGGTAGGCTTCTTCTTAATATTAAAATTAAGATGTATTACAAAGCTGGAGTAATCCAGTGTGCTAACAGCACAGGGAGAGAAAAGTAAATGAGACAGGGAATGCAGAAGCAGCCCATGAGCATGTGAAATACTTGATTTATGATAAAGTGATGCGGAGAAGTGGAGTGTGTGTGCGTGTGCATGTGTGTGCATATGTTTCAGTCAATATTGTCAGACTAGTTGGGTATCCAGATCTGGGGGGGGGGCGCTGTGGGAAATTCCTTTTTGATAAGACTGAGCCTGGTATTTCTAGAAACAATGACTGAAGTTTATTTAGAAGCTCTTTCCTTTCTGGGCTGTAATTTCCCTCTGTTGTTCTCTAACCTCCACTGAAGGATCAGTTCCCACACTGATCTCCCCATGCCAGGATTTCGCGGTTACTAAGGTTCTTGCTCCTGGTTGGGACCAGCAAAACCCAAGCAGCCATTTAGAACTGTTAGTTCCTAGCTGTCTTCTATGCTGGCAAGAGGCTCAAGCCATTTTCTCCAGTGGTCCTTCCCAGACAGACCTGGAAAGTATTCCAGAATCCAGAATCCCGAAACTGAATGGGGCAGTGGGAAGGAGGGGTAAGGAGTGGTGGTGGTGGTGATGGTGCTTAAGGAAGTAGAGGAGGAGAAGACCGAGCCTGACAGTTCTTGCAGCTAGCAGGTGTCCGAGGAAGTTTGATGCATGGACAGAGAGCAAGGAAGGCAGATCCACACAGCTTCTCTGTTGTCTAGAAGGTCTTGGATGACGGCCCACTGTACTAAGCATTGGAGCCTTTCAGTTCTTACACTAAAAGGGGCGGGGACTTTCCAGTGTCTCTGTCCAAGTGCTTTCAATTCTGGATGTTCTCCCGTTACTGATGCTGCAAGTCCCTGCCTCAATTTCCCCCATATATAAAATTAACATCCCTGCACTTTGGTCCCCGGCCTCTTTCTGAGTAACTCAGATCAACTTGAGCGGGGTGTGTGTGTGTGTGTGTGTGTGTGTGTGTGTGTGTTGGAGGGGCAGGGAGACTAGTCTAAGATTCGTGTGAGTCAAGGGGCCCAGTTCGACAGGTAAGACAGCACCCATCTCCAGATGGATGTTGCTGCCACCACTTCCTACGGCCCGGCCCGGTATGCCTGGTGCCAATTGACACTGCCTCCAATATTTAGGGTGGGAAATGTCCCATTTCTAAACAGGTGTGGCCTAGGGGCTTTTCTCTTTCCTCTCGCTCTTGGCGACAAAAGGCGGGACAGGAAAGGCTCAGTTGGTCTGGCAAGTAACACTAGGGGCGGAGGGCTGGGCGGGGACCCGGGCGACTGCTCAACCCAGACGAGGACCAGGGCCCCCTTGCCCTCGGCGGCGCCCGAGGCCCGAACAATAGCGCTTGCGGGCGGGGCGGGGGAGGGCGTGGCGGGAGGGCGTAGCTCCCCTCCGGGCGCCGCCCCCGGCCCGCCCCCCGCGCTTGCACACGGGCTCGCAGAGGGCTCCCACCGCCGCCCGCCCAGGCACTGCCCGCGGGAGCCGCCGCCGCCGCCGCCGCGCCCGCCATGGACGTCCGCCTGTATCCCTCGGCGCCCGCGGTCGGTGCGCGGCCCGGGGCCGAGACGGCCGGCCTGGCGCACCTGGACTACTACCACTGCGGCAAGGTAGGCGGCAAGGTAGGCAGGGGCCGAGCGTCCCGGGCTCGAGCGTGGGGCAGGAGTCACCTCGCGGCTGCGGACGCGGCCACTTTGGGGCTCACACGGGGGACACGCACACAACAGCCCCGTCGATGGGCACGTGCCGCTCACACCGCTACCCTCGCGGTCACACACACGCCCCGAGTTGTGGATCACAGGCAGAAGTCAGCCCGACAGCCACCCCGCACGACGACACGGTGACACACTCACCCACACTTCGTATTCATTCACAAGCCGACGCGCAGCGACTCCCTGTCACCCAACCAGGCGGCACCACACACAGCCTTCACCGTCCCACATAAGTCACTGTGCCAGTCATTTATCGTCAACCACACTCAGCCTCTCGCCCACGTACACGGCTACATTAACATACACAAGTCATTTCACCCATCCGCACACACAACGCTGCTGCCCACGTTCCTACCCGCTGTCACATCCAGTGACAACCGGGGACAGTCACACAAAGAAGTAGCTCCGACAGTTCCAGCTCTCACTCACAATGACCCACAAGTGCACACGGTCACACTGATCCATCTCCTGAACAAGAAGCCTCAACTACGAATCGCCTTGACGGCCACGCAGTCATACCCGGGCACACCCAGAGACAGTCATGGGCTCCAGCACCCTTCACTCCCCACCCCCACCCCTTGGTCGTCCACACTCGCGCGTCGGGGTTTTAACTTGTCGCTGCCGCGCACTAATTGGGCCGTTTACTAATTGGTCGTCACTGCCCCCATGGCGCCTGGGATTCTATGTTGGTGGCGTCCAATCAAGGCCTGTCCCTTCCCTGGATCGGGGAGCTAGCGTCCCTTCGGCACGGGCTGCAGTGAGGAAGCACCTCTAGCCGCCCCCCACTCTCCCCATCCAGGATCTCTGTCCCTAACTCCAGGCAGGTCCCCGTAACGCGGCGCCGTCAGGAGGCTGTGCCTGGATCCTGGAACCTGAGGAGTCGGACCCTAGCTCCTCTTCTAGCCCATCGGGCAGGGTCAGGGGCGGCCACGCAGTCCGAATCCTCTTCACTCGCAGGGAAGGGAACTTTGAAACTTAGTTAGGAAGCCAGACGGTCGGTGCGTCCTCGGGTCTGTGCGTCGGTCCGGGTCAGGCTGGAGACGAGAGCGGCTTTTCGTCACTCGGAGCCCGGATTGAACAGCGCGCGTGGGTCTCCGGGCGGTCGGGGCGCAGACGCTCGGGCTCTGCGGTGCTGCGTGGTGAGTGCGCGTCGGGTGGCTGGATCCGCGACCTTCTGGGGTCTATCTCCTTCCCCACAGGGCTGTCCGCCCAGCTCCTGGCTGCAGGGGTGCTGCCGGGATACTGCGGGAGCAGAGCGTCCGGCCGCTAGCAGGGCCTCCGGGGCTGGGCCTCTGCAAGTGCGTCCTCAGGCCCTAAGGGAGCGGTTGCCGCCAGGAGCCCTCTGCAGTTTACCCTGGTCCGGGAGGCGTGAGCCGCGCAGGCGGGGGGGCGTCCCGGGGTGGAGGTGGGCGGCACGCAGCTCGCCGAGGGGAGAGCAGATTATCTTTTGTGCGCTGATCCGCAAAGTTGGAAGCCTGAGTGGGGGGATGGTGCCTTAGAGAGAAGGCGGGTTCCGGAGCCGCTTCCACTGTGGTGGTGGGAAAATAGATTAAAAACAGCAAGTGGAGTTTTACAAGGAGCTGGGAATGGGGCGTTGGGTCATCCGCCTTTGGCTTTGTTACGTTTAAAACACCAGATGGGTAAGACAGGGCTCACCCTCTGATTTAGAAACCGAGATAGAGACTGGGCATTTGTGCCTTCAAGTCTGGGTACCCAGGCTGAGGAGGAGGTAGAAATTAACCAGAAGAGGTCTTTTGGAGGTGATGTATCTGCAAACCCCATCAGAGTGGGGGACAAACTGTCTTTTACTGCCGCCTTTGGGAAGCAGGACTCTGCCGAGCCCCCCCCCCCCATCCTACCCCACCCCCACCCCGCGTATTTTATTCGGAAGCTTTCGAAACCTCTGACTCAGCACCAAGAACCTCCGAGATCGGAACTCGCTGGGGAGGGCGCAGAAGTGGAGGGTGGAGATTTGGGTTTCTATCTGTGCTGTAGGACCCTGGCCCATAGCTGGAGAAGTTTTGCGCATAGCGGGGTGGGACAAGCCACTAGAATGCTTGCATGGAAGGTGTGACCATGTGCTTAGATGTGGAATCTGCTGTTCAGTCGTTCCTGCTGGGTGGGGGTGATGGAGCACCTGGCTCAGCTTGAGCCAGAGTCCTGCTGGCAGACTCTCCAGTGGGCTGTGGCCTTCCGTGATGGTTCATGGGGTTCACTGTGACCAGGAACTCCATTTTTTTTTCAGACTCCAGAAACTGATGTAGAAAGGTTGATGTAGAAAGAAAAAGAAAATGTCCAAGCTTCAAGCTCCCTCACAGCGGCTCACTATCAGAGCTGGAGGGTAAACGGAGACCTAAGGTGTGGTTGTTATAGCCCACTGGGGCGGTGTGTCTGTAAAATGGGATACAGAGCCAGAACACAGCCCACACACTGGGGGCTCTGTTCCTGCAGCCAAGACAAGAGGCCTGTCTCTCAAGCATTTGCCCAAACGATGTCAGACAACCGTGGGGCAGTTGACCTGGAAGGGCCCTTGGCGACGGTCCCCTTGGCGACCATCCCCTTGGTGACTGTCCCCTTAGCAATCCTCTACACAGAGATTCCTAGCCTCTTTAAATTGAAGTCATGAGCACTGGCTGTTCTTTTGGTGTTTTTTGTTTGAGTAAACACACAATGATAAAAAGCTGTTGTGGCTTCATTTTAGCTTCAGAATACTTGTGTAATTTATTAATCACGGTAACATTGGTATGCATTAGAAAAATCGCTTACCAGATACAAGGCAAGTACGTTACTTTTAAAAATGTAGTATTGGTGCTTGGTAAGCACAGCGGCTCCTGGCCTCTGGCATGGAGGATCTGGGATCTCATGAAGGGGACTATTGAGCTCCTCTTGGCTTCATAGATGGGGAAACTGAGTCAAGGAGCAATATACCTATGGGTTACTGGGCAGGCAAAAGGCACAGTTGAGGTTGAATCTACATTTCTGTTTCTCAATTCACAGTAGGTCAGTAGTCTGGTCTCCTTGTGAGTCTCTGTCGCAGTTTGGGGGTAAGGGCCCTATGATTTCCAGCCACCGAGATTCGAATTCCTTCCATTTAGATTTTGGAAGGCACTTTATCAGGTTGGAAGCTCCCAACTCAGCTAAGGCAGACTGCTGCCAGTTAGCCACTGGGACAAGGTGAACCTGGCTTCATAGTTCCATGTGTGCTTTTGTGAACTAGAGAAAATGATTTATAGCTTTTAAAACACAAGTTTAAAATATATGTATTTATGTAGGTATGTGGGCATGTGTGGAAGTCTGAGGACAACTTGAGGCTCTCTCCTTCCACTGTGTGTATCCCAGAAGCCAAAGTTAGGTTGATAGGTTTAGCAACAGGTGCCTTTACCTACCAAGCCACCTCTAGGCTCTCTAGTTCTTTGTTGTTATTGAGTATGACTTAGTTTAATAAAATGTAAATGAGCGTTGGCAGATATAAACACCCCTGTACCCACTAATCCAGTCTAGGTAGAGAATATTTCCATTACCCTTAGAAAGCCCAGTTGTGCCCTTCCCAGTCAGGACCCATCCACTGTCCCAGTGATGGTTTCTTTTCTGACTTCTACCTCCACAGTTTGTTTCAGATCAGTTTAGGACTATTAACTCCAGTTAAGCCCCAGAATTTCATATTCAACATAGGCGTTTTGAGTGTGGCCTCTTTTTAGCTCGGTCTGTCTTTCGGATTCTTTTGGTGTGTGTGTGTGTGTGTGTGTGTGTGTGTGTGTGTGTGTGTGTGTGTGTGTAGTTTGTTCCGCTTTGTTGCTGAGTGACATTGCTTCGTGTGAATACAGCACTCTCGGTACTTCATTTGGGTTTGTTTCCAGTCTGGGGAAATTGTAAATAAAGCCTGCCACGAGTGCTCGTCTACAAGTCTTTTTGTGGAAAGAGCAAGTTATTTAATATTGCTGAGCCTCGGTATCCTCTTTAATTTTTTTTTCTTTAAGCTTTGTTTATTTTTGTTTTATGGGTATGGTTATTTTGCCTATCTGTCAGTATATGCAAAATGATGGGAGCGCAATGCCCCTGGAGGCCAGAAGAGGGCCTCAGATCCCCCTGAACTGGTGTTACAGATGGTTGTGAGCCACCATGTGTGGGGTAGAAATCAAACCTGGGTGGTGTGGGATTCCCCTCTGTATGCTATGAATATGTTTTATTACCATTGGTTAATAAAGAAGCTGCTTTGGACCTATGGCAGCATAGAACATAGCAAGACAGGAATTCCAAGCAGAGGTAGAGGAGGAAAGAAGGCAGAATCAGGGAGACACCTTGTAGCCACTGAAGGAGGAAGACGCCTGCCCACCAGAACCGTACTGGTAAACCATGAGCCTTGTGATAAAATATAAAATAATAGAAATGGGTTAATTTAAGATGTAAGAGTAAGTTAATTAGAAGCCCAAGCTAATAGGCCAAGCAATGTTGCAATTAATATAGTTTCTGTGTGATTATTTCCAGTCTGGGAGGCCAGGAATGAACAAGCAGTCTCCGCCGACACCTGGGTCCTTTAGAAGAGCAGGGTCAGCTCCAGCCCCACCTTCTGGAGGACGTTGCCTACTTCTGAGATTCAGGATCCAGGAGTGAGAGGTGTCAGCTAGGATGGTTCTTGGAACAGACCAGCTATTGATTAGTTGGTGGTGGTATCAACCCCCTGCCATCCACTCCAGTGAGAGTTTAACCTCTCTGATCTGGGCATCCTTTATCCCTGTTTGATGCCCCTCAAAGGCTCACCTGGGTGCCACTGTCAGGGAGCACTCTGTGGCCAGCCACCTCTTCCTCCAGGCTCTCCCAGTGACTACTGAGTGCGATGTGGCATGTTCTATCATCTGTTATTTAATCAACAAATATTTATTGATCACTGCTTTGTGCTAGAACTTTGCTAGGTAACCAATGCTATGGCAATGAACAAAGCAAGCCCAAATTGTTGCTCTCAAAGGTTATCTATCTATGGATAAAATATATAGTAATATGATTAATAGGTCTCTGGGTATGAAGTAAACAAGAGGGTTAAAGTGAGCCATGGCCTAGGGCAGTGTGTGGCTTTGCAAGTGTGTGAGTAAGTGAGTGTGTGTATGTGTGTACATGTGTTTGTGTGCCCTGATACACACACATGTGGAGGCAGAGGTTGACACGGGGTGTTGTCATAGTTAGAGTTAGTTTTTATCAATGCTACACACACTTAGACCTGAGAAGAAGGACTCTCAGTTGAGGCATTGCTTCTCTAAGACTGGCCTGTGAGTGTCTCTGCTGGGCGCTGTCTTGATTGCCAATTGACTTGGGAGGGTCCAGCCCACCGTGGGCGGTGCCATCCCCTAGCTGACGGGTCTGGGTTGTATATGAAACAAGCTGAGCAAGCCAGCAGGGAGAGCGTCGGTAAGCAGCATTTCTCCATGGTTACTGCTTCAGTTTCTGACTCCAGATTCCTGCCTCGACTTCCCTCAATGGTAGACTGTAACCTGTAAGTGAAATAAACCCTTCCTCAAGTTGGTTTGGTCATGATGTTTTACCATGGCAACAGAAAGCAAATCAGAACAGATGTCTTCCTTTATATACATTTTAAGACCAGTTTCTCATCGAACTCAACATTCTGACTAGAGTCTTCTAGGGTCTACCTGCCTCCACCCCACCAGCATGGGACTATAAATGTGTACCTACATGCCTGACTTTCACTAGGTTCTGGGGATCCAAACGCCAGTCCTCATGCTTACGCGGCAAGCTCTTTCCCCACTGAGCCATCACCCCAGCTCCCATTCTGTGGTTTTAAGGTGGGAGGTTGCTGGCAGGCTCTTGAAATTTTGAAAATTTATGTTTATAATGAGAGTTACTTGGTAAATTTTTTTTAAAGCTTCATTTATTTTTACTTATGACTGTATGTATGTTTGTATGTATGTATGCACACATGTGTACAGATGCCTGTGGGAGCCAGAAGAGGGCATTGGATCTTCTGGCAGGCAGTTGTGAGCCTGTGGGTGATGGGGAGCGAATTCTGGCTCTCTGCAGGAGCCGCTAGAGAGCCCAGCCGCAGAGACAGACTCCAGCCGCTGATGGGTAAGTTTGAACCAGCAGATTCCTGGACCACACTCCCAGGAATTTCCATTCATTTGGTCCTGGGGGGGGGATGGACCCTTGGAATTTGCACATCTAATGAGGCTCCATGTGATGCTGGTCGGTCACACGCTACAGGTCACAGTCTGTGTAGTAGTGGCTTGGTTGTTTGTGTACAGTTTTGTGTAGGCTCCTGGCAGACAGGAACCATGCCCAGCACTTGGCACAGTGCCTTCTTATAATGGCTCAGTAAGTAAGGGGTGGTGGGTGACTTATTTTGCTTTCCACCCACACAGTTCTGGGCCCAGGATCGTGTAAGGATGGGAAGTAGGAAAACATGGTTAACGAGGGACTGGAGGCTCCGTTTGGCAAAATCCGTGAAGTGGAGTTTACTCTTACTGCCTATTCTGTACTTGGGGTATCCGAGGACTTTACAGCATCTGTGGGGGCGAGATTGGCACGGCTTCCTTCTGCAGGGGGCAGGGATAGTCCTGTGGGAGGAGCCCTGGCCTGGCTGGAATAAAGGGGCTCTGCCAGGAGACCAGCATTTCTGCAGGAAACTCTTTACTTCCCATCTTGTAGAGGGTCCTCCCAGGATCACGCTTATATATATCAGAAACAGCAGCCCAGGCCCTACCACTTCTCACTCCAGTCTCCGGAGACTTTGAACATGTCATGAGCTTTCCCTGGGTTTCTGCTTCCCTGTGTACAGAGGAAAATTGAATCGGTGACCATCACCCTTTCAGAACAGAGTGGTATGGAGATGTAACGAAATGAGAAGTTGGGTGTCTTTTATAATTGTGGTACTTGGAGGGATCCTCCACTAGGGGGCAGTGGTGATGCTTTTTGAAGAGCGTGAAAGTCTGCTTTTCATTACTATAACAAAATACCTGAGGCAGCCTAACTTTATAAGACAGAGGTTATCATGGATTTCAGACTAGCCTCAGCTACATAAGGGAACTGTCTCAACAATAAAAAAATAAAATAAACAAACTTGGAGGTAAAAGATTAAAAACAGGTAATTTAGCATATATATATGCTTGGAGGCCGAGAGTCCAGAAAGCACAGCTTGGGCCTCCTGAGCGCTGCCTCTCGACTGCCTCACTTCGTGGCAAAGGCACTAATGGCAGGAGCAGGTGTGGAAGCAAGTGATCGATTCTGTTTCAAACCAGGACCACAGAGCTGGCAGTGGAGGGCTTGCTGCTGTGAAAACATCCCTCTCCTTGAACCTGAGGGTCCTGGAGCCCAGCCTCTTGACTACACTGAGCAACTCCCCACTGGGCCTTTTGAGCCAGTCTTGAGATGTTGTCCTTGTGGTAAGGGAGGACTCTTGTGTTCCCAGAGTGGGCCTGGTAGGTAAGCGTTCAACATTTGCTGAATTTGCTCGGGGCATGAGGGAATGGCTGAGTGTAGAGCTGCCCGGTTGCCTCTATGCTAGAGGAATTCAGTCTCTGATTGCCCCAGAATCTGAAAACTGTGGGAGCTGCCTGGAGTCTAGAGCAGAGCAGGGTCCAAGTGATATTGAGTGACGGGGTCCAGAACTGTCCCATGAGCCAGCCCGGAGGACGGTGCCTAGTGAGTGGAACAGCCAGCCGTGATGGAGCTCTTGGGTCTGGACACACTGCACGGGTTTCCCAGATCCTCCGCGGTGTGGCTGCCTGTCATTCCTTTGGGTCATCTCTTTTGTTTCCTTGGTTTCTTAGAGTCCCAGGATTGATATCCAGTTTGGGACGGATGTGGAACACAGCAGACCTGGGATTACATGCTGCCTCAAGTGTCAGGAACACAGATAAGTTATTCAGGGGTCCAATTTCTTCTCTGTCAAATAGCAAATCAGCAGCTCATGTCTGAGGGTTGTCCTCACGGCCGCTAGACACACTTTCATTTCCATCCCCTCGGAACAGAGCACCAGAGTTCCGCCTTTAAGAGTCCGCTCTTGTCTCTATGAAGGGTGGGGCCCGGCCTTCCTCCCAGCCTTCATTTCCTTCTTTTGGTGGCAGGGAAAGCAAGCGGGGTGGTTAGAGTATCCATGGCTTGGGCTGGTGACCTTGGGCACAAGGCTTAGGCATCTTTTCTTGGACAAACAAGGGCTGCGATAGGAGGTATCAACTCCAAGATGTCTCGCCTTGAAACAGAAACTAGTGCCACCCACCCCGGGCTGCAGTGTCAGGTCTGGGGTCACACGCTGCTTTACCGGGAACTGTTCTCCAGTAGGGACAGCTATTGCTCCAGAGCTGGGTGGTTGTCATCATTCATGTCTCTGACCAACTTCTTCCTCTGTCCAAACACGTGTCCCTCTCCTGGGTGTCCACTATGTCCCCAGTCTTCCCTCAGACATAAACCATCCCTGGGCAGCTCTCCAGTCCTGATTATGTTTTCACGAAACCCAGGTAAACCCAAGGTGAAGGGAACCCCTTCAGAACCTACAGGAGGTTTGAGGAGGCCACCTGACTGTCCAGGTCCAGGCTACGTACCCAAGTCCTACAGGACATCCCCATGTTCAAAGCAGAAAGATGCTTCCCTCCCCAGGCTCTAGGCTAAGACTGAGTGGTCCAGTTCCCTGACCGGAGGGATAGGCACCACCCTCTTGTCAGCAATGCTAGCTTCCCGGTTGGTTCTTAGGTTTGCTAACTCCAGCGGCCTGGATACCTGTGTCCTCCAGCCACTGGGCCAGCGTTGGAGAAGTTAAGTGCTCCTGGCAAGGGAGGGTGGCCACACACAGGCCTTTGGACTTTCCCTTCAGCAGAAGACCAAGAAACCATCATGGAGACTGGTCTGAATTTGGGAAAGCAGAGCCTCTGTCCCTCTACACTCCCCCGCCCCTGCTCCCTCCCACTCCAAACCAAGCAGGCTGAAGTGTAGCCTGTGGGCTTCCTTGCTCCACTGCAGGCAGGCCTTGCCACCCCACTGGGGTGGACAGATCTCCCAAGGTGTTTCCCGTCTGCATGGGACACCCTCCCACGACTGTCATGTCTCTACACAACCCCACTGTTGTTTGAGACTCAGCTATGTGACATCTTCCCAAGGGTCAAGCACTGCCACCGCCCCTGGCGATTTTTTGTGTGCTTGTTGGTTTAGTTTGACTCAGTAGATCACAGATCCATATGACCTTTCATCTGGTAAACAGAAACCTTCTCGTTGAGTGGCTGAGAATTCAGGATTCAGGATTGAGAATTCAGTCCAATCCTGAATTCTCAGCACCAAGCACACAGTAGGCCCTCTAGAAAAGTCCACTGTGTCACTGAGAAAGCCAGCAATCCAGCAATATGCACCGTAGAACCATGATCTTCCAGCTTGCTCCAGAAGGCACCAGAAATCCCAATTGCACCGTAGCAAGTTTTAAGCATCAAAGTAATTGATCAAAATTTATCACCCTGTGTTACACAACATCTTCTCTCTAAGATATAAAATTACCATTTACCATGACTCATTAAGTTAATAATTACCGACCATATGTTTTTATTGCTTCTCCCAAGCTGAGGTGATAAATCACCCTGTAGGGTTGGGTCTGTGTAAATACAATGACTGCCAACTGTGCAGATACGGCATTTACCGACAGGAACGCTCAGGCCTGAAGTACTGGGCTGAAAACCTAGCCCCGCGATCCTGCCAGCCCCTGCTATGATGTGTTTGAGTTCCCAGGTCGGGGCTTCTCCATCAGGGCACAGTTTTTAGAATATTTCTGATTGTCATAGCTTGTGGGGATGGGGTTCTTCTGCCATCTAGTCAGTGGGGGTCAGGGATGCTACAGCGAGAATTATAATGCTTGGGAAAGGCTCCATCACCGTGTATGATTAGGGCCAAGGTACCGGCTGTGCTGGGGAAAGGAAACGATGTTCTAGGCCAGCAGTGTTTTCCATCATGTATGTTATTTTCATCTGTGGTGACTTCTACCACGTATTTTATTTTCATCCGAGTTCATAGCAAAAATGTAAGATGTGGTTGTTCTTTAGTCTGGGGCCAAGCCAGTGATCAAAGGCTTTAAACTAATGCATGGATCTCTTCATTTGCCCAGTTCCCAGCCTCAGCTGCCTCTCTTGGAACTTTACAGGGTAGGGTTAGGAGAATTTTTCCAGGGACTGTGGGTTGGGGTGCACATTCCTTAGGGCTTCCAGGTTGTCCGTCTGTCCTTTGACGTCTTTATTTCCAGTGGTGTCTCAGTGTTTCTGATTGTTGTCATCTTCCTGATGGACCGATTGGATTCTCTCATAGTGATCTGTACCTGAATTGTGACTATATATGCATGATGAAGGCTTATATTTCTATCTCTACCTTATCTATGGTAGATTAAGGTGGGTAGATTTTTATTTTTGTCATTCTGTTGGGATTTAGAAGCAAGGAGAGAAGGTGAAAGTATGTTTAGCAGCTGCCTAAAGCACCTTGTTCCTGCTTAGTGAGTTTGTTTGAAATTTTGTGGGTTTTTTTTTTTTTTTTGGTGGGGAAAAGTAAGGTAGAAACGAGCACAAATCATTTACTGACCCGTTACCACTTGTAGGCGGGGAAACTGATCCAAATAGCTGAAGTACTGCAGGTGGCAGAGGAACAGGCCTTGTCTTTCTCTGTGGGTGGCCTCCACTTGAAGCTCCTTCCTGAGAGCTTCATACGTGTGCGTGCGTATTCGTGTGTGTAGGTATGTGCGTGCAAGTGTGTGTGCAGCCACACTACGTGCGTGTATCCGTGTGCGCACGTGCAGGGGCCTGTGTGTTGCTTGCTTCTTGCTTTTCCCATTGTAGAACTTTCTCTTCTAGGGGTCTGGCAGCTCCAGCTGGGCCCCTCGCCTTAGGTCTCAACTTCAGGCCTCATTTGCCAAAAGGTCGCTTCCACATTAGAGCTAATTAAAGCGTGCTTATCTTGAAGTTGGGCCTCATTTTCAGAATGACTCATAAACCTGTTAGAAATGATTCTGACTCCATAGTTAACCCCAGGTCAATCTCATGCATAAATTTTGTTGTTGTGCTGTGCTAGGTTGCGGATGGACCCTGGCTCTCCAGAGAGGAAGGTAGGCCCTGGGCTTCGGGGCTTGCTTGTTCATTCTGCAAACTTTTGCTGACAGCCCCATAGGTGATTTCTGGAGCCCCATGCTTCCTCTGTTCTCTGTGCCCACTTGACAGCTCAGTTAACTTTGAATGCAAAGCCAGGTGGCGGAGCACATGTGACCGTGAGACCGATGAAGTGCCTGGGTTCATCTTCTGGGGCTTAGATAGGTGCTCCGTGACCTTGACCCTATTTCTCAGTCTCCTGAATCCCATTTTCTTAATCCTGTACTCTCACCTCATGTTGGTGTTGAGATCTCTGGGAGATCAGAGTGGTTGCTTTCTAGCTCATTCTTGCTGTTTGGGGCTGCTCAGCTCACGTGCCCCTCGGGAGAGCAGCAGGTATCGCCTCCATCCAGGAGTTTACATTCAGTAGAGAATACAAGAAGCTTTTCACTGCAATGCCCCCAGGAAGCCTCAATCAGACACTCAGACCTAACCCCAAGACTAACCCAGATGTCTTGGAAGCCCTTGTAATGGGAGCCACAGCTTGCTCTTCTCCACAGGAGATATTCTTGTAGCCGTCCGTCCTGGCGGGGTTCCAAAGATAGTCAGTGGGACCAGGCTATCTTCTCCTTGCTGTCCCCTCCCTCTGAATTTTAGTTCAGGCAGTACAGGGGAATGAGTACATCGTGACAGGTGGTTTGGGAGCCACCTCGCCCCCAAAACCTGTTCTGCACAGCGGCCACATGTCCCCTTAGCTGTCAGGGTCTCCATAAGGGGCACTGCAGTACAATTGTCCCTGTGCTGCTTTATCAGATAGTCACCTCCTGTCGATCGCGGCTCCCTAGCTGGGTGCACGTCAGCAGCCACAGTCATTTTTTCCTGTGAGCACACTGACTGAGGGTGTGTCAGTGGCATCTGCCTCCAGTGGGTTCGCAGCCAGTTCGCAGGATAGGATTTTCTTGGCAGAGAGATGTGAGGTGGTTGATCTAAAACTGTATTTGCTGTTTCAATTATTCGAGGGTGGTGTGTATGTGTGGGTGTGTGTGCACACATGCAAGAGCACATATATGTGCACAAGTACGCATAAGGATGTAGTTTACAGACACATTGGGTGTGTGGAAGCCAGAGAGTGGCCCTGGGGGTCCTCCTCCATTGTTCTCCGCCTTATCCTTTGACACAGGGTCTTTCGTTGAACCTGGGTCTAGACTAGCTGTCCAAAAAGTCTCGGGGATGCCCCTTCTTCTGCTCCTCCCCAGTGCTGGGATTCCAGGCAAATCTGGCTCTTCATATGGGTGCTGGGGATTAAACTCAGGTTTTTATGCTTACATGGCAGGTGCTTTAACTGCTGAATCTCAGTCTCCTTTGGGGAGATAAATGAAAGTTCTCAGGATGCTTTATACTGCATTGTGCATTGCACATTTTCTGGTTGAGTTCTATAAGACATAGTCACACACATAAACACATACATACAAATATACCACATGCATGAATGACATGCACACGAACACAATATGCACAAATATACCATAACACACACGAAAATGCAACATACATGAATAAATACATGAACACACATACATGAACACATGCCACACATATACACACATATACACACATATGCATGCACATACATTGTCCGAGGCTTTATCATACTCACCTGGAGTCATACTTGGATGCAACACTTTATATGAGTCAGTGCACTTCCCTTTTCCTCACTCATCCACCCCACCATCCAACAACCATATCCAGTTCGCTATGTCCACGGCTTTGTGGCAGGTGCCAGTTACAGATGGGTGAGTCACATGTGGCCCCTACCCTGCAGGAGCTTCTGTCTTATTAGATACGTGACAAGGGTGGTTTCAAATGTGCATGGTAGGCATTAGGTATAATGCAGGAATCCACAGATCATCAGGCAGGCCAGAGGCAGACGGTGAGAAGGGCACATGTCTGCTCTCACGGGTGATCAGAGCCTGGGAGGCAGTCACTCCAGGTAGAAGAAACAGCAGATGTAGAGGCACAGAGGTGATGGATGGATCAGGGGTGAGGCTAGAGAGGGGAGCATTTGGAAAGCCACCCATTATTTCCAGGCCTCAGTTTCCCCATCTCCAAAACGGAAGCAGCAGTGTTTGCCTGTTTATGAAATTCAGTAAGGTACGATCTCATGTTTAAGCACCTGGCAGCATTAACTCAAGGTCCGTTTTCAAATCTATCTGGAGGTGCCCAAGTGCCGGGCTTTGATTTTAAACAAGATAAGAACCAAATAATAGAAAGAGTCTCAGCAATGTGGTCACACTTCCGAGGGTCATTTTCTGTCCTTTCAGATGGAGCTCTTCACAGTGGCAAAAGACCCTGGGTCCTGTCTTCCAGGATCAGGGTGGTTAGCCTGGAATTCATTATGTAGCCCAGGCTGGTCTTGAACTCACAGAGGTCTGTCTGCTTTGGTGTTAACAGTAAGTCAGCACTTACGGGTCCAAGCGTCCCAAGGACAGTTTCTCTCTGGTGCCCTGTTTGGTGTTGCTGTACTGTTTATCTGAAAGGCGACCACCTCCTGAATTACAGCCCAGGACCTTCAGCTCCCAAAGCAGCTCAGAGATAGTTTCTGTCCAGTGACTGAGTGTTGCATGCTGGGAGGGCTCTGGAGCCTTTGCGGAGATCTTCCCGCGACAGAATCAGGTTCATCGATTCTGCGTGCAGAGGTGAGTTATGGCTCAGAGCTGCACAGCCCCAAACTGTGTCCTCTTAGAGCTCTGCTTAAACCTTCCTGTGCAGCATCCTCGCGGGTGTCTAGACACTTCCTGCTTTTCAAAACTCACCTCTGCGACTTTGTATTGAGCCTCAGGCTCCAGCTCTCTTCTGGAAACACAGTCAGCTCTGCCATTGCCTTCCTTTTATCCCCGCTGCCTGCCTGTTGGCTGTTCTCACGCCACTGTGCTGGCTGACCTTGCTTGGAATGCCCCACCCTGCATCCTCGTAGAGAGACTGGCACTGTCCCACCCTTCAGCCTCTGCTTTAGCCTCTTGTCGCACTCTGCTTCCTGACATGGTCGCCCTCTTCTCCATCGATCTAGTGCATTCTTTGGGGGCATCTGTCTGTGGAATTGCTTGACTGTTTCCCCTCTGGAGAGTGGGTTGTGAGAACCTGTGATTTGGCTCATGAGCAGAGTAACATCTAGCACCTGCCTTATTGCTTGCGACGTAATAAGTGCTCAGTGATGAGCCGTAAAAGGAAGAAAGGAAGGAAAGAGGCAGATGTTCTCTAGAACTGTTCCCATAATGCATCCAGGCTGTGTTTCCAAGAATAATCTTACCCTCTCTGGGCCTCCCCTACCTCCTTGCCGGGAGAAGCTAAGCCTGGGACTCGCAAGAATCTACAAATACTGATCTCTTGGTGGCATCCCACCAGGGACATCTCTAGATGAGCCAGGGAGGACAGTGGGAATGCCAGTCGAATGGGTTTAAGGTGGAAATCCTCGGCCTCTGGCTTTGAATTCATGTTTGACCTCTAAGGCAAGGGCCATCAGACCCAGACCCACATCCCTGCCAAGGTGACCTTGGCTTTTTCGGGAGGTACACACGCCTCCCTGTTGCTTGGACTGGAGGATCTAGGGCACAGTCAGCCTGGCCTTCGGAGATAAGGGGACCTCTCTCTGGTGTGGGAACGTTACTGTTGAGCAAGCAAACTTGTGAGTAGTCTGTCCTGAAAAGATGCTTCCCCTTGCTTTACTAAGCTGGGAGTCACGGACGTGATATTTTCTACCCAGAATCACTGTTCCTAGCCCACTGCAGATTCCAGAACACTGCTCCTGTGGGCCCTTTGCCCTTTTAGTATTCAATCCTGTCAAAGGTGCTGCCCCAGCCCAGTCTGTCAGAGATGCCCCATTCTTGTTTTGTTTTGTTTTCTCCTGGAAACAATGTGTCATTTACCTTGTCATTATGTCTGTAGACTCTGTTCCTCCCTTCCTACCCCTCTAGAATCACTGCTTCATGGAGGACTCTGGGGAACTGTGTCAGTAGAGCACCTAGCATGCACAAAGCCTTAGCTTCTGTCCCCAGTACCCTAAGAACCAGGTAGGGTGGTGCATCCTTACAGTTCTAGCACTTGGGATGTGGAAGGAAGCAGGAGGGTCAGAAGTTCATGGTCGTCCTTGGCTAAACAGTGAGTTTGATGCCAGCCTGGGCTATGTGAGACTGTGTCTTAAACAAAAAAATAGAAGTGTGTATAGCATATTTATGACTCCTGATTTCTGTTGGCATGTTTTCTCTGTGTGTATGATGTGTATGCATGTATACATGTGAGCATGTAGATTGTCAGTCCTCACCTGCCACTTTGATATAGGATCTTTTCGTTGCTTGCTACTGCTGGCCTGCAAGCTTCTGAGGAATTCTCCTGTCTGTCCCCCATCTCACACCTTAGGAACACAGGGGTTATAGACACAGACTACTGTGCCCAACTTCACATGGGTTCTGGGGACTCAAACTCGGGTCTTCCGACTTGCTCAGCCATCTCCCCAGCCCCTGGCATGCTATTTCCAGAAGGGTTGACTCCATTCACCTGCAACAGGAAGAGGTGCCCATTTTCTTGTGCCCTCTCCACCCAGCTCATTATCTTTGGACAAACCTTCAATCGCGCAGACACCTCTTGCCCAGGCTGCCTAACATACAGACCCCAGGCCTTTGTGATGTGGAATTATACGCCCATCAGTGCAGATTTCAGCAAAGAGCTGTGTTTGCCATTGTGGTCTGCTCTGTTGTTTTTTTAAATGCCTGGGGTAATATCCTCAATCAGAGGGCAAACAGAAGCAGGGAAAATCGGTAATAAAAAATGAATTAGGGTGATTAGCAAAGGTGAGTGCTTCCCTCCTCAGGCGACAGGCAGAGTTGACGGAGCTTTGCAGGGTGGCTCCTGTCCAAACACGCAGCTGGATTACTGCAACCTCCAGGCTGGCCCTAGGGTCTGCTCGGCACATAGGAGTCTGGTATTACATTTAGTTTTGTAAAGGTCATGGATACCCCTTGGACGGGGATCAACCCCTGGTGGGTTGGATCAGGGTCTCCAAAGAGGGGTTACTTTCAAGGGGAAAGGAACTCCCCCCATTCCATCTCTAACCGAGATGAGGACTTCTTCCTTGGAGGGGAGATTCCTGTGGGCCTGCTCTCTGCAAGAAGGAAGGAAAGGCTTTAATTGACAATTCCAAACATCGTGGCTGTGCAGCGCCGTGGGTTTCCTGGGAGCTCAGTGTCCCCACATGGGGCTTTGGTGGGTCTGTCCAGAAGGTTGGACCGTGCCTTGAGGGTGGGGGACGGGATTATGCATAGCATTTAGAAGACACCAGAACTGGCTGTGCTGGTTCCTTTGTGGCTAAAAAGAAGCAGAATTCTGGGGAGTGAGAAAGGTGTGCATGTGGGAAGGACATGACACTTTCACCTGGGCAGTGTCGGGATTTTCATCCACATAGGAGCCGTGTACACCGCACAGTAGCAGGCTTGGCTAATACTGACGTCAATCACGGTTCCGCACAGTGGGATGAGGACAGTGAGCCCAGGGCGGGGAGCATATTAAAATGCAGATTCTGGTGCAGCGGGTGAAGTGGGTAGCTAGAGATCGTGTGCACTGCTCAGTCTAGGGCAGTGGTTCTCAACCTTCCTAACACTTCAACCCTTTAACACAGTTCCTCATGTATTCACCTCCTCATGTAGTGGTAACCCCCGACCATACAATTACTCTTTTTTTTTTTTTTTTTTTTTTTTTTTGGCTGCTGTTAGGAATCAGAATGTAAATATCTGATACGCAGGTTATCTGATATGAGACCCCAAAAGGGTCTCTGCACATGGGTTGAGAACTGCTGTCTAGAAGTTGCACTGACCAGAGCATTGAGGTGTGTGTGTGTGTGTGTGTGTGTGTGTGAGTGAAAGGTGGAAATGCCTCGAATCAGCGCCCACCCAAGGGTTCTGGGAGAGGCCCCTGATGAGGCGAGCTCTCAGGAGAAGGGATGTGCCCTCAGCTTGAGCCATGACTTGATCCTCCCATGCTCCAGATATGCCAGTGTCCGCGCCACCTGTGCTGAGATTACAGGGGTGCCTAGCCTTTCATGTGGGTGCGTAGGTGTGAACTCATGTTTTCATGCTTGCACACATTTAACATTTTACTGATTGCACTACGTCCCCAGTCCCTCTACTAATGGGATTTTGCTCAGATACACAGAGCTTTTCGTCTTTGTAAAGGATCAGTGGAGCCAATAGAAGTGAGCCTGGAGAATCTGTTTAGCTGGGCAGTACAAGCCAGGTCTCCAAGGGGCTGGAGCCCTGGGGCAGTTGCTGAGCAGTGGGGCTGAGTGTGGTTAGGGCTCCATCTGGGCTCTGGCCTTGAGGACAGAGGGATTCATCAGTGCTTTTAAATGGGAACAGTGGGTGTTGGATTCTCTTTTCATTATTTCCTTTTCAAGGATTTACCACCTGATTGGTGTGGTAAATCGAGAGGGTCCTCTGAGTATGCCCGCCAGCACGAGGAGGACCAGATACAGGACAAGGATGAAGGGGCCAGCAAAGGGTGATGATCAGGATGCCTGCAGTGTGCGATGCACCTGAGGTATAGGCTTTGTGGGGAGAGTCATCCAGGACTCAGCAGCCACAGTATCCCTGCAGGCCTGGGCTCTACAGAGAGCCCCAGAAGCACAAAGCAGCTTCAGTCACTTCCCCCATATGTAATTCGTTCAATGGAAGCTCACAGCTTCTCAGTTCTTACAGGTGCTGACAGAGACATCACAATATTGTGAAATGAGACGCCCGAAGCTGACTTCATTACCAGCTTACCTGGCGACGTAGCAGCTGCCTTAGCACCGACAGTTGGGTGCGACAGAGCTAAAATGGAACTTGGCAATTACTGCTTCTGCGAGGTTCTTGGTGAAGCGAAAAGTAGGTTCCATGGAAATCAACCTTAGTAATCACAGGGTTTAAAATTAGTTCGTTACTATTAAGGCTGCACCGTCAGCAGAGGCAAGGGGCAGGGGTGGGGACAGGTTTGGGCAGCCTGAGCTACTGTGGGCACACCTGCTCTGATGTTTTCCTTATCAGTTAGCTCCAGTGTTGGGGCTCAGGGCTGCTGTTGTTTCCTGTGCGAATCGCCCCTGCTTCTGTGTCCTCAGCCTTGGCGTTTCCTTTAGACCTTCAGGGGCTTTCCTGAGTCTCTCCGTGAGACGTGATCCGTGGAGAGCTCTGCTCTGGATTCCTGAGCAGAGGAAAGAGCCACGGCTCGTGGCTGAACAGTGGCCGAAGGTTACTTACCCCTCTGTGAGATTTCTGTCCTCTTTGTCCCTGTTTCTGTCTCTGTCTCTCTTTCTCGTGTGTGTGTGTGTGTGTGTGTGTGTGTGTACATGAGCGAGTGTGTTCTGGGGAATCTGGTCTAATTCAGATCTTCATGTTTGAAAAATTCATTGACAGAGCCATCTTTCCAGTGCCTTTCCTGAAGTTTCTGTGAATTGTCTCCTTATTTTGTAGATGAAGACAGTGCAGGGCCCATGTGTGCTCACGACTGGCTCCTGGTAGGTCATGGAAAATCTCTGTCAAGTGACCTGGCTGTGTGCTGGATCCTTGTGACAGGAAAGACAGAAATTCAAATCTGCTTTGAGCCTGTTTCCTCACCTGTACTGGGCAGGTGTCAGGGAGAGCCTTTTATGGGGCTGTCATTCTTAGTGGTGATGTTTATGAACCTCCTATTTTGTACCAGACTCTTCCCATAAGTAATGCCTGCAGACCTGTGCGCCGTTGCACACTAGCCCCAGGAAGGGACTATTATTCCCATCTTCACATTAGTGAACAAAGGCCCAGAGAGGTTTCTGAATAAGGAAGTGTAGGGTCTGAAGTTTGAACCCAGGTGAGCCAGTCTGTGGTGGTCCCTGCCCCTTACTCTGGGAAGGACCTCCTTCTCCCCAGGAGCATACATCATGAGCTGTCTCTCAGGTTTTAGAGAGGAGGGTTTTAGAGAGGAGGGCAGAAATGGAAATTTCTTCCCAGCAGGCCACAGCCCCTCCACAGGAAGCTGAGTCATCTCTGGGCTGTGTCTCTGTTTTGAACCATAGCCATCCAGCAGCCTAGTAATCTAAAAACTAAGTATCTCAAACAAAAAGAAACACTGGGGGCCTCCAGGTGCGTGGCCCCTCCCCCATTCTGTGCCAGCTGCAGCTCCCTCCCCCCCCACCTGCCCTGGGTGCCTTGGCCCTGTGTTCAAAGCTAAGCAGAGAGCAGTGGGCCTGGAGTGGGTCGACCCACATTCCGAGGTTCACCTTGTCAAGGAAGCCTCGGTCTTTAACCTGCTGCAGCAGGGGGAGACCCATCCCAGCCCTGCCCAGCCCTGTTGCTGGCACATTCGAGGTGTGTAAATCATGACTGCGAAGCTCACTATCACCTTTGCAAGTGTGTGGGACCATACCCAGAATCCTGCCTCTCAGCAAGGACGGAAGAATCCAGTTCAGTCATCCTGGCCTCGACCCGGTAGAGTGATGCTTTTCCCCACAGATACGGTGTCAGGGGAGGATTTCAGGACTGAGCGGAGACTGTAAGAACCTCCCGGGATTGTCCCAGGTTAACTCGCCGTAGCCTTTTCAAATGCACCCACTTTCTCTAACCAGGTTGTCCCTGACTTAGAACAGTGAGACCTGAGGTTTCTTTTCTACACAACCATGCAAAAGCAGCACGGATTGGGGGCCCCTGTCTGTAACCCCAACACCTGGGAAGTGAAGGCAGGAAGGAGACTTGTGAGTCTGAGGCCAGCCTGGGCTGCAGAGTGAGACTGTCTCAAACAAACAAATACCAAAACCAAAGCAAAGCAAAGCAAGATGGTGTGAAAGCCAAAATGTGCCGAGAGGCTGGGGACCCATCCTAATGACCTCTGTGAGGACAACAGCCAGCCTGTTCCCTGAGACACTCAGCTACAGTGCCCCTAAGTGTCCTGCATCTTTTTAAGGTGGCCTGGGCTAAGCTGTGGCATCTGCAGTAGGGTTTCGATTTAGGATATTTTCAACTTACCGTGTATTTTTTGTAAGTGAAGGAGTGCCTGTGTACCTTGACTCTCTGCCCCTTGTTCAAATCCCTCCAAGTGTGCGAGCATGTGTGTGCATGTTTACATAGGGGGCAACTTGAGCGTTGTCCCCAGGTGTTGTCCACTTCGGTTTTTCTGAGACAGGGTCTCTCATTGGCCTGAAACTCTCTGTTTAGACTGATCTGGCTGGCCAACGAGCCCCAGTTACCTGCTTGTCTTTGCCTCTTCAATGAGGTGGGTGGGCTTATTAGCATGTAGGCCTGTGCCCAGCTAGGATAGGTGGTTTATAGGGATTTAATTCACATATTCATGCTTTCTCAGCAAACATACCACCAACTAGGCTGTCTCCATAGCCCTGTATCCCATCTTGAATGACAGCTGAAGCCCTCACTCCATGGATTAGCCCAAGGGCCTTAGTTTGAGCAGTCAATATTTCATACCTATGGGTGTCCCATGTGAGCAAGGATGCCTTGGAGGGTGGAGACAGTCCTGTTCACTACCTGCCTCCGCCTGGGAACCCTGACCGTCACAGCGCAGTGGGCAGGCAGAGAGAGCAGACGATGTGTTGAGTGGCTAAGTGAATGGTGAATGACGATGAGAGGATTTTCACCTCCGCCCCTTTCTGCAAGGTCACACATCAGGTTTAGCAGAGCCCCCAGTTGCTGAAGGGCGTGTTTCCTGATGTTCAGCAAGATACACGTAGTCCTTTCCACGTCAACAAATGCTGCTTATTTTTCCCTGACTGCATAGCATTTTACTGTAGGGAAAGTCATGCTTCAAAAAACTCATCCTGTGGAGTACCTGATCATTTCCATGTTATTATAAATAGTGATACAATAACTACCCTTAGCCACATGAATTTGAGCCCAGACAGTTCTTTGTCACCTTAAGTTTATGTAAATATTCATGGGTAGCTTCTTTTTTATTTTTATTTTATGTGGATGTAGATTTTGACTGCATGTATTGTCTGTACCATGAGTGTGCAGTGCCCATGGGGGCTAGAAAAGGGCACAAGATTGCCTGGAACTATAGTTACAGATTGTGAGCACCTGCTGGGAATCAAACCTGGGTCCTCTGGAAGAGCAACCAGTGCTCTTAACTACTGAGCCACCTCTCCAGCCCCAACAGATAGTTTCTTGTGGTACCTGTAAGCCTCTGAAATTTTTATTGGTCTTAATATCGTACTTCACACTTCCTTTTCCTTCCGATGAGGGCCATGTGCTTATCCTTGACCTTAGAGCCATGGTGTGTGCTCTCTGTCTTGAATGCCTGCTAGGTATCAGGCCTTGTCTAGGAGCTGGATCTAGAGATGACTAAGACAGATAGTCCCAAGCATCTTGGAGATGAGAATCTCATGGGGGAAGATACACAGTAAACACAGAAACATAACTGGTGTGACTGAAGAAGTGTGCTGTGGGAATATGGCTCCATGCTGGAGAGATCAAAGGGGCTCCCTGTAGATGTAAGTTTCTGTCCCTCCCAGTCCCAAAGAAACACATAGAGACTTACATTAATTATAAACTGTTTGGTCTGTTAGCTCAGGCTTATTATTAACTAGCTCTTACATCTTAAATTAACCCATAATGTTTATCTCTATTTAGTCATGTGGCTTGGTACCTTTTCTCAGAAAGGCAGACTCATCTTGCTTCCTCTGCATCTGGCTGGTGACTGACTCTCTGCCTTTCCTCATCCCAGAATTCTCTTAGTCTGGTTGCCCTGCCTCTACTTCCTGCCTGGCTACTGGCCAATTAGCATTTTATTAAACCAATATGAGTGACAAATCTTTACAGTGTACAAAAGCATTGTCCCACAGCAGCTCCCTCAGGATGGAAGCTCTTGGAGTGGATTTGGAAGGGTGGGAAGGCCTGGGGAAGACTGTTACAGGCAGAGGGAACAGTAGGAGAAAGGCACAGAGTCGCGGAAACTAGACCCTTTCCACCCCCATTCCTCCATTGCAGGTCCTTCCTGCTCACTCTGGGCACTGCCCTTTTATCACCTGGCTTTGCTGTGCCCTGGCCCCTGTTTGTCCCTGAGCCAATCATTGTTACCAGTGTTGACTAGTGGGATTCCCCAGAGCTCTTCTTTCTCTGGAAACACTGTTAGCTTTGACAGCACCCGCATTTCTGTTGCTCTGATGTGCTCCCAAAACATCCCATCCGTGTAACAGCACAGACATGGAACATTACTCTTCCCATTCTATAGACTGAGAAACTGAGACCCAGGGAACTCAGCTGTCCCAGCCAGCAGAGCTAGAATTTGAACCCAGCTCCCTCCTTCTAGAGTCCATATTCTCCATGGAGTCCTAATTTAGCTGTGTTTTCACAAAAGCTAATGAGATTACTAGGTAGTCCATAGGACCTGGGGCCTATACAGATTCAAGCCTCATGCCCTTGTTATGGGTAACATTGACCCCCTTGGCCTAACTTCAGCAGGAGTGATTAACAGCGAGATTTTCATGTTTGTATTTTGTTACATATGTAAGGTTTTTGCCTGTGCCATAAAAGAAAAAAAAAATACAGAAGTAGCAGTGGAGTCTCCTCCAGTCCTGATCTGCGGGTAACCACAGCTAACAACCTGGTGCCCTTGACAATATGACTCAAAGTGCACATGCTTCCACCCCAATGCATGCATGCACACATGCCACACACATAAATATCCATGCACACGTGAACACACATGCACACACATACATGCCCACACAGAGAGTTCATATCTTTTGTAAAAACAGGACCATGCCCTTCACTTTCTCTTCTGACCAGTTCCTCCAAATTGGCACCCGCAGACGAGCCCCATCCACCCTGGTCCATAGAAGGACGTGTCTCGTGTATTCAGTCGGCTTGGGCTTCAGATGTTTATCCTGCCTCCGGTTTGCATAATGAGCAACATTCTCCTGCGTGCCTGTGTGAGGGCTGCAGGTATTGCCACAGCGTGGGTGCTCAGGAGTTTAATTGCTGGATGAAAGGTGTGCAGATTCCGCACCTTCACAGGTGCTGCCAATTTGCCTTCTCAAGGGCCTTCTGGCGTAGCAACTTCTCCCAAGCAGCATGCCTCTGAAGCCAGGGGTGACAGAGAGCGGGGCTGCCTTCTCTTCTGCTCCCCGAGCCCTGGCATAGCGCTCCAAACATGTGGGCCCAAATTGGGATAGAAGATGGATTTGGATCAAAGAGGTTAAATAACAGGTTTTTCCGTTTCACCTTGTAGGAATGGGATGGGGGGGGCGGGGGTGCCGGGCCTCCAGCCAATAGAGGGCCAAGAGTCGTCAGGAGGGCTTATAAAGCTGCTATTTCTGGCATTTTTTTTCTCTTTCTCTGCTGATTATGCAGCAGCATCTCACAGAGGCTGTCGCGGGTGCGTTCTCTCGCTGCCTGGGCTTCTGTGGAATGAGGCTCAGGCTCCTCTCAAGACACTGCTGCATTGCAGGTGCGTCTCTGCTGAAGGTAAGCAGCGCTGTCTGCTGCTTCAGGGGTGGAGGTGCTCAGGCTGGCTCTGTAGGGTCAAGATGGGTGATGCTGGATCCTGGGTGGGGCCAGGCAGGAACTGGTGCCTGCCACGTTCTACAGTGAGGATGCTGTGCAGGGTCCAAGGGCCTGGCGATGGTTCTTCCTCTCTGATAAGAAATTCTGCGTGCATTGGCTCTGCTGAATAGGATTAGCCACCAGTCTTAATGCTCAGGATACTCAGGGAGCATTCATTTCTTCATGTATTTCTTCATGTATTCATACATATATTTATGTATTCATTCGTCTTCCATTCAACTCACATATAGCAGGCCTCGCCAGAGGTAGGTGCTTGTGGGGGGTGGGAGTAGATTGGGACGGGGTCTTGCTCACTTAGACAAGAAGCAGTGAGAACTGAGATGGTGACAGTCCATAACATGTAAGGACTTAGAAGACACTGTGCTGGAGGGTGGGAGGGGGGTCTTCTGAGAAAGGGGTGTGGTGCAGCTGTAGATGGTACCAGGAATCAGATTTGGGAGACTGGAGAAGCAATCCAAATTCTCCCCTCATTTACTAAAGGTGGCTTTTCCTCTTGTCGAGTAAGGATACAGGAAACCACCAGCTGGGCTCTCCATGGTCACTCTTTTGGAGACAGAAGCAGTGACGAGGGAAGGAGGCATAGTCACGGCCCCAGGGGCAGACACACAATGTAGCAGGTGAAAGAGGATCCTGTCAGTGGCATTTCCCAGCAGTCCCTAGGGAGGAGGCTGAGTTGGGAGGGGGAAGCGGGGGGGGGAGGAGGAGAGCCACGATTCAATGCTATTAACAGTACTATCTATACCTAGAGCAGAAGGCCTGACCCTCTGGCACACTCATTTCCCACAGTCATTGTTGGGGCTCTGGTTTCATGCGTGCGCATCCCAGAAATGGAAGCTGACAGCTCAGGCCCATGTCTCCTCATGTGGAACATCAGGAGAGCATAGAGAGACCAGGAACCGGCATCCCTCAGGCCTCCTGAGAGCATCCTTCCTGGTCCCCATAGAGTCACAATGAATTGCCCAGGGAAGGTCTCACAGTCTGCTGACCAGGGCAGGAATAGCGACAGGTCCCAGTCAAGCAATCCGGCCTGGTTAGTGACCACATTCAAATCCCAGCTTCACCCTGAGTAGTCTGTGACATAGCATGGGCTCTTCAAGCTGCCTGAGTCTCGGTGTTCACACCTGCAAAGTGGGCGCTGGCACCTACTCTGTGATGGTGTGTGCACATATGTGTGAGTGCACACAGTCATACATACACCGCTCATACTTGGTCTAGCAGCTAGAAGGACCTCTATCCATGTTGAAGGGATGGATGGCCCAGAACAGCTCAGCTGGGGAGGAGGCCAGGACACTTGGTGGGGCCCGTGCTCTGGTGCAAGCGTGTGTGTCCAGAGAGCCTACCCGTGTGTCTAGAGTGGGAGGCACTGTGTTCTAGGTGGGGCTGGCAGAGAGAAGTTGCTCTGATCACCCCCATGGCTTCCCCTATGGGGAAGGGAAGGCACTATGGGACTTGCTGCTCCCTGGAACCAGAATTGACTCTTAGCTGAGCACGTCTTGCAGTTTCCTGAAGACTTGTAGGTAAACTGGTGTTTAAGTCTTCAGGGACAGACAGTCACCAGCTGCTGATTGTCACCTGTGTGCTAGGGGTCTGGGCTGGATACAGGGAATGGCTTAGAAGGTGAGAATGTTCAGTCCATGCAGACTTCCTGCCAGGAACGGAAACTGGCTTGGAGCAGGTCTCCTTCCCGTGGGATCGCTGTGTGACCTCAGACAGGTCACTTTATGTCTCTAACCCTACAGAATGACAGGTTAAGAGGATAAGGGACAAGACACACAAAGCCTAGTGTTGTGCTTCACGAATAAAGATGTCTCCCCTTCCTAGGGAAGGGAACCCAGGGAGCTTTGGGTGAGGCTCAGTGTCTACCGCAGACTGGCGTGCAACAGGCTCGCACTGAAGGCTCATATGAAGAAGGAAGGGCCAGAGGGTGAAGTTCAGCCACTGTGTCTTCCCTGGCAAGCTTCTCAGAGAAATAATTCCAGCTGGTCCCACCAACAGCTCCTGTTCTCCCATGCTGGAGGTCACTAGTGTGAGGGTCACCGTTAGAGTGGACTTCCTGCTGGAGATTAACTTCCTGTCTGAGGCCCACAGGGTCCTCCTTGCCCTTCTCAGCTGCCTTCTTCAGCAACCAACCTATCATTACTGAGATCAGGTACTGAGGCAGGTGCCATTGGAGGAGGCAGCTCAGATCCAGCTGTGGCTGCTTCTGTGACCCGACAGGGGCCTGAAAAATAGTCACAGCCTCTCTTCGGCTCTGGGGGTCATTTTCTAGGGGGGGTTAACACACCACATGCCTACCTCTGGTGAGCATTTGTTGAATTCATCAACAGAGCAGCCATTATGAGGGGGGAAAGGCATTTTGCTAGCGAGGAAGCTCATGTCACTTCCCTACATCTGAGGAGCTAGCGAGGCTCTGAGGCCGTTCATGAAGGATGGAGCATGGACTGAGCACCGACACCCTGGAGGGTTCATCCTGGAGGAGACAAGGCTGGGGGCAGCCCTCTCTTAATTCACTCCCACCATGCCCTTCATCTTACCCCTCTTAGTGACCCTTACTGCCCACTGGAAACTTAGGCGCAGACCTGGACGCGGTCTGACTGACCTCTTTTCCACCTTGTTGTAGTAGCTAATGTGTCCATGATGCTGGCTGTCCCTTCCAAACTCCGTCATCTGCTACCTGGGTGACTTCAGGAGCCTCCTGCCCTTAACTTTCCCGTTAGTATCTGCTCTCCCCGCAGCAGCTCAGTGAACTGCTTTAATGTGTCCGTCCCTCTCGTGGACTCTTGGAAGCTGCGGGCCGCTCCTCCACACCACTGTGTCCATCTCGAAGCCTCTCCTGCCTGCCTGGGGCTCATCCACTTTCACACTCAGGGGTTTCTGCTTCCTCTAGGATCTTATCTGAAGGTCGCTAAAGCTCCTTCCCCAGCCAGGCTGCCTGTCTCCTGCTTCTTAAATCTTCAGGCTCCTGTGTCCATGGTAGGCTTCCATTAGCCCCGCCCCCAATTCCCACTAATCTGCAGAGCTGGTCAGGACATTAAGGCTTTGCTAAAGGCCCCTCTGCATGTCGTGGTCCCCCCAAGGATCTCACCCATGGACAATGAACCTTTATTTTCTTACCTGTTGGGCATTTCCACTTGGGACTAACTCACATAGGCCTATGCGATGTGGGAAGAATGTCCTGCAGTAGTAAGTCAGGCCCCATAGACAGACCCCTTCAGAACCCCATCCTCAGTCTGTGGTTGATATGGCTGTGTGGCCTAACCTCTCTGAGTGTGCAGTGTCGTGAGAATCAACCAGATGGCATGTATCCCACATCTCTTTTCCTTGCCGGGTGTAATTATTCCCCTAGGACACTTACAACATTTAAATGGCCTCTTCCCTTCACTCCAAGCAGAGAAAACTTGAAGAGAGGTCAGGCACATTAGCCTCCAGTGCCCCCACACACAGGAATATGCCATAGGACTCTAAACGGGGGCAAAAATAGCAGCCACCAGGGCACCCTGTGATGCGGAAGCCACAGAGGAAGCCACAGGCCTAGCGGATGCCAGCTGCCTTGAGGGGATGAGGTTGCTCAGAGGTGCTAGTGAAGCAGCCCTCACGCCTGCCCTTGCTGCTCCCTCAACCACAGCATCAGATAAGCCTGCGGACAGCTGTTGGCTTCCTCTCTGGGGAGGGTGATCGCAATATCATCTGTGGGCGTGCTTTGCCTCCCATTATCTTTGGCCTCTACTCCCTTTCCCTGCCTGCTCTGCCCACGTTGATGTCCCCTTGCTGACCACGGCGACACCTGCACACTCCACGTGGAGGCCTGGATACAGCATGGATGCTCCAGGCTGCGCCATCTTGGCTGCCTCCCTCCCCACCACCACTGGCCATCTTTCTGAACTTCGTCCTAAAAGTCCAATTTGGCTGACTTACATGTTCACTTCACCTGCTCACTGCCTCCCTTCCGTGTGTGTTCAGCCTTCCAATGTGCTGTGTGAGCCACTTGTCCTTTCTGAATATTGATGGCTTCTTCAGCTCAGGACCGTGAGTCCCAGGGGCCTTTGTTCATGCTACACTCTAGATGCCCACAGCAGGGTCTGGCACCAACCAGATACTCAATAAATATTCTTTCAGTTCATGGACACACGTAGGTATGAGGAACCATCAGGGCCACCAGAAGAGGCCAAGCTGGGTTTGGTATGTTTTCAGGGGCTTTAGGACTGAGGTGTGGACTCATTGTCTTTGGGGACTCTGGCATCAGGATTTTATTAGCTTTGAACACAAGTCCCTGCTGACCCTGAAGTGACAGATGTGTGGGTCCAGACCGGGTTCTGGAATCCCATATTATACCTTGCAAGAGTTGATTCTTAGGGTTGTTAGGAGTTTGACTTTGTTCATTGGCTTTTGAGAGAGGATCTTGCTATGGAGTCCAGGTTGACTTCCAACTCTCCGTTCTCCTGCCTCAGCTCTCTGTGTGTTGGGATGACAGAAGTGACACTGTGCCTGGCTCATGTGTTTGGCTTTGGGATCACACTTCTCTGGCTAGACCCAGCTCTCCCACTGCTTAACTGTGTGGCCATCACCTCTGTCTCTGCATTTCAGTTTCCCTGCCTGTTCAGTGATTCTGATCTCGATTGAGTAATTTGCAGGATTACGTATCAGTTCTGTGAAGTCCTTCCCTTGTAGTAGAAGGTCAGTAAGAAGCTGCTCACTCAGAGTGTATTAGGCTGGGCTATGCCTCAGTAACAAGCAGCCCCCCAAACTCAGTCATTTATCACAAGGATACTTTATTTATTTTTTTAATATTATATTCACCCCCATTACTCTCTTTTACCCCTCCCACTCCTTCATCTCAGTGAGTAGTATGGTATACTTTTGTGCCTCCCACATGTTCCACGGCAATTAGCAGAGAAGTAGGTGTCAGGCTCTGCTCCATGGAGTCACTCAGGGTGAAGATCAGTTTCATCTCCTTCTAGAGTCCTATGAGTCCTGCAGAGCCAGCCTGGAGTTCCCATGTTTGCCGTTCTGCACATCCATAGGAAGAGACCATTTGTTTCTGCTCCTAGCCCATTGCTCTAAGCCAGCACCATCCTAAGGGGAACCTAGACCCAGGATCCCAATGCTGAAAGGAGAACTATGGTCAAATCTGTCATGCTGGGCACATCCTGCCTGGCTGTCTCTGGGCAGAGGCACAGTTAACTCACAGCCCAAGGGAACTTACCCAGTGCTGGCTGAAAGTGTATACCCTTGATACATCCATGTCCTGATCTCTGAATCCTGTCACCTCATGGCAGATATTATAAAGATAAAGACCATAAGTTGGGGAGGATTGTCCTGGCTTTCCTGGTGGCCCACAGGCATTCTAGGTCGCTCCTGAGAGAGATGCACAGCAGGTGAGTCTTGAGACAGGAGATGATGCCAGCAGACAAGCGGTGAGCCTTGTGCTTTGAAGGTGAAGAAGGGAGTCACAGGCCAAGGGATGCAGGTGGCCACCAGAAGCTGGGGTGCAAATAGTGCATTTCCCCCTGGACCCTCTGGAGCTGCCTTCCCTGATGTGGTTTGAAGCCTGCAGAGCGGAGCTTGGGACTTCTGGCTTCCAGAGCTATGAGAGAAGAATCTGTGTGCTGTTGTCACTAACTTGTTTGGCTTTGGTCCGTTTGTGGTTTTGCTGGGGATAGAGCCCAGGCCTTGTACCTGCTAGGCAAGCACTGCACGTCGGAGCCCCCACCAGTCCGTGTGGTTTTGCCCGAGTCTGTTTACAGTGGTTTGTCTGGGCAGCTCCAACTGCTCTGATGGAGCATTGCCACCTCTGTGTTCTCACGGGGTTCTGTGCCCCCTGCTCTGCCTGGCACTTCAGCCTCTTGGGGGAACACAGGAGGGTATGGGACAAGCTGGCAGCCAGATCACGTTCAGAGCCCAGGCCAGTGGCTTAGAGACTGTGAGCAGGTTTTTCTGAGTTTCAGTCCCCAGCTGTACAGTGAACATTCAGGCAGATGGTCCCCTAGCAAGGAGGGGCTGGAAGCAGCAAGGGACAAGTGCAAATATAATGGTACTTGGTTCAGCTCAAGACTTCTTTATCGGAGGCCTCTGATGGGCAGAGGGAGCAATAGGCCTCGGTGATCAAACCTTGTTTTGTAAATATACGGCCAACTTCTTTGGCCCTCAAACCTGGCCTGGTTGCAGCATGGCTCTGCACATGTAATACCGCCCCGCTTGTGTAAATATTCACCTCCCGATTTGTGAATGCAAATGCATTTGGCTTCGTGTGTCACTGTCTTGCTCTTGCTCTTCTGGAAGCCAACCAAGAAGATTCTGAATTCTGGAATAGCATGGGTTCTGGCTGGTAAGGAGCCCTGAGTCGTGTTCCCTCCAGTCCTGCGGTGCCTGGAACCTCCCACTTTGTTCTCAGTTTCCCGATAGCCCACATCCTCTCTGTCCCCTGGGGCTAAGTTGGGTTCTGCTGGTTCAGGGCAGAGGTTAAAACCCAGGGCAGGAAGAGCCCACACATGCAAACCTTACTGCTGTGAATTTAAAAGGAAAATATCCTTTTCTTTTGAATTGTCAGAAAAAGAAATAAAAAGGAAGTGTGTGACCAAGGAAAGGAAATTAGGGGTTGCCACCAACATGAGTCACCCCCTTTCTGTTCCCTGAGTGGGGCCTTTGCCCTGGTTCATTCACCCCTGAGCCTCTCAGCACCAGCTCTGCACAATCCTGGGGCTCTGCTGCTTGTGTTCCGGCTGCAGACTTCCGGTTCTGACCATCAGTGTGTGCTTCTTCTTCAGAGGCATGGTTCTGCTGTTCGGTTTGCTACTGCTATGGGCTGCTGGTGGTGATGGTGGTAGTGGTGGTGTTGGTGGTGGTGGTGGTGTGTGTGTATATGCACACACATGTATGTGTACGAGTGTGTGCATGTATATGTGTGGTCAATCAGTGGTCCAGACTTCAGGTGTCCTCTTCAAATGCTCCCCATCTTCTCTTTTGAGACGGGATCTCTCACAGAACTGGCACCAGTTCGGCAAGGCTGGCCAGAGAGCTCCAGAGATCTCTGCCTGTGTTCATCCCCCCAGAACTGGGATTGCAGGCACATGCTGCCATGCCCAGCTTTTTATGTGGGTCCTGGGGATCAGACACAGGTCCCTATGTTTGCAAGCACTTTATGGAGCAACTGAGCCCCCCCCCCCTCCACCAGCCCCTGCTTACTGGTGTAGTATCCAGGGTTTCTTCTGTGCGCACACCAGACACAGAATCTTCTCCTGGCCCCACCCTCGGACCATAGCTGCTTCTGCTCATTCATGGGCAGACTCGTCTCTCCCCCAGGACCATTTGTAGCTGCTCTTTCAACCATGGCTCAAATTCTGGCCCACTGTGTTCATTCTATACTTGTAGCCCAATTGCTCCTTTCCTTCTGCTTTTCTGTCCCCATGTCTCTTCCACCCTCCTGCCACTACCCCTCCCAGTAGTGGGCTCTTCTCTCTTTCCAGCTCCCAGGCCTGGAGGTGGCTCATCCCCAAACCCCCCTTCTCATCTTGTGCCTTCACCCCCCTCACCTGGCTCATTCTACTTCCAGCGTGAACCCTGTTAAGGCACCAGCAAGCCTGCCACTCACTCTGGTTTGAACTCCTGCGTCTGACCCCATCATTGGATCATAAGCTTCAGGAGGACAAAGATTTCTCTGTACCTCATAGATACTGGTTTGTCCTTGAAGCAGTTAGGCAGTGGGAGGAGGGAATGGCTTCAGATACAGGCAAGGGTCTTGGGTACTCTCCCTTGTCACCTAAAGATGTTTGTGCGTGATGTAAAATATGCTAGTTCCCCAATTGCTGGCTTGGTTCATGTGCGTTTCTCCATTGCCATTTAAATAAGCACACACTCCCCCTTGCATTTATTTCTTGGAATGTTGCCTCTCGGTGACTTTCCTGTTTGAGTCTCATGTCTTTTGTCTCGCAGCATCTTGCTTTCTGTCGAAGTTGACGGAGCCATTTCTACATCGTATATATTAACTGTCTCGTCAGTGCTGATATTTTCTTAGTCTGATGTCCTTTTCATTTCAGTTTTATTGCGTTTCCTTCCACAGAAGATATTAATGCATGTATATTTGAACATGTCAATCTTTTCCTCCGTGGTTGCTTCAAGGGCTGAGGAAGTTGCCGGGCCTCTGCGGATCTGATAAACACAGAGTTCTCTCCTCTGATTGTTCCCCTCCAGTGTGGCTTTGTGTACTTAACTCTTACCCCTTCTGCCGTGCTTGAGGTTGGTGGCTTGCTGTGGTTATCTACTTCGACGTTCCCAAACAGGACGAGCCCGATGTCTTGTGTTTATTAAATAACTGGTCTTTATCTCTTTGCTTCCCAAAGGAAAGACTAAATAAAGGAGTTGTTATGAGCGTGACTTTTGGCGGAGTCATGTGTTGGCTTTGCCACAGTCCTGTTGTGTGACCCCGCAGCGTGTAGATGACATTCCACATGTTTTCTCCTCCGTAGAATGTCATGTTCCCATCCCCACCCACCAAGGCTGTCACAGGGTCAAATGGGATTGTTGTGCGAAGACTGTCTCATGGATCCTAGCACAAAGGGCTGCTATTTCCTCACCTCATTGGGCTAACTTTCTAAATTTGATCCTCTAAAACAGATCAAATTGCTGTAAAGTCCTTATTTTGGGTCTGGGGAAATGGTTCAGTGGACACAGTGACAGTGCGTAAGTTCTTGCCCTGCAGTTGCGAGGGCCTGAGTTCAGATCACTAGCACCCTTGTTTAAAAAGAAATTAGATGTGTTGGTACACCCCTGTAACCCAGCACTGAGGAGCCTGAGACATGGGTCCCTGGGGTTGCTGGCTACCTCGCTGAGCCATGGCTTCAGTGAAAGTCCCTGTCTCAAAAGTTAAGGTAGAAAGCTATTGAGGAAGAAACCTACCATTAACACCTACCCCCAGCACGCATGCATGTACACACATATGTACATGCACACACACACGTGTTCAATTTTTAATTTTTAAAGATTTATTTATTTTATGTGTATAAGATAACACCTATATGAACATATGCGCATCACACGCGTGCTGGTGCCCACAGAGGTCAGAAAATGGCCTTGGATCCACGCGTGCTCTCGTTTTCTGTCACTGCCACCTTGCTTTGCCAGCTGCTCTGCAGAGTGTCTCACCCGCTCACCAAAGCAAGCTCCCTGCCCCTGCTCTGTGGACAGTGCTGGAAGCTTTCCTCGGGTTTCTCTTTGGTGTTTGTTGGCCCCATCTCTCCCATTCTGCACTGGAAACCTCAGTGACTGGGAGACAGTCATCATCCCCTAGTGTGCTCACACACGCACGCACATGCACACACACGCACACTCGCACACACACACCAGCTTTCTCACCCCACCCCCAAGCGGTCTACCTATGACTCACTCTCTATGTGGCAGGTGTCTGTCACTTGCATTTGTGTGGCCAGTCCCCTTCATAGCGCTTCTTGCTTCTGAGGGTCAGGATGTCCTGGGAGCCCTGGGCTTCCCTGGAGGTCTGGTCTGTATTTCAGGTGCCGCCTTAGAGCCACAGCTGGCTTACAATATCACAAATGCTCAGGTCAAGGCTTGGGATAGGCCTTTGAGCTCTGATAGGAACGGGGCAGGATCTAGAATGTTCTGGAGGTACACACAGACTCAGGGGCTCCAACAGCGTGATGTTGGTAACTCCTGATATGATATTGCCAAGAACTGAGGGGAATACAGCCTTGTCCCTAGTTGCCCTAGCGGAATACAGGAAAGTTTGAAGTGTGACCGGCCTGGACACCTCATGATTTCTCTTGCGCTGGGCAGCACAGCTGAGAAGAGAGCTTAGAGTAACTCCTAGGTATGGCTGCGCTGTCGACGGTAGTTTACAGTTCTGCTTCTGAGAGGAAAAAGCCCGTTAAGACAGCCCCACCCCCACTGCTTCCTTGGGCTCCAGGAGAGAGAGCCAAGATCTGGAGCGTAAGGGTTCAGAGGTCAAGAACCCAGGGATGGCTCTTGGCCTGGAAAGTTGCCCACATAAAAGGAGGAAGCTAGCCTCTTTAGGGCATTGTGTAATGCTGCTCACTGCCAGGTACGTGGCCCCGTTTTGTTTCCCTAGGTTAGTTTGTAACTGGGCCTCACTAAGTAGCGTTGGCTGACCTTGAACTCAGGATCCTCCTGCCCCAGGCTTTCCAATGCTATTTGCAGCTGTGTGCTGCCACACCTGCTTCCGTCCCTGTTTCACAGGAGAGGAACCTGAGGTTCAGAGAACCAAAATCCTTGCTCCTAGCTACACAGCAGTCAAGTACAGAGCCAGTACTTGAACCCAAGTCTACAGCCTTTTGGAGATGCAGCCAGTACCCTCTCCACGCGCAGGCAGTCCAAAGACAGATTGTAACACAGCGCTTTAAATATCTACCAACGGTGTTTACAAACATGCTCTCCTCTGTTGGTGCTAGATAGAGGGAAGTGATCCTGGCATTTTGTCTTTGTTGACTTTGGGGTTAGGCGCACAAGTGGCAGGTTCAGGTGACCTAGAAAAGCCTTTCTAGGTCAAATTACAATTTCAAAGGACTCTCTCTTTTTAAAACCACCCTGCGATCCAACACTGAGCGCTGTCATTGACATATTTCCCATCCAACAATGCCAGCTCTTTGTGGAATGATTGAGGGGCTTGTTTTGCAGCACTGGGCAGAAAATATCTTCCAGATCATCTGCCGCTCATTGTCTCAGCCCCACCCCCGTCCCCAACCCCCCACCCCCATCACCACAGTGTCCCACCCTACAACAGGGCTCTTGCGGCTTTTAGTTAATTGTCTCTGGCAAGAATCTGTTCTGGGACTGGTTCCCAACCACACAAAAGATAGATCATTGTCAGGCACAAATATTGGCAGTTCTTGGCAGCCCGGGGCTCTAAGCTGCTAACCACAGCCGGTCTCCAGGGAAGGACAGGGCAAGAGCGCAGAAGGGTCTTACCCTGGTCGTGGGAGCGTGGTCTCTGAGTTCAAACCATGTATCTCCCACTTCTTAGCTGTGTGGTCTTGAACAAGCTGCTTCACCTCGTTGGATCTTCATCCTTCCCATGTAGAATGGCAGCCTGGATCCTCATGGTAACTTTTGGGTTTCAGAGAATCCAATGAGTTAATGTGGGCACGTCAATGCAACAGGCTCTATGGTAATGTTATGTGAGTTACTTAACGTGGGCATAGGATCCGTCCAGTTCTATAGGACTCAGGCATCATCTTACATGCTCCTGGTGCCTTACAGTCCGGCATCACCCTAGCGGTGGTTTCGGGTGAAGGAGGAAGAGCTGCTGGCTGGCCTATCCATGACCAGAGCATTTGTCTCTCTGATCTGGGACATCTCCTCAGGACCGTCTTGGTTCCAGAGTCCCCTTGGGACAGGCTGCACGTGTCCCACTGCGGTTCCTTCTTCCTGGCTTCCCTGCCATGCTCCCCGGTCAGCTTCCACCTACAGCTTCCACCCTCAGAGTCTGTTTCCAGGGAGCCACCGAGATGCTGAGGGAACTCTGTCTTCTAGTTGAAAATCCATGCTTCTTTCACTCACTTTTATGTGACATAAACATCTTGGAGGGGCTTTGGGGTCCTTGTCACCCTGACCTCCAGGGTCTGAGTGTGTAATGCTTAGGCACCTCTGCCTGATGGCGGTCCTGCCAGGACAGGTCTCTTCCATCCCTCAGCACTCCAGATGGGAAGGAGGAACTTGGCTATTGAACAAGCACACACTTAAGGGCCACTGAGGGACCCACAGGGTTTATTTAGCCTTTCCAGACACATATAAAGATACTGAGAGAGTAGAAGACTTGTCTATAGTCACTCAGTGAGCTACTGGGTTCCTTTCTTCCTTGGTGGAAGTCACTGGATATCTCACCTTATAAATCTCCCCAGCATATGGGAAGTTGGGGGTGGGGCAGTCAGTCTGGCTTAGGCGTGACTTCTGAATGGGATAGTAGAGAAATTGCCTAGGGACCAGCTGTGTGAAAAGAAATGAGAGTTGCTGCAGGGATACAGTCCCAGTATGCAGCCAGCTGGGTGCTGGCAGGAGCCTGAGCCGCCCTAAGGCAGAAGAGAGCCATGGACTTATTGGTTTGTCGTGTGAGCCCAGGCTGAATGGTTGGGCTGGCAGGGCAGACGGTTGAGTGCTTTGAGGACTACTTCAGGGATGTTGCCTCTTAACGAACATTTAGAGGGGGGGGGGTGAATGCCTAAAACCCCAGCACCTGGAATGTTGAAACAGAAGGATTGCTGTGAGTTCAAGGCCAGCATGGGCTACACTGCAAGACCCTGTCTAGAAACCAAGAAACAACAAAAACTTGGAGCCTTCCTCAGGCTGAAAGCAGTGATATGGGGGTCTGGAGTGAAGAGGCGGGGACAAAGATCAAGGGTACCAACTGCACTGTGGGGGTTGGGAGTCCCTAGCTTCCCTTCTTCCCATCCTCAGAGAGGCTCCCTGGCATCGCTGAGGCTGGACCAGGGAGACATAGAGATCCAGCTGGGAGCAGCTGAGCACACATATGTTAGGACTCCCACGGAGGAGCCAGGTGGAAGGTCACCAGGCTCCTAAGCCCAATCTGTTGGGTTCCCAGCCCTGCCCTTTAGGCAGCCGCATCTGACCACACCCTGACCTACTTCCCATCCCTGGCCCCCTGCAGCCGCAGCCAAGCCTGCAGCCCCCTTGGCACCATTCCCCCTCACAGCGGCCAAATGAAAATGTTTGTTGAAAACAACATGTGCATAATTAAAGCTTAATGAGTGCTTGTCTGTTTGGAATGTGCAATTAGATTTATAATCGGGGACGGGAGCGAGCTCCAAATGGCTTTAAATGGAGCTGAGAGAGAGGATAATTTTTGCCATAAATCTGCGGTAATGTACTCGATATGTGAGTTACCAGAGGCAGCACCAGGCCACCATGCTATGCCCGTTGGGCAGCTGCAGCTGAAGAAGGTGCTGTGGTCGGACCCACCAGTGGTATTGACGGAGGGGGCTTCTCCGGGTTAGATCTGGAGCACCCGCCTGCAGGCCGAGAGATCTGTAACCGAGCCAACTGTGGGAGAAAGGAGCCTCTGCTCAGTCTCCTGCTCTGGCCCCAGGATGACCTGGCCAGGCCAGACCCCGCAGGCAAACTCACCCCATCCTGTAAAATGGCAGCAAGGCAGAGCCCTGGATTGCAGCACGGTCCTTGACTCTGTTTTCTGTTGTCTCCTAGAACTCAGAGCACATCGTAAGTCTTCAGTTGATGTTTGTTGAGTGAATAAGTGACTGTCAGCCTCTTACCTACAACTCTCTCTCGATGAGCCTCTGTTTCCCCATATTGACAGAGAGTTGGATTCGGTTACTGCTGATACTGAGTCTCCACTGTCCGGAGCTCGGTCTGGGGCAGATAGTGGATGGGCGTGGTCAAGTAGTAAAAAGTGCAAATGGGGCTGGGTTGTAACTTAGTGGCAAAGTATCTGGGCAGTATGTGGGAAACTCTGGGTTCTGACCGCCAATGCTGGGAAAACAGAAACAAATAAAATGTAGACAAACCACATAATATGATTTTGAATATCCTTGTAGCCACATACAAAGGAAATAAAAAGAGACAGGCAAAATTAACTTTAGTTGTGTCTTCTGGTTGACCCCGGGTCAGCTAAAGGATTATTTCTATTTGTAATCAATATGACAATATTGACGAAGTATTAGACATTCGTTCTCTCCTGGTGCCTTTGAGATCCGATGTGCATTTGGTACTCAAACACTTCGGTGTTGACAAAGCGCATTTCTCGGAGGCTGGTGAACAGTGTCAGGTGGGAGGGCTAGGTGTCCCTGTCTGTGAGGTGGAGATGCGGTCCACCTTCCAGAGGAGCCTGGCGCCTGGCAGCCACGATACCGTTGCCATCACACTATCTCTTGATGGTTTTATTGGCAGAACAAATGCTACCACTTCTGTGGGCAGTGGGAAGGAGGGTCCTCCAGTGGCCCAGGGCTGTGGGCTTGCTCTTGAGGCCATTCTCAGACCCTTGTTTCCTAGCTATGTTCAAGACTTCACCTCTCCTCATAAGCCAAGAAAACTCGAAGTGGAGGGTGATGAGGTCACCTGCTTTGGTCACACGGCTTGCGTGAAATTGAGGTGGGAAACCAGTGTGACTTTTATTTTTGAGTTTTTTTTAAATAGTATAAATTAGTGATACCTAATGAGTTCTAACATGACATTTTCATAAGCATACATATGTATTTGACGGTGTTCACTCCCTGTTACTCTTTTATAGCCTCCTTTGGTACTTGCAACCCCTTCCCCTTTCTTCTCTACTTCTGTGCCTTTCCCCCCCTTCTGGTGAGCTGCTCAGTCTAATTAGGGTCACTTACAAGAATGTGGGAACTTACCAGCAGCTACACCACCGAAGAAAGTGAGTTTTGGGGGTTCTGCACAGCCTAGACGTATGACTCAGCCTGGGTATCAAGGCTATGTGATCGTTAGTGAAACCCCTAACCTCTCTGGGCCTCAGTTGGAGTGTTGGATTTCCAGGGTGGGTACCATAAGAACAGATACCCAGAACTGTGCACAGCAGAGCAGGGGCACCAATCAGGAGGCAGACATCATTGGAGCGAAATCAATGATTGCATTTAAGAAGCAAAACAAGTTATCATGTAGGAAAAAAAATACCTCATAGCCAGACTTTCTTACATGTTTTATGTCAGGTTGTATGCTATAGGCAGACATACTTAAGACCTCAGAACTGGAATGGAAGGCCCCTCTACAGAATTCAACCAAGCTGTTTAGCTAGCAGTGGCTGATAGCTTTCTCTGACCTGTAAGATAATGTTCCAAGCACTCCTTGTGATTTGACTTGTTTAATCTCAGTGGTGGTCATACCCATTTTTCAGACGAGGAAGGCAAAACTGAGTCATCGGCTAAAAGTAAACATGACATGTGGATGGAGAATGCGGCCTGCCCAGCGTTTGAACCCTGACAGTCTGGCAGCTGTGTCTGGATGAGCTGTAATTGCCCTTCTCCATGTGGCGGTGGGCCTGGGTTTGCTCAAGTCTGAGGGTTCCCTTAGTTAGGCCAATTCTCCTCCATCTGCAAAGGCCTTTCTCCCCATGTGTGTCTCCTGAGACTTCCGTGTGAAACCGGGCTCTCCACGCTCTCAGCAGAGCCCAGATCACAGCTGCCACACTCTGTCACTGTCTCTTGAGCTCAACCTCGTCTGTGCAGACTGAGCGTTGTCACAGGCTGCATCGGGCCTGGCAGGAGTAGCAAGCCGCTTTGATCATTTCTCTTCAGATCACCACAGGCACATTGCCTGGTGCCTTGCGACAGGTTGAGCAGAGAGCTGTGCATCCTTCATCTTTGACCCGTGTCTCTGTGCAGAGCAGGGGATCAGCCGTTTCTTCACAGTTGCTGCTTTGGTACCCAGGATCAAGGCCAGGTTTAAAAGTCTTTGCTGGCGCTAGGCAAGCTCGCAACTACCCTGAATCTCACCTTGTTCCTCTTTACAGTGGGGCAACCTTGAAATTTCTAGGGGATTCTAATGAGATGCCCAGGCATAGCTCTGGGTCTGGGAATGTGGTCACTGGCACACTCACAACAACCTGGATGTCATGTTCCTTCTCTTTGTCTTGCCAGTTCCTACGCATGACCCCTGCCTCAGCACCTCTATTGAAAAGCCCTCCTTCCTGCTTTTCTTCCTCTGCTAACCCAGACCTGTCACAAGCATCTAAGAATATACCATTGCTTAAGTGTGCAATGAGACGTTATGCTCACTGCCTTGATTTTGGAGCTACAAGTCAAGCTGAGGCTGGTATTTGTATGGTTTGGGGAAGCATGGAGGCCTAGACTAAATAGTCAGGAAGAGGACGTGTTTGGGCTGGCCCCGTGGCCCCATTATGTCCCTGAGGCTGCTCAAGTAGGACTGTTATTGGCTGTTTGGCTTTCAGAGGCCAGTCAATCCAAAGCTGTCCCTGGCGGGTCAGGATGGGCTGTCATCTGGGTCGTGGGCATCTGGTATGGCTTAGAGTTGGGCTGAAACCAGCTGGTCTGTCATCTGCAAAGCCGGGGAAAGGCAGGAGGTGACGAGCCAGCACTTATCCATTGGACTGGTGCCTTAAGTCGGGGCCATGTCTGACCACCGGGACCTACCTGGTGTCTAGTGCGCTGTTGGAACACGGCAGGCAAGCACTTAAGTCAGATCTTAGACCAGGACCAAGAGTAGGGGGAGGGCAGTTGTAGGAGTGCGGGGCCAAAGAGAAGGGACCAACCATGAGCTGGACGGAAGTGCTGAGCTTCTCCATGTGGAAGGAAAGGAAACCAGAACGGGTGAGATGTAAGCAAGCCGGGCCGGTTAGGGGAGTCAGGGACGTGCCTGATGGCCTCAGCTTTTCAGTGACAGAGGAGACAAGGTCATCAGGGAGATGAGAGGATTGGGACTGATAAAGGGATATGCAGGAGCTTATAATTACAAAGTTAGATAAGTCATTAGGCAACTGTTAGACATAATTAACATTTTAAACCCTGCGTTACTGTATTGCAGACATCAACTGCCACTGGTATCCAATTGCTATCAGATGTCTGATAATAGATATCATAATTGTCACGAGATAGGAATAATAGCTTTTTTAAAAGTGTGTGCACGTGTGCATACATGCTCAAATTTATGTGGGCACATATGTTTGTGCAGGTGCAGAGGCACATATTTATGTGTGCACACGGAGCCTTCCTCCATCGCTCTCCGTTTTATTATTTGAGTTAGGGTCTCTTGAGCCCAGAGCTCACAGATTTGGCCCGTCTCGCTAGTCAGCTTTCTCTGGAAGTGCCCTGGCTGCACCTTCCAAACACTGGAGTTACGGGTGGGCCTCCTTGCCATCTCAGCATGTGTGGCATTTACCTTGGCTCTGCGGATCTGACCCCTGGTCCTTACGCTCGCACGGACCTTCCCAGCCCCTCATGGCTGTTTTACAGGTAAGGGAAGCAAGAGCAAGAGAGATGAAGTTCAAGGTCACTCAGCCGGCACACAGAGGCAGCAGCACCCAGATTCCAACATCCCTACTGTCGCCAAAACTTTCACAGCCCAAAGCCCATCTTCCTGGGATGGAGACTTTCGGGCTGGACTCAACTCAGAAGTGTGGAGTTTTAATGCTAGACCCTAGGGTGGAGTGTGTAGACAGATCCCCTTCAAAGAAACAGAACTCAGAGAGAGTTGGGATTCAGGGAGCAGAGACATGGGGAAGAGTGTTGTGGGCTTGCAGTGAGGTAAAAACAAGGAGAGAGACAGCAGAGGCCCTTACAGGATCCAGGCCAGTAGCATGTAGGACAGCATCTGTTTACAAGGCTCAAGACTTTTACAGAGACCAAACAGGGCTTGTCTGAGGAATGAAGAGACTGACTAATGATGCCAGGTCAGTGGAAGAGCTGAGCAGAAAGCTCTCGTGGGTGACCAGACTGGGGGAGCGTGTGTAGGTAGAAGTTCAGAGTCGCCCAGAGATCTTGAGCTAGGCCTGGGTGCAGTGACATCTGTTATGATTAGCAACTGCTGGGGAAAGAGTCAGTCCATGCCCATAATGTCAGTGGTGGGGGTGTCTTCTTGGAAGTGACCATGGACCAAATGGGAAAGCGGCCAGGGAGAAACTGCCGATTGGAATTTGGGGTGGCTTAGCTAAAGATGAGTTCCCGAGGGGTGGTGGTGTACTGCAGCCGTGAGCACACAGTCTTCCTGTTCAGGGAAGGTACGGAGTGGGGAGGACACACCAGACTCACCAGCCCTCTGCTAATTCACTCATGCAGTTTAGTGCCTGTTTCTCCCAGGCACCCACCCCTCTCCATGCTTCCCAGACTCCCACCCCCACCACCCATTTGTCTGTCTTCTCTGCCATTCCAATCGTTTTCTCAGAAAGAAACTGAAGAAGTCTTGGTAGCCCTTTCGGGCAGTGACCTGCTCCTCTACAAACTTCCGCCTTCTCTCATAGGAGTCTCAGCCATTGCATCTCCAGTTCTGCTATGCACGTACCACGCGCTCCTCTGTCTTTCCCTCGTCTCCACCACATACTTGTTCACCACTTGGATATCCCGCTGTTGCCCAGAGTCATGGAGATCCCGAGGCCGTGGTTCTGTAGGACCAGTCGCTTTTTTTCTCTGGCAGCTCACAGATGGGGTAGATGTTAGGGTGGACCAACACAAGACCCTGGATCTGGGCTCTGCTGGGCCTTCCCACCCCAGAGGTGTGAGGCCAGCTCTCCCACACCCACACCACAGAGCAGGCCAGCTCTCCTGTGCCCAAGTCACTGCTGATGCTGCAGGTCAGCGAGGAGTGCGATCAGCTCTCCAGAGTGCTCAGGCCAGAGAGGGGTGAGGTCAGCTCTCCTGCAGCCAGTGAGGGTGGGATCAGCACAGCATGGGCACAGAACAACATACCCTCAGATGGCAACCCAGACCACAGACGTCTGCATGGCCTTTGGTGGTAACACGGGTCACAGACATCAACACAGACTCTGACTACGGTAGGACCACAGACCCAGACCCTTTGCCATAGCTCAGGCCTGGATATTACCGTGGACTCAGGGGCTGTGCAGGGGGCTGTGCAGGGTCCTCTCTCAGCCTGTTTCTCACGTGTCTCCAGTTCCATCTCTCTCCATGGCACATGAACCACTCTGCTTCTTTTTTTTTCACCCATCTCCGCTATCTTTCCCATCTCGCCATTGCATATTTGTTTATTGTAGTGGTGCTTACTGGGATGCATGCTTGGGTATCTCCCAGCAACCTAGGGCCTCCGGGGCTGGAGTGGGGGTCCACTACTCCCTCTTGACTCCACCATCCCATCCATAAATCCCAACCCCATCTACCCATCCTTTCATTACACAAGGATCAATGAATGAATAGGCATCCTTTCATTCCTTCACCTCACTAATGAGCCATCTAATCAACAATTAATAGGTTAATGTTAATTGAATGTTTAAATCACATTATAAATATATTAGGATAAATAGAATACATTATGAAAATGAGTTTCCCCTGTTCTTACATTGCGACTACTAGAAAAATGCAAATCACACATGTGACTCACATTTATGCCTTGTACTATATTTACATTAGACAGTGAGAATTTATACTATCCGTCATCCATGTACCCTCCATCCCACCACTTTCCTACCCATGATTCATCTACCCACCTATCCATCCATCAACCATTGTTCACCTATCTGTTCCCCTGTCCATCATTCATTCATTGGTCCTTGTATTAATTGATCAATCAACCAATCCATCTATTATCCATCTATCTATATATTAATCCATCCATCCATCTACCCATCATTCTTTGATTTCTTCCTTTATCTATGTGTTCACAATTCATCCACCCATCCATCTAAATATGCATACATCATTCAATCATTTATCCCTTTTCTATCTAGCTATCAATCCATCCATTCATCATCCATCCTCCATCAGTCCCTGCCTCAATCCATCCATCATTTTTCTGTCCTGTATCTACTGATCCACCTGTGTATCCCTCATTCATTTGTGCCTGCACCAATCTGTCCATTATTTTCTTCCTTCTTTCATCTTTCTCACTTACCACGTGTCTCCATCTCATAACACGTATCTGAGAGAGAGAGAGATATTTTTTTATCTATCATGAATCAGAGACTGTGGGTCAGAAGAATGGAGAAACCAAGGCTTCTATATAAAGAACTTGCCTAAGGTAGGACAGATGGAGCTAGGCTCTGTTTCTATTAGATCAGGGCTCCTCGTTTTTCACTTTGGGTGCTTATTTGTTAGATATCTTTTAAGATAAAAACAATCCTTTGGGCGAACATGACAAGCTTGTGTTGGGGGTGGCTGTTGGAATAGAGGCCTAAGAGCTCCTATCCCTGAGGCGACCACACAGTGTGGAGAGAGACAGACCCTTTAGAAGCCTCTGTGAGCCTATCCCTGGTGGCTGACATGAAAGGGTTATCCCCACACATTCAATATTTGCAAAAAAATGTGGGTTCTTTCAGATTCCAAAACTCATTTCCATGACAAAACTCTTGGGGAGAGAAGATGAAGGCCTGGCTTTTGCAGAACAATCTTCCAGCTGTAATGAGGACTGAAGATGGCAGTGGGGAAAGGAATTATAATTAGAATATGAAATGGGGAAAATTAATCTATTCCAGGCAATGGGAAGAGGATGTCCTGACGTTTCAGAGTAATACTTAGGCTGTTGTCCCCCTGTGTTTCTTCTGCGCATTTTAAAGCACGCAGAGGACTGTGTCGTGTGAAAAACGACTTTCGGTGGAGGGACCCATACACTGTGAGATGTGCACAGCATTTCGCCCCCGTGCCGCCTTTTAATGTGTCTCGGAACAAGAAATGCATGTCGCCTTCGCACTGATGTGAGTTCCAGCAGACAGCTGCAGGTGTGCGGTGTGTTTCTGCTGTCAGCCCCTCCTTTCCTGACTGTGCGCTAGGAGTGTGTGCCCGTTTCCCACAGTCTGACAATGGACCCTGTGCTTGTGCTCTGAGCACATCGGTTGTGTCGTGTGTGGATATGAGACCTGTGGGGCTGAGCTGGGTATGACGTGGGTCCACACGAACCTGGGTCTGAGGAACATGGATGTCCACGCTCTCTGTTCCCCTCAGCTTGTCCTGGGAAGTGGGGGAGATGTGTTTGTCTTTGGGTCTGAATACACATGGAGGAAGGAGGCTCTGTTCTGTCTGTGGGAAGGGGTAGCCTGTGACTCTTTTCTTGGCGTTCTTGTCCTTTTACCAAAAAGAGTCCTCCATGAGGAAGGGAGCAAGGGAGAAACCTCAGGCCTTTGTTCCCGGAGGCCAAGGAAGAAGAAGCTCCTGAGTCCTTGGGGATCACCCTTACCTCACTTCCTGAATCCAAGTTCTCTGCCGGGCATGGCTTTAACAGAGGTGGGGAGACAGCTGCTCTCCTTCTGCCTTTGCCCTTGTGCACATCTTCTCAGCCAAGCATTCTTCAGGATACTGTGTGAGGTGCCCAAGACTCCCCAAATTGAGGCAGACCAAGGCTCTACAGGAACAGTCCACCAACAAAGTCCTTCCTCTAAGCCAAAGCAAGCTTTACTCTAGCCTGTGACAGCTCTTTCCTCTACATTGCTTGAATTGACGGATGCATGAATGAATGGGTGAGCCTATTTGTGAGACTCTGGTGACCTCACAGGAACCCAATGCCCTGCCCCCCTTATCTGCCCCCAACCCCCTTGTCAAACTTCAGGAGGGCTTCCTGCCCAAGGCCATAGTTCACTGCTCACTCTGGATAATTCTTCCCTCTCCCAAGTCTCCAACACACTTTTCAAGCGTCCGCTGTGTCTAGGGCCCTGGGCTGAATGTTGATGGATCTAGAAAAGCCTTGGTCTCTGCTTAGAGGGAGCTTGCAGCATGATTGGGAAGAAACCTGGCGAATCAAGCAAATGGCACTTGTGTGGTCTTTTCCCCGCTGAGCGACTAGCCCACTCTTTGTGTTTCCTTGATGTTCAGGGAGGAAAGAATGCTGTCCTCTTTTTACCATTGAAATCTTCCAGAGAAAGCATGCCTCCCAGAGCTAGGTAGGGTCATTCATTCGCCACATTGGGTTTTGTCAGACAGGCATTTTTTTCCCTGCTAACTGTCTTTTAACCAGAGTTTAATAATTGATGGCTATTAACACAGGAGCTGGGGGACATCTTCTAGTCTGTTTTCTTGTTATGATGCATCACTAACTTGGCAGCATCCTGTTTAGTTGCTGTTGTTTTAGGACAGGTCTCAGCTCTCTGGTTAAGCTTCTCCTCCATGCCCAGCATGAAGTCCTGGATCCCTGGGAACATTGGGCATGGTAGGGGAATCCAGTTTGAGCAGTGAACACAGTAAACCTTAGAGCGTGCTAGAAAGACATAGGCTGTCTTTAGACAGGAGGTGGTAGCAGGGGAGGCTGTCTCTCTGGGCCCACGGGGTAGGTCCGGCCTCCGGGCAGGCTGATATACACAGTTCTAAGGGAAGGGCTTGAACAGGCGTGTAGAGTTCTGTGCCATGAGGCTGCACAATTGTGTTCACACAAATTAGTTCCCCAGGGAAGCTCACACCCTTGTGCAATGACTAATGTGGCCGTGTTGAAATACAAAAGAGAGAAAGTTCGCTGGGCCACAAGCTCTGCTAGTTGTCTATGCTGCCTTCTTACTGTGGAATTCTGGGGACTGGCAAAAGTGGTTATCTTCTGATATAGGTCACATTCCAAGATGTGCTTCCATCAGAAAAATGAGACACATCAGTAACTGTCGGCGGGGCCTGTGCTGCTTCTGCCCGTGGTAGGCAGTTCTGCCCAAATCCAGAAGTGGCAGATTCTCCAACACATTGTGTCCTCTTGCCAGGGTCCACTACACTTCCTCACACCTGTGGCCATGAGCCTAAAAGGAGACAGAAGTGGGGACAAAGTCACTTAGGGTAGAAAGATGTAGTGCACATCTCTGGGGCAGGCTGTCATTGGCTCCAAGGCCCTTCCCTGGCACATGAGATTCCACGTTAGCTGACTGCCTCAGTCATTTTGGCCAGAAGAGTCATTTGTATACTTGCAGGGGCGGGCTGCTCAGGGTCCGGCCAGACAGCCTGCTGTGTCAGAAGGCAAAGTACCAACAACAGAAGGCCCTGCCCATCTTTGTCCTCTGTAAGATTGATGGTCCTGACCTGAGCTTCCAAGGGCCACAGAACAAAACAGGGGCCGTTGGCATCCTGGGCACCAGTGCCTGCTTCTGCAGCCCTCACACCCCCTTTCTCTCAGCACCATCCCCTGACCTCCTTGGGACACAAGTCCCGTTTCCCTCCAGGAGCATTTTAATGAGAGCCGCTTCTGTCTTTGTTCTAGTTTGATGGTGACAGTGCCTACGTGGGGATGAGTGACGGAAATCCAGAGCTCCTGCCAACCAGCCAGGTGAGTGCCCCTCCTCCCTGAGGGGGTCTGAGCCTTGGGCTGGTGGAGCCAAGATGTGGCTGGCATCGAGGTAGGAGGGCTGCAGTTGCCAGAGTTGTAGGACATGGCCTAATGCTATTCTCTCAGTTGGCTCCTTATGAGGGACTGTCAGGGCAGGACTGCGGTGCCAGCTGTGAGTGATGTCCCTGAATACCACTGGCTTACAGTGGGCATCGCCGAGACCTTAACACTCCAAGTGTCTCACCCACATTTCCTGTGTGAGGGGCAGATTTCACAACGGTGATTTGTGGTGTCCCATACTCTGTGCTGCCGTCTCCCGCCTACATAGCATCTGGAGTGTGTGTCTACACACAGGAGAACAGATTCTACCCATCACACAGAATCAGTTGTCTCAGACCACTGAGGAGGCTGGTGGAATTGATGCAAAGGACAGAGGGAAGAGGCTTCCTGGAAGGTCCTCTCTGGTGATCCAGGCCTCTGGGGCCATAGATGGGATCAGATTTCCCACAGAGAATCGAAAGTTGACATTTCTCACCTATGAGCATCCTCACTACAGACTGTGAACAGGGAGGGGGTCCTTGTTGATGTCTGGCAATATGGAGAATGGCACCCTAAGGCAGGAGAGCCTGCAGGATGGTAACAGCCAAAGATGCCAGATGGGGCCAAGGAGTTTCCCAGCTACTGGGAACCTTGGGGAGCCGGAGGACAAACCTGGCCCTGCTCTTGGCTTCTACCTTGGTCTTGGCAATTGAAGTTGGCTGGCCTCTCAGCCATCATGATTGGTTCATATTTTCTGGCTGGAGGAAACAAAAGCCTCTTAATTCACAGGCATAATTGCCTCATTCTGTGACAGGTCCCAGGGGGCTATAAAGATGTGAGCCCGTGGCCCGTGGAAAACTCTGCTAATGAGGAATATAATGTAGCCCAAGTTGCAGAGATGCCGATACCGGGGTGCCACACCCCACCCCTTCTCTGGCCTGTCCCACATGAGCACTATGTTGTCCCTGAAAAGCTGTCTTTATGTTGTTATTGCATGTGCCAGCCTGCAGGAATGGCGGGCGATAATTCCAAGTCCTGGGTATGTCGCAATGCAATACCTGGTTGTCCAGAATCAGCTTGGAAACACGGTCATCCCAGATAATCAAGACTTACTCTGGACCTCTGAGTTCCCGAGTCCACAGCGAACTTCATAGCAAGCTGAGCTGAGCTCTGACTTCAGAAACTACCCAACACCTCCTCAGGGAGCTGTTTGTGACCTCCAGTTCCAAACTAGGACCAGTATTTTTTGTCACAACACCAGTTGGTTTTAATTTCTGCCTTCGCTACTCTCTGTGGTCATCTACCATATCTGTGGGATGGCTTAGCTCTTGTCTGTTTCCATTCAAGACTGTGACCTCCATGGCAAAACTGCCATGCACTCCGTAAGGTTGTGGCTGTCACTCAGAAAGCGGTTCAGGAACACTGGTGTGACTTGTGAAGGTGGCCTTTTTTATCTGTCTTTCGAATTCCACCTTCCCTAACAGGAGAACAGGATAGGTGGGCTTCTTAAGAATTCTTCTAGAACTTTTTGCTGTCACCAGAGGGTCTACCTACCTTAAAATAGGACATTAGGAGCTGGGTATAATGATGCACACCTGGAGTCCTAGCATTTGGGAGGCTGAGGTTGGAAGACAGTGAACTTGAGACCAGGCTTAGCTACTGACTGCATATACCTAGTTTAGCAATACTCCATCTAGTAATAGTAGCGGCAATAATAAATAATAACTAGAATTCTGTAAGTTTAAGCTCAGCCAGTGACACAAGCCAAATTTATTATTGTCAGCTTTGCAGAGGCAGCCTACACTTCTCATAGTATACTATCTTGTTGAGAAAACAAGCACCTCACAATACAGTGATGAAGACTACCACGTGTAGTGGTCCAGGCTTGTACTGGTTGGCAGTTTGGCTGGGCATAGCTGGGCAGCAGCAGTAAGATCCGGAAAAGCCTCTTACTAGTTGATGGGGAGGTTGACTTCTGCTCCTTGGGAGCTATTGTGCCCCAGATGACTAGCCTGAGGCTGACTGCAGCTTGGGAACAGGTTACCCAGCGTAGCAAGCCCAGAAGCTGCCAGACCTCTTGAGGCCTAGGCGTGGACATGGTCTATCATTACTCCGGCTCCATCCACTGGCCAAAGCTAGGCACAGGGCAGTATAGATCCAAGCAGCGGAAAGTGGATGCTAGCTCTTGAACAGAGGAACTGGAAGATACTGGAGGCTTTTTGCAAATGGCCCTGAGGGAAACAGAGAATATAAAGTTCATGCTGGTCTTGCTGATGGATTAACTCAGGCTTTTCTAGGACGCTGAGACTCAGTGGGATCCTACTGACCTCTGGCTTTTAATGGCAAGAGGTGGCCATGTACTCTCTGTTTTCCCTGGAGTCTGTATTTGAACACACACACACATGTACACGTGCATGCACACATACATACACACATGCCCCTTTCACGGGTGTTGTCTTATCAGTTGCAGGAATTGTCCTATTCCAGTTGCTGTAGGACCCATGTGGGCATGGAGAGAATGAAGGTGTCAAAGGCCAAAGACATTTTATTCCTTGTCTGTATGTTTACCTCCCAGGTTCACTCAAGCAGCAAGGTTCCCTGGGTACCTTAGGATTCAAAGGCCCTGAATCTGAGCAGGAAGCCCTGTCGAGCAAACACTAGCTTCTAGGATGTTCCAAGCAGCATCCTTAGGAGTCGGCCTGATAAAGATCAGTTCTCTCCTGGCTGAGAGCAGCCCCAAAGCTGCTGGGATCTATAGGTCCAGGTTGCATGCTCCAGGAAGAAGGGGAGCCTACCGGGGAAGGGCTTGAACTCCCAAAGACCTGAACTCACATCCCTGCTCCTCTGTGCCTGGTACAGGCCAGATGTCTTTATGTAATGATGTCAGGTTTCTACTAAGGGGAAGAATGGCACTCACCTCCTAGAATCCTGGGAGAAGTAAATGAGTCAGGGCCTTAGGGGCTGCTGGCACTGTGCCAGAATCTCTTTGACAGTCTAAGGTACCCAGGTCAAGCTGCTATGAGTTTTGACTGCTAACTTAGCTAGAAAACTGACTTCTGACAAATGGGAGCCAGGTCCTAGGAGGAAGTGAGGCAGTCAGAAAGCCAAACTTATTTTTCCAAAGGATAAACTTGCTTTGCAGATCCCCATTGTAACCCCCATGGATGCTGCATCCTGGCCATATTGCAACCTACACTCCTTCCTTGTTCCCGACATTCCCGCTCTTTCCTACCCTGAGGCTCGTCAGAGGAATTCTCATCTCAGGCTTTGGGCGAATCTAAACTAAGAGCAAAACACCAGTGTTCAGAGAAACCAGTGATGACTTATTTCTATTGTTTTATTCCCATAAATAATGTCCTGGTTACACGGGATGAGCATCTGGCCTCCTCCATGTCAATACAAACACTGCTTCCTCTGTGGGAAGCCCCTAGACATTCCTGCCCAGCAAATGTCTGTCCCTTCCAGGTACCACAAATGCTAGTCTCATGATGCCTTCCTGGCTGTGGATAGTTTCCAATTTTATGGCTGTAAATAAGATTTACATGAGAGTTCTCAAGAGTTTTTCCTAAGAACGTCTCTGTGTGTGTGTGTGTGTGTGTGTGTGTGTGTGTGTGTGTGAGAGAGAGAGAGAGAGAGAGAGAGAGAGAGAGAGAGAGAGAGAGACGGGGAGGGAGGAAGGGGTGAATGGATTGAGAGGAATGATACAAGGTTTGCCAAATCTCTCAGTAGCATGATTGGACACAAGGAGACCCAAGAGAGGGTCTGGATTATGCAGGTGAAGGATCCTAGACTGTAGGAGAGGTAGAGGAGATGCAGACAAGTAGATGGTCTGGGGTGTGAGCTTGGGAATCAAGCTAGTAGATGTTGAGGATGACAGATGCAGAGAAAGAAAGAAGGAAGAAAGGCATGCAGCTGGTCTGCCACTGCTTCCGGCTCCATCCACTGGTCACAGGCTCCACATGGCTATGCTGTCTTCTGCCTTGGGGAAGGGCAGGCTTGATGGGAGCAGTCTTGGCCATCTGACATGTGAGGGGCTCATTTCAATGGAGACATCGAAGTAGTTAGATGGCCATCCAAGTCTGGAGCCATCACATACACTGTGAATTCTCAGCCCACGGATCAAAGCCCTGGGGGTTAATGAAACTTCTGAAAAGTGAGATGAATGGGGAGAGCAGATTGCTGAATGATGGCCCCATCCCTTCCTTTTAAAATGGAGTCTTTCTGTGTCCTTCCACAGAGTCTTAAAAGCCACAGGCAGAGTGTATCAAGGAGGAAGGGAGGGTTAGGGAAAAATGATGTTGGATCCACAGCCCCTTTCCTGTCTAGAATGATAAAATTAAAACTAGGCACAGCAGCCCAGACCCTGGCGGCGAGAGGATCACAAGTTCAAGGTCATCTTCAGTCGCACAACAAATTCAGTGTCAGCCTGGACTACACAAAACTGTCTCAAAAAATTTAAAGGCAAATTTTAAATCAATTGAAGATTTAAATGTCTGAGATAAGTCATAGGTGAACCAATAAGACCTCCTTTAAAGTATTTCATGGTTTTGGGCAGGGGGACACTTTTACTGGACACTTTAGAAGAAAAAGATTGAAAAACTAGACCACAAACTAACATAGAATGACTTTTTGTAACACAAGAACGCCAGAGTGAAGATGCAGGTGGGAAATTGGACAAGAGTACTTTCAGCTCACAACCTAGATGAAGGATGAACTTCCTTAAGAAATAAAGACTTACGAGAAATCAATTCAAAATCGTCATGGAGAGAAGGGAAGGAGATCCGAGCCAATACTTTACCGAAAGGAAATGCATAAGGGAAACATTAAAGTTCTCATTTGACGTTTCATTCCAGCAACAAATCCCAAGGTCCGATGACACATTCCCTCAGAGTTCTTGTAGGAAAACATTTCACACGTTATTGCAGGGAGTATATGCACCGCTCCTTGTGGCTTTGTATTGGAAGCCTCCTTCCAGTAGGGGGCAGTGTAGGATGCCCAGAATGGGAAAAAGGAAAAAAAAAACTCTGGTCTCAAGGTTTTCCTCATTCAGTTCCTATATTGTCTTGCTGGGTCTCAGTTTCCCCACTAATAATCAGGAAAGGGTATTGCATTTGTCCCCCCCAACACACACTCAAATCCACTAGGGGAATGGCTCAGCAGTTGTCAGTACTTGTTGCTCTTGCAGAGTACCGCTGGTTCAAGTCCCAGCACCCACAGGGTGACTCACAACCATCTGTAACTCCAGTTCCAGGGCATTGATGACCTTGCCTTCTTATGACAAGGGCAACAAGCAGGCATGTCGTGTAAAGACATACATAAAGGCAAAATATTCACACACACAATATTTTTTTAAATTGATGGTGATAATATTTAATATTTGCTGTGCACTTCCCTGGGTTTAGACATTGGAGTCAAAGGTCCCCTTTACTCCACACACAGCCCTTGTTACTCAGGCACGGTAATGCGGTAATGCGTGAGGAAGAGCCTAGGTGGCTGAGGTCTCAGGAAGCAAAATCACTTCCCAGAAAATACTAGGCAAGACAGGAGACCCTCCCGCCAGGGTTGAAATCCGAGGCTCTACGCTTAGTCACTCTGGCTTCCAGGTCTGTGTACATTGCAAAGGGCAAAGATGACATGGCTTTTATTGCTTTAATTAAAACTGGGGTGAAGTCTTGCAATTCAGATTTAAAATGAAAATTGCGTTTTGCCCGCTGCGGTGCCGAGAAGGCAGCGACAGCGATTACGCCTGAGATTACAAACAATCGGAGAGAAAAGGCCTTTTGCAACCATTTCCTGTCGAAGCCACAAACATCACACTTTAAAAATAATTATGGCTGTGTTATTGGAACATGATTCATGAATTCTGAATAAATATGAGGGGCCGGGAAGGAAGGGGCTTCAAGACTATGGATTTGCTTCGGATCTGATGAAATTTAATGTCATTTCCCAGCTGGAGAGTAAAATGCAGGGAGGGAATAAAGCCCCACTTTATGTACAGGGAGAAAATGGAGTGTGTGTCACGGGGAGCTGATGTGCACACATCCTTCTGAAGCACGGGCTCAGAAAAATGCATGAGTCTCTGGGATTCATTGAAGGAAGGCTCTGAGAAGGAGCTGGTGCTTTCGTCTCTCCAGTCTTTGCATTCTGATGGCTAAAAATACATTTATTGTAAAGCTCCAGGTCCCTGCCCGTGAGGGGTGCAGATAGAAGATGTTACAGGACAGGTTGAGGGGAGGAACTTGCGCTCTATTCACCGCGGCTCCCCATCATAAAGAGATTTCTCACGCGTGGCAGTCAGCGTTTACAGCCTCCTGTTTGTTTCCTTCCAACTATTAGGAGCGAAATTGAACCCAGGAAACAGTCACTCTTTCAAAATGTGATGCAAATAACGAGGACTGGGGGGTGGGCGCTGGGTTAGGGAGGGGCTGGCCGTGGGTTGCAAATGTGATTTCAAGGGTGTTCATGAAAATGGAGCTGCTCCCCTTCTCCCAGCCCATCTCGAAATTACTATTCCCTGTAGGGCCTAGCTTTTTGCTGGGCGAGAGTCACAGAGTCCCTGGGTTGACCCATCTGTTCATCGCTGTGTGTGAGCTAACCCCGCAAACAAGAGAAACATGGCCGCATGTAGGGACCACCTAGAATAGCATTGGACTCTTAGCTTCTGGAGGGCCTTGAGCCTGAATCTGGCCTCCAGGTGGTATCTCTCATCCTGTGCACTGGGGCAGGTCATTAGCCCTCTCTGCCCCCAACCCCGTCTTCAACAACTGGGGGTAAGCACTGATAGGCGTATCTGAGGAACCTTTCATGTTATCTCTCGTCACTTGGAGATTTTCCTCTGCTACACTTGTCCAGGAGTGCTCAGGAGGGACAATGTCTGTCCACAAAGCTAGCGAGTGTCCTTCTTTACCTGACTAGGTCACACCAATTCGGAGGGGCCCTGAAGATGAGGTCAGTCGCTTTGAGACGGCTGTCAATCAACTGAAGCTCCAATAAGGGCGTTTTATTGCTGCCACGGCTTGTCGCGGTGCTAGCATGAAGACTGTGGGTGTGGAGAAATTAACCAGCTCGCCCAAGACACCACTGCATCTTAGAAGTCCCTCCGAGGGGTGTGGGGAAGAGTGAATAAGATGCACGGACACCCAGAGAGCATATTTCAGCATCCGGCACATGGCAAGCAGGGTGATTGGAAAGAGTTAGTGAGGGTCTTTGTCTGTGGAAGGAAAAACTGAGGCTGCATCTGCCCCAGATGTGGCCAGCTCAGGAGTCAGATGCAACTTCAGAAAGATGAGCCCATGGAATCTAATGGCTTGCTTATTCAGTGAAAATCAGATTAGGGTAGGCATTGAAATTAGAAGGATTCTAGTCTTGCTTTCAAATGTGCTAAAAAAAAAAAAAGTCCCTAGAAAAATCACAAACTAGTAAAAGATGCCTCCAATCTGTTTTAGTCCCTTGGAGATAGGCAGTCCCTCCCCGCCCAGCACCCCCTGCCATGTGAGTGCCTGCTCTGCCTGGCTCACAAGTCTCAAAGGCACCTGGCAGTCATTCTCCTGCCTCCCATACACTCTAAGCCCAGTCTCTCATGGGAAGAAAGGTTCAGGAGTGGGGTTGTGCCTCATCGAGGCCTGGCATCTCCCTCTGAAGATTCCTTTGGGAAGTGTGGAGCCTGATATATCCCTTACGCACCTGTGGTTCCCAGCTCTGCCCCTGTGACTTTGACCAGATTCCTTGACCTCTCTCAGTCTCTCTTTCCACCTCTGTAAAATGGGAGTGTGAATGCCCAGCTTGTAGAGAAGACAAGAGACCCACAGAGCCATGTGGGGTAACGGGCTTGTGTGTGCTGGTCGGAGCCCGCTCCTCAGATAAAGCTGCTTTGCGATTTAGAAGCGAGAAGCAGTGGAGGAGGTAGGAGGTTTGTTCTGTTTTCTCTGGATGTTTTCCCTAGGGCGGGCACGGTGACTAAAGGGTTAAAGCTTGTGTGTGGGATAAAGAGAAGTTCATCTCAGAGACCCTCAAGCCAGGGTAGTGCCCCGGACTGTAGAAATGTATCTTTTCGCTTCATGCCCTAGTTCTATTGTCCTACTTACAAACACCCAGGGGCATCTAGATTGATGTGGAGGAGGTGGCTCACAGGACTGGTGAATTGGGGATGTAGAGAGCTAGGGAAATGGGGCATGGGTTCTACAGAGGAGGTTAGACCAAGCTGGGATGGATGGGGGTGCCACCTAAATAGGGAAGGGTGAAGCGGGAGGCCTGAGAGGTGGGTCTACCTTGCGCCATGTGATGGGCATGTCCTATAAGAAAATAGACCGTGAAGGCCTGGAGAGGCTCAGGGGCTTTTAGACTTGACTCCGTGTTACTCTCAACTGTCCACTGTGCTAAGACCAAGGTAGGCTGTGGTTACATTTGTGTCATGAGCGATCACTGAGTAGTTTATCCTTGCTGCTACTGCCATTGAGTGGTTACTGGAGGAGGCAATAGAGGCATAGCCGGGAAAGGCATTTTAAAGTTGAGAAATGCTGCCCCCCCACATGGACAAAGAACAGAAAGCACTGTATTATGAGAATCTGGAGGACCTGGCGTGCCCCTCCGGTGCTGTGTCAATCTGGTACAACCGCTTTAGAAAACCGTTTCTCAGTGCCAACAGCTGAGCATACAGCCCTGTGGCCAGCAGATCAGCATCGTGAGTGCATTCGTAAGTTCACTGAAGGATGCATCAAGAATGTCCATCGCAGCATTTAAAAAAAAAAAAGCACAAAGTTGATTAGACTTAGTGACATAGACTTGAAACCCCAGCTCCTTAAGTGGTTGAGGCAGGAGGATTGAAAGTTCAAGGTCAGCCTTGGCAATTTAGAGATGAGATGGGGCTGGACTGAGAAGGACAAAGGTGTCTTTGTGAGTAGCTGTCACTTAGAAAGTGGGAGAGGCAAGGGACGGGGAAGAAGTTGCTTTGTACCGTGAAGTGGCTCTTAAATGCCCTCCAAGGAAATGCAGCTGAAGGTCCTGTCCTCTCGATGTCACACGTTAAAAAGGGACAGAGGAACACTGAACACTGACAGACAGTACAACCAGCATGCAGGAGACCCTGGGCTCAGCCCCAAACGGCGCAAACAAACAAACAAAAAATTAAAACACAAAGCTGGCAGCGAGCCAAACATCTATCAAGGGTAAACGGGATGGAGAATGGGATGAATCCTGCCCAGGGCATGTTCTGCAGCGGCGGCATTGAATGATTACGACAATCTACAGTAATGTGCATGACTCACCAACACGTTGAGCAAAAGGAGCCAGACCACAAAACAAAATCATCCCGTCTGTTGCCTCTGACACAGATCCCATGGACTTGTCCAGGGTGATGGAAAGGTGAAGTCTGGCTCCCCTTAGTGCAGTGGCTCTCTGCTTTCCTTACACTGTTGCCCTTTAACACAGTTCCTCACATTGAGGTGGCCCCAACCATACAATTATTACTGTTGCTACTTCATCGCTGTGATTGTGCTACTGTTATGAGAAGTGATGTAAATATTTTTCGAGATAGCGGTTTGCCAGAGGGGTCGTGACCCACAGATGGAGAACTCCTGCCTTCGAGCATAGGTAAGAACAGAGAGGCTCTGAAGGTCTGAGGCAGGGGTGGCTCGGTCTTTCTCCCCTTGAGCTGGTGGGACGTGAACACACACTTGGCGAAGTTTTGAGCTCTTTGCTGGAGGTCTGCTCATTTTTCTGTTGGTCTCTTGTGCGTCACTGAAAGGAAACACCCAACCAAGACTTTGTATTCCGACAGGCGTCTCTTTTAGATGGAGGACATTTATATGATTTTGCTAGATCATGTTAGTACATACGCCAAACTACATTTTCTTGATCAGCGAGTGACACATGGGGTAACATTCTTCTTGGGTTCTCCTGAGAGCCCCACTTTCAACCATTTGTCTTTTGGATGCTGCCATGGTCGCTTCCATGAGGATGCTGGCAAAGGCTCGTGGTAAAGAACACCTTGCTGTGTGTTCTATCACGGGTCCTTCTTGTTCAAGGTGTCTGCCTTCGTCGTGTGTGTGTGTGTGTGTGTGTGTGTGTGTGTGCCGTGATGTGTCAATGTGTTTGCTTATGTCTGTGTATGTGAGGGGGTATGTGAGTGTCAGGGTGCATGTGTGGAGACCAGGGGACATCTTTCAGTTGTCCTTCTTTGTCCTCTCGCCTTGTGTGACACAGACGGTCCCTGCCTCTGTGTAACCCAGGCTCACTGGCCTTCAGGCTTCTGCAGTCTTGTCTCTGCTTCCCATCTCCCTAAGAGTGCCTGCTGGTATGACAGGTAGATATGTGTGCATTTGCCTGGGGACTAGGGATCCAAACTCAAGTTGTCAGGCTTGTGTGGTAGGGGAGCTTTTACCCACAGAACCATTTCCACAGCTGTGGTCACCTAATCTTGTCTTTTACATTTGGTCACATGTCTCTGTGATTATGCACAGCATCTGCTTGTGAAGTATGTTTTTTTGGGGGGGTGGGTATTCATTTGGAACATCCACAGAGTGTTGTCACAAACTACCTTCCTACCATCAGGTGTCAGTGACGTCCCTCTTTGCTGTCATGGTCATCCAGGAGAGAAGGACGTGTAGATTTAAGACAAACAAGGTAAAACTCTGTTTGTAGCAGGAATAAAGACTTCAGTATGGTTCTGTTTGGTAACACCCACCCCCATGCCATGCCACCATGGTGCTGCAGGGTCCTTATCAGGAGGAGAGAAACGAGATGCTTCCGAGAGAAACTGCCCTCCAAGACAAGTCTTATTCGGGTGTCCCTGTGTGTTAGAGTCTGGCCATGACTGAGGTGTCCCTACATGTAGAGTCTGGCCATGACTGAGGTGTCCCTACGTGTAGAGTCTGGCCATGATTGGGATGTCCCTATGTGTAGAACCTGGCCATGACTGGGGTGTCCCTGCGTGTAGAGTCTGGCCGTGACTGAGGTGTCCATATGTGTGGAGCCTGGCCATGACTGGGAAGGGAAAGGCCAGGATTGGTCATTTATATCTTGGACAGTATGCTCCCGGTAGGGAGCCAGGTTGGACTCGCCTTGTACAGTCTGTGTAACTTCCTGGGAGGTCTGACTTGACTCCAGCAATGGCTTATCCCAGGGAAGCAGACACGGGAGCTTCCTGGGATGTGCTTGGCAGGGCAGCCTGGGGCCAGTACTTCCATCTTCATCAACAGCGTTTTAGGGCATGTTCAGATCACAGATGTCTCTAAGTTTGCACACACGTGTGTGATGGGGTTTGGTGATGAGCTGATGCTACAGACCTGGAGGATCTGACTGATAGAATATTGAAGATGCCTGTGGAAGTTTCTCCAAGCTGGGTGTGCTCACGCACACAACTGTATACAGGCACAATCACACACAAATGTGAGCACATGCACACACACGTGCATATAGACACAGTCACTCACAAATGTGAGCACATGCACACACACGTGCATATAGACACAATCACACACACGTGCATATAGACAATCACACACAAATGTGAGCACATGCACACACACGTGCATATAGACAGTCACACACAAATGTGAGCGCATGCACACACACGTGCATATAGACAGTCACACACAAATATGAGCACATGCACACACACGTGCATATAGACACAGTCACACACAAATGTGAGCGCATGCACACACACGTGCATATAGACAGTCACACACAAGCATCCCTCCACAGGGCAATTAATCAGTGTCTCAGCACCTCAGTGTCTTCCAAGAAACGAAGATAATAGTCTTATGAGGCGGGACTTACTCACTTGTACTTCCTACACACACTGTTGAGATTCTTATCTTCGTTTGCTCAATGTCTATCTCCCTTCTAATCTGTGAGTTCTTGGGGACATGGCCTGTAGGAAGAGCTGAGTTAATTCTGAGAGAGAGAGAGAGAGAGAGAGAGAGAGAGAGAGAGAGAGGAGAGAGAGAAACACCCCAAGATCCACTGGTTCAGGTGCTGATGAATTTTTTCGCACACGTGGGTTTGTGAAGGGATTTACACATCTGCACACACGCTGACTTGTAGAAATGAGTGCAAATAAGTGCGTCTAGACTCAGCACACAAGAGGGTGAGTTTGGCTATAGTCTGAAGACTCTGGATTGGGACAGAAGAAGAGTTCTGTATACGTCTCTAACCTACCCATTCACCCTTCTTCCCATCCTGTCTCCCTCCCTCCCTCCTTCCCTCCTTCCCTCCTTCCCTCCCTTCTTTCCTTCAACAAAGTCTCATGTAGCCCAAGCTAACCCTCAAGCTCATTGTATAACTAAGACAGATTCACCTGTTTCCATCTCCCAAGTGCTAGGATTGCAGGTACCCAGTGCCACACCCAGCTCGGTTCTAACTAGCTGCAATTTATTCTGTGAGTCCAAGAAAGTGTCTCTTCCTCTGTGAGATTAAGGACTCTCCTGCCAGGATGTGATGGAGCTAGACTTTGAGCCATTGTCTGTCTATGGCAAAGTCTATGCTATTGATACCCCAGGTCATGGTGCCCACAGTGTAGCGGGACCAGCAGCAGCCTGCAGTTGTCTCTCCACCCATCTCTGGAGTCAGGGTGCATTGCCATTGCAAGGCCTCTATTGTGTGGGCAGTACAGACCAAACGCCTGGTGTGGGGAGCACTACCTGCCTAAATTATTTGGCAGGTAGAGCGCCTGTGCTTAAGGGTGTCTAGGTGGGGTTAGAACAGACCTACACTATAGAGCAGTTAAAAATGGAAGAGAAGAAGCTGCCTGTGAAGACACAGCAGGGGAACATAGGAGCGTGCACAAGAAAGCCCAAGTCCTCTGTTTATAAAGAGGCAAAACTACATGGTCATTAAGAATACAAGCTCTAGGCTAATGTGCGCAATTAAGTGAGATCTTGTCTCAAGACAGAAAAAAAAAGGGAAAGAGGTCTGGAGACAGGGCTGGATGGTAGAACACTTGCCAAGTGTCAGGCGTAACATACTCTCACAAACAGGTCTGGAGAGATGGCTCAGTGTTTGACATGCAAGCAAGAAGACTAGATTTCAGGTCCCCAGAACCCACATAAATGCTAGGTGGGCATTGTGTCCCACCTATAATTCTATCCCCAGAAGGTAGAGACTGGGAATTCCCAAGGCAAGCTGCCTAGTAAGACAAGCCATATCGCTGAGTTCTGGCTTTGACTGATGATGTGGGATGTCCTTCTGTAAATGTGTTGCTTTTATTGAATAATGAATAAAGCTGTTTCGGTCAATTGCTAAGTAGAGTAAAGTCAGGCGAGAAATTCGAACAGAGATATATAGAGAGAGTAGGCAGAGTCAAGGAGACACCATGTAGCGGCAGAAGGAGAAAGACGCCATGTAGCAGCTCAGAAAGCAAGAGGTAACAAACCATGAACCTCGTGGTAAAATATAAATTAGTAGAAATGGGTTCATTTAAGATGTAAGAGCTATCTATAAATATGCCTGACTCATAGGCCAAACAGTGTTGTAATTAATATAGTGTCTGTGTGATTATTCAGGGCTGGGCGGCCAGGAAACAAGCGAGCAGTCTCCGGTTACAGATTGAGAGATCCTGCCCCACTGAATAAGGTGAAAGATGGATTGAAGATGATTTTGTGGCATCACACAGGCATACTCCGATGCACATAAGAACACGAATACATGTTGTATGCAAAGCACACCCAGAGATGCATGCAAAATATATATACTTAATAAGAATTTAAAAGAGGCCGGGCTGTGGTGGCACACACCTTGAATCCCAACACTCAGGAGGCAGAGGCAGGTGGATCTATGTGATCTCGATGCAAGGCTGGTCTACAGAGTGAGTTCCAGGATAGGCTCCAAAGCTGCAGAGAAACCCTGTCTCAAAAAACAAAAAGACAATAACAATGACAAAAAAACACAAACGAATAAACAAAAGAGAGAACGCAAGTTCACAAGCCAAATTCTTTTCTTTTTAAAGCCAATACAAATCTTTCTGGCAGATGAGGGTTTTGGAGAGGCTTAGCTAGGTGCCTCTGGCTCAGGGTCTCTCGGAAAGTTTAATCTGGCAGTTGGGACTGAGGGCTAGTGAGGGTTACTGCTGAAGGAAGAATCGTCTCGAAGTCGCTTTGATAGTCATTCCCACAGCCAGTTCCCCTGACTGAAACTGTCAGGTGCATCCCTGACTCCATTTAGTCTGTCTTGAATTTGGGGCAAGTTTCTCATCTCAGGGTCATTCGGTCTATACAATGGCTAAGACTGCAGCCTCCACTGCATGGTTGATAACATTCATACATGAAAAGTACACGGAACAGGGTCCCTGCCCACGTGGTACATACTATATAAATGTTAATGTAGCCATTATATTTTTAATGAAGATGTAGAAAAGTGGGATGAGCCAGGCAGTGGTGATGTACACCTTTAATGCCAACAGTCAGGAGGCAGAGAAAGTCGGATCTCTGAGTCTGAGACCAACCTGGTCGACAGAGTGATTTCCAGGACAGTGAGGGCTGCACAGAAACAAACAAACAAACAAACAAAAAGGAAAGGAAGGAAGGATGGAGGAAAGAGAGAGAAAGAGAGAGAGAGAGAGTTAGGACAAACCTGAGGGTCGAGTCACTTCTTCATTAGTGACTCTGTAGGTCCCAGCACCAACCTTAGGATGGGTACTCATTAAATCTCAGGGGAGTGGATTAGTTTCAAGCTACAGCCCCATAATGAGGTCATTTACAGGAATGTGGGGTCCTGACTACTGGAGGAACAGGCCTTTATCCATTCTGCTCAGAGCAGGCCTGCTGTGCTCGTTCTAATCTGGCAAGGCAGAGGAGTGTCGTGATAGCCCTGTCAATGAGCAAGCATCACCTGGGCTGCATGGGGAGGGGGACGGGCTAGTGGCCTGAGCAGGGGAGCCAGCACATCCAGAGGTACGCATTGTCTGGGGGCGGGAGGACGTATGGCTGGTGTCAGGGAAGGTTATATTGTCAGGTCCAAGCACCCTCAATGCTAGGACAGTGCTAGAACCTTGATCGGAACGTAGCCAACCTTGTAGTGTCTGAGCACTCCTAAGGTAACCCAGAGTTTGCATCTGCCCCTGTTCAGCCTCTGTCAGGCATATGCGAGGGCCGAGCGCTCACTCTGAGAACTCCTGCAGCTTTGTTCCGCTGCTGGCTCCGCACATTTTTTTTTTTTTTGATAAAGCTACTTCTGTGGTTTCCAAAAGGCAGGGCTGGAAAGGGGGGGGTGGGGGCAGGAGCTGCAGAGAGATATAATAGACATTTTCCCAGAAGCTATTTTAGCACAGAAAGGACCAGAAAGCATGCTCATCAGTTTAAAAAACGCTCTCAAACGCAGCTCTGCCTAGGTCTACTACCTGCAAACCAGGCCCAGGGGCAGGAATGAAGTCTGTGTTGAAAACCCCCAGGCCAAGTCCCTCCTTTTACAGGCAACATTTGAGGTCCAGAAAGGGACAATGACTTGGCCAAGGTCATACGGCCCATTGGGACCACAGCTGGGACTCCACACTTTATGAAAAAATGATTTCTAAGATGACCAGGGGCAAGAAACCCCCACCACCCAGGGTCTAAATTATAATCCCCTGCGGCTACTCTCAGGGCAAAGCTGCTTCTGAGCTTGGCTGGCTTCTGAGAACCTGTTCGGAAGGGACTACAGAGCTGGGCCTGGGACCGTGGGCCACCAGTCCTCATTCATACATGGCCCCGTTCAAAGACACGCTGATGCTGGGCAGGGTGGCTCACGCCTTTAATCCTCTCTGGCTCTCAGGAGGCAGAGGCAGGCAGATGTCTGTGAGTTCAAGGCCAACCTGATCTACGTAGTGAGTTCAGGCCAGCCAGAGCTACAGAGTGAGACTGCGTCTCAAAACAAAACAAAAGCTTGCTGACTAAGTGCCTTCTATGTGGTGGGGCAGTGGAACAGCTGCTGAGATGTAGCCCTGAGCAAGGCAGTCAGGCACTCCTTCCTCAGGCCGCTGACAACAGCGGCCAGGAACACATAGAGGCAAACAGGAGACTTTGCTCTAAAAAGGTGGGCGACAAAGACTGGCCCCTGAGGTTGCCCTCTGATCTACATATAGCATGTGCAAGACTGTGCACATGTATACATGTGCACACGTGCACGCGCATACAGGCACACACACACACACACACACACACACACACACACACACACCACAGCTCAGTCTAACTTTGTCACTCATCAGTTTGACCATTGTAGGTCCTGACCTATTTATTCCACAATGGGCAGACTGGAGCAGGCTGGTCTCAGAACCCTCTAACTGGGGAAAGAGCCCTCACTGATGGTTAAGGGAGGTCTGAGGGTCAGGTAAGGTGACACACGGGGTCAGACAGTCTCAGTGATCAGCTTTGCGTACATTCAATATAGATTATTTCTCCTGAGTGCCCAACATGGCTCTGGGTCCTGAAGGCTCAACATGAGACAAACAGAAATGGCTCCAGCCTTCCTGGATCCTTCACTACATACAGGAGATACAGAGTGATCAGGGGAGAAAATCACAGAGGGTAAGAAATGTGGAGGATCAGACAGACCACTACCAGGAAAGGGAAGAGCCGGAACATGTGGCTTTCAAGGAAAGGCCTAACAGGCGCTGGTTCTGGGGCCGTTACCAACAAGAAGACGAGGAGCCAGTGACGCAGACGTGCTTCTTGTGCGAGGTGACAGAACGGAAGGTACATGGTGTGTTAGCTGCCATCCGTGCTAGTCTATGACAGTGAATGGTTTTGTAGGAGATGGAGATTGGGGACCGGTTCACTTGGGGTCTTGCTGGCCCAGAAGGTTTCACCCTGTGTCCCAAACGCAAAAGGGATGTCAGGTGATGGGGGCAGCACCATTGGGTTCGTAGGCAGATCTATTGCCTGGGTTGCTAGATGGGAAACGGACTGGAAGGAACAAGAGTAGAAGGCAGAAGGCCATTGAGGAGGTGATTACAGACGTCCTGGGGGTCACCTGGCAGATGGATCATAGTGGGAGGGCTTGGGGTGTAGTGACAATGTAGAGCCAGCAGGATTTTAGACCTCATTGGAGTAGGTGGAGCGGGAAGAGAAGGAGGGAGGAAAGGAGGGGAGGAGGGAGGGAGGGAGGGGTTAAGCCTCAGTCTCAGGCTTCTGGTGTGAGCCATCAAGTAGAGCAATGGTGAGAGAGGAACATACTTGATGAGGAAAGAGGGCAGGAAGGACCTCAGCTGTGAATATATTGGTTTTCCTGATCGATTAGGACACAGGTCAGTAAACCATGGTCTGTGGGCCAGATCTAGCCCTCCATTTGCCTTCTGTAAACAAAGCTTTATTGGAGCACAGCCACGCTTGTGGCTTTTAGTATCATCTACGGCTGTTCCCATGCTACGACAACAAGGTTGAATAGTTGTTTCAAATATTTATTAGCTGGACCTTTGCAGAGAAAGTTTGCTGAGCCCCTCTTGTAGTAAACCCGAGGAAAAATGCCAAGAGACAGGTGACTATGTGGCTATAAAAATGTTATTCAAACAGATAGGAGCTGTAGAAATGGCTCCACAGTTAAGATCACAGGCTGCCCTACCAGAGGACCCAGGTTCAATTCCCAGCTCACAATATTGTCTGTAATTCAAGTTTCAGAGAATCCAATACCCTCTTCTGACCTCCACAGGCACTGAACACATGTGGTGCACATACATACATACATACATGCATACAAGCAAAACAGCTGTTCACAAATTTAAAGTGTTATTTAAGCAAACAAGTGAACAAAGCATTTCTGTCCCTAACCATGGAAGCGAGAGTCCTCCTGTGTAGAATGGTGGCTTCCTCTTCAGACTGCTATGTCTCATTCCAATGTCGGTGTCCCCAGATTACTTGAGCTTCGGAGTCCTCCAGGGAGTTCATTTTCCTAACAAAGAAAGCCCCAAACCCAACCAACAGCCCCCATCTTTCCAGAACCCATTATCTCCCAAAGGTAAATACCATCCAGGAAGCCCCCTGAGCCTTTGAGACTGGTAATTTCTTGAGCCAGAACTCATGGTTTATCACACTCATTCCCATAGACAGCATCGCTAAGTGAAGCTCATGTTCCATATCTGTCTGTGGCAATCCAAGCATGTCAGGGGCAGCCGTGAAGCAGCTGAGGCCACCAGTAGCTGAGGATGTTGGACATACTCCTCTGGATGGCCCTGCCCAAAGCTGATTGAGGTTTTGCCAGTGAACAAAGGGTTAACGGATGTCCTGTCCCTCCCCCACGTCATACAGAGTCCACAGTCGATTTACGTAGTGCCCCTTTCCTGCTCTCATTTGGAGAATGTATACTACAGGCTTCGCTTTTCATTTCTTTATTTATCAAGAAGCATTTTGAGTGCAGGAAGGTGGTAGACCAGCCAGCAGGCATAATCTCCCTGATTCCAAATCTGATATTCTTGCAAGACACGAATCCGAAAGATTCCATTAAGTATCTCTGGGGTGGGTGACACAGGCTATTATCAAAGATGATTAACTTGGCTTGGGCACTATGGACACAGACAAGTTTGACCAAAAAAACCACAATCTGTTCCTTGCAGAATTTTTTAAACCTCCGCAGGTGTAATAGGATGGTTAAGGGTTGGGATAGCCACTCTAGCTGATAGAGTTTGGGTAAGATAACATTCTCCTTGTTGGGAAAACAGACCTGGGCAATGGTGAATTGTGTTTACAGGCATTCAGCCGGGATGCACCTACGGAGTGCAGGGTTTTCTTGGTAAAGTGGTGGCCGGTGGTCACATAACTTAATGTCCAATCCAGGACGCGTTTAGAGAGAAAGAGAACAGCCTTAAATGTTGCTCCGTTGTTTGTATCAACTTGACAGAGCCTAGAGCTGCCTGAGAAGGAAGTCTCAATCAAAGGATGGCCCAGATCAGATTGGTCTGTGGGGTTAATTGCTGTAGGAAGGTCCAGCCCACTGTAGGTGGCCCCATACCCTGAACAGGCGGTCCTGGTCTGTTTAAGAAAGCTAAGCTGAACCAGAGTCTGTGTGATCCAACAAGCAGAATCCCCCCTCCCCCCCACCACGGTTTTTGTTCTAAGTTCCTGCCTGAGATCTCATCTGGTCTTCCCTCAGTGATGAGCGGTAACTTGAAAGCTGAAATGAACACCTTTTCTCCCCTAAGATGCTTGTTTGATGTGTTTTACACAGCAACAGAAAAGAAGCTAGAATGCCTATGTAGACCTGGAAGAGGCTAAGTCAGCATCCCACAGAGACCTCTGCACATCTGTATTACTGAGACCCAGTTTGCAACAGCCAAGATGGTGGTGTCCATCAGTAGATGAATGGATGCACAGTGTTTGTTCAGCAATCCTGTCTTACTGACCCCAGTGCATGGGCTACAGATGCACAGAGTCGTGTCTAGCATTTTACATGGGCACTGTGGATCCGAACTCAGGTCCTCACGCTTGTGCAGCAAGCACCTCATACACTGAGCCGTATCTCCAGCCCCTTGTTAATTTTCTGTTATTTTCTCTCGGGAAACTAACTCTGTCTTTTATTTCTTATCTATGATGTGTTTTCTGTTTCATTTTTCTTTCATCTATTGACTGTTGCTTAATTTAGTGTTTCTGTTTTTACCTTCTTCACTTGAGTTTTGAATTCATTTGTTTTGCCTTTTTTATCTTCTAATAAAGATATTAAGTAAATGGTATCAATTTCCCATTGTTTCAGTCAGAAGAGGGGGTTGGATCCCCAGGAACCGATGGTTAGAGATGGTTGTGAGTCTCCACGTGGGTGCTGGAAACCTTACCTGAGTCTTCTGTAAGATCAGCAAGAGCTCTTAACCACTGGGCCTGCTTTCCATTTCCCCTTATTCATTTCTCTCTGGTTTACTTGTTCAAGAGATGTGCTAAAATGGCTCACTCTGTTTATGGTTTTAGCCTGGGTTTCTGTTGTTATTTGTTCGTGTAAATGGGCTCTTACATAGCCCAGGCTAGCCTGGAATTCACAATGCTTCTGCCTCAGCCTTCTGAGCACTAGGATTTCAAATGTGTGTCACCAGTGCCAGGTTAGTTTTATGCTTTTAATGGCTTTTAACATTTTATACTCCTATAAATTTATCAATGTTCATAAAAGTTTGTGTCTGCCACTCCTTCATGGATTGGATCATTTGTCAGCAGAAGTATTCCTCGAGGTCTCTTTAATACGTTTTGCTCTGAATTTGTCCTTAATTTGCTATTAATTTTGCCACATTACTCTTCATTTGCCTGCTAACATCTGTTTATTTAAACTGTTCCTGACATTTTATTTGGAGCATGTCTGTTATAAACATTATCGGCTAGGCTCGTTTGTTTTAAATCAGAATATTGACTTTTATCTCTCAGGAAGTCAGCTGAGAGGCTGAGGATCCCTTGTGGCTGGTCTTCATTGTCCGGCTGCCATTTCTAAGACAGTTCCTTATGAACACCATCGTAGTTAGCTCTTTGATCTTTTCAGACTCTAGTTTAATCAAATTCTATTCTCTACCTCTCCCTCTCCCCCTCCCCATCCCCTCCCCTCCCCCTTCCCCTCCCCTTTCTCCTCCCCCTCCCTCTTTCCTCCTCTCTCTCCAGTGGTATGGACTTTCTGCTTTTCCTTCCCTCAATGTTATAAAAGATAGTTAATAAATAAACTTGGCAAAGGGTCAGGGTATAAACGGAGCACGGGAATAGCAATTATGTTTCCATAAACCAACAATAGACAACTCAAAAAGAAACTAAGAAGACTCTCCACAGGCAACAGCACCAGGATAAGGAGATAAGAAGGGGTAACTTTAGGCAAGGAAGTGAAAGATTCAACAATGGAAAGCTATAGAACACAGCTGAAAGGGAGTAGAGACCTGCACAGTGAAGGCCATGCTGCCCTGTGTGTGGCCATTAGAAGATAGCGTGGATGCCCAACTTGTTCACTGCGGATCCTGTCAGATTCCCACTGACCCTTTGCTCTGGTTTGCTTTCTGTCACTGTGATAAACACCAGGACCAAAAGCCACCTGGGGAGGAAAGAGTTTATTTGGCTTACACTTTCCCGGTTACAATGTATTGCTGAGGAAACCCAGGTGGGACTCAAGCAGGAACAAGAGCAGAAAGTGTGGAGGAGGCTGCTTACCTGTGTGCTCCCTCTGGCTCGAGCTCAGTTTGCTTTCTCGTGCAATCCAGGACACCTGCCTAGGGGTGGCACCGCCCATAGTGGGCTGGTTCTTCCCACATCAATCATCAAGACAACCCCACCACAGACATGGTCACAGGCCAATCTAATCTGGGCAATCCCTCATTTGAGACCGCCTCTTCCGGAGTAGCTGTTAGCTGTGTCAAGGTGACAGTTAAAACAAGCCAGGACACTTTTATTGCAGAAATGAAAAAAAAAATATGAGTCTGAAAATTCATGTGGTATTGCAAAGGGTTCTGGGTAACACCAGTAATCTTGAAAGAGGGACACGGTACAGGACTCACAGCTGCTAATTTCTCTAAGCACAAATAACACAGTCTTTGGATAAGGACATGTAGATCAATGTAATAAACTTCATAGTCCAAGGCTAAACTCATATATCCGTGGGCCTCTGCCTGGACCATTTATAAGGAAAGAACCGTCTCTTCACCAAATGATGTCATGACAAACACGTGAACAGTCACATGCAAAACAGCCATGTAGGACTCTATCTCCTGCTGCATACAATGATGCAACTGTGGATCAGGGCTGTGGATTCCTGAATACGATATCCTGAATACAGATCCTGAATATGAAACAAAAAAATTATCAAAATTAAATTGGAATGACTCTCTTTCAGTGCTTTGTCCCAACTAAAACAGGGACAAAGGGCGGGAATAGACAGTTCTCTAACGTTCAGACGGCCAAGAAACACATGCAAAGGTAATGTCATTAGTCTTTAGAAAACTACAAATCAAAGCCACAAGAGGTTGTTACTTCATACCACGAAGATGATTATCACAAAAATATTGAAAATCTTGGTGCTGAAGATGTGGGGACATTGGAACTGTCACATATTGTCAGCAGAACCATGAAGATAAGCAGCCACTATGGAAAGGTCCTTGACCGTTTCTCAAAAGTCAAACAGAATTACCACATGACCTAGCAATTCCACTCCTGTGTATGTATGAAGAAAAAAACCTGAAAAATAAATAAATGTATGTATACATTTATTAGTGGTTACTCAACTCACAGCAGCCAAAGTTAGAAGGAGATTTAATGTTCATCAGTGGATGAATGAACAAATTGCAGCACATCCATATATTGGAATGTTTTATGACCATGAAAAGAAATAAGGCTCTGATTTATGTCACAAGTCTCAAAATGCTTCTATTTTAAATGAACATTATGTAAACTTTATCCTAAGTAGAATATAGATGAGCATCCAAAACATAATGCAAAGTAAAAGAAGTCAGATTCAGTTTACTTACAAACAGCCAGACTAGGTAAATTCTTAGAGGCAGAGTGATGTTGGTGGACACCGATGGTTGAGGAGCCAAGGGAAGCAGGTAGAGTTTGCCTAATAGAAATGGAGTCTCATTTTGAGATGATGAAAACATTTGAGAACCAGACATAGCTGGCATGGTACCTCGCTGTGTTGTACCTGTGACTGCTGAACATTATCTGGTGTCTCAGCAAATTTTAGTCATTGTAGCAAATATATTTAAGCCTCCATTTCCTTGCCGTCTAAATGACACCTGGGTGTCAGGGACCTCTTCCAAAAAAGTCTGGATTGCTCCTCTCGGTCTGTCTTAATCTAAAGCTACACTTCCATCTCAGCAAGCTTTGCTGGACAGCCACTAAGTTAGAATGACAGACAGGACAGCCACCAAGTTAGGTTGTCAGACTAGACAGCCAGCAAGTTAGATTGACAGACTGGACAGTCATCAAGTTAGATTGACAGACTGGACAGCCATCAAGTTAGATTGACAGACTGGACAGCCATCAAGTTAGATTGACATACTGGACAGCTGTCGAGTTAGATTGACAGATTGACTGACAGCCATCTAGTTAGACTGGCAGACACTGTGGTGGCTTTCAGCTCCATGCTGTGACTAGAATCTCTTGGGTCCGAGTTTCATCCTGAGGCTCTAACTTTGAGGATCTTTCCAGAAAGTTTGGCTTAAGACAGTGCTTAATGACAGAACTTGGCATTCCCTCTTATGGTGGGGACTGAGCTTAGGCTGAGAATTGGGTGGACTTTGTAAGCTGATTGCTGACAGCCCTCGGATATAGTTCCTCCCCGGGTAGCTTCGCCAGCCCGGAAGCCTGTCCATCATGCCCTCCCCACCTCCAGCCTGTGATGCCTTCAGTCGGGGGTTCTGGGTTTTCTGTTCATGACTCCTTGCACTCAAGACCTCTTTCCACAGTCCCCATTATATATGTGTATAAAATGTGTGCACAAATCAAAGTAACTGATAGTAAAATACTAAGTAATTTATTTTAAAACAGTCCACTTAATAGTATTATTTATTAAAGACAAAGGAAAATTGCATATTGATGAGATGGATGCATGTATCTATTTCTAGAGAAGAACTGGGTCCTGACTGAATAGCTGATAGTGCAGGACACAGACCGTCTTCAGGGTTTGTTGGAGTGGATGGTTGTTTTGCTGAGGATACACTTTACATAAACCAAACAGCAAACAGCAGAAGTGTGTTTAGGGCCATTTCAGAGACTGTTGGAAACTAATACATGGAATGTGTGCTTGAAGAGGACCTTGGGACCCCACCCCTTTCCTTCTTTCCTGTTTCTTGGCCACCGTGAGGTTAGAAATGTTCCTTCACCAGGTATTCCCCACCACGAGGTCCTACCATTCCACCAGCCCAGTGAACATGTACTGAAATCATAGCTAAAATAGAATCTTAGCCTCTTTAAAGGAAAAAAAGACAAAAAGAAAATAAATTGTTAGAAATTCTTCCCTAATTCCAAGTCAAATTCACTAAACATTGTTTTAAATTCAAGTCAGTAACTCAAATAATAATTTTTAAAGTCAAACTTTCTGACACAATATAATCCAAAATACACTAGTTTGATGCTTACATGCTGAGAAACACTGAAAGTTCCTGTTTTCCAGAAACTGTGATGTTTCTGTAGGGACAGAAGACTGTAGAATGAGAGTGCCCATAATTCATCGCTCACAGTGGTCCTGGAGGTTCTGAGGTGATTTCAGCAGACGTCATTGGTGTTGCTGGTTTGCACACAGTACAAAGCGCACGGATTGTGCGCTCAGAACCAAGATTTCAGTGAAGCCGTGCCCTGCAACACGGGTGCCAGCTGCTGGAGACATCTAAGATTTGCCATGCATTTGATTCCCAGCTAATTTTTAGGGCTTGCCCAGTCAGAATCTTTTTATTATTGCCAAGTGTTTCCAGATAAGGGTTTATGACCCACAATTTAAGAATCTAGGCTTTGGGGCTAGGCGTATAGCTCAGTTGATAGAATGTTTGCTTGGTATACCTGCATCTCTGGGTTCTACCCCCAGTGCTACATAAACAGGGCATGGAGGTGCATGCCTGCAATCCTAACACACTAGGAAATCCAAAGTCACCCTTAGCTGTATGCTAAAGTCAAGGCTATGTGAGATCCTTATATAATAACACAAAACATAATAAAGTAAGATACAATGCTAGGCGTTAGGACCTCTCTTCCCAGAGATCCAGGGGTGATCAGCTCTCCTCTGGCCCAATAGCTAGCCCCAGGTCACTCAAATGGGCCCACACTTTTCTCTCCCTTGATCTGGGACATGAAAAATACATCTGATGCCTTCCTTCTGTGTGTCTCAGAACCATTAGGACTCTTGGCACCTTGAAGCCACCCTCTGGATTTTCATGAACCCCACCCCCGTGGTGAGGACCAGAGTAGGCATGATCTCTTGCACAGTAGGGTCGGGAATAGCATCTATGAGTCTTCTAACCCAGTGTGGGGGATGCTGACGTCACACTCCCAAGGCCTGAGTCAGAGACTCTGGCTACGAGACACTTCTCAGGCTCTGCGCTCTGCCTTCCCTGTCTGAAGAACAAAGGTGACAGACACGCCTTTTCAGAACAGACAAGTTTAAGGGGAGAATGTACAGAAATGCCAGATGCTGAGACAGGCACACAGTGGGGACTCAGTATAGATCAGCCCCAGGACAGGCAGGCTTGTGCTCAGGTGTCGGGGCTCTGGCTATGCCCCAAAGAGGCAAGTGTGTGTTTGCATGCTTATTTTTAAGTGTGCTAATTTCTTCTTTAGAGGAATTATCATAATCGTGTTATTTCAATATTTTGATACAACACATGCTTAGTTTTCTCAAAGGCTTCTGGCTGATTGGGTGTGTTCCAGAGCCTTGGGGTTCTGGCTTGGATTTAAAAGAACGGACTTTGGTGGTCATTTGGGATTTGTTGGCATCCTGCCCTGTGTCAGCACCTGTTCTGGATGCTGGAGGACAGAAAGAGGGGTAACGTTTAATAGCATGAGACACAGGTAGCCAAGGGACAGTAGTCTGCCCTACTATCTGTAGGAGGGACAGATACAGAAACACCTGGGTGAGGCTTGAATCTAGAGCCTGGAGTGGTCCGTTTTTGTGACCTTGTTCATTGCATTGTAACTGAGTTCTTTCTAGGTGCCAATCACTGTACTAGGTACTGGGCACGAAACAGACTTACCTCCAGCCTTCATGGAGCCCGGGGCTTTGTGGGAGGAATATGCAAGCCAAAGGTAAAGATGAACCACAAACAGCTATAGGAGGTACTGAGTGCCATGAGAGACTTGCGATGGGTGGGGCTGGGAGGTGTCTTTGCAGAGGATGGACGGGACAGTGGAGAAGGGCTCTAGGAGGAAGTGACTCTGGCCTTTGCATTCTGGAGTGATGCGACACCCGTGGTTGATTCCATCCAGACGCTTGGCTCCCAACCCATCTTGGTGGTGAGGCTGAAGACAAGCTAACTCATGGTACATGGACCTGGGACACAGACATTAAAGAATACACCAGTGAGAATGCTGAGCCAGTGAGAAACTGGCATCTGTTCTGTGTCCTTGGAAAGGTCCCTTAATGCCCCGGAATCCCAGGAAGAGCAGCGAGAGTGGCAGTCCTGAGCTGGCAACGACCAGACCATGGGAGGACTTACAGCATCATGTTTGAGACTAAGATCTTGAACCCAAAGACCATGGGGTTCCTGAATGGGTACCTGAAGGATTCTAAGCCAGCATAGCCACACGTCCGGGGAGCATTGCTAATGATGGGAAAGGTACTGAGCCAGCCTAGACAGAGGGTAAGGACAATGTGACATGATGGAGTTTTACTCAGACATGAGGAAGGAAGCCATGTCATTCTCAGGGAAAAAATAGGAACTGGAGCTCCCGGTGTTCAGTGTCCAGACTCAGGCAGCTATCACTTGCTTTCTCTCATATGCGAAATTTAGATTTAAATACATATACATCCACATATATGTGTAGCATGAAAGTGGAAGTGGGGCTAAACTGGGAAAGGAAAAGAATCCGTTATGTGCCGAGCACCGTGCCCCCATGTCTGTCTGTACTCTGTGCACTAGAACCCAGTTCGCGAGCTTCGGGCAAGGGGCTGGAGGTTGAGAATACACACACAGACAAACCGACACACGCAAAGACAGACCGACACACGAACCTCCAAACACTGGTTCAGAAAGCCCTCTTTATTAACACCGTGTAGGCTTAAATACCCTGCAGTCAATGGCCAACAGGTGATAATGATAATCCCATCCTCTGATCCTCTAAACTAGGCACAGTTTCTAGTGACTTTAATTAGAAGGTTCTAGGAGGAAAGAACAGCTGAAGGCCAGGACTCATTAATCCCAACAGTTATGTACGTGGTACACCTCTGTGAAAATGTCGGAACTGAACCCGTGATTCTGTGCAGTGAAACGTTAGCAATAGTGATAAAGCCAGGACAGCTGTCCGAGCACGCGCAGCACGAGCGACTCAGTGGGATGATTCTCTGTCTCTTCATTCATTCATTCATTCATTCATTCATTCTTTGTCTTTTACACCCTGCCTCCCAATCCCACCCATCTCCTGCCTTACCCCAAAATAAAACAAAATAAAATTTAAGAGAAAAAGTGGGGGAAAGAAAGAAAGAAAAAAAGAAAGAAAGAAAGAAGGAGAGAGGGAAGGAGGAAGGTTGGGAGGGAGGGAAAATCTTGTCTTGGAAGCTCAGTGTGACACAGTAAGTCACACAGTAAGCCCTTTATCCATATATTTTTACATGCAGGCATTTATTGAAAAGAATCACTGGTACAGTTCAAGGCCCCGGTCTCTGCTGCACCATCGATGCTGGGCCCTCACTGGGACTCTTCCTGGACATCCTGTTGGGCCCTGTGTCGTAGAGATCCTGTAGCCCTGAATCTAGAAGACTGTACTCCTCCCCTGTGCTCCAGCAGATCACAAATGGGGTGGATGTTGGGCTGGGCCAACATCTAACCCTGGTCCTGGGACTGGGTAGCTGTAGGGCTGGTCAGCCTGCCAGCTTTGCCCTGTCTTCGCCACCAGGATGGGCTCATCAGCATTACCCTGGCTAGCTCACCCTTTGCAGTGATGAGCAAGGGGCGGGGCCAGTTCTCCTGCTTTCACATCCCCAGGGTTGCATCTCCCACACCTGCACCATCAGGGTGAGCGCTACCGTGTTGCCCAGCTGTGGAGTAGGAGCTACTCTCCCAGGTGCTGCAGCTGATGCAAGGACAGCTCTCCCATGTCCCCTGCCGATGCTGCCACAAGACAGATGAATAATGGGGACAGCTCTCCCATGGTCACAGCTTTGGTTCTGGTTCACCCACACCTCCATGGACAGGGCTGACTCTACTGTGATACCCAGGGGAGGTGTGAGTCCTAGGAGGGAATCTTTCCTTCACCCGTGCCACCACATGGTAGGTGAGGGGCATGGTCAGCTCTCCCATTCCCCCACTCTCAGGGCCAGCTCACCCATGCCCCTGTGAACAGGCTCAGCTCTATTTGCAGCCCGGGAGAGGCAGAGAATCCTTTCTCCTGAGTGCTTCAGTCAATGAGGGGCAGGACCAGTTCTCCCCAGTGTTGCAGCCAGTGAGGGGCGGGGCCAACTCTGCACAGTCTTATCCTCTCTGCCTTTGGTGGTACCAGAAGCCACGGACATCAGCAGAGCCTGGAGCTGCATCAGAGCCTGAACCCGGACATGCCCCCAGCAGAAGCCCAGGCCCAGACATCCCTGTGGACCTGGGTGGCAATGAAGCCACCCTCCTCACCCATTCCTCATCTCTTTTACCTTTTCAGTTATGCCTCTGTCCACAGGACATAAACTATTCTGTCTCTCTCTGTCCCTTATCACTCCATACATTTGCTCACCATAGTAGTACCCATCTGCCCGTGGCCGCAAGGTGCCAGGAGGGCCAGCGTTTTCTTCTTGGGACCTGGGACTCACTGCCCCAGGCCCAAGTGTGGGTCTCCTTGTCCGGCTTAGACCATCGTGGCTCATAGCAGGACCACTCTGAACACAACAAGATCATAATAGTGCCCAGTGTCGCCCAGTGGGTTCCTGGTTGGTGCAGAGGTGTTGCTGGGGTCCTCCAAGCCCGGCTAGATAGAAAGCCCGGGATGCTGGCTGCAATCTGTTGAGTTCCACTGCCCCACTGCATGGTGTGGGGGCCGGGACATGATGATTCTTTTTAGAGATGATTCTGGTTACAAGAAGGGGTGTAGGGATAGGAGAGAGCTGTGGGAGACCAGGAGGAGGCTGTCGTCATTGTCCAGGGTGGGGTGGACTATGTAGAGTTAACGTATTTTGGAGTAGTTGTATTGGAACTGAGAGGTGAGTGAAGGGGAGCATTGGGTTTGTGCTTGGAGGGTGACGTCATCTGATGAAGTCAGAGAATACGGGTGAGTGCAAGGTAGAAGAAGGGGGCGATGAGTGGGTATTGAGATGTCCCGCTGTGGTGCTTGGGTGAGCAACCAAGAACGTGACCCCTACAGGGCTTTGAACACGAGGGTTGTTGGGGCATCCGGAAGGGAGTATAAGGGAGAAAGAGAGGAGAGCTCAGGGCTGACCAAGACAAACTCCAACCTGAGAAGAAAGCCAAGGGAAGTCAGCAGTTAGGTATGGCCACCTCTTCCAGATCTATCTGTGTGGTAACTCCACAATAGGCCTGTAGAGGGAGCCAGTGAGCAAGAAGTGATGTTCATTCTGGAACATAAGGAACATGCCATGTGCCCCTGCTGTCATAGCTCTACCCACACCTCCCTATACACACGACTTCGTCCATCAATACATGAGAAAAGGCAAGTGCTAGACTTCAGGGGATAGCTATCTATCTAACTGCTCAGTCTGCATGCTGGATTCACAGAGCAATACAGAATGACAAACCATGTCCTTCTTCCCTCTGGGAGAGAATCTAGGACATCACACCTCTCCAGTCTCACATACTCCTGTGGCTCAGGCCTTCCATTCTTTGCACACACGTGTTAATGAAGTTTTCTCCTATTCACAAATACCTCTGGTGTCTTTCATCGCTTCTGGGGAGACTGTGACTGCCTGAAGCCTCCAGTCCCTAGGTCATCTGCTTACCCTACTTGACCATTCTCCTCTGGACCAAGTCCCGCTCCGTAAAGTGGGTGGCCGAGGGAGGGTGGTTCTCAGTTGACCATGGGCCAGATCTGCTGGAAAATCAGGAGTAGATTCAAGGAAACCCGCTCTCCAGGAGTCCAGGCTCTTGTCTGCAGACTCTTCAGCGAGAGGAAGAGTCACTGAGGAGTGGAGCAGGACCTGAGTCAGGAGGTCGCTAGGCCTTCTGCCTCGTATGGTGGTCCTCTCTTTGTCAAGGGCACTGTTTCCACTGCTGCTGTTACTGATGCTATCGAATGTGTTCTGAGAATTTGAGGCACTGACCCCACCCCGTCCCTCTGATGTTTTCAGACCTACAGCAGCCAGAGCGAGAGCAATGAAGACTATGAGATTCCTCCTATAACGCCTCCCAACCTCCCTGAGCCATCCCTCCTGCACCTGGGGGACCACGAAGCCGGCTACCACTCGCTGTGCCACGGCCTTGCGCCCAACGGGCTGCTCCCTGCCTACTCATACCAAGCTATGGACCTCCCAGCCATCATGGTGTCCAACATGCTGGCCCAGGATAGCCACCTGCTGTCTGGACAGCTGCCCACGGTGAGTCCATCTCCCACATGGGCCCCACGGCTCCAGCAAGGGTGGGTTTGAGGGGAGCAAGTGGCAGGGCTGAGCTGAGGAGCCCTGATCCTGTGCATGGATTGAGGTTTGCTGGCTAAATTCGGAGAATCTGCAGAGTGTGGGAGTGCATGGAAGGAAACTGTTCCTTCTACAGCTCTGTTCGTGGCAACTTGGGACTGATTTTATTGGTTGTTGATAGTATAACCTTAATTTTATTTCTAGCAGATTTATTGAGATATATGCATGCCATCAATTCCCAAACATAGAGTGGGTAACTATGTCTTCCTCTCCCCACACCTCACACACACTGGAAGAGGCTTCAGTCCTACAAGTAGTGTTTATTGCAATCCCAGCGCTGGGATGACAAGCGCATGCCACCGCGCTTAGGTCCTCGTGTTTGCAAGGCAAGCACTTTACCAACTGTGCTACCTTTCCAGGCCAGTGCAGCCTGGGGACTAACGGTAAGAGCACCCATTCCCGCTTGTCTACTTTGCCAAATAATGGCTGGGGCTCTACCTACTTCATCTCAAACACGGTGATAGGTCTTGATGGCCGATGCTGTGATTCAAAGACAAGGAAAGAGTCCCTGGGCTCCAAAGTCCAACAGTCTTTACTAACTGTGGCAGCCCAGGGTAGGGGCCTGTGGGGACCATGTCGCTCCTCATCCCTGTACCATGGCTCTCATTGCCTGGCTCTGCCCTGCCTTGTGTTATAGGAAATCCCCAGCAAAGGTACCCAGAGTAGTGAGGATGTGTTAGGAAATGAGCTGAGAAAATGGCAGGGGCGGACCAGATGGAGGCCACGTGACTGTGGAATCTGAACCAGTCACCCACTTGGAAGAGGAAACTGGGCTACTGCGTTGTTGAGAGGGACAGAAGATCAGGATTCCTGGAGAGCAGAGCACACGTTTCCATTGAGTTATTAATTAATTATTGACAAGGTCTCACTGTGCAGTTTACTCTGGCCTTGAACTCACGACCTGCTTGCCTCTGCTTACATCAGGCTGACAACCAGGCCTATGAGGAAAGTTTCAGGCTCATGGGAGACCCTGTCCAAAAAACCAAGTGGGCAGTACCTGTAGTTGCCTCCTGGCCTTCACACATACGTACTGTGACCAGTCTCGCAGCAGCCTTCCCGAGCTTCCCGACCACAACAGCTCCGGTCCTTACAAGGCCCGCTGTCAGTCGATCACAGACCACCCCTGACTCCCCTTGGAAATAAACGATCGCTTACACAAGCACCGTGCGAACCAGTCCTTTGCAGCTTTCCTTACAACTGGCACATGTTTAGTATGCGTCTCAAATGCACGGTCTCAGCTCTCCATTAGTCTAGAACTGCGGGGGTTCATTCGATTTTATATCCCCTCCTTACTTAATGAGAGCTAAGCCAGACCTTGTTACCCAGGGCAGATCCCCCCACACACACACCGAAGGGGAAAGCCATGTACGAGCGATGCGCTGGGGTAGGATGGCTAGAAGGCAAGCGGCCTCGACAACAAACAGAACTTCTGAATTTGGGAGTACTGCGAGCACCAAGTGTGTGTGGGTGTGCCATGCCGGCTGCGTGGGTGGGTGGGTGGGTGTGCCACGCCGGCTGCGTGGGTGGGTGGGTGTGCCACGCCGGCTGTGCGTGTGAAGCAAGGATTATGGAAGCACCTGCTGGGTGTCAAGCAGCATGCAGAGGGATTTGTAAATGTTTTCTCACACTACGCTCCTCTCCACTGAGAGAGGCAGGGAGGGCCACTCCACTGAGTGATGTGGAGGGCTGGAGGCTTCTGCTTCCCATGGCTGCTCTAGCAAATCCCCACAAAGCGGCGGCTCAAACGCACCAGAGATCCAACTACTCACAGCCCCAAAGGTCCAAAACCAGTAACTCAAGTCGAAATCAAGGTTCTGGGAATCTGTGCTTGCACAGGAGATTCTGGGGCGTCTGTCTTTACCTCTTCTAGCTTCCAGAGCAGTGGTTCTCAACGTTCCCAATGCCGCGGCCCTTCAGTACAGCTCCTCATGGCATGGGGACCCCCAGCCACAAAATTATTTCACTACTACTTCATGACTGTAATTTTGCTACTGTTATGAATTATAATTTAAATATCTGATATGAGACCAGGGACATGACCCACAGGTTAAGAACCATTGTTCTAGAGGCTTCCCTGGCTTGTGGTTCTGTTTCTCCCTGGTCTCTGGCTTCTCTTTTATTAATGATAGCTCCCTGCCCTTCTCATATGGACACTTACGAGGGACTGTAGGTCTAATCTAGAATTAGACCAACGTTGTGGGCCTGAGCCTGAACTTCGTCTGTAAAGGCCACTTGCTCTTGTGACATTTACAGGCCCACGGACTACGGCTTAGTATCTTTTCTTTCTGAGTGTGTGCACGCATGTGCCACGGCACACCTGTGAAGGTCGGAGGACTCTCTTTCCTCCATGTGGGTTCCAGGGGTCAAACTCCAGCTGTCAGACTTGGCAGCAAGCGCCTTTACCCTCTGAGCCCTCTCGCTGGGCTGTGATTTAATATCTCTAGTAGGGTGTGGCACTTTCCCACCTGCCCTGCCAACTGATCTTCTTGAACAGCTTCTGGGTGCCAGGCTTGGCTACAGGCTTTGTGGTCTCGGGGACTCCTGTACCTAGACCAGATGTAAGCAGAGAGAGGATCAAGAGTCTGGGATGAAGTTCAGATGTGGTATTGTCCCCCGAAAGCCGATATGAAAGGCTCAGACCCCAGGATGATGATACTGTGAGCCTTTAAGAGGACGAAACTAGTGGAAGGCCCTTAGGGACAAAGGGATCGTGGTATTCTGGTCTCTTTTCTCTCTGGTTTCAGATGTGGCCCTTCACTTCTATGTTCCCATCATGCTGTGCTACCCTCAACAGGGGCCCAAAGCCATGTGTTCCCTCCACCGAGTCAAAACAATCCTTGGTTAATCCTGTGAGTCGACCCAGGGATGTTGTTATAGTTCTGGAAAGCCAACAGATGCAGTCTGCTTCTCAAACAATGTTGTAGATGTTCAGCTAGTCGGTGGGGTCTGTGTGCCTGGAATAGACATTTGAGTCGGACCGGGGAGGCAACAGCTTTGTATCTGGGAGCACTGGCCTTCGTGGGGTGGGAACATGATAATAGACAATTTCTGCGGAGTACCAAGACCCCAGGACCTCAGCGGCCTCGTCTGTCCAAGGCCATCGTTAGCAATACTGACTGTGGCTTGGCCAGTGGTGGAGCCGCAGTGCAACACAGGATAGCAGATGATTCTGTAAACTACCTTGTCCCTCACATGCGACGTGACAGTTGGGCAGGAGGCAGACCCGTAGGCTGTCTTTGTGAGTGAAAATGCCACCAACTCTCAAGCCGAACTTCCAGAAGTCACACCTTCCAAGTCCTTCCAACCACCTCCCGCTTCAACCAGAGGATGAAGGATTGCACAGCCAGGCTCCAGGAGTACCGAGGATGCCTGGATGTCAGGTGTTGTTCCCAGGAATGCCATCTCTACATGAGCAGGTGAGACTTTGCTCTTTGGAAGCCATTTCATCAGTGCCAAGACCTCCGTAGTGCTGACTCCAGAGGCCACCAATGCCTTCTGGTCCCCTGCTTGATTAAGTCTCACAGGCATGTGGAGGCAGCTCCTCTCCTGATGCCGCCACTGGGGATTATGAACGATGCTGGAACCAGACCCCTTTGCAAAATTAAATATGCTCACGGCTTTCCCCCTCAACTTCCATGTCTTAACTGATTAAACATTCATTTCCAAGACAAAAAGAGTCAATTTAGTATGAAAGATATATTTTGCCAGTTTAATTTAAAGCACGGTACCTCCGTCTGACCTCTATTTTCATAACTCGATAATTTTATCCTATGTTGATTGTTTCATTTTGAGAGAGATATTGTATTTATAAATCAGCCTCTAAAATGCTCGCAGAAACTCAGAGAGTGGAATTTATGGAGCTCTTCGTGGAGTCTGAGATCACTTCTGGAATCCTCTGGGAAACAGTTCAGGGTCTCTGAGTACTGAGGGGAAGGAGTGTGCCCGGAAGGGGTGGGGCTTCATCTCTACCACAAAGGAAAACCCTGCCTTCGGGGAACCAGAGATACCCCAGGGGTGAGGGAAAGACTTCGGCAGGTGGAAGCAGACTCACCATGCTTCCTCACCACCACAGTGGTGGTCAGGAATCTGGGATCCTGAGCCCTTTGGTCCTCTGAAGTGGTATGGTCTCATCCTAGTCCGCAGTGCGGGAGCAGGACAGAGATCACGCAAACATTCTCCTCCCATCTTTGAGGACTCTGGTTGTGCGCTTAGATGTGTGAAGGCTGAAGGTGGATGCTTAGTGTCTTTCTTAATCACTCTCCATCTTATCTTTAAATTATCTATTTAGCTCTGTCCTGTGGCAAATTGCTACAACCCTTAATAGCATAAAGCAATTCATTTTAATTATCTCCCAATGATTCCTGAGTCAGCTGAACTGCCTCTTGTGATTTCTGGGGTCAGGTAGCCATTTGCCTGGGCCCAGTGTCTAGGATAGTCTTACTTCAGCCCCTGGCTTGTGTCCCTGGGAACCAGCTGAGGTATCTTAGCTATGAGAAGCCTGAGAAAGGGTGGCCCTAGGGTGCAAACTTTCAAACTTCTTATCAGTTCCTAATCCTTTGACCAAAGCCAGTCACATGACTAACCCGAGAGTAAAGCAATAGAGTGCTAAACCCACCTCGCCGAGAGAGAAATGGCAGAGCCATACAGAAGGAAAGGGCTCAAGAGACAGGATGGTGGCCATTTCTGTAACCTGTAGCTTTAACTGTCAACTTTACCCAACCTGGAGGAGAGCTTCGACTGGAGAAATGTCTAGATCAGGTTGGACTGTGCATGGCTATAGGGGATCGAATTGATTGTAGATTGATGTAAGAAGACCTGACCCACTGTGGGTGGCACCATCCCCTGTTGTGCAAGCAGGCAGTGTGCTTGCGTTCACTTCTTCCTGGTTTAGCTGTGGCCGCGGTGGGAGGAGCTGCTTGAGTGTCTGCTTTGACTTCCCCCAAATGATATTCTGTAGCCCAGAATAACCACACAAACCCCCTTTTCCCTAAAATATTTTTTAAAGCGTTTCCCTGATTAGTTTTTGTATCACCACCTTGATACAAGATTAGGTCATTTGAGAAGAAGGTATCTCAACTGAGAAAGAGGCACCCCCAGATTGGCCTACAGGGAAGCCAGTGGGGCATTTTCTTGGTGATGGATGTGGGAAGCCCCACTGTGGTGGTGCCATCCCTCAGCAGGTTGTCCTGGACATTATAAGAAAACAGACTAATGAGCCATAAGGAGCAAGCCAGTAAGAAGCTCCCCTTCGTGGCCTCTGCTTCAGTTCCTGCCTCCAGGTTCCTGCCTTGAGTCCCTGCCCCTGGATGACGGACTATAAGCTGTAGGTGAAACAAACCCTTTCTTCACCAAGTTACTTTTGATTGTGGTGTCTTATCACCGTAGAATAAACCTTAACTAAGACAAATTATCTATCTATCTATCTATCTATCTATCTATCTATCTATCTATCTATCTGTCTATCTTGTTTGGTGTGTGTGACTGTCTGTCTGTCTGTCCTTCAGAGGACAACTTGAGGGAATCAATTCCCTCTCCTTCCACCATGTGGAACTGGGGATCAAAGTCAGGTCAGAAAGCTTGGCAGCCAGCTCCTATAGCCACTGAGCCATCTTGCTGGCCCCACCCCCAGAGTTGCTTTTGTTGGGAAATTTTTTTATCACGCGGCAATAGAAATAAAAGTAGGACACTTATTGTTTTGCATCTCTGGGTGTTTTTTTGTTTGTTTTGCTTTGCTTTCTTGATTTTTGGTACCTTCCAAAAGTCACAGTCGTGGGCCCTGTGCTCAGGTTGACCTCAGTTCAGAACCCATCTCCCACGCTTGTTTCCAGCACTCTGTGACTGAGAGCAAGGTGTTCATCGTCCTGTGCTTCAGTTTCTTCCTCTGTACCATGGAGGTCAGGCACTTGCCCTGTAGGAAGAAAGTCTGTGACTGGAGGAATCTAAGTGGCACACAGCAGGTCCAACCTCAGTAACTTCCTGTAGTTAGTAAAGTGTTCTACTCATTGACTAGGTGTGACTAGACTCTTTCTTCTCTAAGTTCGGTCAGCCTGACCTGCTGGGTGTAAGCCTTGCTGTAGCAAGTTTCCAGTCTGTTCGCCAACGCAAATCAACAAGATGGGCGGTTGGAAAAGCACGTGGGATGCCCTGATGGCTGGAGATGGGGTGGGAGGAGTCAGGGTTGTGGGAGGGAGCATATCTATTATGGCGGGATGTCCTGATGCCATTCGGGCCTTGGCGTTTAAAACCAACATCAGTGACAGCTCTACCTCTAGTTAAAAGAACAAGGGCCCAAGAAACAACCCGTCTTAGCTCCATGACCAGGTTGGGGGGGGGGGCATCCATCACAGGAAAAACAGAGGGAGCCATGTTTTCTTCCAAGGAATGGGAGAAAGACAAATTTCCAAAATGGACTCTGGAAGGACAGAAATGGGGGCACTCAGAGGCCCCCAAATATTCTTGGCATGCGCTGGAGTCCGGGTGCAATTCTTTCCCCCATTTTTCAGAAGCCGTAAGCCAAAGAAATGTGTCTTTTTATATTTTATAAAACTCAGGGAAAAAAATGGCTTTAAACAGCTTTTACTCCCCTGCTATAATTATTTATTTTCACACACTCCTGCAGGGGACTGCTCCGTCTTCTTATCCCGGACTCCTTTTGCTCATAAATGAACCATCACTTCAATAAATCATTATGAAAACAGAGACTAACACCAGCTCTGAGAGGTTGAAAGATTTATGTAACACATTTATGTCTCCCATTTTCTCATTCTGGTTCTCCGCTGCAAAAGCTAAGCTAATAAAAGCTGCTATTAATATTTCTTGTTGCCTAGCAACCCTAGAGCGGGAGTAATAGCTTGGGCTAGAAAAATAGATGACCGATAAGGAAAAATTCAATTCTTTTATTATCTCAGGGGAAATGCCCTTTTACTGGCACATTGTGATGTACGAGTGTGAAGTTGAACACAAAAGATTGGTGTGTGAGTGTGTGTGAGTGTGTGTGAGTGTGTGTTTCTATTTTTAATGCACATCACTTTACCCCCACTAACTCTTTCTGAGCACTTTTGTTTTCTCTTGCGCCCTCCGCCATCCCATCCCTCATGCTTAATTTAGCAACTAGAGTAGTTAAGAAGCTGTCAGCGTTTCTTTTTTTAGTTTAAAAATGGTTTCTGCGAAGGTTTACAACTCGGTCATAAAAATTCACTCCCCGTTAGGGCTCAGGGCAGCGATAAGCCAGCACGCAGCCGGGTTCTCCACGAATGGATCACATTTGTTGAGAGATAAGATTCATGGATTTTTTTTTTTTCTGAGAAGGAAGGTCAGAGCAGAATCAAGCGTGTTCTTCGCGGTGTCGAAGTTTTCTTTGGAATCCAGGGACGCCGTCTCTTCTAGGAACAGTCTGCTCTGAAGTCTGGGGGTGTGCTGAGTGAGGACAAGGTTGGGGCACAGTCATTTACTGAGCACCTGCTGTGTAAAGTTTGGGTCCATTGCCTCGCCCAACATCTGTCGGATGTAGAAAGGGAGGCTTAGGCAGGGTGAGGGTAGCAGTGTGTGCCATGAAGTCCTCATATGTGTCTCAAGTGTAGGCTTTCCCAACCTCGAGCCCACTGACGTGTTGGGCAGCACAGATCTCCGCTGCGGAGGGCTGTCCCGTGTACAGCATGATGGCTCTCGGCTGCCCTGGCTGCACTCACTGTGCCCAGGGTCCAGGACCTCCCTCCTCCTCAAAGGCAAAAGCAGGCAGTCTCTCCAGGACCAGGGAGGTAACTCAGTCAAACCGTAGAGCACTTGTCTCGCAAGTGTGAGAACGCGAATGTGAGTCCAAGAACCCCTCGTTTGAAAAGTCAGGTATAGTGCTATGCACGTATAATCCCAGTGCTGGGGCAACAGAGACAGGCAGGTTCCTGGGGTTCACTGGCCAGGCAGACTAGTCTGCTTACTGAGCTTCAAGTTTGGGGGGACCCTGTATCAAAAATCAGAGGTGTGTGGCCTCTGAAGAACGGTTTGTGAGAGTCTCCTCCAACCTCCATTCATGCATGTCTGTATATCAGTGTGTGTGTATATCTGTTTAGACATGCACACACCCACAGACAGACAGACAGATGCCCATGCACACACGTGCACATACACACGACGTGTGCACGTTCACACACACACACTCTGTTTCTACACATTACTAGAAGTCCCTTGGGGGAACTATTAGGCACAGTTCCCTGTGCTCAGAAGACTTCTCTATGCTCTATGGTTGAGAAAGGCAAATGTGTCAGTCAGTCATGCAGCACAAGGGAATGCCACAGAGCTCAGACGTCAGGACAAATGATATTTTGATCAGTCTTTGGTAAGATTTGTATTCGATGTATTTAGTGTGTTTGGAGGGGGGGGATCATGCACACATGTCATGGCGTGCACGTGACTAAGGAACGGCGGGCTGATTCTCATCGCCCAGCTAGCTTTACCCGAAATAATTACACGGAAACTGCATTCTTTTAAACATTGCTTGGCCCATTATCTTAGCCTCTTATTGGCTAACTCTTACATATTGATCTAACCCATTTTTAATAATCTATGTAACACCACGAGGTGATGGCTTACCAGGAGGATTCTAACCTGCGGCTGTCTCGGAGAGGAGAGTCATGGTATCAGCCTCATTGCCCTCTTCCCAGCATTCTGTTCTGTTTACTCCACCTACCTAATTTTCTGCCCTATCAAAGGGCCAAGGCAGTCTCTTTATTAACCAATAAAAATAACACATAGCAAAAGGCCCACCTACATCAATGCCACAGAGCTCAGAAGTCAGGACAAATAATATTTTGATCAGTCTTTGGTAAGATCTGTATTCGATGTATTTAGTGTGTGTGGAGGGGGGGGATCATGCACACATGTCATGGCGTGCATGTGACTGTTAGAGCACGATTCACAGGAGCTGGCTCTCACCACCTACCATGTGGATTACAGATATCAAACTTAGGCGGTCAAACACGGGTGTGGGCATCATTTATCCACTCTAGTAATTTTACATACCAGAGCCTACACGACAGCACAGACTGTGAGTGTATCAGGCATCCTCATACAGGTGGGAGCAGGCTGGCCTCATGGAAGGATCCACTACCTCTTTCTAGGCGACAAGGGACAACCTGAGCCAAGCCTGTGTTTACTTTCTCCAACACAGGCATCTGGAAGAGGACACATAGCCGATGATGTCTCGTTAGCACTGGGCGAATGGGAAAGGAGAATTAATTGCCCAAAGTCGCTTATCTAGAAAAGCACAGAGCCAGAACCTGAGGCCACGCTTGGGACTCCAAGCCCAGTGCTCTTGGCACCCTTTAAACTGGATGGGCTGACTCGCCATTGCTCACAGGATTGTACTCAAACTATGAAAGGTGCAAAGGCAGCCTGGGTGCTCCTGGTATGGGGGTGGGGCTCGAACCGCAATCCCCGACTTCGGCTAGCATCCCCTTGGCCCTCCCCGTGACTGCCTCACTTTAGCCTCACGAACTCCATGGCAAAAGCTAGCAAGGACCCAACCATTGTCAGGAACGGAAGCACCATAGCTGGCCTTGGCTACTGCCCATGAACATGTATGTGGTCTTGTGTATCCTGGCATTTTAGGGCACACAGAGCACACTTTGTTTGACCATGAATTTTCCTGTGAACCTCCCCCAAGTGAATGAGTCCATTTTTCTCTAAGCATGGTCTGCTAACTTTGTTACCACTTACTAAGAGCCTGGCACATGTCTCCTTTGGTTCTTATTTCCTTTACTTTTCCACTCTGGGGAGGAAGTGCTGGGATTTTTGCTTGGATGTTGGGAGTTTGCTTTTGTTTTTGTTTTGTGTTGTTTTGTTGAGATGGCAAAGCGTAAAGAGAGAAATGACTTGGCTACCCAGCTATCAAGATGTGACGTCAGGATCTGAACGCAAGAAGGATGACTCCCCAGCCTTGGTTCTGTGCCAGTGAGCAAGTCAAGACTGAGACCTGCTTTATGTGTTTCGCTTGGGCTCTTGAAAATCACATGGCATGCGGGGTACTCCAAGCTAGAAGTTCCCTACTGCTCCGAGACAAGCAGCATCTATTATTGTAGGCATGGATGGGAGATCTCCAGGTTTATGTGTTCTGCAATAAAGAAGAGTTGGGCAGGGTATTGGGGGACTGGAGAGATGGCTCCATTGTTAAGAATACCTGCTTCTCTCCCAAATAATCCAAGTTTGATTCCCAGCACCCACATCAGGTGACTCACAACTGCATGTAATTCCATCTGGGGGAGAGGGGCATCCAACTTCTTCTTCTTGCCTCCACCATCACCCCACGCACACATGACATATACTTACAAGACACATACATACACATAATAAAATAACATATAACCAAGTGTGGTGACCCACACCGTTAACCTTTGCACTAGGGAGGTAGAGGCATATGGTTTTCTGTGAATCCAAGGCTAGCCTGGTCTATGTAGCAAGTTCCAGGACTGCCAGAGCTATACAATGAGACCTGTCTCAAAAACAAACAAAATAAACAAACGAGAAGGTTTGGACCAGGGACACAAGGATTGTGGCAGAAAACAGAAACAGATTGTGGGAGAGGGCCAGAAGCTAGGAAAGGATGGGAGCTCAAATGACCTTGGGCCGTGAGGCTCTCAACCTTTTATGGGTCTTGTCCACAGCCAGCTCCCCAGTCCCGCCTTCTTCTACATTGGTATGCCTCCTTACTTTTCTTGGGCATGCTCTATCCCTTAGGTGTATCCCTGATGGGGAGATTTCTAGACATTTTACCCACTGCTAGCCTTGTTAATCTTCATGCCTTTCTCCCACCCTCCTCTTGTCAGGGAGGGCTTCCTGGATGTGGCGACTTTAGGACTGAGCCTTAGGGACAGACAAGAAGATAGCCGCCAAAGTCGGAGAAAAATCTTGACCCTGTAGCGATCTCTCTGTCAGTCCCAGGCGCCATCCCTCCTGCTATGACTCGGAAACAGTTTGAGATGTTTTATGGTTGCTTAGCTGCCCTCTGGAACCGACCCCTCCACCCCCTGCCAAGCTGCTAATCGGAGCCGTGACCCCCTGGCCTTGGAGCGTGCAGGGGCCAGGTGTTTAACAGTCTCCCAGGCAGGATGCCAAGCTCAGCAGCAGAGTGTGAACTGGGAGAATTCCGGGGAAATCGCAACGACATTCCTCAGCCGCAGCGCCAATATTGCTGTGTATAATGGCCCTCTCCTCCGAGTGCATATTCAGTACCATGTTTGGGAAAATGAGGTTTTAATGTACCATCGGCATAGCTGAGAAGCCATCGATGGTTCCGCGGAGTGTCAGGAGCACATAAAACTTGAGATTTATGGGAGTCGTTTTCCCCCCTGCTCCGGCTGGATAATAAAAAGTCCGTTCTTTCAGCTGTGGTTTTGGCCATGTAGGACGCGGAGGAGTCTTTACAAAAGACAGCTAGACAGACACAGCTCATCTAAATAGACAAGCTCCAGGAGGACGCATGCGCTCCCTGGGAGACTCCGGATACACGTGTTTCCAGGAAAATCTCCTTGTCGGAGAATGGGGCTTACCAGCAGAGGTGCTGCGGCCAGGCTGTGGTGTTGGCAGCCAGTGCCATGCCCTTCACTGGAAGCCCAGAGGCTTTGCAGTCTTTGTTTTTCCTGGAGAGAAATCTTGGGCAACGCCCCCCGAACACCACCATCATCCCCCGGGCCTTGAGTGAGATGTACCTGATGTGTGTGAAAATCTATCACATGGGAAGTGGAGGCAGGAGGATCCAAGGTTGAAGCCTGGGTCACATGAGATCCTGTTTTTTAAAAAAAATAAAGAAAGAAAGAATAAGGGCAGGGTGTGTTTCTCCACTGATAGTGTTGACCTAATATCCGTGAGGTCTTGGGTTCAATCTCTAACAGCACATAAATTGGACATGGGGGTGCACACCTGTAACCCTGGCACTTTGGAGGCACTGACAGGAATATCAGTAGTTCAAGGGCATCCTTGGCTGCCTAGTGAATTCAAGGCCAGCCTGAGCTATGCGGGACCTGCACTAAAAAACAAACAAGATGGGGTTACTGTCGCATAATCCATGGGTGGCAGTGAGAATCCAGGGAACTGAAGAACGCTCCTGACTCCTGACTGGTTTTGAGGGTGGAGTGTTGCAGGTGCCTTAGGAAGGTTTGTAGAATGAGTGGATGGATGGATGGATGGATGGATGGATGGATGGATGGATGGATGGATGGGTGGATGGATGGATGGATAGGTGGATGGGTGGATGGATGAAAGGATGGATGGATAATGGATGGATGGATAGAGGGATGGAAGGATGGATGGATGGATGATAAATGGATGGAAGGATGGATGGATGGAAGGATGGATGGATGGATGATGGCAGGATGGATGGATAGATGGATGGATGATGGAAGGATGGATGGAAGGATGGATGGATGGATGGAAGGATGGATGGATGGATGGATGGATGGATAGAGGGATGGAAGGATGGATGGAAGGATGGATGGATGGATGGAAGGATGGATAGATGGATGGATGGATGGATGGATGGATGGATGGATGGATGATGGCAGGATGGATGGATAGATGGATGGATGATGGAAGGATGGATGGATGGATGGATGGATGGATGATGGATGGATGGATAGAGGGATGGAAGGATGGATGGATGGATGGATGGAAGGATGGATAGATGGATGGATGGATGGATAGATGGATGGATGGATGGATGATGGCAGGATGGATGGATAGATGGATGGATGGATGGATGGAAGGATGGATAGATGGATGGATGGATGGATGATGGAAGGATGGATGGAATGTGCAAACATCCCTGAAACTGTAGTGCTGCCCACATCACTGCTTTGGAGTAAGCCAGATGGTGACCCTGTGTCCTACGTGATCTGTAACAGGAAAACCCCTCACATCAGCCTAGAGGGAAAGAAAATGATCCTCCTTTCTTCAGACGCCCACCTGAGATTCAGAATGTTGGGTGGCTGGTCCAAAGACACAGTCAAGAAGGGATGGGTACATGCTGAACCTTCATCCCCTTGATTCCAAATATTTTGTGCCCTCCACACCATTCTTGGGACCAGGCCCTGAAGCGGGGGATGATACTCTTGCCTGTACTGCCCCATCCTGCGTGGGAGGAACTGACTCAGACAAAGAGGATAAAAAATCTGATCTATGATGAGTCCACACAGCCAGTAACCAGGGCAGGAAGGGAAGGGATCCCGGGTGACCAGTGAGAGGCCATTGCTGCTGGGAGACTGCATCTGGGATGCCAGACCCCTCAGTAAGTCCTCTCCTAAGAGGCTTCATCAGTTCTGTCTGCATGCCAGAAACAGGTACCAAGACCAGAGTTTGGGGAACCTATGCTCGCTTCCTGAGTCTGCCTGCACTAAGGGACAGTATGAGGCAAGTCACTTCCCTGCTGGTCACACTTTATTCTTATGCTGAATGGGCACAACCCATGCGACTTTAAGCAGATGTGAAGGAGCTCAATGAACTTTGTAAAATGCTGTTGTCCCCGGGGTCAGGAGAGTCCCAAAGGGCTAGAAGGGAGGGGGTTCTAGAGAAGATGGTGTCAGGAGTTTGTGTCACCCGACTATGTGACCTCGGCCAGTGTTGAACCTCTCTGGGCCGGTTTCCTCATAGGGCTGAGATGTTCTAGGTGGCGTCTAGGTCCAGACTGAAAGGTTCTGCCTGGTCCATCAGGAAATTCTGGAATATGAACTAGACCCTTTCTGTCTTCCGTACTCCCATGGGAAGTGTGAGTCGATCTGGATACCAGACTGGTAGGTGGTAAGTTCATGTGGATCGCCGGGGCTAGCGATTCCCCTAGGTGAGAGTTGATAGCAATTTCATTATATCTACAAACTAAGTCAGAGGAGACCGCCACTGCCATCACACTGAGTGATGTCATCCAGACAGACAGTGTGAATGCCCTTCTATTTAGATGCCTCTGTCCCTCCCTGTGGCTGTGTGTGTGTGTGAGCGCCTGCGTGCATGTACACAGGAACTGAGTCTTCTTCACACTTGTCCATTGTGTTTCTGCAATAAGAATGTTTCCAATCCATCTAAGTTTTTCACCTGTTGCTAGGAAATCAGCATGGTGGGAGAAGCAAGACCTGAACACCTGACCTGAGTTTTTCCTGTTCCCCTAGGGATATCACAAAGTCTTCAAACAGACTCTGCTGCATTCACTTTTGTCTGGCTGTCTCAGATTCCAGCTTTCTGAAACCCGAGGCTTGGAAGTTCCGAGTCAAGCCCTCCTTAGGATAGGGAAGACTCCAAGGTCAAAGTCACACCCTTTGGGTCCCATTGCAGCAGGTGTAAGTTCACCTCACAGGGCCCATGCCAGTGACAGGTGGGTCTGACTTCCCGCCTGATAACTGTGTAACCCCATCGTGCCCTTGGCAGGGTGCTGACTGGCATATTTTTAGAAACCTCATTCTTCAGTTACTTGTGATTTTTGTAGCAATCAATCCAGAGCATATTCACTGTGCCTTGAGATGATCAGAGGGGGTTCCTTCCCTGGTGTAGGGAGTTGATGATCTTGTAGATTCCCAGGATTTACACATTCTACTCTGTTACACTGTGGTATGTACACATGTAAACACGCTTACAAACACACATGAGCTTTTGAATATGGGCTGGATTTCATTTAGGATCTTTAACATTTTTATAATAAAATGGACATGTTGCTAAGGGGAGCAGGATTGGTGTGTGTGTGTGTGTGCATGTGCATAGAGGTCATAGGTCAGCACTGGTCCTTTTAAATTGCTCTCCAACTTTTTAAAGTTTATTATATTTTGTTTATTTATTTTGTGTGCAGGAAAGGGACATGGAGGATGCCTGCATGTCACAGAACACCTGCAGTTTTGAGGACAGCTTGTAGAACTATGTTCTCTTCTTCTACCTCGTAGGTCTTGTGGATTGAACCTAGGTCATCACACTTTTCGGGAAGTGCCTTTACCTGTTGAGCCTCTTCCCTGGCCCTCTACCTTAGTTTTTTTGAGACAGGGTCTCTCACTGAGTCCAGAGCTCACTGGCTCAGCTAGAATGTCTCCTGTCTCTGCCTCCCCGGCATTGGGATTAAGGCATGCCTGACTTTTCCTGTGAATGCTGGGGCCTGAACTCAGCACCTTGGGCTTGCAAGTCCCTAACCAACTAGCCATCTCCACAGACCTCCTCATACTTGTGTGGCAGGGTTAGACCAGCTTCAGGAAGCAGATATGTCTGACGCTGGGCTCTTCAGCTGTCAGCCCTGATTGAAGGTGTCTGCAGGTCTCTTGACTGTTAGGCCCCAGGCACATTCCTAAGACGCTATGTTTCTGACGTCTTCTCTACCAGAGATCTCATTGCTGGTTTTTCTTTGTTTTATTTATTTAGTTGTTTGTTGGAGTTGGTTATCAGAGTTATGCTTGAATTCTATTATTTTTCTTCCTCTTAATTTATTCATTTCTGTCTTTATGTTTATTAATCTCACCCTCATTTTGTAGCATCTTCAATTTTTCATTTTTGAACCTCATGTCCCTTTGTTCGTTTACTTTTATTGTTTATTGTTTAATAATAAAGGTTATGGCAGTACATATTTTTTCCAAGTATGGCATCGGCTGTGCCCTATAAATTGTGCAATGAAGTGTTCACACATCTTTTTCTTCTTTCTTCCCCAGACAGAGCTTTGTGGATTTTATTAAAATGCCATGTTTTCATTGTTTTAAATATTAAAGAAGAAAGGAAATCTCTTAAAACCATGCTGCTACCCACAAATAATTTTTTAGTCTTGCCATTTGCTAAGTATCTTTTCAGTCATTTTCATGTTTTAGACTCATAGAGAACCCCAAAAATGGCATCTTTTGCTGTGATTTCTGGGCTGTTCTGTCAGAGCCATTCGCGGAGCCACCGGTTTCCTGTGGCCTTCATAATGGCCATGCCTCCCTGTGTGGGATTAGGGATGGTGCCTGTCTTAGTCTCTTAGTCTCTGTTCTATGGCTGTGAAGAAACCCCGTGATGATGTCAGCTCTTTAAAAAAAAAAAAAGGAAAACATTTAACTGGGGGCTCATTTACAGTTTCAGAGGGTCAGTCCATGATCGTCATGGTGGGAAGCCGCCGGGAATGAATGACCCTGGAGAAATAGCTGAGAGCTTTCCCTCCTGCTCCATAGGCGGTAGATCCAGAGGAGAGGTGGGGAGGGGAGGGGAGGGGATGGAGAGACAAGGAGGGAAGGAGAGAGGGAAGGAGGGAAAGAGAGAGAGAGAGAGAGAGAGAGAGAGAGAGAGAGAGAGAGAGAGAGAGAGAGAGACTTGGCTTGGTGTGGGCTTTTGAAATCTCAAAACTCAGTTCTAGTGACAGACCTCCTCCAACAAGGCCACACCTCCTTGTCCTTCTCAAACAGCTGCAGTCCCTGGTGACCGAGCGTTCAAATAGAGGAGCAAATAGGGGCCATTCTGATTCAAGCCACCACAGTGCCCTCTTATGGTAGGATCATAGCATTCCACAGTTTGAAGTTCCCTCAAGAACTTGACTTAAACAACTCTTCGTATGTATGACGTGTGTGTGTGTGTGTGTGTGTGTGTGTGTGTGTGTGTGTGTGTGTGTATGTGTGTGTGTAAGTAAGCATGCATGTGCACGGTATGCATACAGAGGTCAGAGAACAACCTTAGGTGTCCTTCTTGCCTTTCACCTTCTTGTTTGCCCCTGCAGACCCTGGGCTAGCTGACCTTCAGGTTGCTGGGAATTAGCCCTTCTCTGCCTCCTATCTCGCCATAGGAGCACTGAGGTTACAGACATGGGCTCCACATCTGCTCTACACAGGTTATGGGGATTCAAACTCAGGTCTTCATGCTTGCACACCAGGTACTTTGCTCACTGAGCTGTGTGCCCAGCCTGTGAACTTGGCACTTTGATCTATTTCTAACTTGTCTCGGTATAAGTTCAAGATGGGCTCTATAGGAAAGGTGAAAGCCACTTGGAGGCTGGAGTCCTGGATGAAGTGGGTCAGGTCAAGGGACCTGGGTGTTGGACTCGAACTGCCACACTTGATGGTGAGTGCCTTTGACCACTGAGCCATCTCCCTGGCCCTGCAGACAGTTCAACCCATGCAGAGCCTCCCTCCTCCTAGCTAAGCAATGCTCCACCACTGAGCTCTTCTCCACTGGCTACTTTTTATTTTGAGACAGGATCTGGTCAAGTTTCCCAGACTGGCTTTGAACTTACAAAACTCCTGCCTCTTCTTCCTGAGTAGCTGGAGTTCTGGGTCTGTACCACCAGGCCCAACTTTGAGATATTTGATTTTATTTTTTTTTTATCTAAACTGGAGTTTGTAGAGACCATGGACCATGCTAACCATCTTATGTCTCACCCACACTAAGCAAGTGCTCTACCTTTGAACTATGTGGCCAGTTCAACTTACCAGTTCAGATCTCCCCCACTCCGTGTATGTGTGTGTGTGTGTGTGTGTGTGTGTGTGTGTGTGTAAAGGGGTGGGAGGCTTGGAATGTCAATGCGCCTTTCAATAGCTGTCTGGTTTTTCTCAAATTCTGTGTCACGCCTCTCTTGGTTTTCATTCAAGTTCCTCCTAAAACTGCCCTTGTTCTGGTTTTCAATGGCCCCGTGTTACTAAGCTCTGCCTCCCACCTGGGCCATCGACCTTTGACACAATTAATTACTTCCTCATCCTTGCTCAAACACTCAGTTCATTAGCTCCCAGGACAAACTCTTCTGTTGGGCTCTGCTTCTCCTGTTGTGGTCTGTGGGGTACCTTCTAGGGACAGGAGGCCCCCAGGCGGAGACCTCAGACTCCTCCCCTCTTGTCTACCCTTGGGCATGTCATCCTCTCCTCTGGATTTGTAGTTCCAAATGTCCTGCATGTGTCAGTAACTTGTTTTTAATCGCTGAATATTTCTCCAAGGGTCTAAAATCTCCATGGCCAAAGGCTTGGCAGTTGCCCTGCCCTGCTCTTCCACTTCCCCTGCCCACCCCCATCTTCCCAAAGGCCTCCTTCCTACGCATGCACTGACTGCAGACTCTTGGCCCACCTGTTCCCTTTGCCTGCAGCTCTCTCCTTCGCTCCCTTCATGCCTGTTGTTCCCACACATCTTAAAGGGATCCCAAATGTCCCCTTCTACACAGGCCTTGTCTGGCCACCCTTTCTAAAATTGCCTCCCACCCTCATCTGTTACTCCCGGTCCATTCATCTTTCCTGCTCTGTTTTCTTCCATGGCAGTTAGCACTATCGAAAATACAATATACTTACAGGCAGGTCTCGTGTGTCTTTGGTCTTCATGGGAATACAGGTTCCCTGAGAGCAAGAAACGGGTCTCTCTTGTTCATTGCTGTGGCACCCAGTACAGGGGAGGCACGCCATAACTGTAACAGACCTGAATGGGTAACAGCCTAGAAAGTAGGCACCTTTGTAACCATTGCCAAGTAGCTAGTTAGGGGAGCCGGCGGGACAAGCAGGGAAGCCAAAGTTTCTAGGGATTTCTTCACACACTGTTCGCCTCATGCCGTGTCATCTGCCCCGTCTCATGCTTACACAACCAGCAGAGAGTCTCCTACTTTACAGGAAAGGCAGCTGAGGGTTTGGGAACCCTGGAGGAAGTGCCCCCATCAGGCCTGCTCCACTACCCCGAGTTCCCAAGAACAGGGTATAACAGCCATTCCTCTACCAATGGTGCCAGGATGCCACTGTTCCCCACTCTGTCACCAGGATTTTGTGGATTAATATTCCTTTTAATTAATATGATGACTGGAATGGTTTTGTTTTGTCCCATTTCTGAGTCCTAAGATGAATGAGGGGCCCTCCCTGGACCCCAAGGCATGACCTCTATTCTCAGTGGAAGAGCGAATGAAAGCAGGGGAAAGAGGAGGAACTGTAGGGCTAACAGGCTCCAACCCAGGCCAGAGACAACTTCAGAACCCTCTGCACCTCCACCTGCCCCTGGGGAATCCATGAGGGTGAATGAGGAGCCACTTGGGGAAGCATCCATCCCAGGTGTTCATGGCTTGGGAGGCCCTGAAGCGTGTGATGGGAGAAGGAGCGTGGCAATGGACCAGTGGGACCTCAGATTTTGAAGGACTGAGGGAAACCTTTGGCCTTGAGTGGCATCGCGTGACTCAGCAACATGTAGCCGCTGACCATGGAGGTCTGGAGCCAATCATGGGCATTGTCCCACGGGCCAGGTTTCCCCAGATCTCTTTGCTGATTAATTTGTGGCCAAGTAGGCAGCAGGAGTCACCCCCAGAACATCAAGCCCTGCCTGTGCCAGGGACCCACTATGTGCCTTCAGGACAGGCTTAACCTCTGTGAACCTGCGCCTCCCTCCAGCCTCTTTGGGGGTGACGCCACCGAGCCTCACCCCTGGACCTCTCTTCTGAGAGCGGCTTTCCGTACTCCTGTCCCTCCTGCTTCCCCCACCCCGGCACTCCAGGCGCAGCTCAACCAAGCAATGCACACTCCTCCTTCCTCGAGAGTTCATAAAAACACGTAAACACAGGCGAGGATACAAAATATTGAGCGGCAAGGCAGTAAAACACGGCGGTGTTTGTTGTGTTGATTGAATATTCATGAGCTGACTGTTTAAATTACAGTTCACAACTGTTGCCGGGGCTGGTGAATAATTTAAACAAGGGTGGCCGAAGAGATTTCAACACTGCATTAGCAGACGGCTCGGGATCAGCCACAGAGAATCTATAATTAGCTCAGGACACCCGGTAATAAATTCTTTGGAAAGACAGTTTTAATTAGTGCATGGGCTAATTTAGAACGTCAACTGTTCCGTGTGAAGAAGGTAGGAGGGATGGATCGCTCTGGCCTTTCCTTCAGCTTTCCTCTCACACAAGCCTCTCACCTCCGCCAGGGAGCACCGAGTAGGGCAGAGCCCACCTGAACCCACACCAAGCTCTGGAAACCCACTCCTTGATTCCTGACCTGCTCCCATATCTGACATCCCAGCTCAGACATCTCGGTCAGGGACCAGTCTTTAAACTGGGTTTCTGGCCCAGTATCTTTTGCTCCCATTCATGCCCTTGAAGCAGCCAGTGGAACCTTCCTAAGGACAGATCTGGTCCTATTGGCCTTTAATTGAGAGAGCGCAGAGATGGGAAGTCAGAGGACACTGCCAGCTGATGTGGGTCAATGGCTAGGTATGTGTGGGTGAATGGGGCATCCCTTGCTGAGGGAACCGCACGGACGATGGTGAGGAGGCCCATGTGCACACGTGCTCACTGAGGGACTGCCAGGAGAAGCAAGTCAAGGACAGAATCCAGCTGTGATGTCCCTGTCCCTTCAAGACATGTCTTGCTTAGGAGCTGGGGGAAGCTGCCGTTGAGCTCCCAGATCCCAGCCTACCAGGCTCACCCCGTCACCTTTACCGAGTGCCTCTTGTCTGCCAGGCCTGGGCTAAACCCAAAGTAAAGCAGCCACCGTTCCCCATTCACAGCCAGGCTTGCGCGGGACCACTCAAAAGGAGGTTTGGTGACAGTAGTGACACCCTGCCCGCAAAGCATGGCAGTGTGTACATGAGAGAGCTCAGGGAGCCCGGTGAGGCGATAGAGCTGAGGCTTCTTGGAAGCAGAGCATCTGGACAGATCCTTGAAAATCAAGGAGGAAGCTGGAAGGCTGGCTCAGCTGTTAAGAGCACTGGCTGCTCTTCCGGAGGATTTGAGTTCAAATTCCAGCACCCACATGGTGGCTCACAACCATCTCTAACCCCAGTCTCCGGAGATTCAATGCCCTGTTCTGAACCCTCACTGGCCTCTGCAGGCACTCCATGCATACAGTACACAGACATACATGACGTGCATACAGACAGACAAAAACCCCACATGTATAAAATAGTAAAAATCACTTTAAAAGATTTTTTTTTTTAGTTTTTTTTTTTTTTAGTTTTTTGAGCTGAGGTTTCTCTGTGTAGTCTTAGCTGTCCTGTAACTATAGACTGGACTGATCTCAAACTCAAGGATCCTCCTGCCTCTGCCTCCAAGTGCTGAGATTAAAGATGTGCGACACCCTGCCTGGTATTTAATTTTTTTTTTTTTAACGAGAGAATTGGTTAGAAAGGTGAACTTAGTCTGTGGGGAAGGGACTGGCCTGCACTGGCACTGCCCACTCCACAGGGAGGTGCTGGAGATGGGATGGGGCTGGAGGAGCCTCCAGGAGAGACTTGCCTGGGTACGGGAAAGGGGGCGCTTAGCTCTAGGTGGAGGAATCATCCTCTGCGTCCCGGTGCCAAGTCCTGGGTGCAAGTCCTGGGGGCAGCACCTGCAGCAGCACAACCCTGAGCAAGACCTGTGGCGTTCCTCCGCCCTGTTTTATTAGGATGAACTCTGGCATTTGTTCTCCCATTCTACAGACCTGTACTGAGTCCCTGCTCTGTCCCAGTCACTCTCGAACCCCAGGCAGTGAACACAGCCACGCAACCCTCCCTGACCTGTGGAACTCACGTTCTAGTGGAACAGACTGACAGGTATCAAGATAAAGGAGTAAGATGTACCCATTGCCCAGATGGGAAAGCAAAGGTCCCTGCCACGTACACAGGTGCACCCTTCCAGAAGTCCTCCATCCTTACAGCCCCAGGATGAAGGCAGAGGTGCAAGCTCTCAGGTATAGATACATGTAAGAGTCAGTAAGAGTTATAGCATTAACAGGCTGGTTTTGATTGCCAGCCCCTACTGCCACCACTCGTGGCCTCGGCCAGCTGGTTCCACTTTCTCAGCTTATCCCTGTCCATCAAGGCTGGCCCTAGAGCCACCTCTCACTTATGAAGCTGAGCCAGGAGGTCTCTGGGCCGTTCTAGGCTCACATACTTCCCAGGGTTCCCTGTGCTCACAGACAGAGCTCTGTTCCTTAGTGATCTGCCCCTTCAGCTCTTCCAGCTTTATTCCTGATGCAAGCCCAGAGAGTAACAGTCCTCACAGCTCCTGTGCCTCTGAACATCACACACACACACACACACACACACACACACACACACACACACACACACCTTCTGGGATCACAGAAGTTCTGAGGTGGTGAGTCACCGACTCTTCAACAGGTCCCTCCCATTTCTTCAAAGACACAGAAAGATAAGTCACGGAGATTCATCAAAGGGAGACAGGTAACTGTGCTGGCTTCCTGTAGTGTAACGAGAAGACCCAGACCCTTGGGGACAACACTGTCACCACAGGCGAGGAGACACGGTCAAGCCAGCGAACCCATGGCAGCCCCTCTGCTCTCAGTAGTGAGGAGCTGATAGAAGGCTTAGCATCACCCAGGTTCAGAGGCGGGTCCTGCCCCACACAGGCTACCTACAGGGAGCGGTAGACTTCATCCGCCTGAGTAAAGTGTCCTTGCCCCATCTGCCATGCCTGAGCCACAGCAGCATTGGGCCTGGGGGCACTGGGGCTGCCTGAAGACAGATGAAAACATGACCCCGAGAGTCAAGGTCACACTGCCACCTCCCCAGTTCCCTTTAGCACCTCAGTGGAAAGTCAGGAGGTCCCTACAACGTCCAGAAGCCCCAGGCCAGCCTCGTGGACCTGTCGCTTTGACTTCTGTTTCCCCAAGGCTGTAAAGCTGTCCTGATTAGGGACCCTGGTGGCCGCTGATTTGTCAAATCCACTGATAAGTGATATCTTTCTAATGTCTGACAGACAGACTGACTTCTCCCTTCTGCCCTTCCATGAGACACACTTTTGGTGTCCTTAGGACACTACTCATGGACCCTTTGTGTGTCTCCACCCTGCTTCCCCCCTGCTGGCTCTCAGACCCACCCTTCTAGCTGAGTCTCAGAACGGACTGCTCACCTCACTGTTGTCACCGGCTCTTGGCAGCCATGCTGGTCTACAGCACTCCCACAGTTTCAGGACTCAGGCATGGTATTCAGATCCACCCAGTCCTGTCCTGCCTAGTCCTCTGCCCCTCCCTCCCCCACTGTCCACCACTCCGGACAGGACCCGACTGATGCCCTAGCCTGGCTTTGATGTTCGACTTCACCGCTTCTTAGTGTAGACTGAGCGGTGTGTGGCGTTAACGCCATGAGGCAGGAGTCACCTGTGCTTGTCACTGCAACTCCCTGATGGCTCCATACAGTGCCTGGTACAGAGGAAATGATACATACAGACATGATGACTGTCGTGTATCCAACAGCTCATTGGCAAAGAGCTGCCAGATGCTAAAAATAACTATTTACTGCCACAATAGGGCTGGGACAAGCACTCCAGGTGTGACAAGCATGAGCAGACAGGGAAAACCAGGACCGTCCTCAGGTGCGTACCTCTAGAAAACATGTTTGGTCCTCACTGGCCTTCACACCCTGCTAGGTGCTGGCCAGTAGTCAGGAAACAAAACAAAAATCTCTTCCCTGTGCAGATTATATGTGTGTGTGGGGGGGGGGCGACAACAAACTGATAAACATGCTGTACACTGTTAGCAGGTGCTTTGGAGAAAAGACAACAGCAGCCCAAGGGGCTAGGACTTTCTACCTGCTCCCCAGTGTGTGTTGGGGGACAGGTTGCAGCACTATGTTGCTTGATCAGGAAAAGGCTCCTGGGGAAGGTGAGGCTTGAACCAAGTCTCCCAGGAGTGAAGGGGGTTGCAGGGTGAATGCTGCCCTCCATGGGGAAGAGCAGTTCATTAATGGGGCAAAGTGGTGGAGGTGAGCTGTTCTGAATTCTAAGTCTTCCTGTGATTTTAGCTCTGTCTTCCAGTTACAACAACCAAAAATGTCAACCAATGTCCCCAGGGGGCAAAAATACACCAATTCTAAAACGGTCCAGAAGCAAGAGCCCACTTGAATATTCAAGGAACAGTAGTGAGGGACAAGACCAGAGAGGTACCAGACACTGGGATTTAAGGCTGCGGTTGGGCAACTGTAGCTTAGGAAGGACCGCACTCTTGGCTGTGATCAAGTAGAGAGCTAGTGCCGACTCCAGAAGGAGAGCCTGCCTCCCAGAGGAAGGAACTCAAGGACCTGGCGGGCCCCCATTCCGACTGCAACAGAAGCCTCCCATCCTGGGGGAGCCTGCCAAGCGGCTCAGCTGCCTGTTTGCAAACCTTTCTTCAAAGACAAAAACAGCCCCGAAGGGGACAAATGGCTTTCGATTCACATCCTCCCTGCTGGGCCTTCATATTCATAACAAGATGATCAGTCTAACCGGGAGTGGGCTGTTGCTTTAAAGGATAAATTAGTGAGACTCTTAACTCAATAATTAAAACTATGATGGCGCTCGGCCTGCGGGGATAATGTACTATTATTATAGTCGTTTGTTTCAATTAAATGCTTGCTGGTTTTGCAATAGCAGCTGGGCACCTGTGCACGGGGGTAATAACTCTGAACAAGACGTCTACATTTCAAGAGAAATTTGTCAGCCTGCAAAAGATCTCCCGCCAAGCATGAAAGTTTATTAGAAATACTTGCCAACGAAGCTTGCCGGTGAGGGGCAGGCACTGGGAAAGGTTTGCCATTGGCTTTCTTTTCTTCTGCTGCTAAGGGTGTGTGTGTGTGTGTCTGTGTGTCTGTGTGTCTGTGTATGTCTGTGTGTATGTGTCTGTGTGTGCGCGTGCACCTGGACATTTTAAAGGGGGCGATTTTCAAACATTTGTCTCCCCAAGCCCACAGATATTTCAGAGTGGAATGCACATGGGAAAGGCGACTTGCAAGCTTAGTTGTGACATCCCATAGCACTGGTTCCGAGGGATGGTGGACTAAAAGGCTTCCCTGCCTCTTTTTCTAAGAATGCTAGTTGCTCATGGGTCTGTCCCTTTACACAGCTCAAGGGTCCTCATAGATGCGGTCAAGCTGAGAAGTTGGCTATCAGGGACTGTAGGCAGTAAGGCTCTCCTGGAAATGAACTCATCAAGGAGACAGGACCTTCGAACCCCACTTGGCTTTGAACTCCACTTGGCTTCGAACCCCTTGGGAAGGGTTGTAGCCAGAGGGTGGAGCAGTTCCTAGAGATGGATATAAGTAAACTATTAGAAGTTGGCACGCCCAGCAGCAGTCTCGAGGTCCCGAAGTAGCTTTGGCCCTTATGCACTACAGGAGCCACGGTGGTCGTGCCAGAGAGAGACTGCAGCCTGAGGTCATAACCAGACCCCAGAGGCGACCAGGGCAAGGCTTGGCACAAGAAGACTATACCGCAGGTGTTTTCTCTGCTGTGCGGGCAGGAGGATAGACGGCTGGTTACAGCTAAAGACACAGGCCTGGGAGTCTCCCAGACCTAGAAGTGAATCTCAGCACTAAGTGTCATTGAACAATGTCCTTCCGTTCTGTGATGGCCACATCTGTAAAATCTAAGATAAGATGAACTCTGCTTCTAGGACCAAGTGAGAATTCAGTAGAAATGGGGACTGCCAGTGAAGGGTGGGCAGAGGTACCACTGTTATTTTTATAAATGGCATTCCATTAATAAGGAAGTTGACAGTATAAAGTCAGGGGTTAAAAGCCCTTGTGTCTTCTTGTGAATAAAGCTTTATTGGCACACAGCCCCAGCCATTCATTCGCCTGTTGCCTGTAGCTGCCTTTCTGCTACAGTTACAACAGACCCCATCTGAAGCCTAAAATATTGAATATCTGGCCATTCACAGATCCTCGCCAGTCCTGGTAATAAGCAACGTGATGTCTTGTTTGTGAAGTGCCAGCCCTGGGCCAGGCTTCATCCTGTTGTGTATGTCATCACGGATGTCTCCCTCCTGGCTATTTGCCCCTGTTCCAGAAACCCATCTTAGTTCAGGTTATATCCTGTTCAAACTCACACTATGAGCAAGTTCATGGGAGAGGAAGAGGGAAAATTCTGGGTTGGATACTCGTATGATTTGCTCTGTAGAATACTACCTCATTTTGGTCCCTAAGGGCAGGCTCATGGTCACCCTGTTCCCCTGTCAGAACTGCTTGGGTTTCTGTGGGCACAGAGGACCCCAGGCCGCAGCTGGGTGGAATTCTGAATTCCCCGTTTCCTAGATGCAGGATTCTGAGGCAGTCGCAAGATTACGGTACTCCATCCCGAGTTTCAGTAGCTCCATGCAAAGTTGGGGATGTGTTTGCACCCAAGAGTTATTCACAGGCTCCCCATGCAGTGCTCTGGGCACAGCTCCTGCACATAGATGGTACACATATGCTCATACATGCACAGCGGGACCACACACATAGTGTGCGCTCACTAATGTGACAGTAAACATGGCAAAGTACCTATTGTTACTGCGCTCCATCGACAAAGGTGCTAACGTCTGTTGCTACAGGCTCCCCGAGACTGTCAAAAGATTATAAAATAAAATGCTGGCCAGTGGCCTCTAGCCCCATTTTGGTCTCTGATGAGATTTAGAATTTAAGAAACTTTTGGACTTGGTGGTTTACGTGACAGAATATAACAGAAAGGGAACGTCTATAGCTTACATGGAAAAAACAAAAATATTCCAATTCCCCAGTCTGTTCAGGATAGCTTAGTGCCTTGATCTCCTCTGAGGAGGAGGATGGGATTCAGTTCTTAGGATTGGCAGAAGGGAGGTGCAATTTCTCACTGTCCCTAGTGCGGCTGCTCTCGGCATCAAGCACGCTCCACAGAGACTGCAGCTGGCCATGTGTGAAAAGCTCCTGGCATTCTACAACCCCGAGAATCTATTAAGTCTAATTATGTTTGCAAGGCTGCCACCTCCCTCCTGCTCCTCTGCCTGGGTCTACAGGAGAGGGGACAGATGCGGCTCCTGCCGGGCCGCGTGTTTGCGTGTGGGAGCAGAATACTTCATACCGTTCCTAAGCATCTCCTGAGCAAGGCTGTGCCAGCCAGGCCCTCACCCTGACAAAGGTCTCTGCACATCGAGCCACCAAGGACCCAGGACAGGATCTTGGAGAGTTGGCAGCAGAAGAGGGGTGGGAGCTGCTTTGGGGGAGGAATGCCAGTTCCGAGAGGTTGGTGATAGAAGAAAGTTCCTGTCTAGAGAGAAGCCTTCAGGACCCCAGGGAGTCTGCTGCTGGGCAGGCATAGGGATTGGTAGGCAGTTGCCATTGAGCCAACGCTTCTCTAGGTAAGGAGACAGGTGCCAGTGTCCCCAGCACCTGAGAGCTGACAACGTCAGCATGAGACAGGGCTCATGTCTGACCACTACATATCCCTTGGCAGCAGACAGCCTCAAGTGACAGGCCTTTAATTGGGGGCGTCGTTTTTACTTTGGGGAGCTAGGACAGAATTCATGAAGTACCTTAGAAAGTTGGAGATGCTTGGTGGCCACACGCACTTCTTATTAGTTTATAACTGCATATTGTCCTGATGTAAAGGCCTGTGCCCCTGACTGGCTGTGAAGCCTTCAGGGCTCTCATCCCTGGGGTTTAGCACTGAGTCTACGTCAACACAGAAGTCCCTGAAAGACCAACCTGCGTTTGTGGAGGGTGTTTGTAGAGCGTGCGTCTGTGAGCTCAGCAAGAGCAAGATCTGTAGTGAGCTGGAAATCTCCCCAGAAGGCGTCCAGATGTGCGGTTTGGCTTTTTTTCTTTCTTTTCCCGAGTGCTCCAGAGTCTTTACTGGAGGAATTAGGATGGAAAACCCTGAATGACTGTAGAAATCTCTAGATCTAAAGAGGATGCCTTCTGAGGCCCACGTTCAGGGAAATGGGAGTCGGAGGATTCTTCCTCATAAACTGCCCACATGACAGAAAATTCAGAATCAGGGGAGAATGTGTTCTGACAAGCCGAGGGATGCTCGGATTTTAAGATCTAGTGGCATCACTGCCCAGCACAGCAGTGACCCCTGACACAAAAGCCGGAAGCTCAGGGTTTTCTTCCCAACTCCACGCTCAACAAATGGCCAAAGATGAAAGCCTAACAGTTCAGTGTGGAGCAGAAGGGTCAGGGAAAGACAAAAGCAGCCATCGAATCAATAGTAGTAGAAGACGTCACTCATCTGACGAAGCAGAAAACGCTCTGCTCAAAGGGATCAATGGAGTACCAGTAAAATTAAGACTATCGCCTCCATAAATATGGGTCATGGGGATTTTTTTAATCTCCAGAAAACCTTTAAAGTTTAAAAAGTCATTATTGAGGCTGGGGTGATGGCTTAGTTGGTGCAGTGCTAATCTTGCAAGCATGAGGGCCTGGGTTCCATCCCCAGGACCCAATTTAAAAACAGAAGAATAAGAAAAAAGAAGGGGGAGGAGGAGGAAAAGAAGCAGCAGCAGCAGCAGCAGCAGCAGCAGCAGCAGCAGCAGCAGCAGCAGCAGCTGGGATGTGGGACTCATGCTAACAGTTCCAGCACTGGGAAGATGGAGACAGGTAGGGTTGGCCACCATAGCCTCATTAGCCAGTGAGAGAGCCTTGGACAGCATCGGAGCAGTGACCCCTAAAGTTTTCCTCTAGTCTCTATACCTACCCCCAAGAAACACATATGTGCACATGCACAGATATGTATACCCATACACATGTATATCCACTAAACCATTATTTACTATCAGATTATTAGACAATTTAGATCCACCTCAGGAGGCCAGTGGAAACTTGTTTGTGTCTTTGTTTTGAGACAAAGTCTTGCTATGTAGCCCTGGCTGGCCTAGAACTCTCTAGACAACCGGACTGGCTTAAATCGGAGATCAGCCTGCTTCTGCTTCTCAAGCGCAAAGATTAAAGATGTGAGCCACTGTACCTGGTGCAATGAGCATTTTAAATTGAAAGTCAAGGGTAGACAAACCTGGGCTTTCATGTTCTCGGAAGGGGAAGTGTGTGAGATTTAGGACTCACCATGAAGAAGGGCAACAGTGCTCAGTGTGTCCAGGGTTAGGCCAGGGGTGTTTGGAAAGGGTAGATGGAAGCTACTTCCCTTGTCTGTGGCTTGGGTAGCTGCAGAAATGATGGTGCCATGTGCTGTTTTGGTAGAGCTAGGGAGAAATAAGGCTTCTCTCCGTACTCTGCCTGATGTGTTTCTGGAAAGGGGGTGCCAATCAAGGAGAATGTACAGCCTGGGGCTAGCCCGAAGATGAGGGGCCCAGTCTTTGACATCATCTTATGTGAAATGTTTCATGATATGTAATATGGCCAATTAAACTATGGGGATGCCAGCCACTTCTGCATCCCAGACTTCCAAGGGCCCATCACCCTCGAGTTGGAGATTCTGCTTTGACAAGCCTCTGTGATCACCCTTCTGCACCAGCTCTGCTTTTGACAGAATAGAGGATGCTTGAGGAGCCAGTCCAGCTCCCCCTCATTGCCTCCATTCTGAACACAGCATCACCATGCGGCACATTTTACATGAGGAGTTAAAGGCGTGGGGCGGCCTGTGTCCTCCAAGCCCTCTCTGGCTCCTTGTGCTTCCTGGTTCAGCTGCTCCTTGCTTCTCTCTTTCATTCACCCACACTGGTGAGTGTGGCTTTAGCCATTCACTCTGGCTTGGAGAAGAACTCTATTATGTGAATAAGCAATCATCACTTTCCTCAGATAGCAAGCCTCCACGATAGTTCCAGCTTTCTCTAGAATTTAAAATTCTGTATTATCATTATTGTATAAATTTCTAAGGGTAAAACCATGACTTTCATACAAACAAAACATGTGAACATATCAAAACTGTATTTAACTGAGTATGAATGAGGAAACCAGTAAGATATTAACACTCAGTTCAGAGAAGAATCCAAAAATAGACAAACACTTAAGCAATTGGGGATACTGGAATAAATGTACTAAGAACTAAGAAAACTGATTAGTGTGATAGAGCAATTGAATATGATGATTAGAATCATCTTTTCTATAGTGCAGGATCAATATCTCTACCAGAAAAAAATATATTTGTGCTTTTATGGACAAGAATTATTTTCCATCTCCCTGACACTCATCCAATGCTGATATTAAAGTTTGGATCCTAAAAAAATCTTCTAAAGGCCCATTAACAGATAAATAGATAGCAAAACATGGCATGTTCATAAAACAGAATATTATCCAACCTTAAAAAGACAAAGAAATTCTGACTCATGCTACAAGTGTATAAATCTTGAGGTCATTATGCTCGGGGAAATAAGCAAGTCACAAAAGAAAGTTTATATGGTGTGATCCATTGATATGAGGTACCTAGAAAAAGAAAGAAAAATAATAGTATCTGGGGAAATGATTCAGTGGGCAAGAGTTCCTGCTGCACACGCACAGTACATGTGTTCACATCCTTAGCCATGAACAGGGTGCGTCCTTGTGACTTTACTGCTGTGAATAGCAGAGCTGGCCAGTTACTGAGGCTTGTTGTCCGGCAGCCTAGTTCCAGTTCAATAAGAAATACCATCTCAAGGGACTGTGTGGAGAGCAATAGACCAGGATACCCAACACTCTCCTCTAGCCTTGAGGCGAGACCATCCCCATACACATGTGTACATACACCCTACACACACACATGCCACATACAAAGGAAGTAGATTTGTGTTTTCCAGGGACTTGGGTGAGACAGGAATGGGAAGTTATTATTTAACAGGTGTTGAGGTCAAGATAATTCGGTAGATGTATGGTAGGGATAGTGTCATGATGATGTAATAACAAATGTATGTCTAAAAATGTTTACATTGGTGCTGGGGAGTTGACTCAGGTGCTAGGCACCTACAGAGAAAGCTAGCAACCTGAGTTTGACATCCAGGACCCACACAAAGGTTGAGAGAACCGATTTCACACAGTTGTCCTTTGACCAACATATGCACACTATGATATATGAATCCACACATAGCCTATGTAAATACAACAATAAGAAAATTGTTACAAGAAAAATTTTATTTTACCACAATACAATCTTTAATGATTTAAAAGAGAACCAGTTGTAATAATGCCTTTCCCCCACAATTTACAAAGATGTAGAATTAGAATAGTCTAGTCGAATTCAGAGATGACCTTCAGATTGAAGCAGATAACCCCAGAGGTCCCAAAGACATTGCCCAGCAGAACATCAAAAGGACATTCATTTGTCCGTGGCAAAGTCTCACAATTTTTCCTACAGCTTGTATGTTTCGTGTGTGTGGGAGAGTGAGAATCACCAGGTTGCAGGACGTATACCACTGTGTTATGCTTAGTATCGTGAACTCTTTTAGTAAGGATTGAGTTTTGTTGGGTTTGTTTTAGTTTGGGTTTGTTTCTGAGAGAGTTCCTAGCCCAGGCTGGCCTTCAACTCCATATACAGTGGTGGGTGACCTTGAACTTCTGATCCTCCTGCCACTACCTCCCAAGGGCTGGGGTTATAGACAAGCACCTCCAAATCCAGCTTATGAGGTACTGGGGATCAAACCCAGAACTTTGTGCCACATCCCAGCCTTCCTAAGAGCTGAGCTCTGCCACTGTCCATAACCCCTGGTTCAAACTCAAGTGACCTAACTGATTATGAATGGCATTCTGCCTCACCAGTGATCAGACTTGGAATGTTTCCCACTTAGGGTATTTGCACAACATAATAATAATAATTTAAATGCTTTTAAATTTATCAAATATCAGCAAGGTATTAAATCACAAAGTCAGGAATATGGGGTTGAGAATTCTGTTGCAGGTAGCTGGGAAGAAGACTATAGCATGCCCCAACAATCTATAGCCAGTTTTCCCTGGAGGAAATCATGCCAATTTCTTGTTTAAAACTTAAGAGCTAGGCATGGTGTCGCACACCTATAAATTCAGCACTTGAGAGGCTGAGGAAGGAGGACAGAGATTTTTTTAAAATTGTTTTATTGAGTTATATATTTTTCTCCACTCCCCTCCCTTCCTCTCTCCTCCCCTTCTACTCTCTTCCGTGGTCCCCATGCTCCCAATTTACTCAGGAGATCTTGTCTTTTTCTACTTCCCATGTAGATTAGATCCATGTATGTCTCTCTTAGTGTCCTCATTGCTGTCTAGGTTCTCTGGGATTGTGATTTGTAGGCTGGCTTTCTTTGCTTTATGTCTAAAAGCCACTTATGAGTGAGTACATGTGATATTTGTCTTTCTGTGTCTGGGTTACCTCACTCAATATGATGTTTTCTAGATCCATCCATTTGCCTGCAAATTTAAAGGTGTCATTTTTTTCTGCTGTGTAGTACTCCATTGTGTAAATGTACCACATTTTCCTTATCCATTCTTCGGTCAAGGGGCATTTAGGTTGTTTCCAGGTTCTGGCTATGACAAACAAAGCTGCTATGAGCATAGTTGAGCTCATGTCCTTGTGGCACGATTGAGCATCCTTTGGATATATACCCAAAAGTGGTATTGCTGGATCTTGATTCCTGAGAAATTGTCACACTGATATCCAAAGTGGCTGTACCAGTTTGCACTCTCACCAGCAACAGAGAAGTGTTTTCTTCACCCCACATTTTCTCCAGTGTAAGTTGTCATCAGCGTTTTTGATCTTGGCCGTTCTTACAGGTGCAAGATGGAGTCCCAGAGTTGTTTTGATTTGCATTTCTCTGATGGCTAAGGATGTTGAGCATTTCTTTAAGTGTCTTTCTACCATTTTAGATTTTTTTTTTTTTTTGCTGAGAGTTCTCTGTTTAGGTCTGTATCCCATCTTTTATTTGATTATTTGTTCTTTTGATGACTAATTTTTTAGTTCTTTGTATATTTTGGAAATCAGTCCTCTGTCCAATATGGGGCTGGTGAAGATATTTTTCCATTCTGTAGGCTGCCGTTTTGTCTTGTTGACCAAGTCCTTTGCTTTACAGAAGATTCTCTGTTTCAGGAGGTCCCATTTATTAATTGTTTCTCTCAGTGTCTGTGCTACTGAGATTATATTTAGGAAGCGGTCTCCTGTGCCAATGTGCTCAAGTGTACTTCCCACTTTCTATTCTGTGAGATTCAGTGTGTTTGGTTTTATGTTGAGGTCTCTGATTCATTTGGACTTGAGTTTTATGCATGGTGATAGATATGGATCTATTTTCATTCTTCTACATGTTGATATCCAGTTATGCCAGCACCGTTTGTTGAATATGTTTTCTTTTTTCCATTTTATGTTTTTTGCTTCTTTGTCAAAAATCAGGTGTCCGTAGGTGTGTGGATTAATATTTGGATCTTCAATTCGATTCCATTGCTCCTCCTGTCTGTTTTTGTGCTAATATCAGACTGTCTTCAGTACCATAGCTCTGTAGTAGAATTTGAAGTCAGGGATTGTGATGCCTCCAGAAGTGAGGATAGAGAATTTAAAACCTGTTGGGTTATATAGTAAGACCATACCTAACACACACACACACACACACACACACACACACACACACACACACACAAAGAAGAAAGGGCATGTACGTATTGGTGGTAGAAAGGGAGGGGGGATGTTTAGAGATTTAATCATAAAACCTTCTACACAGTAAAGAAGTCCACTTGCTAAGCCTATTTTTCAGGTTTCTGCGATTAACGTACTAATACAGATCACAATGTATTGCGAACTGGGTTGCAGACCAGCACTCACACATATGCTGTTTTCATGATGCACATCTGAAATGGTGCAGGATGAGAAGAAAACACGAAGGAAACCATGACAACAGCTGACAGAGTAGAATGGAAGGCAGAAGCATTCATTTTCATCAGAGCAAAAATGCTTCTATGAATAAAGAGAAGCCTTCATGAAGACAGATGTTCTGGGACATCTAGATGGCTTCACATCAGCACACCTGAAGAAAACCCATTCACTCCAAATGCCCTGGAGAACTGACGGGGACACAGGAGGGACACTAGGCTCTAGCTTAGTTTTCTCAGTTTCACAGCCGATGTCAAAACAGTCCTTCAACACACATTGAGACATTTTTTATGTGATAGAATGAACATTATTTCAGTTACATTTTCCCCAGTGCTAGGAATTGATCTCTGGGCCTCACACATGCAGGGCAGGCACTCTACCCATCCCCCCCACCCCAGCCACATTGTTTTAGTTCCACATGAAAATTTTGCAAGACGTGGCCCTGTCCTAAGGCATAATGGAAGCCTTGGCATATTCAAAACGCAAAATTCTAGGATTCAAGTCCCCTGACCACAAGGGAGCAAAGTACACATTCCATTAACGTACTCTTCCAAATGACCTGAGAGAAGAAAGTAAAATCTTCAGTCTTGAGAAACATGAACAGAGCACAGCAGATTTTCCTGGGAGTATCAGGGGAAGAGCAGAGCTGCTCAACCCCAACACACACACATTTGGGGACACAGAACTCCTTGTTTGGGGGGCAAGGGTGAAGGGCAGCCATCCTACATACTGTAGAGAGTTTAATAGCATTCCTTTGCCCCACCCATCAGGTGTCAGGAGCAGACCCCCGGTTGTGAGAACGGAAAATGTCTTTAGACACCTTCTGAAGTTTCCTCCTGGTGAAGTTACTCCCGTCTGAACCCTTCATCTAGGTCTTGGTGATTCTAGACCAAATAAAGAAAGCATGCCGTAGATTGCTTAATTTGAAAAGTCTGTATCAAAAATAGCCTGTGATACATGTGGTTAGGGTTCAATAAGGACCAGGGAAGCTGCTGAATTGAATTTTTAATGGAAGAACTGCTTCTTCTGATGCCCTTCTGGGCCTCCACAGGCACTGAATATGCATGGTTCACAGACAAACCTGAAGGCATATACACAAAGATATAAAATCTCAAAATGACAACAGTAGATAAAAGACCCTTCCCTTTGACCCTGACAACCCAGGACCGGAGTTGTCCTCTGACCTCTGTGGACATATGTGTGCATGCATGTGTGTCTATGTATGTATGTGTGTACATTAATCTTTTAAAAATATTTTTTTTAAATCATGGTTTTTTGTGGAAAACAAAAATTTAATATTTTCATGCCATCTTCCTCAGCATTTAAGCATTAAATTATTACATCTTTGGATTCTACTTTTATGGAATGTTCTTTTTTTCACTGCTATTTGAGTTCTGACATGTTTTATAAGAAGTTGTCTGGTGGGTTTTGTCTTAGGGTTAGGGCAGGATTGCCAACTGTGTCTGAAATGGTGCTAAATATACTTTTGCCATTTTGTGCTATGTATTTGTGCAAAGCAGCCTCAATGATTATAAAAATCAAAATATTGATCAATTCTGAAAAACATTGACCATGTTCTCCACCTTGCAGTTGCAGAGTTCAGTCAAGATTCAATTCTTCATATAAAAGTAATAAATAAACACATTAATCTCACTAATATGTAGATTTTCCTCCATCTTTAATGTGTACCAAATACTGGTTTTTAAATAAATCCCTTCTCAATTTCTTGACATTTAAGTGTTTGATTTGTATGCCTATTTTATTTTGTTGTATGCAGGGTCATGTAAAAGTTTCTTGGATAGTAAAGGGGTCACAAGTAGAAAAAGTTGTAAAAGCTCTGACCTAGACAAGTTAATGTGAGATTAGAGACCCAAAACTAAGAATAGAATCTAAACAGTACAATCAATGCTAGTCAATAAATGGTTCCCTACTGCATCATGGCCATGGCCCACCTCAGTAGATGGTACCCTACTGCATCATGTCCATGACCCACCTTAAGAGATGGTACACTACTGCTTCATGGCCATAGCCCACCTCAAGAAATGGTACCCTACTGCATCATTGCCACAGCCCACCTCAAGAGATGGTATGCTACTGCATCGTGGCCATGGCCCACCATTTGCCTTGAAGTACTTTGGAACAGGTAATGATTTAATTATATTTGTTCTCCAAAGGAAACCTTAACAAATTCTCAGAAGTACAAATGGCACACTGTGAAAACAGTCATCTCTTCTGTGATTCAAGACAAAGCAACAAGAAGCAAAATTATCCACTTGGAAGTCACTGGATTCTGCTTCCAAACTCTAGAGTCAAAGGAAAAAAAATTAAAGAATGAAATACCTATATATATAAGAGATCAATAACAAAAGTCTTACACAGTATTCTTTGGGGGTAGAGAGATGGCTCAGCAGTTGAGAGCACTTATTGCTCTTGCAGAGGACCCAAGTTCAGTTCCCAGCACTCACATGGCAGCTCACAACGCCAGTCCTAGGGAATCTGACACCTTCTTCTGGCCTCTGAGGGGACCAGAGTGGTGCACACACATGAATGCGCACAAGTGGTGCACACACATGAATGCAGACAAAACAGCCATGCACATAAATGATGGAAAAATTAAAAACCCTTCACAGTAAAGTCTATAAAAACATTTTTAGCATTAAAATAAGATTTTAATTGTAGGGAGAGTGGGTGTGATGGTGCCCATGCATAGTGGGTGTGTGGAAGCCAGAGGCAACCATTGTACTTCTCCACTCCTCTCTTTTTTTCCTTTTTTCATTTTCATGTGTGAGTGTGTGTGTATGCTTGTGTGTGTATTCATGTTCAAGTGTTCAAAATCATCTGAATTTGATAGGCAGCAATTATTCGCCCATTGTCTCTTCTCAGTCACATCCAGACTCGGTGACATGGCTGATCTTGCTAGCCAGCTTGCTCTGAAGATGCTGTCTGTGCCCTGGAATGACAGGTGGGCCACCACGTCCACCTGTCACTTATGTGAGGCCCTCATCCTCAAGCGTAACCACCAGGCCATCTCCCTAGCCCTGCTCTCATTTTTTATGAGATATAAGTTTCCTCTCTCTCTCTCTCTCTCTCTCTCTCTCTCTCTCTCTCTCTCTCTCTCTCAACTCTTTACTGACTCTGGGAGTTTTGCATCATGCACCTCAATTCCATTCACCCCCCCGGTCCCCACCCCCTCCCCCGTCCTCCTCTCATCCCTGCCACACTCTCCCCACATAAAGAGACAAATCAAAGTAAGCAATCAAGTGAGTAAGCGCAAAAGAAAAAAGAAAAAAACAAAAATAAAACAAACAAACAAAAAACACAACAAAAACAAAACAAAGTCCACAAAAACAGAAAAATCTCTTTGCTTCTTCTTCTTTCCTGCTTCTTCAGCACCTCTTCATTCGTCCTGATGGCAATGGAGGCTCCAGTGTACCCTATAGTAAACCTCTGTGTCCCATCAGTTTTACTGGCAAATGTCTATTGCAACAAGTCACTGGTCTGGTTTAAGGTCTCTGGTTTCTGGTACACCATCATCGCTGGATCCTAACCGGAACTCCTCTGGGATATCCTGTGGCTACCATGAGTCCTGGAGACCTTGTGGGTGTCGTTCCCCTTACCAGCTCCAGCCGGTCCTAGATAGAGTAGATGCTAGGGTGGGTCAACCCAAGGCCTGGCTGTGGACCTCCTGGATAGTAGCCAAGCTGGCCCATCCAGGCCTCTAGGGCCACCCACCTCAGGCAAGTGAGTGGAGTCAGCTTTGCTACACGCCTGACCTCAGGGTCAGTTTACCCTGGCCCATGGCGAGGGGTGGGGACCATCTCTCCAGTGTGCAGGGGCCAGCTTTCTTGAAGTGTCTAGCAAGAGGCAAGGCCAGCTTTTCCAGGGCCAGCTCAGCATGGCCCTCTGATTTCATCTCACTTGGCTCCTAGGGCCTCTGGATGAGGTACAGGCTACAGACATCCACACAGATCCCAGCTGTAGCTGGACCATGGACCCAGACATGGTCCTCAGCAGCAGCCTGGGCCTAGGAGATATCCCAGCTCTGGCCACTCAGGTAGGAACGGTTGCAGCCCTAACCTTTGGCAATGCAGGACCTGGACTTCAGCACAGACCCCAGCCACAGTAGAGCCGTGGACCCCGACATGGTCACTCAACAGTGGCTGAGTCTGGATATGACCACTGCCCCAACGGCAGCATGGCCCTGAGATACTGTCATGGCCCTCCATCTCTGGTGTCTGCAAGGCCTTCGGTGGTAGCAAATGCATTGGACATGAGCATAGACCCTGGCTGCAGGAGACCACGGACCCTGACATGGTTCTCAGCTGCAGCTCTGACCCAGACGTCACCATGACCTTGTGTAGCAGTGCAGGCCACTCGGATCTGGATGCCTCCTGGCCCTTGGACACCAACCTGGACTCAGGCGGCTGATCTGACCCTGGGCATCTTCATGGTGCTTGGTGTCAAGAGACACCTCATACGTCAAATCCAGACCCTGGCTGCTGTAGCGTCACAGACACAGACACGGCCCTCCGCAGCAGCCTGGGCCCAGATGACACCATGGCCCCAGGTAGCAGCCCAGTCCACTCATGTCTGTATAGCCCCTGCTGTGACGTGGCCTTCGGACAAGTCGCAGTCTCCAGTTCAGATATCAGGCCTCTGTATTGGCCCTAGTAGCAACCTGGGCCACAGACTTCAACACAGAACCTGGCTGCAGCAAGGCTACAAACCCAGACATGGCCTCAGGCAGCAGCTCGGCCTGGTCGACATCCTAGCTCCAAGCGTTTGCCCTGGCAACTTGGATTAGGATGGCTCTGGTAGAAGTATTTGGCCCCTGCACACCGACGAGGCCGCAGGTTGTGGCCCAGATCTCAGATGTCACGTGGCCTTTCATGGCTCCCTGTGACATGGCATTAACATAGACCTTGACTGTAGTAGGACCACAGACCCAGATGTGGTCCTTGGCAGCAGCCCGGGCCTGGTTGTCACAATAGTCCCAGGTGGCAGCAAAGGCCCCCTTGATCGGTATGGACCCAGCGGCAGCATGGGCTGTGACCCAAACACAGATGAAGGAGGCAGATTGGGCCACTGGAATCAGCATAGCACTCAACGGCAACAGGAGCCAGGGACATCAACACAGACCGTGGCTACTGTCGGACCAGAGACCCGATATGGCCCTTGGCAGCAGCCCAGCCCGGACAGCATTATCATGGCACCAGGTGGCAAGCAGGGCTGCCCCTCTGTACACTTCTCATCGACATCACCGTGAATCCAGGTGACAAGCAGGCCCCCAGCACCTACCGACTCCTCCCAATATTCATTCCTTCCTTTCGGCTTCCTCCCATAGCTCATGAACCGTTCCGCTTCTCTGTTTCTCCACTACATATTTCCTTATCGTAATAAAGCACACATGCCTGGCACTGCAAGGTGCCGGGCGCACCCATGGCTGTCTTCCCGCCAGCCTGGGCCTGGAGGACCCGGGGTGACCATCTTCCTGCTGGCCACGCCCCAGCCAGATAGCCCATATCTGTGCGGTTGTCCTGCTCTCATTTTTAAGGTGGGGTCACTCCCTGAACCTGGACCTTGCAATTCTAGCCAAGACCCCAGGATCAATCCAACTGTCTCCAGTTCATCCCTCCCCATAAACCTTCCCTGTGTCCACCTCCCAGTCCTGATGCCAGGGTTACAGAGGAGTGTCTAGATGCTCCCTTTCTGCATGCCTGCCAAGGGTCTGAACAGAGGTCCTAATGCTCACACAACATGTAGCTTCCCCAGCCCCTAAACACTACTAACAATAAAACAAAGGGAAATAAATGAATTGAAATATAATTCAAAACTGGGGGGGTGGGAATGGGGATCCAACAGTAATCTTTATGAGCCAGAAGGAGAGGTTAAACAAGGGTGAAGTTAGATATCAAATAGTTAGAGAACAGAGAAGGCAAGGGATGAGTTTGAGATCGCATTTGTTTGTGACAGGATCGCGCTACGTAATTCAGGCTATTCTGGGATTGCAAGATGTGCCACCATGCTTAGAGAAATTCTTTTTGTTGTTGTTGTTTTCTAAACAGGGTTTCTCTGTGTATCCCTGGTTGTCCTGGAACTCACTCTGTAAACCAGGCTGGCCTCGAACTCACAGAGATGCCCCTGCCTCTGCCTCCTAAGTGCTAGGATTAAGGCATGTACCACCACGCCCCTCCACCCTACCGTGTGGGGATTAAAGGCCTGTGCCACCACTGCCCAGCAAGATCTGACTCCTTTAAGGAGAAGTTGTAAACCCACATAAAATAGAAAGCCACTTGCTTGCTTAATAAAGGAAAAGCTGAGAACGGGGGGGGGGGGGGCGGTGCTTAACGTTAGAAATCAGACAGAATAAATAACAAATGCAGAGGAAATAAACAATAATTCTAAGGATGTTCACGTAAGCCTCAATGAATCATGCATCTATACTGTCTGTTTGGGTCAAGGGTACACACTATTCTAAATCCTGGGAAGCAGTCTGATTGTACATCTTACAGATGAAGAAGCTGAGGCCCAGTGAGGTCAATCATGGCCATTGTCACATGGCCAGGGCCTGGGCCAGGATTCAGAAGTGGACTTCCAGCATCTGCACTCTCGGCTGCTCATTGTCACACAGGAGACAAGGCAGAGCCATGTTCATGTGCAGCATGTATCATGAGATGATCCGTTTACAGCTGGACTGCCCAGGGCAGATGCCAACAGAGTGGCGAGGTGCCAAGGGAACCTCGGGGCTTAGCAGGTGCTCTGCACTATGCAGAGGTCAGGGGACAATGGCGCTCCATCTTGAGATTCTCCTACAGGGATCCCTGTGGGAAGCATAGGCAGTACAGAAATGGCCACTTGACACTTCTCATCCACAAAGTCCTCCTCTGAGCCCGAGAGGCAAGTACAGCATTTGGCAAGGCAGAGCCTTCTAACACAATCACCCTGTCTTCTCTCAGATCCAGGAGATGGTCCACTCGGAGGTAGCTGCCTATGACTCAGGCCGGCCAGGGCCTCTTCTGGGCCGCCCCGCCATGCTGGCCAGTCACATGAGTGCCCTGAGCCAGTCCCAGCTCATCTCCCAGATGGGCATCCGGAGTGGCATTGCCCACAGCTCCCCATCACCCCCAGGGAGCAAGTCAGCGACCCCCTCTCCATCCAGTTCCACACAGGAGGAGGAGTCAGATGCCCATTTCAAGGTGCGTGAAATGGAAGGGTGTAGCTACCAGGTTATCTCCCCAAGTGGAGAAGGGGCTCTGCCAGGTCATTCCACCATGACCCTCTGGAAAAGACTAGAAAGGAGGTTTTGGTCTTAGTTGGAAACCAAGAGACAGCGTGTGGACCTCTGGTCAGAGAGCTGGCACCTGAGCCCTTGGGACATCAGACTGTGGCTGCTGAATCTGCTGGAGACCCTCTCCTCCAGGCACATGCTGGTCCTGAAGAGGCCCAGGGTCTAGTCACAGTGTCCATGACAGGAGGCCCTGAAGTGCCCAGGGGTCTGTGTGCTTCTCATTCTGGTCCAACATCATTCCGATGATACCCTGGCCTACAACAGAGGCCAAGTGGGGATGACTTCTGTCTTCCTCACCCCTCTCCCTCACCTCTTCTTTTCTCCCTCCATCTCCCCACCCCCCGTTTTGCCTTCCTTTATTTCTACACATTCCTGGGGAGTTACTCTAAATCCTTGCCTGAGCTAGGCAAGTGCTCTATTGCCATGCTATACCTCCAGCCTCGGGGGTGGTTTTTGTTTTGTGTTGTTTTGTGTGTGTTGTGTTTTGTTAACAAACATTTCTAGGATCTGGAGCTACAGTTCAATTGGCAGAATGTTTTCCTAGCATGCACCAAACAAGCTCTGGGTTCAGTCCCACACCACATAAACTAGATGTGGAAATGCAGGCTTGCAATCTAAGTACTCAGGAAGTAGAGGCAAGAGATCAGAAGTTCAAGATCAGCTTTAAGTCCAACGTTATCCTTAACTACACAGCAAAGCTACTAGCGAAGGCCGTGTAAGATCCTGTCTCACAAAAACAAACAAAACCAAAAAACCCCAAAACTCCATAACCCACAGACCAGACAGTTTTATAAGCGCACGGTAAACACTCATTCCTCCAGTCCTCCTAACAGTCCTGGATGTTGGGTAATATTCACTATCTCCATTTGGCAGATGGGGAAACTGAGGCATAGAGTAGTTAATTAACGTATCAGTGCTATAGAGCCAGAATCCATACCCAGGTGACTGCAGCGCAGCCTGGACTGCGCCCCCCTAACCTCTGCCATGCCATATCCAGCAGCCTCCATCACTCGAGCTCTCTGCCTTCAGAGCCGGGCGACCGGAGAGTGCTCACTGTGGGAGAATGAGGACCTGAGCCCTAGCACTGGGGCCGTGGAGACAACAGGATCCCTGGGGCTTGCTGCTCAGCCAGCCTAGCTGAATGGGACACTCCAGGCTGAGAGATCTTGTTTGAAAAAAAAATGGATAATACCTTAGTAACCACACTTGAGATAGACTGATGTCTTCCACACCATGCGCATACATGTGTATATGCACTCACACATACATATAAACACACACACTCACCATGCACCCACATTCATACACAGTCATGCACAGACACTCACACACTCACACACATACATACACACACAATCACACACTCACTCTCACACACACATGCACACACATACACACTCATGCACACACAAACATGCAGTGCACACTCATTCTCACCCAATCACGCACACACACAATCACACACATTCTCACACACGCATACACATGCATGCACTCTCTCTGTCTCTCTCTGTTTCTCTCTGTCTCTTTGTCTCTCTCTCTCTCTCTCTCTCTCTCTCACACACACACACACACACACACACACTCACATGAAGAGACCTGTTTTCAGTCCTCACCTTACCGAGGCCTCACCAAGGGCTGATGGAGTGCCCCGGGGACACTTGAAACAGAGCCAGCACTGCCACCGGCCCTGCCAAATCCCCTGCCTCTCAGACGTGAGGTCTGAGTCTATCCACCGGCCCAGCACTTAACCATCGTTGATCCTGCTGCCTTCCCCTTGTTGACGTACAGAAGAAGCACAACTAAAGTGCAGGGAAAATGTCCTACACTTTAGAAATGGAGGCATTAGTTGGACATTATTTATGACCACGACAGGGGCAACCTTCTTATTCTCGCAGTTGCAAAAGGTCTAGCAGGTGCACATAAGACTACTGCATTGTCTAGGAGGATGGACCCTTGGTTTCTTATTTGCATTTCATGAGACAGGGTCTCTTTATGCTTCCCATACTGGCCTTACTCTCAATCCTCCTGCCTCAGCCTCCTGAGTACAAGGATTACAGGCATGTACTGCCATGCCTGGCTTTGGGCCTCTGTCACTGGTCAGTGTTGGTCAGGAGACTTTGTAAGTCTGCAAAGATAGATGTTAATGTGGTGGGGGTGAAGTGATATGAAAACAGCACGGGTTTTGTTTACATTTGAAGAGTTAGAAACACACATAGCTCCCATCCATAGGGAACGGTAGAAAGTCCCAGAGTGCTGACTTTATCGCTGCCCAGGGCACTGGCCAGCCTCACCAGCAAGTCAGTGTTCTTGGCTTGCCAGTCTGCAGGGAGTTTCAAGGTCCTCTGAAACTCTGAAGGTCAGGACACATGCTGCTTCTGTCTAAACAGAAGCCTACACCTCAGGCTCCAACCCAGGGTGCACAAGCATCTGTCTGTCTTTCTGTCTCTGTGTGCCTCTGGGTCCCTCTGTCCCTGAGAGCTGTCTCTCTACGTGTAGTTGTGTGTTGTTCTGTTTGTCTGTGCCTGTCTCCCTGTATTTCTACATCTATGTGCATGTGTCTATTTCCATCTACATGTATGTATGTATGTATGTTTGTATGTATGTATGTATGTATGTTTGTATGTATGTAAGTAAGAATGCATGTTGTCTATCTGTTGTCTGGTTTATGTGTTCACGTATGTTCATGTATGTGTATGTGTCTGTTGCCACCCTCCTCCAAATGCATGACAGTGTAGGCCAAAGCTGCCTGGGTATGAACCCCTGGTGGGGCAGCCCTTTCTAGGCTAGATGGGTCTGAGATAAGCTGCAGAGAAAGCCTAGCTCAGCCCAAGGTTAGCTAGAGTCACTTTGGCTAGGAGTCCCTTGACATCTTCAGTTTACCAACTCCTCTCACTTGGCAGATCTCGGGAGAGAAGAGGCCCTCAGCAGACCCAGGCAAAAAGGCCAAGAACCCAAAGAAGAAGAAGAAGAAGGACCCCAATGAGCCACAGAAGCCGGTGTCAGCCTACGCTCTCTTCTTCAGAGACACTCAAGCCGCCATCAAAGGGCAGAATCCCAGTGCCACCTTTGGGGATGTGTCCAAAATAGTGGCCTCCATGTGGGACAGCCTGGGAGAAGAGCAGAAACAGGTGAGCCTTGGTCCCCTTCTAAGTTGTTCCTGAGACTTGGGGCCCTGGAACCAAGAGTGTGATACCAGGTTTGGCCGCTGGGACTAGAGGCTGCTGCAAGGGGCTTTGCTGCTTTGTTTGCCCATCTCTAAGCTGGGAAGCAGGGTTCATTCCATGCCTTCTGACCTCCAGTGTTGTGTTCTACTACCTTTGCTGGGCCCCTGCTTCCCCATCCATAAACCAGGGATCATCTCCAGCCACATCCAGCAGTCCCCTTAACTCGGCCCTTTCTGCTTCACTGGCCATGTGGTCTCTCTGAAGGCCTTCAGCGGAAGGAAGCTGAGCCACTCCTGCTGTTGGAAATGCATTACCAGCTACTCACTTCAGATTGACTCTTTGAGTCCTGGCTTCCCTACCTACTGACTACTATGGTTGGAGCACACCTAGGCTAAGTGCCATGGGGATCCCCCCTCCACCACCACATGCGTCTTTACAACACCCCAGGGAGTCACCATCCATCGGCTCTTTTGAAAGTGGAGGGTGTGGTGGGGACTCCTTAGGATTCTGTCTTGCACCGCAGGGAATGGAGATGTCCCTGGGGCCTGTGGGAAGCCCAGAGCAGTAGCAAGCTGGAGCACAGATGTGAGTTGTGGTCCTATTTGGCAGTGTAGAGATTTTGTAGACTAATGGAGGGCCGGTAGTTTAAGAGATGGTCTAAAACCTGCTGGGAAGAAGTGGAGACAAGAAGCCAGGGAAGGCAGAGGACATTGTCAGAGAATTCCCACCGTGGGCAAGAGGAGCTCTGGAGCCAACCCTTTGTCTTTGTTAACCCATCTGAGCTGCAAGGGTGCCGGATGAACCCTGGTTTTGTTTGTTATTACCTGAGATCTGCTCAAGCCCACATTTCTGGCCTCACTCATGTGGCAGGTCAGGGTCTTGCTCCTAGGAAAAGCTCACTGATAGAGACTTTGTTGTTGGCCTTGGATGTCGTGTCTGCTGCTACAGCAGCGGGAAGAGCCAGGGAGGCTGGCAGCTGCCACTCTAAGACCTTTGCCCCAATTTCCTCGTGTTGTGGGTTGTGCTGGGCTCAGCAGGGTGGTTCATCGGCTGCCCTTGGTGAGAATGTCTATGCTTCTGCGGTTGGCTGCAACACACGAGGCAACTCTTCTTCAAGAAAGTAGATAGCTGAGTCTTGCACGTCTCATGGTCCCACAGGCTAGACAGGTGTCTTCAAAACTGTCCTATTGCTGTGAAGAGGCACCATGACCAAGGCAATTCTTTAAAAAAAAAAAAAAAAAAAGTATTGAGCTGAGGGCTTACTTACAGTTTCAGAGGCTTAGTCCACTATCATCATGACAGAGCATGGTGGCAGGCTGCCATGGTGCTGAAAAAGTAACCGAGAGTGACATCTTGATCTGCAAGCAGAGAGAGACAGATATGGACAGACAGACAGAGAGAAGTAGAGAGAGACAGATAGACAGGCAGAGACCAAGAGACGAAGAGATATATCCTGGGCCTGGCCTGGGCTCTTAAAACTTCAAAGCTCACCCCTAGTGACATACCTCCACCAACAAACAAGGCCACTCCCTGGTGACTATACATGCAAGTATATGAGCCTGTAGGGGCCAATTTTTTCAAGTCAGCACACCAGGCTGATTCCCAGAGCAACCAATAGCCATTCTGGAGTCTAAGCACTTTCCAAGTCTCCTCATTAGTTTATTCTTATGCCTCTGGTCAGATAGTCTCAAGGCTGAGCCCCAAGTCATGGTGGAAGAGTTCTACTTAGAAGGCGTGGGCAGAGGGAATGTGAGACACATGGGCCATTCCTGCCGGAACATGGAAACTTAGGTCTAATGCTAAGAGGAGCAATGGCAGCCGTATGAGTAAGAGCCAGGTTCATGTCAGAATACAAAGATAGTGCGGCGTTAGGACATTGGTGGTGTTCTGGGCCAAAGAGAGGCTTCTGGGTGAGCGGTCTTTCTGTCGTCACTTGTGCCAACATCACGGCTGAGGAACCGGAGGGTAGCCTGGCCTCTGTCCCCACAACCTTCATCCACGCCTGGCCCTGGAAGCCCCTCCTTGTCATCCCAGCCTCTGCACTGTGGCTCCTCTGTGACATTTTCTCCAGAGTTGCCCAATGTCTCGGATCTTTCAGGCGTATAAGAGGAAGACCGAAGCTGCCAAGAAGGAGTACCTGAAAGCCTTGGCGGCCTACAGAGCTAGCCTCGTCTCCAAGGTAACTAAATCCCTAGGCAACGTCCTGATGAGAGTGTACCACGGGAGGGATAGAGCATAGGCTGGGACTCGCGGGAACAGCAGGTACCACAGACCTCAGAGAGGATGAGTGACGTGTGTGCGTCACACCTTGGGAGCACCACCAGTGTGGCAGGCTTCATGTGAGGCTCATTTCATTGACTTCCTTCAGCAGGAAGGGCTAGCACTCAGAGGGCTCCGCAATGAGCCTGGGATTGGCCATTTAAGTGACTGTTGTAGGTTCCAACCTGGCGCTGCCATGCTCTCTACCTCTCTGTCCACACCAGAAGCACAGGGGCAAGGGGTGGGTCTGAGGCCCCAAAGGAGGCAGAGCATTGTCCTGGAGAGCCTGTCGCAAAGAGAGCGACACCTGGGCTGGGCTCGAAAGGGCCAAGCAAAGGGTGCTTACAGAGTTGAGAGAATTGCATGGGCAAAGGTGGGAGGCTGGAGGTGGCATAAACAGAGTATACCTGGCTCATTGCTGGCATTGATCTTGCTGCCAGGGTAAGGATAGCGGGACCATACTTCCAGTGGAGCCCACACGAGGGTAAAGGTGGGGCTGACTGGCTGATCAAAACTATGTACCTGCAGGTCCCTGCATAGTTATGGTTTATTAGTTCACAGCCAGCCCCGTAGCACAACACAGAGCCGTCCAGAGGCCTTGCAGGCTGCAGGCCTACCTAGTCCACAGTCCAGGCTCTGCCCTATCTCTGGCTTATCCCTGGCTTCTATTTTCCTCCAGAGCCCTCCGGACCAAGGCGAGGCCAAGACTGCTCAGGCAAATCCACCAGCCAAAATGCTCCCACCCAAGCAGCCCATGTACGCCATGCCCGGCCTGGCTTCCTTCCTGACGCCCTCTGACCTGCAGGCCTTCCGCACGGGAGCCTCTCCCGCCAGCCTGGCCAGGACGCTGGGCTCCAAGGCCCTGCTGCCAGGCCTCAGCACATCCCCACCACCACCCTCCTTTCCTCTCAGCCCCTCATTGCACCAGCAGCTGCCACTGCCCCCCCACGCGCAGGGCGCCCTCCTCAGCCCACCCCTCAGCATGTCCCCCGCCCCTCAGCCTGCTGTCCTGCCTGCCTCCATGGCACTCCAGGTGCAGCTGGCCATGAGTCCCTCGCCTCCAGGGCCACAGGTAAGCAGGACCAAGCAGCAGCCGCCTGTGACTCTCACCAAGAGGGAAGGCAGCTGGGGGAGGAGGGTTATATACTGGCCAGGCCACTCACTAGCTGTGCAACATCAGCCATGACACTGTACCTCTCTGAGCCTCGGTTTCCAATTCTCTGAGATGGGTCTAGAACACCTACTTGCCCAGAGAGATACTGGCTACTCCAGGCAGTTGATTAGTTGCCAGCTAAACTTTGCTCCAGAACCTTCTCTTAGACCACTGTGACCTCTGCCAGATTGTCCCAGCTCGTTACAATCTCCAAAGCCCTAGCTTCCAATGATAGTTGCACAAATGGTTCCAGCACGGGCATGCAGCAAGTAACCCCATTTTACAGATTGGGAAACTGAAGTCCAGAAAAGGAAAAAAGACCCAAGGCAAAGCCACCCTCCCTCCAAACTCAGCTGAGTCAGGGGTTGGATTTTCGTTTTCACTCTTTCTTTCCTTTTCTTCTCGGTCATGCTGGGGGTGGAAGCCAGAGTCTCACACACACCAGGCAGGTACTCTATTGCTGAGCCACACGGTCAGCTCACACTGAATTTTCCCAAAGATCTTCTACTAGGGAGAAAGAGAAAGAGGCAGAGTGGCCGTTCTGTGTGGACCCAGGACGTGTCTTTGAGGCATAGACACCCTCAAACACACAAAGATGACGCCAATTGCTGGAGAGGCTCCCCTTGGTCTCTCCTCTGCTCACGGCCCACCCCACCTTCCCCTGTAGGACTTTCCACATATCTCTGAGTTCCCCAGTGGCTCTGGCTCCCGCTCACCTGGCCCATCCAACCCTTCCAGCAGCGCGGACTGGGATGGGAGTTACCCCAGCGGGGAGCGTGGCCTCGGCACCTGCAGGTCAGTCCTCCTCAGATCCCCTTCACTGTCCATTCCCAACACGGGGCAGGGGCAGGGGTGGCCAGGAGGGCAGCGGGACACTAGGGGAATGTGAAGTGGACACCCTCAGCCCAAGTGGTGGAAGTTTAGAGTACAGAGAACAACACAGATCAGAGAGCAAAGCCTCGGGGGGGGGGGGGGGACGGAGGCACAGCTGGCTGGATGCCCAGGCCAACAGGGAAACTGAGGCTGGCCTTGGTTCATTCCTTTTCTTCTTTTGTCCCATGTTTTCACAAACGGAGAGTGAGGTCTGAGTATTTAGCGGACAGTGTCCATCTCCATCACCAGGCAGTGTGTCCCCATTCCTGGCCACCAGCCTTCCAGCATGGGCTCCTCGCTTTGCTGGTGATCCTGGCCCTTTATCAACCCTGCCCTTGCTTCCACTTCTGACCTTCTAGGGAGAGCCCTAGAAGGTGTGCAGACTCTGGTAGGCAGAGTTCCCTTCGTAGCCCACACAGGCACAGACTCCCCCCCAGCCCTTCCCTTCCACCCAGTTTCCCATCCCAAAAGTCAGGGCCAAGGAGGAGTAAGTGCTTTGTATCTGAACTTCCTAAGGCTGTCCCCTCCTCCCCTGGGTGACAATGTTTGATCCTCAACAGCCTGTTCTAGTCTTGCTTGTTAAATGTGAAGTCTTTCTATATAGCCCAGGCTAGTTTTGAACTCGTGAGCCTTCTGCCTCATCCTCCTACGGGCATGAGTCAACATATCTGGCTTGCCCTGTGCAGCATTCTACAGAGAGGAAGGTGTCTACTTTCCTGTAATTCTGTTTGAAGTGTACAGATGATGATGTTATGACTAAATGTAGGCATGGTGGGGGTGCTTAAGGCATATCTCAGTTGGTAGAATGTTTGCCTAGAATGCAGAAAGCCCTGGGTTTGGTCCTAGCACTGCCTAAACCTGGTGTGGTGATGTATACCTAGGATCCCAGAACTCAGGGTGGAGGTTGGGATGAAAGCATGGAGGTTTAGGTCATCCTCAGCTACATCTTGAGTTCAAGGCCAGCCTGGGATACATAAGGATACATAAGCTCCTGTCTCAAAATACAAACAAACACAGTAGACATGGAGCAAATGATAAAATATTAATAATAATAATTAGATGGTCCCTGGCAGGATGCCAGGAAGGGTGCTTGGTTCTGCTTGATGGGCAGCCCCTCCTTCAACCTTAGGGACAGCTGATGAGAGTGAGGGACACAGGGCCGGGGCACCAGGGTGGGCTCCAGTAGCTGACGGCCCCTACTCTCTCCTGCAGCCTGCTCCCCAGAGATAAATCGCTCTACCTCACCTAATCCCGCCTCCCCTCCCTCCCTGAGGCTCTCCGGAGGGCACTGCTCCGAGCCGGAAGGGCTGACCGCAGGAGAGAGGCCATGGCAGCAGGCAGGGTGACCGGCCAGCAGTGATACACCTATGCCCCAGGGTTGAGTCTCTCCCTCGACCTCCCACCAGACTCTGCAGAGGCAGCCCACCGCCCACCACCAGCCCAAAGAACCTGCAGGAACCTTCTGCCCGCTGACCCGCTTGCTCCAGGGTAGCTGTGGACCCCACTCCTTGGCCTGCACACAGTCCCCTGCGTCTGGACTTCTGGCCCCAGCCCAAGCTCACCGGGCTGCCCCCCCTCGAGGTTGCTTAGCAACAGACACCCACCCCAGATGCTGGGCCAGCCACATGTGTGCTCTCGGTGTGCACAAAAGATGCTGAAACCCACGCGCTGTGGGTTCCGTGTAAGTAGTTCACTGTTTTAGAACCGTGTTGAAGACATCTGTAAGATTATTTTGTGGGGAGAAAGAAAGCTTCCTTTAAAGTAAAAAAAAAAAAAAAAGTTTTATAAGACCTTTAGCACAGTTTTTTTTTTTTTAAGTTTTATCTTAAGGGAGACATGTGCACAAACAGCTGTCAAACTGATTCTTATCTGCACACAGAGAGAATGGAAGCTTTTAAGCCACATCCAAGGACCACCTTCTTCTTCTTCTTCTTCTTCTTCTTCTTCTTCTTCTTCTTCTTCTTCTTCTTCTTCTTCTTCTTCTTCTTCTTCTTCTTCTTTTCTTCCTCTTCTTCCTCCTTTTTATGTTCTTCTTTTTCCTCTTCTTCCTCTTCTTCTTCTTCTTCTTCTTCTTTTTTTGATCATATATCCACCTATTTAAAATTGCCAGCAACAATTTTGGCCATCTATTTATGAAGAAAAGTTGAGAACAACATTGTGGCTTCTCCTGACATGTGTGTGGTTTGGGGTTTGGATTTGGTTTAGGCTTTGGTTCGTGTTGTTCGCAGCTGTCTCCCGGCCCTTGCTATGTCTGTCCTGGTGCCCCCCGTGCTTTGCTCAGACCTCTTTGTAATAAAACTTCTGAAAAGTGGCAAGCAACCCTGTGTCTTCCAGTTTTTCACCCAGGCCTGGTTACCCTAGGCCCAAAACCAGACGAATAAACATCAGATACGGGAATGTTACACCAGTGTCCCCGACGACATAGGTACAGAAAGTTGCTATAAAGCTTCTACACATAGAATTCAAGAACACATTGAGGACTGGCAAGACGGCTCAGCTGGTAAAGGCACCTGCTGCCAATGTGACCATCTGAGTTTGAGCCCCGGGACCCACGTGGTAGACGGAAGTAACTAATCCCTGGAAGTTGTCCTCTGACCTCTACACACAAATAAGTTTTTAAGACGTTAAGAACACATGAAGAAGATCATACATCATGACCGAGTTCTCTTCATTCAATGGCTGCAAGATTGGTCCTGTATCTGAGGCAGGCCTGGACTCCTGAAGTGGCATGTGGTGGTGGCTTCACTAGGTCAGAGTTTCTTCTGAGGGAAAACTAAGAGCAGAGCCCTGCCTTCCACTCTGCAAGCAGCGGAGTGCCTGTGTCCGGGCAAAATCCACCCCTGACGTCAGTTGTGGTACGGGCAGAAGGAGATACAAAACTCTCTCAGTTTTGTGGCTCAGAGTAAATGCTCAGTAGATCTGTGTTGACGGGGTGAGGGCGATCATACCCAAAGGCGTGAAGATACAAGAAAGGGTCAACCTTGGACTTTCCAGGTGAGACTTAGCTCTCTGGCCACTGAAAAGCATGACTAGAATCCCAGTGGCTAAAGAGTGTCCCCGAATGTCAGCATATCCTGGAGAACACTGGTGTTTTCACATGCATCGTCGGATTTTATACGATTTCACTACAGGGCTGGGATGTGTCTTTGTGTTCGCTTAGTAGACCAGACATCCTAGTTTCCATTCTCAGAACTACATAAAGAGAAATCATCTTCTAAAAAGATGTCGGCGTGAAATAGATCCGACTATGCAATGTAGACGTGAACATAATGTCTGAGGGGAACATAGCAATGGGAAAGAGCCATGGGCTCCTGGCGGCGAGGAGTGGGGTTCTGTGCACAGTGTGACCCCTCAGAAACACACACCAGCTAGAGACAGTGTGAGGCCAAGGGACGGGAGGGTTTTCTTCAAACCTTCCTTCAGGTAGCATCCTAGACCAGAGACTCCTTCACCCAGGCTCCCAGCAGCTGTTAGTGGTGACATTTGAAGGTAATAATTGTCACAAGTTGAACTCTGTGGGGAAGAATGACAGTGGCCGGGCAGGGAGGGGTTGGGAGGCTGCTGTCACACCTGTGACACAGCTCTTGGCTTGGTTTCCCAGTGTTTGACCCAACTCTTTGAGGCAGGGGCAGCTGTTCTGCCCTCCACAGAGGAGTCCCGCATTTACACCATCTCAGAACCTCCCATTCTCCCTGTGAGCCACAGCCTTCATCCAGAGGACGCTTAGAGGTAGGTGCAGGCTTGCTGAGAGCAGTTTCCTTTCAAGGGCGCATTGTGATCCTCCTGGGAAAGAAACCGAAGAAAATGACAAGCAAAGTCAATCACCGCGCAGTTGCATCAGCGCAGCCTGGCAACGTGGAACACAAACCTTCAGTGGAACTACGCTGTCTTTTCTGAATATGTGGAACTCGCTGGTGCCGTGGTGAGGGCTTCCACGGCTGAATATCTATCTCTTGCTTTTATAAGACACCACTACACCAATAAGGACAGTCCCAAATCAGTAGAGCCTGAGGCTATGGGAATCCAGCAAGGTGTGCCCACATTTCATTGTCATGCCAGGCGGGTGGGGTCATTTGCAAATAGTTTGCATGCCTGGGCTGGCCTTTTGGGTGCTGAAGTGGATGCCAACTGTCTTCTTCCATTTGAGCCGCCATAATGGGGTATACAGGTGGGCTCATCACCAAAGATATCTTTACTCACAGCTCTCGAGACTGGTAAGGCTGAGATGCTGCTGAGGGACAAATTCCCAATCATAGAAACGTGCCTCGTGCCCTCACATGGCAGAGGTCCAGGCAACTGTTTTGGGTCTAGTAGGGCACAAATCCCAATAATGAGGGCTTCGTCTCTTGACCTAAACGTCTTCCACAACCTCCATATTCCATGACACTGAGGGCTAAGGTTCCGAGGACTCTGGGAGACAGAGAGGTGAGGGACAGACATGCAGCTTGTAGCACCAAATACAGTGGGTGTTGTTGACACACCCCAGGTCTCCTTCACTGGCAACTATTCCCACTCATAGTGACACCCTTGTGTCCCAGAAGGGGGGAAAGGGGACAGAGCTGCCCACAGCTAATGCCTCGGCAATGGAGAAGCCTCACTGTGGAGGCAGCTTGAGCAGGTTCGCAAAAACCTTGTCCTCCCTTAACCGCTTGGAGTCAATGCCTCCCTCTGCTCTGAGAGCCTCGCTCACCCAGAATCTATCTGAGGTCCTGTGTGTTCCTACAGAAGCAGACTCCAGATGCCAGCTGAGTCCATGGCCACAGTCGGGACACATCCATGATATTCATAAATAGTTGTTTCTGTGCACACAAGTGCCAGCCTGTGAGCACCAGCCCAAGCCGTGGGAAGTGGAGTCCTCTTCATTCTATAGTAACCACAGCCACACCCCACAGAGCACCCGGTCCAGCATTGTGGGCTGTGCCTGGGCTCTGCATCTCATAGCTGTGGCATGGGCCAGGGACTCCCACAGCTGCAGTGCCCACCATGGCCAGGGCCAATCTGTGGCCTGGACCTAAGAGCCATAGCCTGTCATTGAGAAAATCTGGAACTGCTGTAGCAGCCTGTCTCCGCTACTCCAGGGCTTCCCCTTCTCTCCGAAAGTCAGACTCCTGCCTGAGTCCCTCTATCCACCCTTTCCCACAGCTAGGAGGGGACCCCAACAGGAGACAGTTATTCCTGCTGTCCTTTCCTAGAGGAAGGCTTGGCTGACCCTGAGATGGTCCAGGGACCTCTTCCTTTGGAAGAGACCCCGGAAGGTTATCCATGTTAGAGTGTGGACAACACGCAGAAGAATTTTCAACATCCACAACACTCGAACTCAATCTGCTTGTGCATCAAGAATGAAACTGAGAGCCACTTTGTTTCTCCCCACTGGCCCCCAGGGACACCAGTCAGAGAGGGGCGCAGATTTTTGCCTCTAGTGGCTTCAGAAACATTCATATTAGCTAATTATAAACTTGTAACCTTATATACTAAGTCACATATGAAGATAATTAAAAATGCCAACCATGTGCCTGGTGGCAAGAGAATGAGGGAAGGGCAGAGACGTTCAGTCCATCTGAGATCTTGGTGATTTCCTTGGGGAGTTGGCATCTGAGGTGTGCCTGGAAGAGATTAGGGTTTGCATGGCACTGGGATTTGGTTAGGTTTGGGTTTGGACTGGGATGAGAGTTAGAGCCGAGGTGGGATTTGGGGTTGGGCTAAGGCTACGGGTTGAGGTTGAGGTTGGAGTTATAGTTAGGATTTTGGTCAGATTAGGGTTGGAAGTGGGATGCATTGGGGTTGGGGTTGGGCAAGAAATGGGGTTGTGGGTTGGTGTCAGAGTTAGTGCTGGGGTCAATTAGTTTAGGACTGTCATTGGGGCTAGGGTTAAGGTTCCATCTAAGGTACCATCAGGATTGACACTTGGCTCCAGTCTGCTGGGCTCTCATTCCCAGAACCCCAGCCTGCCTCTCTCCAAGACAAAGGTTTTCATCAAGAATTGTGGACCCACACCGGTGTAGGAGGCTCTCTCCTCTGGAGCAGGTCAGGTGCCCTCTGTGGAGATATGGTGCTTGCTCTCCATCCTGTACCTCTGCACCTCTCTCCTGGGGCCCAGGCCGGCACTAGCTGCACAGTGGTGATGTGGGATGTGGAACCCATGTATGGTGCACGGGCAGAGAAGGCACAAGGAGAGTAAAGCACCTGTGTACTTCCCACGTGAGGTAAGATGTGCCCGGCTGGCATGTGTGCATTTGTGTGGAGCACCGTGTTTGTGATGCCCATGTGCATTGGTGCCGCACATTAGTGTATGCATGCTGAGCATGTTTGTATGCAGCACAGTCAGGTTTCCCTTGGGCCACCAGCTCACAAATAACGACACAGAGACTTCTTATTAATTATGAAAGCTGGGCCTTAATTTAGGCTTGTTTTCAACTAGTTCTTTTAACTTAAATTAACCCATTTATATTAATCTGTGTTCTGCTATGTGGCATTACCTTTCTCCATACTGCTCATCCTGCTGCCTCTGCATCTGGCTGGAAACTCAGCCTTTTTTCTCCCCAGAGTTCTCTCTCTGCCTGGAAGTCCCACCTATACCTCCCTGCCTAGTTATTGGCCACTCAGCTTTTTATTACACCAATCACAGCAATACATCTTCACAGTGTGTACAAATAGCCCACAGCAATGTGGTGGGTGCAGGAATATGTGTATATGGTATTCATGATAGTGCATATGTATGGTTGATGTTCATGTGTGATAGCTCAAATACAACATAAGCACATACAACTGCATGCATACTAAATCCACACATGGATGCATCAGACAAACTACACAGAGTTCACGGATATAGAACACACACCAAATGCACACAAGGCACAATACCTGTTTTCCACATGCACAGACACCATGTGAAAGCAAAACATTCTTAAACATGTATATATATACACACACTGCACACATAAACATACCAACCACAAATAGCTCCTATGTACACAAGTACACCAGACACAGAAGTGTATATTGCATACTTTTGCCCATCACATTCATACAATACACACCAGACAGCCATGCATTCTGGGTAACATGCTAATCATTCATTAACTAGCACGTAAATGATCTGTTCTTGGATGCTGGGGAGAACTTACATGCAAGAAAGACCAGATAGTGCTCTGAACTGCTTGGCCATCTCTCTAGCCCCACATCAGTTAGACTTCTCAATATGTCCAGAATTAATTAGTTGAAGTCCACTAGGTGCTGGGGTCAGCCATTCAGAATGGGAGGCAGTGGGTGTGCCTATTATGAGTGAGGGCTGTGGATGTGGCCCACCAGGGGCAATGTGAGAATGTTCCAGAAAAGCGTGAAGAGAGGTGATAGGCAGTGGGGGGAAACAGGAAGAGGGTGAGAAGGTGATAGGGGAAAGGTGGTGGCCTAGGGACACCTCATGCACTGTCAGCATATCCCACACACGGTAGGACACGCACCCACATAGGCTTCCACACGTTCACCTTGGTTCTGTGGACATTGGTATTGGTGGGATTCCAGTGACTCTGGGGAAGAATCTAGAGAAACACACATTAAACTAGGGTTCCCAGAGACACACTGAGGCGTTGCATTCTGATGATGGGCAGAAGAGCCAAACAGCATCGCCAAACACACAAGACTGGCGGGCAGCCCTTTTGTCGATCTGGGGGTGAACAAAGAGCCTTTGAAAAGAGGCTAGGGGTGGTGGCGCACGCCTTTAGTCCCAGCACTCCAGAGGCAGAAGCAGGAGGATCGCTGTGAGTTCACGGCCAGTTTGATCTACACAGCAAGTTTTAGCCTAGCTAAACCTTTTTTTAAAATTATGTATACATTGTATGCGCACATATTTGCGAACATAGCAGCCTGGGCTATGCACGCACGGCCAGAACCGTAAGAACTCTATGCTCTCCACCCCGAGCCCTTTCTCCAGCCCCTTGATTTTCTTTGCCTTGCCCACGATTTTTGACTTGCTATAGTGAACATATAGAAAACTGAATAATATACAACAGAGAACTTTGTTGGTTTAGGGTTTTTTGTTTTACACTTTTTTTAGATGTTTTGAAATTTTTCGTGTGTATGAGAGTTTTGTCTGCAAAATCCTCCTCCCCTCCCCCGCCCCTCTCCTTCCCATCAGTCCCCTCTGCCAGCCCCCCAGAGAGTTTCACTTCCACTTCCGTGCCATGTATCATTCATGATTTTATGTGGCTGTATGAAACACAGGAACCGCAGATGAGAGAAAACACCTGCTATTCGTCATCCTGAGATCAGCTCCCTTCCCTTAACATGACAGTCTCCATTTGTGTGGGTCACAGGTATTGCCAAAGCTCCCTTTGTTATTAGCAAAGTCCTGTGCTTTCTCCACTGGCAGGATCCCTTTTCTGGCTTCACCTATGACCCCTCTTTATTTTTGCATCTCTGTTGTGGTGGGGCACATCTCCCAGTAGCTTTCTAAAGACTGTCTCTACACAGAAGAAGCCTGCTCTCCAAGTACCTCTACCAGCATGAGACGCCTTCCCCTTCCCTCACCTCCTTCGTCGTCCCTGCCTCTCTGTACTGTTCATGTGTACTGGTCACACAGCCAGCCTGGGCACTGCTATTCCTCAGGCCTCCTGCACCTCCATCTTCCCGGACCCCTGCACCTCCATCTTCCCGGACCCCTGCACCTCCATCTTCCCGGACCCCTGCACCTCCATCTTCCCGGACCCCTGCACCTCCACCCTTCGGGCTCTCTGCATCTCTGTTCTCGCACTTCATCCCTGGAGTTTCTGTGTGCGTCCAAGTCTCATCTTGTGAGGACATCAAACGGACTGAGTCCTGGCCCACACTAACAACCTCGTCTAAATTAGCCGCTCTTTAAACCTCATCTCTAAGACTCCACGTTCTGAGGCCTTGGGCACCAGGACGTCAGTGTGTGGCTATGGGAACACTCGATCTTTTCCGTAGTAGTGTGAACAAAGCCACCTCTCCACTCTCCAGCACAACAGTTAGCCATAGTTAGCTTTCCTTCTTGCCTCCAAACTCCACCCTCACGCTATGATGCTGGCCCACAAAATGTCGGTATCACTGCACCAATAAACTATGTGAGCACAGGTGGAATTGTAAATCCGGGTGCCTCTGGACCGGACAGGCAGCAGAGGAAAGCAGGGTCACGTGTAAGAGAGCTTAGGGAAGAGCGTGGCTAAGCGGAAACACTGCTCTGCCAAAGAAAGCGTTTACATCCAGTGTGCTTCAAAACATCGGCTAGCCACACACAAAAAGACAACTCCCAAGCTTGCCACCCCCAAGCTCCTTCTTCCTGACCGTCCCCGAGGATGTGGCTACAGCTAAGTTTTGAAGGCACATACACAGACCTGATTTTGAATTCTGGATTTTTAAAAACATTTTTAGTTAATTTTATGTACATTGACTTTTTCCTGCATGTATGTCTGTGCAAGGGCGTCAGATCCCCCGGAACTGGAGTTACAGACAGCTGTGGGTGCTAGGAATTGAACCTGGGTCTTCTAGGAAAGCAATGCTCTTAACCTCTGCTCTCCGGCCCCTTTTTAATTATTAGTTTATTTTATGTGTTTGGGTATATTGCCTGTTGTGTACCTGTACATGATGTGTGTGCCTGGTGACCTTGGAGGGTGTGGAACTGGGGTTACAGTAGGTTGTGAGTTGCCATGTAGATGATGGGGATTGAATCTGTGTCCTCTGGAAGAGCAAATATTGGACTCTTATCTGCACAACACAGTACTGTCTTAAAAATCTCAGAATTGATGTGAGAGACATATAGAATAAAGCAAGTAATAAGTATGACAGGTTTTATTTTTAAATTAATGCCTTTTAGAGTGCGTCTGTGCTCATGTGTGAGGCAGTTGCGCCTCCTGGTGGTAAAAATTAAGAACTGCACTTTACATAAATAACCCTGCCGCTAAATTGCACACTTATGTGAAACAATGTATTGGAATCCAGTTCTGACCTAAGCAAAGTTACATAAGTCATTGCCCTTCATGCTAAGCCTCCATGTCACAGTCCTCTCCCAACAGTTACAGCCACCCTGAAGTGGCTGTGACATTATAATACCACTTGGCGTGCAGTAACACTTATGAGACAAATCTATCCAGGCCCTGGCACCTTCTGGGCCCACACCGATACCCTTCCATCTGGTGAGCAGGTGAGACAGAAAGGTACCTAGCTGGTATTGTTTGGTTGTGTTGTGGATTGGTTTGGTTTTGGGGTCTTTGGTTTGGGGATTTGTTTTCTTGTTTTTGCTTTCTTTCACTGGGTGGCAGTAGGGAAGGGTGACCCTGGCCTGGAGTCCCTAACCAAAAAAAAGAGTAGATCGTCGCAGGCTCCGGAGATTTCGCAGGAGTAAAATGTACCTTTGGATTGTATGAAGTGCCACCCAGATTCCTCTCTTAAGCAGAAAGTGTGCCCCCCTCCCACCGAGAGTATAACTGTGGGGTGGCCGCATTCCTCCATGGTCAGGTTTTCAAACATCATCCCAGAAGTCAGACCAAGAAAGACTGAACTTGCCATAGAGTTTCTTCCCAGAAAGGAGGAGTTCGGGGTCACTGGGGATGGAAGGTGGCGACCTTTCCGTTACCTCCGTTTGCCTCTGGCAACCTTGTCTGTGTCCCTGCTCCTGCTGTGACTGCCTGGACAGTCCATTTCTTAAGGGACTGAGGAGGAGCCCACATAGAAGGCCTGCTCAGAGTTGGCCGCCCCTCCTGGGAGATGAAGTGCTGGAAGCCAGACCTGACTTCAGATTGCAGGGACCCTGGAGAAGACTCCCCCAATCCAGCCCTGCCCTCCTCCTACTCTCAGAAGATCCTAGGCTGCTGTTTTCAGTTGCACATGGACGTCCTCTGTAGCACCAGTCACCATCGCTCCCTTACGGAAACAACCTGTGGAGTCACGGTACAGGCTGGAAAATGGAGTCAGCTGGAAACAACACTAAGTGAATCAACTCAATTTCAGAAAGACAAATATCACATTTTCTCTCATTTGTGGGTCCTAGATTTTTTTAAGCTAATTTTTTTCTTTGATAGTTCATGTGTGTGGCCTATGTGGATGTGCGCGCACGTGTGTGTGTGTGTGTGTGTGTGTGTGTGTGTGTGTGTGTGAGAGAGAGAGAGAGAGAGAGAGAGATTCTGCATTTCTTACCCCTGCTCTCAGTTACCCCCTTCCCACCCTGTCAACGCTTCTCCCTCCCATAAATCTCTTTCTCTTACACAGCTTTTTGTTTTGTTTTACGGCCCACTGAGTTTCGCCAGAGCTGTCTCTATGACCACAGATTCAGAACCGTTCAATGGAGCCTGGTGTGTGTGTCTCACCAGTGTGGACACATTTGAAGACAGGATTCATTCCCTCCCAGGATCCACCAGTAGCCAATAACTCAGCACGGAATAATGGAACCATAAGAGCCTGTTTTTTTTTCAGCCAGGTCTTCCAGTATAACCTAGGCTGGCCTTGGATTTGCAATCTCCCTGCTTTAGCCTCATAAATCCAGGAAATCATGAGAGTGTATTCCCATGCCCAATTTCTCCAGGCTCCTTTTGCAGCCAACAGAAACATAATCTGTGTGGAAGGCCGAGGAGAAGGCCTCTGCTTGTTCCTAGAGCACATGCGAAGAAGAAGTTCCTGCGGCCACATGGGAAGAAGAGCGTGACGTCAGGCCTGCCTGACAGAGCCCTGTGACCTGGGCTCACCACCAATACCAACCGCCTCATTGGCTTCCCTTTAATCTGTGCACTTGTGGATTGCCTGAACCTCACAGATGAAAGTACTGATGCCCAGAGGCGTCAGTGACTGGCCCAGGGTCACAGACCTAGAAGGCAGTGGCGCCTATGTGAGCATCAGCCAGTGTGGTACATGATTCTTCTTCCCAGTTTGTCATCTGCTCCGTAAGAGGCCACTCTTTCCACCTCAAAGTCAGGGACCCGCAGCTATATTTCCGTTTCTCTTATAAACCAAGAGCGAACCGTGAACCCATTCCTAGGCTGATCGTGACTGACCAAAGCCAAGCCGTCAAGCTGACACTCTACCCAGTCCTGATGAAGGGACCTAGTGGATGTGGGACTGACCATAACCAGCTCACGCTGGACCAGTTTGCCTTTGTTTTTAATGTCTTCATTTTCTGAGCTAAATATAGCTCCCAAAAGTGCTTTTATGCAAGTGTGCAGACCTGTATTGAGATCCCCAGAACCCATGAAAGGCTGGACACAGTAGGACTGTCTGCAATCCCAGCACTCTACGGACACAGTAGGACCATCTGCAATCCCAGCACTCTACGGACACAGTAGGACCGTCTGCAATCCCAGCACTCTATGAACACAGTAGGATCGTCTGCTACCCCAGCACTCCATGGACACAGTAGGACCGTCTGCAATCCCAGCACTCTACGGACATAGTAGGACCGTCTGCTACCCCAGCACTCTATGAACACAGTAGGACCATCTGCTACCCCAGCACTCCATGGCAAGCTAGGCAGTAGAAACAGAACCTGAGAAGCCTGTGAGCCAGCTAGCCTGGCTCCGCAGCAGCTAAGGAGCCCTGACTTCAATGAAGTAGGAAGCTAAGAACCATCATCCTAAGTGGTCCTTCTGCCCTCCACCCATGTGCGTAGCACAAGGCACACAAATGCTTGCATTCATCTGCAATGTAGAGTCTGCATAAGCATTCACACACACACACACACACACACACAGAGAGAGAGAGAGAGAGAGAGAGAGAGAGAGAGAGAGATCAAATAGGCACACAAAAATTTGAAGATTCTTAATTTCTATTTCAAACTTGTTCAAGAAATTAAAAAAAAAACAGGTCTAAATTATGTACTCTAACATGTTTAGATTTTAGGGATACACACTGGTAAATTTGGGCCAATGCATGTGTCCTCACCATTCCATACCAGATGCATGCCTTCCCATCCCTCCAGAAACTCACTCACACCTCGTCCTAGCCACCCCCCCCCACCTGTTCTATTGCCACCACCCCTTCCAGGCAACCGCTATGCTAACTCTGTCACTCCAGCCTGGCTTTGCCTTTTGGAGAATTCCGTATCCCCATCCATGCTGTTTACATGTCTGCTTCTCTCACCGAACACAGTCATTTTGAAGCAGGATCCTGTCGTCTGTCATTGCTCCTCACTGTTCCGTAGCGGATCCCTTAGTGACGGGCAGAGCCATTTGTGTTCTGCTTTGCCTGTTGACAGTCACATGAGTTTCTAGCTTTTGGCAACGATACCCAGAGCCACTGTGAACATTCTTGTTCACGTCTTCTTGTACATATGTTTCCATTTATTTTGGGTAAATATGGGGGAGTGAGAATCCTGGATCATAGGGTAGGTACATGTTTAACTTCAGCAGAAGCTGCCAAACTGTCTTCCCGGGCAGGCAGACAATCTGGCCAACTGATTTCAACAACCCATCTTACCAGCCAGAATGAGCACCAACTGCCCTCCTTCCCAGAGACTACACAACTAGTCTGTGGGTTTCTGGAGGCTGCAGTGACTTCAGGAGCCACACTGGCACTGGCCAGAGGCAGATGAGAGATGTGGAAAGATGCCCACATGGTTTGATGCCCAACATCTTCCTAGCTCCGCTGCGGACCTCCCAGGGCCTGTATGCAGAGAAATTCGGAGATGTCCCAAATGTCCTTATGAAAGCCGGACTGCAGAGTGGGGCAGAAGGGAAGGCCATTAGTAACTGCCGAGGAAGGCAACAGAAAGACCCATTCCCAGTCCTGAACACCAATGCTTGGAGGTGGATCAACGGGACACCACTGAAGATATGACCTTTCCGACGGCTAGCACCCCGGAGCCAGCAGTGAGAGGTTTATTGTGGTTAGCCCTCTATCCCGAGGCTCCCCATGTCTGAATTTCCTGCCCTTCATCTACAGCCAGTAAGGGTTGGGTCTCGACTGCTATGGTTTCCCAAAGTTGTAGAAAACTGTCTTTAATGAAAAAGGATGTAGCGACCGCTTTCAGTCAAAGCACTGACTCTTCCCTTGGGCCTGCAAACATCCAATGGGCCATGAGAGAAGCCACCATAAAAACTTGGTCTCTCACATGGGGATGTCATTCGTTCAATTGGTAGAATGCTTGCCTAACATGCACACACACACACACACACACACACACACACACACACACACAAACCTGGACCAATCCCAGCACTACGAAAACTGAGTGTGGTGATCACACCTGTAATCACCTCACAGAGGAAGTGGAAGCGAAAGGATCAGAAGCTTCACGTCATTGTTGACTACAAAACCCTCCTAAGATACCTGAGATTCCAGCTTTAAGAGAAAGAGACAGAGAGAGACAGAGAGAGAGAGGGAGAGATCTTGAAACCTTGTCTCAAAAAACCAAAAAAAAAAAAAAAAAAAAAGCAAGGAGATGAATCCATAGGTGAGGGTTCTGACACAATGCCTAATGTCCTGGATTGGGTCCCCAGGCTCCGTATGGTGGAGAGAGAGAAAAATAAGTGGAGTCCCAGAGTTTGTGTTCTGGCTTCAGGGTGCACACTTTGGCATGTATGCCAAGTACAGAGAGAGAGAGAGCGAAACTAAATTTCTAACCCCATTTTGAATCTCTCTCAAGTCTCTCGAGTCCCTAGATCCCGCAGTCCCTGGGGGCTGACTATATGGCAATATGGCAATGGTGTTGCCGCATCTAAGCCCCGCCTTCAGATTACCCAACCATAGGTAACTGGTGCCAGCCAGGGTGGCTGCCGTGGACCCTCTCATCTACCTCTGACAGGCTGGAGAACATCTCTGCAACCTGGGTGCTCCCTGCCATTGTCCAGTCCTTCACCTGAGCCAGACCAACTAGTTTGAAGTGACCGTGGCCCAGGATCCAAACTTGTGACCCACGTCTGATTTGAAGGCAACCTGGGGCTTTGTCCCCCCAGCCTTTACTGAACCCTACAGCCTCAAGATGCAAAGAGCTTGTTTCTTTTTCTGTCCTTTTCTCTTCTTTCCTTATTTTTTACCCAGGGATTTTGTTTGGTTTTTGTTCTGCTTTTTGCTTGCCTGTTTTTGAGACAGGCCTCTTTACAAAGCGCAGGCTAGCCTAGAACTTGGGACCCTCCTGTCCGCCTTCCAAACACTAGGGTTGCAGTCACGTGCAGCCATGCCTGGCTTCTTCAAGCTTCTTGAGTCAGCTCAAGCTAGTCCAGTTTCTGCAATGAAATACTTGAGGCAGATTAACTTTTTAAAGAAGAGTATTTAATGTAACTCGAAAATTTCGAGGTCCTAAGTCCCAAGATAGCAGGGCCCTGCTGAGCCGGCCTCTGGTGAGGACCTGACATGGATGGTGTCACGGTGAAGGCAGACAAAGGAATGAACGTGTCACAGTGGAAGCCCAGACAGCCATGCCAGGCTGGTCTTCCTCTCAGGTCTTACATCTACCTATTTAATTGCTAATCCCAAAGGCAACTCCCCCAACGACCTTAGGACCTCCCACATGGACCCTCCTCTTTATGCCCTGGTGTGTGGACCCTGAGGAGAGGGTGCAGAACACAGCCAAACCTTAGCAGTGTCCCTCCTTCTTCCTTTTGTTAAATTGATTTTTTTCTAGATGGGGTTTCTCTGTGTAACAGCGCTGACTGTCCTGCAACCTGCTTTGTAAATCACACAGGCCTCAAACTCACAGAGATCCGCCTGCCTCTGCCTCCCTAGTGCTAGGATTCAAGGCATGTGCCACCACAGCCGGCTCCCTTCTCCCTCCTTTAAGTATGCCTTTGCAGTAGATACACGCACACACACACACACACACACACACACACACACACACACACACCATTTAGTAACCATCTACCTCCAGTTTTCTTCTCTCCAGCAACGGAGCTCACCCCCTAGTTCATTGAGGCCAAATGGCTAAGTAGAATAGATGCAGACTCTCATTTCCCTCCCCCACCACCACTCCCAAGGTACCTGGGTCACTCACCACATCTTACCAAGTCTTGGTCTCCTCCCCTTTAAAAATCCAGGGGCTAGTGTCCACACCACGGAGTGGCCTTCATTTGCTCACACCATGGCCAGTATTATTAGAAGTGTTTTACTCATTTACAGACTGGTCCATTGCTACCCCTGAAAAGGAAGGTTGGCTAGGAGCTGAAGCAGCAGCCTGCTTGATCTGCTGTAGATCTGCGACCTGAGCCACACGGCTGCTTACTCTTCTGCCCCAGAAGAGGAAGTGAAGGACTAATAAGTGCCCGCTCCTCCAAGCAGTGGAGCAAACCGGCAGAGAGGAACCAGGAGGTGTCTGCTCTCACAGACACCGTCTGGATTTAACCCCAGAAAACAAGACTGCTTCAGCATGGGTTCAAGGGCTGTATTTTACCATTTGGGTGTTTTTGTTTTGTTTTGTTTTTACATACGTGCAGGACAGGTTTCCACGTAAGCATGTCAAGCTTGGTACCTTCAAAGACCATCACTGGGCAGGTGTCTCTCAATACAGCCAGGTTCTCTGTCAGTCCCTCAGGGGTGATGAAATTGCTTGCTACCGATCCCAAAGGCAGCTTGCATAGCTCCAAGTCCCTCCCTTCTCTGCCCCAAAGTCATGGTTAATTATCAATATCCATTAGTCTCCACTTTATAAAATTCCTTAAATGACTCCAGGGCCACATGTCAGGGAATGACCCAAGACTGAAAAGATACTGGGCTGTGTTCTGTGCCCGAGTCACCAGGGAGTACCCTTCTGGCCATACCTACCTGACTCGGTCTCCAATATTCCAATAGTCTTCCAGCATCCCAGAAACCCCACCCAGTCTGCAGACCTAATGGCCACTGACCAAGTACCCATTCCCTTCCTCTCTGTGGATTTTATCAAAGCCTTTGCAGGTTAAGCAAGTTTTGTTCCTGTTCCCACTTGCACTGACCCTCCTGGGGTACCCCACAGCAACCCTTCTTTCTGAAAATCATGGGAGCATAGAGTTCTCATATTCTCTTCACCTCCAGAATCTACCTATGTGGCTCAACGCAGCTCTCCCGAGAGGAAGAGGACAGGAGCTACCCTCAGCGGTGAAGCAGAACAAAGACAGGAATGAAGGCAGTCTCAGTTGGCAGCAATGCTACACAATCAGAACTCCTGATGGCATATGGCACAGCTTGGGTGGTGACAGACTGTCCTCTTGAGGTCTCCCTGGCCACTAGCTGTGACGTTGCTTGTTCCCAAGCAAGCCAGAGAACCTTGACCCTCCAGGGACCTGCTATGGGCAAGGCAGTATAGGCCTGCCTCTTCCCCCAGCTTCTGTGCAGGGTGAGATGGCCCTGGATCCTCCCAGTGAGACAGTCTGTGAGTGCTTAGCTGATGCTCAAGTCATCTCCCCCACTTTGGGGCTCCTGGGGTTGCTACATCAAAATGCAAGAGAGTGTTGGCACATAGAACACTGTGAGAGCAATCAGATAACTATTTCTCAGCTGTTCTCTGTAGCTGGCCTGTGCAGAAACTTGTGGGGGGGAGGGAGGGAGGGAGGGGGAGAAAGAGAGAGGGAGGGAGGGAGGGAGGAAGGGAGGGGGAGAAAGAGAGAGAGAGAGAGGAAGGGAGGGAGGAGGACAAAGAGAGAGAGAGAGGGAGGGAGGGAGGGAAGGAGGGAGGGAGGGGGAGAAAGAGAGAAAGAGAGAGAGAGAGAGAGAGAGAGAGAGAGAGAGAGAGAGAGAATATGTGATGCACTTGCCTTGTGCATTTTTTGAGACATGTGCACCACATTTTTTGAGACAGAGTCTCTCATTCAACCTGGAGTGTGCCATTTCAGCTGAGCTGGCTGCCCAGCAAGACCCAAGAGATGGAGCTACTGGCATTGCATTGCTGTCTTCTACTTCTGTGCAGATTCTGTTGATTCAAATTCAGGTTCTCAGGCCTGCACAGCACGTTACCGATGGACCCAACTCTTGTGTTGTGAATGTGATGCTCATGGTAACTCCAGGAGGTAGGCAGGGTTACCTCCACTTTGTAAATGGAACACTATAAACGGAGGCCAGAAAGCCTCCATCTCTAAGCCGGTGTCTAAGCCAGGACTGGAGGCCAGAAAGCCTCCATCTCCAAGGGCAGGCTTTTGCTGCTGCCAGAAGCTAACCAGAGCAGCTTTTTTAAAAAAAGACTATGAGAGATGCATGGCCCTGGGCCTCTTCTCCAGACTGGAGGCCCCCGGCTACCCTTCAGTGTTTTATGGAAGCACCTTTAGAAAGAGGATGTGATGCAGTAGGACCAGCCACCTCCCAGCCTCTCCCTGCGTCCCTCTTCACCCAGCAGCCACCACCCCTCATCCTGGACCCACAAGCAGACACCACACCACAGCTGGATCTGTGAGAAGATGCAGATTTATTTGGGGAACAGACTTGGCATCCTGAACCCTAACCCTTCATCCCATACCTCCTAAAAACAACCCTGGTAGCTCCGACAGTCACAAGCTTGTCCCCAGGGTTGAACCGGACCCAGAGTAGAGCAACGACCTCAGAGTCAAGGCCTGGGGCCTGTCACCACCTGAGTAACCTCCACCCACCTACCCCCATTCCCTAGAGTCCAGGAAAACCCAACCAGAGGCCAAGTCCTGCCCACAGTGGCTGGTACAGGAACATCTGCAGGTTCCTCTCTGTAGAAAAACAATTCCAACCAAGTCACCAAGCCCCAGCAGTGCTGGGAATAGCCAGCGTGACACTCAAGGAGAAGATGGCCAGGGACTGAGAAGAAAAGGAAGCTGAACCCCAATATCCATATTCGAGGCTGCTCTAGGAGGAGGCCTGGTTTCCGTGCCCAAGTCTGAGGGGTTCGAAGAAATGAAGTCAGAGAGTATCAGCAGCTTCCTCCAACTCAGCTTGGATGCCGTGGCCTCCTCTTCCCTAAACGTGAGGGACCTGGAAACAATTTCCCCCCATCCTTTTGGAAATAGGGAACCACAGGTCCTGAGCTGCCATGCTGCACCCAGGCAGCCCAAGGGCCCAAACACACAGTGTGGTGCAAACGTCTTCAAGTGAGGTGCATGCAAGAAAACCTTCTGCCAAGCACAGTGCGTTACCGCATAGGCCGCCCCCAGCTGGAGTCCAGACTGACTCCTGTCTTCCTGGATAATGCCTGTCTCCGGCTTCTCTCTGCCAGAGAATATGCACCAGGGATGTAGCCCTTGACTTCCACGGGCTTCCACACCAGGCTCCTCTGATCCCACAGCGGATAAGCCGATTCATAGTACATCACGGTTAGCTGTAGCTCTCAGGCCTAGGACTCCTACACAATGACCCGGGGCCCATCAGTGACCCCCCAAAGGAACTCCAGACACAGACTCAGACACTCAACATCAGGGACCATCACCAACATGCCTTGCCCTCTTCCCACCCCACCCGCAGACCCCTGTAGGTGACTCCCAGCCAAAGGCTCGGATGCTCGGGTGTCCTCTGCTACTGGTCCTAGGGGATGCCAACTGGACTTATGGGATGGTGTAGAGCATTGCATGCTGGTATATTCAGCGGGGCTTCTCCATTTCCTACACTGCCCTCCAGAGCTCTGTAAACCCTGGCGCAGCATGGACTGGGGAGGGCTGCCCTACCACAGGTCCTTCACACCTTCACTACCCAAGCGACTTCTGCACCCGCCATCTTCCTGGGTGGCCTCAAGTCATCAACCCGAGAACTAGGTTGATGGTGGCATAGGAGGAAGAGATTTGTATTAATATCTTGCTTAGGTGACATCTCTCAAAGCACACAAAAGTCCAGGGAAGGGTGGCAGGGCAAGGCGAGGCAGGGCGGAGGATAGATGTAGGAACAGGACAAGGGGCTCGGGACCACCCGGGCTCTTCTCTCGGGGCATCCTTTGCCCTGGAGGGTACCTAGACATTCTCTTCCTCGGGCATCCCAGCACCCAGGATGGGCTCATGGGTGGCCCTCTTTAACCATCCATGGAGTGGGTGGAGCAAGGCTTCAGGTCCACAGTCCAGTCCTCCTGGGACACCTGCTTGGCACTGTAGAAAGACAGATCCTGGCATCCTCAGTGGAACTCCTGGCTCTGAGGGGAGACAACACCAGTCAGCAGAGGGAAATGACTCCCAAGGCTGAGCTACAAGCTGGGCAGGGACCAGGCTTCTGCTTTGCAAGGGAATCAGAGACATGCCCCCATCCCTGTTCCTTGCTGGTCCACGGATCCTATCCCTTTCCTGCTATCTTCAGGGTCACTTCTCCTGTTCTTTAGATCCCAAAATCATCAGTGCCTGAAGAAAGGGCTCCCAGCGCTCAGCATTAGACCCCAGAGCTGTGGCCACAAGGCTAACACTGCCCCTGGCTATTACAGTGACAAAAACAAGAACTTCCTCTCTCCTGGGGCTGCCTGGAAACTTCCAGTCCACACTAAGCCAGGATCAAAGCAGGGTGTCTCTTGGGGAGCAGGGCAAGAAGCAGTGTGGCCAAGCTCCAGACCTGGGCTGTAAGGTTTGTCCCAGCAGGAGGAAGGTTCTCACACCTGTGAGGACCTCTGTCCCTTAGCCTAAGCCTAAACTCCACCCTGAGGAGAAAACAGAACCAACTAAGGGGCATGTGGAGGAGCAGAAAAGGAAAGGCAGCTATGAGGCAAAGTGGAAAGAGGAGGTGGAGATAGAGCTGAGTGCGTGTGAGCACACAAGTGTGGGGGATGCAAGGCCTATCACACCTGTACACTAGGAATGGGTGTTACCTAACCACAAGATCATTTCCAGTACCAAGTACCAAGCCCCACCGCTGTGAAGTCCAGGCTCCACCCTCTGGTCATACCTGGTAGATGAGCGTCAAGTCAGGAGATGAACAAATAGGATAGCCAGACCAATATTCAGCAGGATCACCATACAGATAAGGACAGTGTTGGGTACCTGAAGGCATGAAGGAAGGCTGTCTGAGTCCCCAGGACCTCGAGACACCCCCACATCCCCAACCAGGTCACAAGGCTGGGACGAGAAGTCAGGATTTCTGGAAGGTACTTCCTAAAAACATCCTGATTTGTCCTCAGCTGGACCCTGCATCCTGGTCCAACCGGGAGAATCCTTGGAACTAATTAACCCAATGCACCAGAGCCTCAAAAGGTCATATGACAAGTCACAGGGAGGGCGGTCTGGAGCTCCTACTACTCGCCTTGCCTTCCCGATGGTTGGCTTTACTCTCAGCTGCTGTGCTGGGTTCCTGGACTCCAACAGAGGCCCAGAACTAAAGCCCTGTGGGGCTCCTCCTCCACCCCCAGGAAGTCCTCCCTGCTGTATCCTGAACGGAGAGGTGACTGGTACCCTGGAGGAATGCCATAGACTCAGCAGATACCCTCAGTCTCCTACGGGCCGCTGCTCCTCTGCCTAGTGTCCCACTACCTCTGCAGTTGGCTCTTGTCCTGTCTCACCTTCAATTCCCCCGAGTCATTACACACACACACACACACACACACACACACACACACACACACGGGGGGGGGGGGCGCTGGAGCCCCAGAGAACTTAGAGGCTGGCCTCTGTACGCAGCATCCTCACCTCCTCTACCTCCACCTCGGCCTCGGCAGCCAGCGCCACTTCCTTACGACCCTTCTTCTTGACCTTGCTCAGCCCTCGGGCCTCTGTCTTGCGCGCCTTGGCCTTGGGCTCGGCTCTAGGAACAATGGGCTTGGGTTCCAGAGTGGCGGTTGTGGCGGGCACCGGACTTCGCCGTGCAGGGGGCTGCTCCTCCGGGGCGGTGGCGGAGGCAGGGGATGGGGGCGCTGAGTTGGATCCGGAAACTTCGGGCTCCAGCTCGGGCTCGTCCTCCAAGGGCGGGGGCTCGGGAGGCCCGGTGCGCACGGCATAGCTGTGGTAGCCGCGGTACATCGCCACCTCCGGTTCCCGCGACGGCGCGGGCGGCGGCTGCAGCGCCTCAATAGCCATGTGCTCCGAGGCTGGACGTGCAGGGCTGCGACGGCCCGCGCCATCGGATGGCGTTACGGGCCGACTGCCCTCTCCACCGGGCTCGCCGTTCCAGGCGCCCGGACTCAGCAGGCCGTCCTTGGACGCCCCGGGTCGGGGCCTCTTGGGTTGTGGGGGCGTCCCGGTCGGAGACGGAGGTCCGCCCTCGGGCTGCGGGGTCTCGCGCTCGTGCAGCTGCGGGCTCTCCCGGGGCCGCTCCGGGAGGCCGGCGCCCGCACCCCGCTCTGGGGGCTCCAGCAGGCTCTGCGAGTTCTCCAGGATCTCCTGGAGCAACCGACGCTTTTGATACTCTGGGCCTGCCAGGGACAACAGAAAGAGATAGGCTTCGAACCCAAGGCCTGTTTGGCAGTCCTGGGCCAGACGTCTGTGAGCCGCATTCATTTACTAGGCCGCCATTCATTGCACTGAGGGTCAGGCTGTGGTGGCAGCAGTCAATTTTAGTAACCCTGTGAGGTAGGTGAGATTGTGAATTCTGTTGCACAGAGGAAAAGGACACTCAGAGACATTAAGTCATTTGCCCAGCATCACACAGCAAAAGGTCCAGATGATGCGTTTATCTGCTCTCTTTCCATTCATTTGTTTGAAACCATCCATTTGTTGGAAAAATGGGCTTAGTCACCCCATTCCTATTCTTTAAAAGTTTACTTTGCAAAAGCTGCTGAACAGGGGTCACCCAACGAAGGTTACTGCTGTCCTTCTTGTGACCAGCAGGGGGAACACTGTGACTAGAAAGAAGACGCACCCCCTGCAATCACCGACAGACCTTTGGATGGCGAGCTGCAGTCAGAATGATGTTCCAATCTCCGCACTCAGCAGCCAGCGCCGCAACTCGGTCAAGCGCAGACTGTGTCCCCTCCCCGATTCTTCACTCAGCCTCACCCCCACCGCTTGTTGTACCCTCTAGCTTCCTGAATGACACTCTATCCCATTTCCGTACTTTGAACCAGCAACCCTCTCTTCTAGCTCCATCTGCCGGAGCATCCAGTAGGTCTACCTGTGCAGTGGCTCTCAAAGATGATTTCATGTGCTCCATCGCCTGCTCTGGATCTCATTAGGCTTGTCGCTCAAGAGCTCCACCCAGACCCACCGAATCAGGAACTCAAGAATGAGCCCAGTCAGGGTCAAGTCGGACCCACAGACCTGGCCAGGGTCCAGAGTCCCGGTCTGACCATTCGGTTAGAACCCGTCCTCCATGTGAGATGTAGAAGACAGGAGCTGCAGCCACTGAAGTTCGCAGTAATCTTTACATGCACTTAGTTCATGCCCAGAAAGTGGGCACTGTTCTTGTACCCATGTCACAGCTCAGGGGTTGAGGGTTGCCATTCGCCTTGCACAACGTCTCAAAGCTGGTGAGTAGCAGGCAAGGATTTAAACGTACGAATCCGTGTTAACCAAGGCAAAGCTGCCTGTGTGACTCTTTCTGATTCTGGGTCCTAGCTGCATGTCCCCAGAGTCCAGCATGTTATCTGACACACAAGCAGTGCCTGATCAATGCCCCCACTGTTGCAGAATATTTGTTTAACGATGTAAACATGTGTTGCATTTCTTTAATTATGTAAAGGTGTATTGCATTTTTTTATGTTGGAGAGCATTTGTTTAACTATGTAAAGGTCGTTGCATTTGTTTAATAATGTAAAGATGTGTTTACTTGCCTCCCTTAGCACCTTATTGGTCTAATAAAAAGCTGAATGGCCAATAGCAAGGGAAGAGGTATGGGCAGGACTTTTGAGCATGGAGAATAAATAAGAGGATGTATTTAGGTTCGGAAAAAGAAGAAAGAAAGGAGATGACAGGAAGGCTCCAGGGGTCAACCAGCAAGACATGCAGAAAGCAGAAAAGTAGGAAATACAGAATGAAAGAAAGGCAAAAAGCCCAGAGCCAAAATGTAGATGAATAAAAACAGGTTCAATTAAGTTAAAAGAGCTGGGTGACAAATCTAAGCTGAGGCTGAGCGTTCATAGTTAATAATAAATCTCTGTGGCTTTATTTGGGAGCTGGTTGGTGACCCAAAGAAAATTCTAACCATATCCCACAAACTTTTGAAAGTACAGAGAGCCCTTTGACCCCACCCCCACCCCAATGCACCAGAGACCTGTTCATCTCGGCATCGCCAGCTCCCCTCATCTCTCTTGCCAAGAGAAGGGACAAGAGACAAGCTGGGGTGGGTCCCGTCCACGGCTGGGAGCCTCATCTATCCGGTCCCAGGCTTGCACAGAGGCGGAGATGTGTGTCACCCATTAACCCTGTATCCTCTCACCTCTTGTTTGTACCACACCCACAGGTTCCAAAACTCTTAAGCATTCAGAGTTCTGCTTAGGCATCTCCACCTTGTAGCAAGCGAGGAAAAGAACCCACCCAAGGACTCCCCTGCCCACTCCACCTTTGGCTGGCCCTACCTGGCTGGTAGAAGTCTGGGGCCAGCTCCTTGGCCAATGTGCGGGCAATGTTGGATTCCTGGTTGGCAGCCAGGGCAGCCTGTTCTGAGGCCTCAGCCTTGGCTTTGGCGTGACTTGTCCTAAGGAGACAATATGGTGGGAGATTTAGAATCTAGCTCTCTGGCCATCCTGTCTAAGACAGCGAGTCACCCTGGACAGAGGTTCCCACTTGGAATATGAGTATTACAATCCCCTGGCCCAGACTATGAGGCTTTCCCTAAGCCAGTCCTCTAGTTTCTAGGTATACACAGACTGTATTCCCCCAGCCTCCCTTACACTTAGGTACAGTTAGATGACTGCACCCTTCCCAGTGCATTCTGGGAAGACCTGTCATATGTTATTTCCAGGTCTGATCAATAAAGCCCTTTTCCCTGTGACTGGTTGAATACAGAAGAGGCTATCAACCCCAGAACAGGGTGTTTAACCTCTTTCATGTCACTGATTCTCCCTCCTTTGGCCAACTGATGAAGCCTGTAGACCCCTCCTTCAGACAATGTTTTGCTTTGCTATTGAGACAGGTCTCTCACCGTCTAGCCCTGGATGGCCTCGAACTTGCTGTGTAAACCAGGTGGGTCTTGAGCTCCCAGAGACTCGCCTGCCTCTGCCTCTCAAGTGCTGGAATTAAAACCATGCACCATCCCATTTGCCAGAACCATGTTTTAATTACAGACAAAAAGAGACAGGCGAGATAGCTCAGTAGGTAAAGGTGCTTGCCAGGTAAGCCTAGACTAGAATTCAATCTTGTGGACCCATGTGAAGGTAGAAGAAAGAAACCAACTCCACAGAGTTGTCCTGTGACCTCCCTGCAAACATACACACATCATAAACATACAATAATAATAATGATAACAACAAGGTTTTAAAATGTGCAAAGTGTATGGGGTTGTGAAGAGCTGCAGCTGGATTGATACACTTAATAAAATATTTTAAAAAAAAACAAACCTGAGGGGCTGGAGTGATGGCTCAGTAGCTAAAAGTCTATCTATTCTGACAACCCAAGTATGGGTCCTAGAACCTACATCAGGTGGCTCACAGCTGCTTGTAACTCTGGCTTCAGGGGATCCAACAGCCTCTTTGAACTATTGAGCACATACATCCATATACAGATGCCTGATAAAAAACAACTCTTAAGAAATACATAAAAGAACAAATTCATAATATGACACTGACAATAAAAATATCTACCAGGTCTACTAACCGTCACAATTTAAAAGTATAAATGAACAGAGCTAGATGATTTCTATTAGAGACAAAGTCGTAGGTACAGCTAGTATTTCTATGGCCTACTGCCTATTCCCAGAACTGAAGGAAATACCAACCTTCAGTTTACATGTGCACGGGCACTTTGGGCACCCGACCCAGACCCTTCATGGAGCAAATGTACCTGCCTTAGCTGCTGTGACTGCCAACTGCCCATGACTCCATGCCACCCCAGGAAACTGCAACCAGCAAAGCTACTGTGCTCAAAGGGAAAGTGCCCCTTCCCCAACCCCAGAGAGTCTCCTGCAGACCGGATGATGCCATCCTGCTCCCTCTGCAGCCACCAAGTTCCCACCCCCCCCCAGGCCCCTGTGCTAAACTCAAACTGGTCTGAAACTGAGACCAGTCCTTACATCACCCCTTCCTTTCCTGTCTATCTGCTTTTCACTGACCCCTCTCCTGAGAGCATCTTCTCGGCATCCTAGCTTAGGGAATCGTCACCTCAGGCTGTGTCTCTTGGGACGTGGACCCCTGAATTCCGTCCACAGAACCTCTGGTTCTGCAAGACATGCAGTAGAGGAACTGGAGAGATGGCTCAGCAGTTAAGATCACTGGCGCTGGGAACTGATCCAGGGTCAATTCCCACACCCTCATGGCAACTCACAACCATCTATAAATTCAGTCCCGGGGGATCTGATGCCCTCTTCTGGCCTCTGTGGGTCATGTACACACGTGGTGCACATACATTCAGGTCAAACACCCATACACATAGAGACTTTTTTTAACTAATAAAATTATTTTACTAGAAGAAACAGAGCAGAGGACCCGAGCCTGTCTGTCAGTGCGTAGAAGGAAGACTCTTCCTGAAGTCCCACACTGGAATGCCACAGGAACAAGGCTAAACATTTGTCCTGCCGCATGCTTGGCATTGGAGAGATATTTGTATCAGCTGTTGGCACAGTCTGTCATGACTAACTGAGAAACAATGCCCACCTCAGTAACAGCCCCTATTCACAAACAGGCCGGGCGCTGTCCCGAAGGAGTTGCAGAGGAAGCTGGTGCTCCCACTCTCCTCATTTTACATAGGAGGAAACTGAGGCACAGACAGGTTAATTAGGATGCTGAAGGGCTGCCAAGGAATGTGGAAGTTGGCACTTTGGACCCTGACTCCAAATTCTGTGTATCTGATGACAGCTTTGGAGTGTCGGCTGGGGCCGAGGCTGACCACCCTGACTGGGTAAGGCAGCTCAGCCCTGCTACATGACAGCAGGGGTTTCAGGTCACAGCTGTGAGGTGTGTCCAGAGGGGGCTTAGAGAACCTGAGGATACAGGACAAGAAAACTTCTTGTAGAGTGTCGGTGGAGGTTGGCTCCTGGGGGACGGGGCGGCAGGAATTCAGTCAGGTATGGGGCTGGAGACTTGATGAAACAGAAGAAACCAACCCAGGAACTCGGTGAGGAAGTGACGGCGCTGCAGAACTGGAGCCCACGCTCTACCCACAGGCTCGCCTTCCACACGTCTGATCTCCAATCACATAGCTCAGATTCCCAGACCCCATCTTCTCCACCAGGCCATACAGTCTCACTCTTTGCTTCAGGAAAGACTCAGTCTATAAATATACACACATACACCCATGTGCACACACAGTCAGGAGCTTCCCAGGTCACGGTGCATACACACAGGTACCTGTGTGCACACCTGCTCCAGAAGCTTCATGGTGAAAGGCAAGACTTTGGGGGATCGAAAGCTTTGCCCCTCAGTTTTGGCTCTGTGGGTTTAGGTGAGGTGAGACACTCAGATGACCAAAAACCTCAGTAAACAAGACAAATCATATTTTATTTTTTGCTTATTTACATGTGTGCCATGAGCACATGTGTATATATGCTTTGCATGTGTGTAGGTACGTGTGAGTTCATGTGTGTGTCAAGCATATGGAATCCTGAGGTCCATGTAGGTAATCACCCTAATCACTCTTCTGTCTTCACTGAATCACTGAGACGGGGTCTCTCAACCAAACCCAGGGTCTTGCTAATCAGTTTGTTCCGGGTCCTGCCTTCATATTCTGACAAAAGGAACTACAGGAGTGCCGCCCCACTCACTTGGCATTCATGTGGATTCTGGGGGCCGGACCTCCATGTCTCATGATTCCACAGCAAGCGTTTTAACCGCTGAAACACCTAGCCTCTCCAGATCACATTTTAATGCAATATTTTACAGTAAAATTAGTACAAACATAAAATGCCAGATGAACAAACAAGGAAGAATATCTTAAATAAAGACGAAAAGGGTGTCTGCACCTCACCTTACCCCAGTTCAACTCCAGCAGGACCCCAGAGCCTCCGGCATGTGGCTTTCTCTTTGTACCAGGGAAGGGTGGAGAGGATAATCCTCCCCGTGTTGAATTTCTGAGAACTGAAATGAGTGGCAGGTGGGACATGTTTCCTACATCAGGATGACAGTGAAGGCAGGTGATGGTGGTGGTGGTTAGGGCCAGAAGACATTTTGACATCAGAACAGCGTGGTAGGTAAGCCCCCTTGCTCAATCTGACCTGTGGTGGATATGTATGAGAAAAGCCACTTCCCTGGGAACCTGGAACCTCAGGTGGGAGAAAGAGAAATCCTAGGCTGACCTTCCTGCTGAGAAGATGCCCTTTTTTGGGCATATGAGCTGAAGGACTCCTCTTCCCTGCGGACATGGGAAGCTGGCAGCCAGGACAGGCATGGAGATGGAGGTGGCCACGCTGTTCCAGGCATGAGGGCCGCGGAGACGGCAGGAAGCAAATGCTCTGTCCACCCCATAGCCTGGCTGGCTGGCTCCTTATCAGTCTTTCTCCCTGCACCCACTGGTCCGGACTCTCTGGGTCCCCAAGCCAGCCACCCCCTCATTCCCTGTCCTTATGTCTCCACCCTGCCTGCACCTGCCTTCTCTGTATTTGCCCTGCACGTGTGTCCAGAGAATCTGCTCCTCCTTATACCTGAGGGCCTCGCCTTCCAACCATGCTCTAAATGTGGCCCAGCTCTGCTGCACAGCCTGATTTCAGGCCTCTCCGCTAGAGGTGACCTTTTGGAGTGGGAATTGCCACACCCAGTTCAAGGTAGCTTTCACGGGGTGCATCAGGCGACCCTGGAGTGAAGGTCGGGTGGCACTGCTGTCACCCAGAGGCCACCGCTCTTCGTCAGTACCACTTGGCCACTGAGCAGTCCCCAGCATCATCACCACCTGGGGTTCATCAGAATGCCAGTTCTCAAACTACACTGGAAACCTACTGATTCAGAATGGAAGTGACCTGTGCCCTGCAAGCTGTCCAGTCCCTCTTCTGCTGACTCCAGTTTGAGAAGCAAGTGTCCACAGTGCTGAGGCCAGCTCCATCCTAAGCTGTCCCCAACCTGCTGGTGGGGGTGGGGTAGGAGCCTTGGATGACTGTCTTTAAGCACCAGCGGCCCTCTCCAGCCCAGGCTGTAATAGGAAGCACAGGGGTAGTACTTCTTTCCCTCTGGCCACTCCTACATCCAGATGTGGCCTCTGAGTGAGGGTCCCCTAGGGTGGTGCTGTGCCTGCTGGGGGGAGGGAGGGGAGCAGTAACTGGGGCAAGGGGAGGGGCAGGGAGACGAGCTCTTCTTGGTAGCTTTTGGATTATCTTTCAGCAGCCGGGTTAAAAATAAGGTTGGTAGTTCTGGAATGGTGCAGGGACATCACTCAGCGCGGCCACTTTGGGGAGCATTTACCCGCCCCCACCCGACACCACCTCTTTTTCCCATACCTAGGCTCCAGGCTGCTTGATCAGAGCCAGTATTTTTCCCTATTGCCCACACCACATATGAGTGGCTTCTTGGAGCCAAAGGAGGATGATGTGCTCTGACTCCAGGACTTAGGTTGGTCTGTTCCCCAGCCTGGAGGGCCCTTCCCCTTCCCCCATGCTCAAGACCCCCGTCCATGCATTGGTCCGCTCACTTACTACAACTTTATGGAGTGTCTGTCATGAGCCAGGTACTATTCTGGGTCCCCTCAAACACAACCGCTAATCAAAAGCCTTGAACCCCTCTTAAAGTTAGTGTAGGGCTTGGCCAAATTCAGCCTCTGGTTAAATATAGCCTCTGCCTGTTTTTTGTATCACTCTGGCTAAAAATGGTTATTTTATTAAGTGGTTGGAAAAAAAAATAATGAAGGGGTAATATTTTCTAACGCGGGAAAGTGGCCCGGGATCCAAATGTCTGTGTCTGTATAAAGTTTCAGTGGAGTGCAGCCACACTCACTCATTTGTGTACTGTCTGGGGTTAGGTGGTTGCCGTGGAGATGGTGCGATGAGCAGAGCCCGAAGAATTTCCCTTCTGGTCTGTTACAGAAAAGTCTGCAGCCCTCTGTTCTAATGACGAAGCAAACGATTCTTCTCCGGAGATCACCAGCGTTCACTTGGCTCTCTGAGGAGCACTTTGCACCCGGTTTGTGCCGTGGACTACTGGACAGGCACGAGCTTAACGGGATAGGGTGCAGTCATGTTCTCGGGGTCCAGCCATCCCATCCACCAGGTGACCCTGGCACACATCCTAAACACTACAGCAGGAAGCAAGTTCTTAAGGTAGTGGGCTAAGTGGCTGCCGAGAGGGCGCGCTTGGTAGAGTGCCTGCTGTGTGAGTCTGAGGACCTGCGTTTGGACCTCCAGCAACTGCCTTAAAAATTAGGCTCAGTGGTGTGTCTGTACCCCGGCACTGGAAAGGCAGAGACGGAGGGGTCCAGGGGCCTGCTGGCCAGTCACTCTAGCCAAATTGGTGAGTTCCAGCTTCAGGCAGAGACCCCCGTCTCAAAAAATAAAAAATAAATAAACTAAAATGGGTTTTCCACTTCCACCTTTACACAGGTCCCGAGGGTGAATCCAGGTCCCTGGGCTTGCACCCAAAGCACCTTTACTTGCTGGGTCACCTAGCTGTCTTTCCACTTTCCTAACAGGACTCTTTGAAGCACAAGAGCCTCATTGTGATGAGGTCTATTGCCCTTTTCTCTTGTTACTTGGACTTCTGGCGTCATATCTACGGTTTTTACCTAACCCAAGGTCACAAAGAGTTCCCCCTATATTTTCTTCTACGTATTTTACAGTTTTTATTTTCCTAGTTAGGGATGTGAGAATTGTTTCTAATAAGAAAAAAAAATGACAAAGAGATTAAGGGTTCATGCCGCTTCTAAGCTAGATCCTGCCACTGAGGAAGAGAGAAATCAGTCACTTACCCATTGGTTATTAAAGTAAAAGCTGAGCCATACATGGCCCCTGCTCTGTCAAGATGAAGAGTCTGGGGGGAGAGATAAGACAAGGTAAAAAGTCTTGAGAGTGGAATGAGTGGGAGGGCTGCTGGGAGGAGAAAGCCCCCAGGGCAGGTTACGCGGCCATAGCTGGCAATTTATTATTTCTATTTTACAATATGTAAACACACATATAAGCTTATTTTCTTAGTTCTATGTTCCATATTTTAAAGATATATTTTACAGATATTATATCATAAAATAGCACTAATTCCCTGTAGAAGAAAATTGGGAAGCAAGTAGTTTTATAAGGAAAAAAAATTGCCGCTCGTATTTTAGCGTTTGGAGGTGTTAAGAGCATAGGTGTAAGAATGAGTGGCTTATGGGCTGGAGAGATGGCTCAGCGGTTAAGAGCACTGCCTGCTCTTCCAAAGGTCCTGAGTCCAATTCCCGGCAACCACATGGTGGCTCACAACCATCTGTAATGAGGTCTGGTGCCCTCTTCTGGTCTGCAGACAGAATATTGTATACATAATAAGGAAATAAATAAATATTAAAAAAAAGAAGAATGAGTGACTTAAAGTTCCTGTGCCCTGATTTTTTTTCAGCTGTAAATGGTGATATAAACAGCCCAGAGCCATAGCATGGAGTTGCTGAGCTATGCAGCAGTATACAGAAACCAGCTGGACTGGGGCGGGCCTGTGATGGTTGTCTCGGTTATCAACTTGATGAGCTCTAGAACCGTGTGGGAGAGAGATCTCTGAGCACACCTGTAGGGTTGATGATCCTGATCAGACTAATGGAGGCAGGAAAACCTGCCCGCTAGAGGCGGCACCATTCCCTGGGCTTGGCTTCCAGCTCACATAAAAAGGAGGACCCGAGCTGAGAATTCATATTCTGTTTCCTGACTATGGATGTAATATGGCTAGCCACTTCAGGCTCCTGCTGCCTTGACTCCCCGCCCCCTCCCTCGATGGACCGTACCCTCAAACCGAGAGCCAAAATAAACCCCTTCTCCTTCGAGCTGTGTTTGCCGGGATGTTTTATCTTAGTGTCTGGAAGAGTAACTAAGACACAGCACAGAGCAGATCTCATGTAAGTGTTTGGCAGCCTTCGAATGTGGATATTTAAAGTGGGCATCAGAGGTGACATAGGGGTGTGGGCTCCAAGTCTATGTGATACTTGCCCTTCTAGGTGCTAGACAGAACCTCCCTACTGTGAAACTCATCCTGAATCCCCCAGGATGGAGGGAAGGATGCCTTCAGATCATGTTCGATGTCTCCTTACAAGAGGAACGTCCTGTACAGAATCTGCTCCAGCAAGTGGGAGGGTGATGGAGAGGCCATCCTTCCAGCCTTAGACTAAGAGTTGGCTCGCTGGGAGATTAACTGTATTCCAGCCACTTGTCTTACTCGGGGGACTGAAAAAAAAAATAGTTCCAAAGATCCACATCCTAATCACAGACACCTGCGAGTGTCCCCTTATCTGGCAAACAGGCCTGGCAGATGTGAGACGGAGACTACATCTAATCCCAAGTAAAATAAGCCACACTAGGAAGAACTGATAATGGAGGAGGAATTGATGTATGGGGACCAGAGAAGTGCCCTAAGGATGCAGGAAGGGCCATGAGCCAAGTGTCACGGTGATGGCCATTTGAAGCTGGAAGGCAACAGCAGGGCTCTCCTACTACTGAGCACACAGTAGTAGCCAGCTCTGCTAACACTTGACTTTAGCCCAGCTCCAGAACTGAAGGGAAGAATCTTCAGTCTCAAGTTTGCTCTCATTGATTGTAGCAGCAATAGGAAGCTATGACTCCTATGGTCGCAGGCATCTTTGAGACACCCCCGTTCACTGCAGAAGAAGAAGTGCTGGCACAGAAGATCATTCCCCTAAAGCTTTGCAGCTTGAGAGAGCCAGGGCTGACCAGAACTGAGCCCAGATTCCCAGCACCGAAGTCCTCAGGTGTGCTGTTTGGTTTCCAATAGTTCACCTCTAGTCATAATCCAGAACAGCCAGCAATTGAAAATGGCCTTAAACCAATCTCTCCCTTCCAGAGCTTTGTGTGGGCCCTACATCCCTGCAGCTGGTCTGAAGGGCCCCAGAATGGTGGTCACCAGCAGGGTCCCTCACCTCTCTGTGGGGCTAGTAGTACCTGGTAGACTGTGGGCCACACTTTGGCAACTAGAGAAGCCACAGCAGGGGATCGTGGGCCTGAAAGCCCACCAGAGCTTGCTGTGCAAAGGACAGAGGTCTTTGGGGTCTCTCGGGGAACCTCCCTGTAGTGATATTTCATTTGTATTTTAATAAATAAAGTTTGCTTGAAGTTCAGAGAGTAAAACAGCCACCCTGTTCAGCCTTACAGACCAGGCAGTGATGTCACACACCTTTAATCCCAGTAGCCCCACTAGTTTGCCATAGAAATGGGGCAGCAGTGGTGTGTAATCTCAGCACTAGAGAAGATGATAAGACGGGAGGAGACAGCTCTCAGACACAGTCTCATTCTGAGATTCCCGGAGGCAGGGTCGCCATTTCTGACTGAGGAAGATGTTAAGAGCCAGTGGCTGACTGTTTTGCTTTTCTGACCTTTGGGTTGAACCCCAGTTTCTGTCTCTGGGTGTTTATTAATCGTGCTACATTTCCCTTCCAAAACAATTCACTCATGAGCCAAGGTACAGCAGCAGGACATTTACCAAGCACTTACCAAGCCTCAGTTTCCAGCACAAGCACCAAATGAAAAAAAAACAAAACAAAACAAAACAAAAAAACCCAGTGCACTCATTTTGTTTTTTGAGGCAGGGTCTCTCAACATTGTCCTGGTTCTGTAGACCAGGCTGACCTTGAACACACAGAGATCCTCCTGCCTCTTGAGTGAGTCACCATGCCTGGCCCAGACTTCCAATTTTTAGATGACATTTTATAAATGGCCGGCAGAGAAACCCTTGAAGCAGCAGCGTTCCAAAGCCACCATGCACGAACCAATAGATGTATTTGTTTTGAAATCTGCCCTCCTAGTGTGTTCATACTGGCACTGGTTTGCGAACAGGGCTGTGAACACAAAGACTTAACTGAGCCATCGAGGTTAAGACCACGTCTTAACCATGTGATCTGGATTTGAATCCCCGACTCCCACCCTTTCTAGCTGTGTGACCTGTACAAGTCACTTAATCTCTTCGCATTCCTCTTCTGAAAACTGAGGGTACTGGGCAGATTTTGCGTGTGGCTCCTGAAAGTCACACCCTTGTGTAATTACCTCCTTTTGAATACGTGCTAGATCTAGTGGTTACTCTAACAAACAAGATCTGTCCAAAGTGATGATGTCCAAGGGGCATCATTTGTTTAAATTTATAGAAGACTGTCCCTCCTCTCTGGCTTGCAATGCTCCCTACCAGGTGGGTAGGCTGGGTAGCCAGCCCACACAGTCCAGCAGGAAAGGGGCTGGAATTCCATTGTGGATCTCACCAAAATAAGATGGGAGGGTCCGGGGTGCTTACTTAGCCATCCAGCAGCATAGCAAGCCATCCACCAGTGAGTATGAGCGCCCCCTGGGGCTTGTGGGCTGGCACAGAAGGCCTCCCACAAATGGTGGTCGCTGGTTTTTGCTGATAAGGCGCTTTGCCTCCTCAAGGGTTGAACTTGTCTCACCCTGAGGTGTCTAGGTCTGCTGGGATCCTCTATCCCAAAGTTTGCTGACTTAGCTCCTGACTTAGCTCTGACTGTGCTCAGCCTGCCCCACCCACCTGGTGAGGATGAGGCGTCCTGCCGTGGCATCCCGCAGACCCAAGTCAGCAGACATCTCCTGCCTAAATAAGGACAAGGCGCCCAGGAACTTTCTCCCTGAGGAATGTGACAGCTGAGCCCTCCCCAGTCTGCACCGCCCCCTCCCCGCCTCCGGCTCCGGCCCCTCCCAGGTGGAGCTCAGCTGTGGCATTCCAGCATTCTCCAGTGCAGCCCCCAATGGCACCAGCACACCCCTCAGCCCCGTCCCAGAGTGAATAGAAACTGATAAGGACCCTGGGAGGAATTCCAAGCAGCTCCTACTTCCTCCTGGGGCCTGGCAGCCCATATCCCCAGCACCTCCACTGAGACCCTGCAGGAAGAAGCGCCCTGAGGGGTCCCTCCCACCCCTAATCAGAAATCGTGTTCCTGGTCCCAAAGGCTGTTTCAGTGACTACCAGAGCAGGCCATGCCAGGCACCGGGCTCCAGATGAGACATCCACCACCACTACCTCTCAGTCACAGAACCACTCAACAGTTATAATGATGAGTTTGACCCTGTATGCTGGGATGTGGTAAAGCCTACAGCCACTATGGGTACAGTGTTGGGGGATCAGGGGACCCATCCCAGAGGTTTCTGCTGAGGTGGGGGGGGTTGAGCAAGAAAACTCTGGTGGCACCTGGCCTGGGTTACAGCCCCTTCCTACCGTTTAACTCTTTCTTTTAATCATATTTACTTACTAGATGACTGGCTTTCTTTTTTGTGTGTATGTGTGTATGTGTGTGTGTGTGTGTGTGTGTGTGTGTGTGTGTGTGTACACGTGTTATGAGTGCATGCATTAAAGTGAATCCTTGTGTGTGCTCATAGAGGCTAGAGGACAACCCCATGTGTCATTCCTCAGTTGCCATCTCCATCTGCTTTTTTTTTTTTTTTTGAGGTAGACTTTTTCTCATTGGCCTGGAACACCCCGGAGTATGCTAGGCTTGTTTGTCAGTGAGCCCCTCGCTTGGAGGGAGGGCTGCCTGTCACCTCTTTTCCCAAACTGGTATTGCAAGTATTACACCGCCACACCCCTGTGTTGTTGGTCTGCTTTTGTTAGATTTAGTCAGTGTTTATACACGTGTTACCTGCATGCATATGTACCTGCACCACTGCCGTGCCTGGTGCCCACAGAGGTCAGAAATGGGCACCCAATTCCCCGGACCTGGAGTTACATTTGGTTATGAACCACCGTGTGTTTTCTGATAGTTGAACTCAGGTCCTCTGGAAGAGCAGTGAATGCTCTTATCACAACCCCTGAGCCATCTCTCCAGCCCCTTGTTTTGTTTTTTTATTATGGGTTCCAAGGGTTGAACTCAGGTTCTCATTCTTGAGTGGCAAGCACTCTACCAAATGAGCCATCTCCCCAGCCCATGGCTATAGTGACGGAACCATCTCCCCAGCCCACGGCTATAGTGACAGATCCATCTCCCAGCCCACGGCTATAGTGATGGAATTATCTCCCCAGCCCACAGCTATAGTGATGTAGCCATCTCCCCAGCCCACGGCTATAGTGACAGATCCATCTCCCAGCCCACAGCTATAGTGATGTAGCCATCTCCCCAGCCCACGGCTATAGTGACTGAGCCATCTCCCAGCCCACGGCTATAGTGACTGAGCCATCTCCCAGCCCACGGCTATAGTGACGGAACCATCTCCCCAGCCCACGGCTATAGTGATGGAACCATCTCCCAGCCCAGGGCTATAGTGATGGAACCATCTCCCAGCCCACGGCTATAGTGATGGAACCATCTCCCCAGCCCACGGCTATAGTGACAGAGCCATCTCCCCAGTCCACGGCTATAGGGACTGAGCCCATACCCCTACTTTTTCCTAGTCTATGACTCTGACTGACTTGCCTTACTGTCTGTGTCTTGGTCTCCCCATTGTGAAATAGGGGAATCCCAAAGTCTTGGTATCTGGGGATCCAGAGACTTTATAATTCTAAGCAGCTATGAGTGTGTACACCCGGAGCCAGCCAGGACTGCCCCAGACCTAGGGACTATACCACACCAGGAAGCCCACTAAAACCAGATATTACCCTGTCTCTCTCACACCTATAACCCCTGCATCACTGACTGCTGTGACCAGCACACAGTAGGTCAACAACTGCACTCGTGTACATTACACCCAACGCAAACAGGTTTTGCTTGCTGTAACAGATATGACTCTCAAATTTCCCGGGAAGAATAACTCACACAGTGAAGTCCTTTAAAACCAATAATATTAAGGAGTTTGAGACAGTGAGTTAGAAACATTTGCTGAGCCCTTCAAGAGGTTATGAGCCTGGGTCTGGGTAGTAGAAAGAAGGAACAAGAGGTGTCCTAATGGGAAAGACAAAGAAGCAACGGGTTCAATGCCTGGTGACCAAACATGGCTCGGAAGGATGTGGAGGGCCTGAGATGCTATGGGCAAGCCGTGGGGCCTTGGGTAAGGCTAGCGATATGATATATTCATAGGAACAAGTCAGATGGGAGTGAGCACTCAGGGGAAGAAGGGGACAAAGAGAACAAGAGTGGAAAGGTGGGCTGGGAGGGGACATGCTAGGCCCATGGGGGAAAATGGCTAAGGGCATAGGTCCGGGGCCAGGTGCCAATCCCTACTCCACCCAATCGCCGAATTTGGCTGGATTTGTGGTTCTATTCCCCAAAATAGGAAGCTGGATCGCCCCAAACCCAGTGAGGCAAAATCTACCAGATTTTGCTCACTCAGTAAATGGCTTGCCTCAGAGGTACAAAGACCCGAATTGCATTCCCCCAGCACCCACATAAAAATGCCAAGTGTGGCAGCTCACCACGTTGATCAAATGGCTGAGGAAGGTCAGCAGTTCACCAACACATCTCCAATTCTTCCTGGGCACGCATCTAGACTGTCTCCGAGCATCCCTTACAGGCTACAAGACTATCTCTGGCCAATAGGATGTGAGAGAATATAATCTAGCCGCTTCCAAGCCTAGCCAATAAAATCCTTCCGCGGGTATCCTGGAGTGTCTTTTCTCTTTTTACCAGCAATAAGAAAATGAGACCTTAGAAGCCACATGCTGAAGGTAGCAGAAATACAAGGTAGATGGATCCTGGTTCCTGAATTGTCAAATGGAAGAAGGGCTTCACATGAGTAAGAAGTAAGCTTGTGATGATCTGCTTGGTGTTTGGGCTTGTTCCTTATCAAGCACAAGCAAGGGGATTAAAAATCGAGGCTCCAATGGTCCTGCATCTTTCCCATCCACTCTAGAGACTCTTGTTCCGGTGCTCCGAGCAGGCTTTGGCCGTGAGAGGAACTGCACAGGACCAGAAAGAGAGTGCAGCTCCTCTGTCTTCAGATGAGATTCTGGTGGACACCGTGAGTCTGAGGATCTGTCCTTCTGTAAGAACGCCGAAGACCCACTAAGAACTGGTCACTGTGAGTGCCTGCTTTATGCTGGGCTCCTTTGCCCAAAGCCTCCGAAAGTCTAGTTCCCTGAGGACAGGCCCTTCTAAATCTAGCTCTTATAGGACATGCCCCTTACAAAAACTGATACTCACCCCACTCCTCGCTTTAGTCCTTAGAGAGAAAAAGAGGGGCAGGAGAAATCTTTCTGGCCAGTGTTTCTTCGTGTGTGTGTGTGTGTGTGTGTGTGTGTGTGTGTGTGTGTGTGGTAGGGTATGTGTACCTGTCCAAGTCAGTGCATGTGTTCAAGCATGGGTAATTCAGGAGAGGACATCCAGTGTCCTCCTCTATCACTCTCCGTCTTATTTCCATCAAACAGAGTCCCCCACTGAGGCTGGAGCTAGGCTGCCAATCATGGAGCCCCAGTGGGCCTACGATTTCCTCTTCTCCTCACAGTGTTGGGTTATAGTTGCTCATGTAGCCAAGTGCAGGGCTGGGGGTTTCAACCAGGCCCTCACGCTTGTGGAGCAAGAGTATTTACCCACTGAGCATTTCCCAAGCCCCTCAGGACACTCTTGGTGTAGCCAAGAATGATCAATAGTTCATTCATTAAGTAGAATTGTTAAAATTCCATTTCTTTATTTTTTTAAAACAGAGTTCTGTGTAGCCCAGGCTGGCCTTCAGTTCACTATGTACTGGACAGTGGCCTCGAACTCCTGGTTCTCTCCTTCCCTGTCAGGTGCCAGGATTATAGATAGTATCTGCCACCAGGCTTGTCTTAGAAGTCAGTGGAGCAACTCACTAATCCCAACACTGCAGGTGCCCAGATAAGATGATTACAAGTTCAAGGCCAGTCTGGACTACGTATTGAGCCCCAAGCCAGTTTGGTCTACAAAGTGAGATTGTGTCTCAAAAGCCAAAAGGAAAAAAAATCAATTTCAATCATCCTGATCATATCAGTAAGAAGTCTCATTTGGTGCTCTTATTCTCTCTCTTTCTTTCTCTCTCTCTTTCTCTCTACCCATATCTGTCTGTTTTGTTTCGGTATTGGGGATACAGCCTTCCCATTAACTCTGGGGTGCTCCCCAGCAGGTTTTCTTTCCCAAAGCCCCCAGAGTCCACACTCTATCTCTGAGCTACACCCCTAACTTCCAAAGAATGGGAAACGTGCCAGCCAACCCCCCAAGCCAGAGCTTTAAGTAAATCAGCGAAGGATGGCTTTATGGCATCTTACCTTGCTGCATTATTTTTTTCCTTTTGGCTAGTGGATTTTTACTTACGGTTCTATAAAGTTCTTTTTATCACAAGTAGTTTAGGTTTATTCAAAATACGTTTAGATAGTAAGGGATGGCCCACCCAGATGGTAGGTGGATACGACATTCTTTGGGACGGTACCTAGGTCGCCAGCCTCTGGAAACCTTGTATTAGCTTCGCGTCTAGTCACAGGTACGGTCCCTTGAGTCTGTCCCGGCTGAAGTTGTGTTCCAGGGCAGCCAGGGTAAGCAGTGGCTGTGCAAGGCTGGGATGTGGCAAAAGTCAAGCAAGGAAGTGGATCGAGAACCGGTTTTGTTGTCATTTCTCCCCCACGGATATGACAAGCAAAACAGAGACGCCGAGAAAAAGAATCCCACCAAGAGTCACAAAGTTACCCGAAGTCTGTTGGCAACCAATGGCAGAAGCCTCCTCCCGAATATAACTCGGAATGACAATCTGGGACCACCCTACAGAGAGCCCCACATCCAGCAACTGTCCTTAGAGGAGAGTTCTAGAAGTTTGCTGGTCCGTAGGAGAAGTGATGTGTGCGCCACGTGACCTGACTCAGCAAACCACACTCAACACATTTAATAAGAAATAATGAATTATTTGAAATAACCCGGGAGCCCTTATCACAAAAAAAAAAACCACAGAAATGTCCCGAATATGTGTGAAGCAAAGAAGAAAAAGTTGAAAACAGTACATATAATGGGCAACGTTTGTGTGAGAAAGAAGAAATTATGGGGTCGAAGAAACGGCTCAGATCTTCCAGAGGACGGGAACTGGTCCCCAACACCCACATTAGGAGGCTCACAGCTGCCTATAAACATCGGTCTGCAACTCTACCCAGGGGCTCAGGAGCCATCTGCAGACTTGAGTTCCTCTTCTGGCCACCTACATACATGTGGGACACACACACACACACACACACATACACATAATAAAAAACAGCAAAGAAGAAAGTAGGTCTGTCAATACACACTTTCCTAGAGCTGGTTGGCGAGCATGACCTGCCTCCGCTCTCCACCTTCAGTCTTTGCAGAAAGGAACCCACAAGCAGCAGGGCCCAGTGACAAGAAGCAGCGGTGAGGACAAGAAGAGGTAGACTAAGTTTAGATCCAAATGAATGTCACTCACACGCACGGCCTCGCGTGTGCTAGGGAAGTGCTCTACCATTGAACTACAGCCCCAGTTCTATTGGGATTTTTGGGGGGGGGGGCTGGGTGCTTTTTGGTTTTGTTTTTTTTTGTTTTGTTTTGTTTTGTTTTAGTTTTGGTTTGTTTGTTTTTTGTCTTTTGTTGTTGCTGTTTTGGCTTTGGCTTTTGGAGACAGGGTTTCTCTTTGTAGCCCAGTCCTGGAACTCGCTTTTCAAACTGACCTAAAATTCACAGAAATCCACCTGCCTCTGCCTCCCAAGTACTGGAATTAAACGCATGTGCCACCACCACCCAGTTTTTGTTTCTGTTTTTTTTTTTTAAGGAGGAGATCCTGAGGGCCACTCAGTGTGGCTTTCTGTAGGATACAGGCCTCTACCTGCTCCAGCTAGCTCTTCAAAAGAGAACTCAGCTGGGGTGGAGGGCACCAAGTGAGTCTCTGAGACATTCTTTTCAGATGACCCACTCCATGGCATCATCCTCAACCTGGGGATCAGAGTTGTGTGCCCCCCCCCCCCACACAGCCCTCACCAGACCCAAGTCGGGCCATAGCAAGTCCTGTGAGGTTACAAGTCATAGCTTAGAAGCGGGACTGCCATGACCTTGTGCTAATTCCCCTTCCCAGACAGGAATGCAGAAAGCCTGGGCTGGTGGGGAGGGAGCTTCAGCAGTTAGACAACAAGATGGTGTGAGGGATGTGGCTTGTCCGTGGGTGGCTTTGGAGATAGGGCCCCATGCAGCCCCTCCTATATGTGGCCTCACACCACACCCTCCTCAAGGTAGCAGGAGACAGGTTCTACTGGGGTGACTATTGGGAATGTGAGACTCTGGGGTTTGTACAGAGAGCTCGCCCTGTTCTGGACTCTGGCTCTGCATTCAGTACCAGCAGGAGGAAGATAAGGGTTATAATAATAAAAACGACCGTTGTCCTGTGCCAAGCATGGCAGCTAGCCCTTCATAAGCACTCACAGAGATATCTCAATGTGCCCTTACAATACCCTAGGCTCTAGGCACCAGGTCAATCTCTCCTGCCTTCCACAGCTGGGGAAGAAGCTCAGGGAAAGAGCTTGCCTAGGGAGCGAGTGTTAGCCAACCCCAAAGCCTGCACCCCTAAGCGTAAATGCAGCGCCTCTACTCAGGAAGGCGGGGAAGGGATGGGAACTTGAAACCAGGGACACTGTGAAGGCACAGAAGACATACAAGTGCAGAAGGCTGGAGACGGAAGACCCCAGGTTACATCTAAGGGGTGTCGCACTCTGCAGGGGTGACGCAGCAGATGCTAATGGGTCACCCAGCTCCCTTTCTTCCCCACCAGCAGAAGCCTGCCATACTCAGAAGTGTTCCATCTGACTAAAAATGTCTTTGCATCCAGCTTTAAAAATAAAATAAAAGACCCTTGGGATGGGGGCAATCCCAAGGTTTGATGGGGGAGGGAGGTGGTGCTGTCTTTACCCAAGGACAGAAGCTGTGTCCTTCTCTTCTCAATGACAAGGGTACTTGTCTCAGCTTTTAAGTGTGAAGCTGAAAGCTACTCTCTAAAGATGGCGGGAGGGTAAGACAATGAAATGGGTCACCGAAGATGCACTAGAGTGGCCACAAGCTCTAGGGAAGGCACCACCAGTGGCCTCAGCGACCCACCCGGCTGACCCAGGTCTCAGGGAGCAGAGCCAGGGTCTGTAGAAAGAATTCACGGGAGTGCAGAAAGCCTAGCCTAGAGGATCCCAGGGCCAAGGGGCCCAAAGTTGGTCTCAGCCATCTCCAGTAGTGCTACGCTTCTGTGCCTGCCGAGGCAGAGGGCAGTGAGCGGATGGCCACTTGGCAAGGGTGGTGGGAAAGGCATTCTGATTTTGGCTGGGGCTGCGCTTAATGGCCTTGCACGCTTCAGTCACACACACACACCTTTGGAGGTGAGGAAAGGGCCCTGCAGTGTGTGCCCAGTTCTGTACGGCATACGGTGACGGCCTGCAGTGACCTGCACGGCCCCAGAAAAGCACTGTCCCACAAAATCGGGAGCAGTTAGAATGTTTAATGTCTGTGCTGTCCAAAGTGGCAGCTAGCAAGCCCTTGAAGTGTGGCTACCACAGCTAGGGAGTGGAGCTTTTAATGGATTTAATTCAAATAGCTTCTTGTGAGGACGAAGGAGATGGCTTAATTGGTAAGGCGCTTGCCCGGCAAGCATGAGGCCCTGACTTCAACCCTCAACAAGCTATGTTAAGAAGTCAGGTGTGGTGGCAAATGCCCGTGATTTCAGCAATGGGCAAGCAAGAGACCCTGGGGCTCATGGGTCTGCCAGTCTAGCCTACGCAGGAAGCTTCAGACCAATGAATGACCCTGCCTCAGAAAAGGTGGATGACGCCTGAGGAGCTGTACCCAAGGCTGACCACTGGCTTCTGCCTGCGTATAAATACCTGTAAACCTACACACGTGTGCAGCCACATGAACATGCATCTGCTTGTTCATACATATCTACACACACACACACACACACACTACAAGGCTGTCATCTCTTTCCACCCCACCCCCACTCTCTCTGGCCTCTGCTTCTACTCCTCCTTCCCTTTCCCTCCAGCCACACAGGTCTCCCTGCCGGCCTCATTTCCAAGAGCCCACTCAGTTCCAGGCACACACGTGGTCGCATGCCTATGACATCACCTTGCCCTACCCTCTCTCTGCACGCAGCCTGCTCTTTCTAGACTGTCCACTGACTGATTCACTCGTTCCGATGTCTCAGCTTAACTGCTTTCTCAGTGACGGCCTCCCTGGTCACTACACTTCTCTATCAAAGAAGGAAGTCTCGGATCTTCAGGCTTTCTTCCCCCAAGCCTGGCACACAGCGGGTTCTCCATAAATATGAGCTGAATGTGTTAGAAGCCTTAAGAGGCTGCCCAGGGAGTGTCTCAGTCCTGGGGGACTTTTCCATCCCACGATGTTTGAGAACTGCATCGACAACCTGTTCTCTGAGGCTTGCGCATGCGCCGGGTACTAAGCCAGGTGCTGATGAGCACAACACAGCAAGTTCAGTCCAGAGGGGAGCTCGGGAGAGGAAGTCATCCTTGGAGGGACCATGGTTGGACACAGTGATGGAACAACGGTGTGAGATGGCACTGTTGGGGTGACCCGGAGCCACAAAGGAAGGCTGTGGAGATTCTAAGAACCTGTGCTTTCTTCTACAGTGACATCTCTGGTCTCTATTATATAGTGTCTCCTCTACCTAGTCCCAGTTAGACCCATGGCAGTGGAGGGTGGGTCTAAATGAGGTCACAGTCCCCAGAGCTCAGCTGTCCACTGTACTCCCAGAGCTTGCTTGAATGCAGTAGATGCTATAGGTGGTCCTATCCCCTCCTCCTACCCAAGTCCAAATCCAAACCAGAAATGCGAGATTTCTTTCTTTTTTTTCTTTCTTTCTTCTTTCTTTCCTTTCCTTCCCTTCCTCTTCCCCTTCCCCATCCTCTTCTTCTTCCTCTTCTTCTTCCTCCTCCTCCTCTTCTTCTTCTTCTTCTTCTTCTTCTTCTTCTTCTTCTTCTTCTTCTTCTTCTTCTTCTTCTTCTTCTTCTTCTTCTTCTTCTTCTTTTTCTTCTTCTTCCTCTTCTTTTTCTTCTTCTTCCTTTTCTTCTTCTTTCGGCTTGTTGAGACAGGGTTTCTCTGTACAGCCTTGGAACCTGTCCTGGAACTTGCTCTGTAGACCAACTTGGCCTCGAACTCACAGAGATCCACCTACCTCTGCCTCCCAAATGCTGGGATTAAAGGCGTGCGCCACCACCAGTGGCCACTAAGGTAATTTCCAATCCATGGAAAACTTAGTAAATGAGAGACGGGAGGTCCAGGTCCACCTGTCAGGAAAAAGATCCTGGTGGTCCCCGTGTTTCAACCAAGTCTAGCACCCGCAGTCTGCAGCAGTGACTCGGTCACCAAGCTTGCACTGGCTGGTCCCTCTTACCTGTCTGGCTCCTCCCACTTCCTCTCGTCCCCTTCCTCAAATTATCTCCCAAATAAACTGCATGAACCAAACCCTGTCTCAGGCCCTGTCTTCTATAGTATACAAATTAAGGGCCCCATGAATGTTGGGCTCACCAGAGTGGACAGGCTGGTATTGGTAGGGACTCACTCTGGCCGCACCCAACAGCAAGAGGAGTGAAGAGCCAAGAGGGACCTTTAGGAGGACAGGGAGAGGGGCTTGGTAGTGGCGGGGTAACAGAAAGAATGGGTTAGAGTGGGCTTGGCAGGCCACGGTGCTGCTGAGGCCTGGCTGGGAGAGCCAGTCTTGACCCATGCCAGCCTCTACCCAGCCTGGCTCCGGAGACCTGCTGCAGAGCCTATTTTTAGAGAGCTGGGTGTTTGCTCGGAGGATTTGAGGCCTGGCTTTATTTTTAACTTCTTTCCTGCGGCAGGGCATGACTTCTCTGAACTAAGGAAGGGAAGAGGAAACCCAGCATTGGAAACCCAGCATGGCAAAAGACAAAATGACACGTGGAGCAGAAGGAAGCCTGAAGCCGGAGCCAGCTGGTTTCATCAACTCCACCGCCTGGGTGTCCGGGAGGTAGGAGGGTGATGAAAACTGCCTCGGCCTCTACTCCCTGAGCACCCACAGGACTCCAGGCCCACGCAGAGACACCCGCTATCACCCCATGAGGCAGGACTGGGGCTGCCCCTTTCTACAGACGACGTGGGTGAGGTGAGGGGCAGGATAGAAACGTAGTTCCTCAGTATTCCTGGCTTATGCTGCCACTGATTCGGCCAGACTGAGCATGGCCAGGCAGTCAACACTGGCCCACAACCGCAGAGCAACCCTGATGCCTAAAAGCTGAGAGGCTGTCTCCTCTGCCGGGTGAGTGAGCTCGAGGCCTCAATGGGGCTGCGGTCTGGTGGGTGTCCACTGCTCTCGTCAGCTGTGAGAGATGTGTGGCTAAGATCTCTCCGTGAGAATGGCGTAGATGAGGGCTCTCGGCATGGAGCCTGACTGGGGCTCCCCCACTTCATATTGAGATAGGTAGTGTCCTGGACTTGTCACGTGACCGAACACCTTCCAGGTCCTCTCTCCAGCCCACAAAGCCACTTCTCTCCTGACCTCCAGCTTATAGAGGATGTGCGGGAAGGAAGGTTGCAGAGAGGCCCTGTGCTCAGAATGTAGGACTGCAGGCCGAGTCTCCACACCCTGACCGTGAACTTGAGTTCTTGGGCCTTCCTCTTGCGACAGCTACGGTGCCTTCATCTACACTCCTAATTCCAGCGTTCTGACATCTGGCTCCTTTCAGTGCTGACCCCAAAGTCCCTGGAGCTCAGTTGAGGTACCAGGGTCAAGCCAAACATGGCCTCCCCCGGAAATGGGGACACCTGAACATGTACAGGGAAGGGCCCTTTTCTCCTGAAGGTATAGACTGCCTGCCTGACCATTCTCTGAATTAGTCAGACTAAAAAAATAAGGTAGAAAGGCCCTTTGGCTGTCTAGAAGCCCAGTTCATAGGGCCAGGGGTAGGGAGGCAAAGTCTGTCTTTCCACTACACAGGCCCCAGGATTTGTCTGTTAGAACCATTTATGTGCCCAGAACCAACTGAAGCTTCATGAAGGCACCCCCATCTGCTCACCACCTCAGCCCTATCTGCTTAGACCTAGCACGCCACACACCCTGGCCAGGCCCCTACTCCTTCCCAGCCTAGCACACCACACACCCTGGCCAGGCCCCTACCCCTTCCCAACCTAGCACACCACACACCCTGGTGAGGTTTGTACCTCTTCCCAGGTCTCAGCTTCGCCATTGTGAACCCAGAACATGGGTCTTTGTTTCTCTGAGGACAGATTCAAACTGGATGTTTGCCTGGGTTCTCTGCTCACCAAGCTTGGAAGGTCTCCTAATTTAGCCTCAAAGCCACAGCTGCCTCATGTATCCTGCGGGAGTCCCACCCTGACAACTCAGAACATTCCACCCACCACCATCTTCAGTCTCTCTGGGCGGCAGAGGGAGTTTGTCCATCTGGTGAGTCACAACAGAAGGACTCAGGGAATGGAAGGGCTCTGAGCTGGAACCTGTCCACCATTCCAGCCCATTTCTGGGGAGGCTGACACTAGACTGACGGAACCTTCGAAGTACCAGGAATGTCAGGGAGAAGCCGCAGGGAAGATGCCACGCAGCTGTCTGTGGGGGTGTTGGAAGTGGTCCCGCGAGCACAGCACGCGGTCACGTCCTCAAATAACTGACAAAGAAGCTAAAGGGAAAATGCATGGTGTTGGCACTGAGAATGGGGGGAGGGGTCCATCTGGTGAGAGCTCCTTGGAGATGATGGGGCAGGGGCAGGGAATTCTGAGGGCAACACACAGCGCTTGGCCCCAGAAAGTCTTCCTTAGGCACATAACCCACCCCGGCAACAATTGTTCTTAAAGTATTTGTGAGACGTCAAATGACTGAAAGGCACGAAATGCTCAACATCTTCAGGCCTCAGAGAAGTGCAAATCAAAACAGTGCTGAGATTCCATCTTACACTTGTCAGAATGGCCAAGATCAAACACACCAATGACAACTTATGCTGGAGAGGATGTGGGGTAAAGGGAACACTCCTGCATTGCTGGTGAGAATGAAAACTGCTACAACCCCTTTGGATATCAATGTGGCGATTTCTCAGAAAATCAGGAAACAACCTTCCTCAAGACCCAGCAATACCACTTTTGGACACGTACCCAAAGGATGCTCAATTGTACCACAAGGACATGTGCTCAACTATGTTTATAGCAGCATTATTTATAATAACCAGAACCTTGAAACAACCTAGATGCCCCTCAACCGAAGAATGTAAAAAGAAAATGTGGTACATTTACACAATGGAGTACTACACAGTAATAAAAAAAAATGACATCTTGAAATTTGCAGGCAAATGGATGGATCTAGGAAAAAACATATTGAGTGAGGTAACCCAGACCCAGAAAGACAAATATAATATGTACTCACTCATAAGTGGCTTTTAGACATAAAACAAAGAATAACCAACCTACAGTTCACAACCCCAGAGAACCTAGTCAACAAAGAGGACCCTAAAGAGACATATATAGATCTACATAGGAAGGAGAAAAAGACGATATCTCCTGAGTAAATTGTGAGTGTGAGGATCACGGGGGGGAGGGTTGAGGGGAAGAAAGGAGGAAGGGAAGGGAGCAGACAAAAATGTATAACTCAATAAAACCAATTTTAAAAAGAAAACAAATACTTGTGAGATGTACAGGAGTGATATGGCCACTGGAGAGGGATGGTCCAGGAGTGTGTTTGCGTGTGATACCTAATTCATGGTGCCATGGACCTCACCAGGAGAGCCCACTGAGGTGGCAATCAGAAGGTGGAAACTTGGGTGAGGCAGCATTATACCCAAGGTCCACCGTGGATTTTGTGTTGTTGTTTTTGTTGATGAAGACAGAGTCTTCTGCAGCCAAGGCTGGCCTCCAAAGCACTCTGCAGCTGAGGATGACCTTGAACTTCCATATCTTCCTGCTCAGACCTCCCAAGTGCTGCAATTGCCGGCCTGTGCCACCATGCCTGGCTTATGTGGTGCTGGGAACTAAATCTGAGGCTTCACGCATGCCAGACAAGCCCTGTACCAACTGAGCCACACAACAGCTCAGGTCCAAAGATGCTAACTAAATGGATATTTCCGAAATGAGAGATCCATGAGCACACGTTGTAACTAACTCCTGTTATAGTTTCGAATTATAACTGCTCTGTTGCACCTCTGATAGTTGCTGAAAAGTCTCCTGCTGCACCTAACTTAGAAATTAACCTTTATTGTAGGTTCTTACATAGGGCAAGCATTAGTGTGTAAGGGTCCAGTACTGTGCACGTTTGTTGCTACACCTTAGAGCATCCTCCATGGGTAAGTGGGACGTATACAGTTCCGATGAGCCCTAAGGATGCTTGACCGTCTCTGGGAAGTTTCCTGGCCGGACCATTCCCTTAACCAGCCACTGTGAGCAAGAAGATGGGTCTTGCAGTGCTCACCACAGCCTCGTTTGTGGCCTTGCAGACATTAAATGTTTTCAGGCACTGTGAAGAAATAAATCATGGTACCAGCAAATTAATGGGGGTGGGTGTCATTTAGCTCCTGGAAAACTCTCAGAACATTATGAAGGCAGCTGTAGTTGTGAAAAACAGAACCAAACAAGAGCAGAGAGGTAAATGGAAAAATTTTCCCAGTGAACTCTTGACAGTGGTCCCTTTGGAGGCAGCTGGGGTAGGAGGGATTTTTAAATTTTTTATTATTATTATTCTGCCCTTCCTTAAATGTTAATGAGTGTGCTGTAGAACAATGTTTAAGATGGGAAAAGAGGGGTGGAGAGACAGCCTCGTCAGTAAAGGGCCTGCCATGTATACATAAGAACCTGAGGGGCATTTACGGCACCCGCATGTAAGCCAGGAGTGGTGGTACCCAGCACTTGCATGAATGAGGGAGACCCACAGATTCCCAGAAGTCCTCCCATGTGAACATGAGCACTGTGGGTGTGAGCACAGTGGATGTAAGCACCGTGGCTCTGAGCACCGTGAATGTGAGAACCGTGGCCCTGAGCACCGTGGATGTGAGAACCGTGGCCCTGAGCACCGTGGATGTGAGAACCGTGGCTCTGAGCACCGTGGATGTGAGAACCTTGGCTCTGAGCACTGTGGATGTGAAAACCGTGGCTCTGAACACTGTGGATGTGAGAACCGTGGCTCTGAGCACCGTGGCATTTACTTGAAGATGTGTTATGTCTCTCCCTGTTGCTTCAGTTTCTTTTCTCGCACCACGACCTTCAGGGCATCTCCTCTCCTCTTCTTTCTGCCCCTCTCCTGTTCTGGGACTAAGTTTTCTGATCTATCATGTCTGATCTATCATATCTATAAGTTCTCTGATCTATCACTTGAGAAGATTTCATTGTGTGGCTTCACGAGAAACAATATGAAGTGTATAGACCCTTTTAGTAAGAGTTCATGCCAGAGAAGTTGCTCCTGAATCTATTTTAGATAAAAGTTACCAGAAAGGTAGAAATCAGGAGAAAGAACGTACAGGAAACAAGTTAAACAGTAACATAAGAAATCCAGTTGACCCTGGCATAGTGGCGCACACTTTTAATCCCAGCACTTGGGAGACAGAGGCAGGCAGATCTCTGTGAGTTTGGTCTACATGGTGAATTCCAGGACAGTTAGAGCTACATAGTGAGACCCTGTTTCAAAAAAACCAGAGGTTTGGATTAGACAACATTTTCTCAGGTAGCAAAAGAAAAACAAAAAAGTAGATAAGCTGACATCATAAAAGTTAAAAAACTTGAGTGCTTCAAAGGGTGCTATCACTAAAGTAAGAACTCCGTACACTAATTTTAAAAATTAGAGAAAAATAAAAACAAAATGTAAAGAGTTGAGTGTGTGGCACACACTGGTGACACCAGGAGACTTTATAAGCAAGGTCACAAATTCAAGGCCACCCTGGGCGACTTAGTGAGGTCTCTGTACAAAATCAAACAAAGAAAAGACTGGGAATTGATGAAGGACAGCTCCATCACTACAGGGAATGTAGCTAGCTCAGAGGCGAGACACTGGCTAGGCCACACACTAGGTCTAGTCCTCTCTGCAAGGGTCGGGCAGGGAACAATCCACAGAGTGGGAGAAATATTTGTAAATCAAGAAAATTGTGTCTGATAAGGGTTTATGTTCAGACTCCATAAAAAACCTTTACAGCTTAATTAAAAAGAAAAGGCACAGACAGATGTGCAGCACCCTGGAGTCTAAAGTGGGAAGTTTACAAGTTCAAGGCCAGCCCCGGGGGCTGTAGAGCAAGATCCAGTCTCAAGAAGTCAAGGTTGGGGGTGGGGAGAGAACCCAGCTAAAAATGGAGAAATAGATATTTCTTTGAAGAAAATATACAAAGAGCCAAAGAGCTCAAAAAGTTGACCAGCCTCCTCAGTCATCCCGGAGATGCTAATCAAATCATGATGACACATCTCATCTGTGCAAACCAGATATGAAGCGCGCTGGCTAAAACTGGGAAAGAAATCACCCACCCAGAATCAGGACTGATCATAAGTCTACCAACAGCATCAGAGCTATGCAGGCAATGCTCTTGCATTTACTTTTCGTCATGCTTCCTTGTTTGTTTTCCATGCATGTGTGCAGGGTGGGAGCATGTTGCTACAGCACATGCGTGGAGGTCAGAGGCCAGGTTGAAGGGTTGGGTTTCTCCTCCCACCATGTGGGTCCCAGGGATCCAACTCAGGTCATCAGGCCTGGTGAGCCATCTCTGCAGCCCAAATGCCATTGCTTTTTAGAGGTGCATTTTCAAGTACTTGGAGGTGAATCATCCCATGGCATGCAGAGTGTAGACAATTTCAGAAAAACAAAAAACAACAGGTAGAAAAGACGAGGCAACATGGCAATACCACTAATGATTGGCAAACTTAGTTAAAGAAGAAATGATTACTCAATATACTAGACTATTTTATATTTTTTCATAGTTAAAAAATCTAAAGAGGAAAAAATCTTATAGGAAAATACATCAAGTTTTTCTTGGAAAACTAAACTAGAGTGTAGCTCAGTTGGTGGAATTCTTGCCTAGTGTGGTTGGTAGTTTGAAAGAAAGTGGCTCCCAAGGGGAATAGACCTATTAGGAGGTGTGGCCTTGTTGCAGGAAGTGCTTTGAGGTTTCCTATGTAGTCAAGCTACACTCAGGGTTGAAACAGTTCACTTCCTGTTGCCTTCAGATCAAGACGTAGAACTCTCAGCTCCTTCTCCAGCACCACCCCTGCCTGCATGCCACCATAACCCGCCATGATGGCAATGGACTAAACCCCTGAACTGTAAGTGAGCCACCCCTATTAAATGTTTTCCTATGGAAGACTTGCTGTGGTCACGGAGTCTCTTCACAGCAACAGAAACCCTCAGTAAGGTACCTGCGGAGCCATCATCAGCCCCAATGCCACTGCTTCTTAGAAGTGCATTTGAAGTACTTTGAGATGAATTCCCTTGTGATACCTAGAGTGTTGACAATTTCAGAAAAACCGACAAGAAAATACACGTATAAAAGATGAAGCAGCATGGTAATGTGGATAATGACCGGCAAGTCTAGTTAAAAACGGTTCTACACTAGACTGTAGAAATTTACTACGCTAGATTATTTTATATAGTTTTTTTCATAATAAAAAATCTAAAGAGGAAAAATTTTTACGTCAAAATACAACTGTCCAGTTTTTCTTGAGGAAAAAAAAAGTCAAGAGATGAGCTGGGGTGTAGCTCAACTGGCAGAATGCTCACCTAGCACACACAAAGCCATGGTACTAAATAAGCTGGGTACGGTAGCAGGCACGTGTAGCTCCAGAAGAAGACAGGAGGATCAACACTTCAAGATCCTCCTCAGCTACATAAGGTTTGAGGCCAGCCTGGGCTACACGAGACCTTGTCTCAGAAAAAACAAAAATAAAAATCAAGAACTGGGCTATTATTTTCAGTAAGCCTACAGACTGAACTAGGCAATGTCAGGCCTCATAATGGGACTTTAAGAGGTGAGGTTCCTATTCCTAGCCAGTCAGATACAAACCTGCTACCTGTCAGTAAAACGTATCACCTCCATGATACCTGCATACACAACACCAGGCATCTACTGTCTCTCCCTCTTCCTGGCATTCAGCACCCACCCTAACCTGGCCTGATTCAGCTGCCTGGCAGGCTTCGATCTCTAGCTCCCTCAGGACTCACCCTTTCCTGCATTCTCATTCCTTGGGGTACACTTCCATGTCCTCTACCTAGAATGACCTTCCCACCTTGTCTTTCCACCTGAGAACTCCCAGCCAGAGGTAGCCACCTGCAGAGCCACTTGCATGGTGCTTTCCCTCACCACCCACCACCAGCAGCTGCTCTTGCCTTTACTACCCAACTCCCACCCTGCCCCCACGTCGGCTCCTTCCCTCATCTGGCCCAGCACCACCCACGTCTAATCCCAGACTTCACCTGTGCACCGTGACTCCCTGGAGGATGCCGACCTTGGCGGCTCACTGCATCCCTGCGACCCCATGGAGGTAGCACAAGCCGTGCTCACAACAGAGACTAACCAAATGTCATGGGGGAAAACTCATCAGGATGACATCACACAAAGAGGAGCACTCTCTCTCCAGGTCCTGTAAGCTTCCACTCCCACTGTGAGACTCAGGTGCGTAGTCTACTTGTGCTAAACCCAGATTAAAAAATGGGCCAACTGATGCTACAGCCCAAACGCCTAACCTTACTGCACACAGTAACTCAGTCTCTACCGACCCTCGAAGCCAGCACCCATAGGATATCCCAAAGGGCCATTTGAGGAGGTGCTGGAGGCAGGAAGTCGGACAAGGGACAGAACCAGTTCAGGGATATCACTCTAGTAAAAATCCTGAGCTGTTGGGAAGTTCATCGTGGGGAGCTGAGAACTCTCCAGCGGTGTCCCTTGCCTTCACATGGGGACACAGGAGAAAATTAGATGACAGCATCAGGGGCATGCATGGAGTCCTGCGCAGTGTTCAGCAAACACACTCCTATAGCACGATTAATAAAAACCCAGAGAACAATATTGGGGTTCAACCTGAAGATCAGAAAAGCAAAGCAGCCAAGCCACTAAAGAGCTCTTACGTCTATGAAATCTTCAGGCTGAAAGAGAGTGAGGCTCCTGTCTCATCCTGCCTTATTATATCCCTCTCTAGTGGGATTAAAGGTGTGTGCCACCACTGCCTGGCCTGTTTGACTGACTAGTGTGGCTGTTTTGTCTGTCTTCAGGCAAGTTTTATTTATTAAAATAGAAATTAAATATCACTACAGACTCCGCTGTAGCCCTTGTAAAAGCTGTGTGGTGGAGAGAGATCAGCCTTCTGTGAGAAAGGAGGGAAGTGGGTGCTGGAAAGAAACCAGCAGCAGACAGCCAGAGTCCTCCCTCAGCCATTGCCTGTGCTCCCCGCAGAGGGAGCCATGAATTGGGATGTGGGAGGGTGTATCAACCAGAGAAGCTAAGACATCTCCTAGCTTCCCTCCACTGCCCAGATTCATGACCTTAAAAGGAGGTACAGAAAGAGCTCTTGGCCACAAAATGCAAAGGCCTAGATCCCTTGGTGGCTGTGGGCATGATGTCAAACTTTCTGTGCCTCAGTTTCCCCAGGTAGTCAGAGAACTGGCTAGATTATCTCTGAGGGACTGAAGGGTTCTAAGACTCTTTTGTTGGGCCCCCTAGCAGTGGGACCAGGACCTGTCCCTGATACATGAGCTGGCTCTTTGGAGCCTACTCCCTATGGTATATGCCTTGCTCAGCCTTGATGCCGGGCAGAGGAGATTGGTCCTGCCTCAACTTGCTATGTCATGCTTTGTTGATTCCCGTGGGAGGCCTTACCCCATCTGAATGGAGATGGAGGAGGAGTGAATGGGGGGAAGTAAGAAGGAGGTGGAGGGGGAATGGGAGGAAAGGAGGGAGGGTAAAACTGTGGTTGGTATGTAAAATTTAAAATGATAAATTAAGCCAGGCGGTGGTGGAGCACGCCTTTAATCCCAGCACTAGGGAGGTAGAGGCAGGTGGATCTATGAGTTCGAGGCCAGCCTGGTCTACAAGAGCTAGTACCAGGACAGGCTCCAAAACTACACTAAGAAACCCTGTCTTGAAAAACCAAAAAAATAAATAAAAATAAAAATAAAGAAATGATAAATTTAAAAAAATGTGATGTCAAGAAGACACATACATACATACATAATTATGGTTTTTTTCTAGCAACCACCTTTTAAAAAGTAAAAGGAAACAGGTAAAATTTATATCAAAAGTCTATTTCCCCTTAACACAAGATATCTAAAATGCAACCATTTCAACATGTAATCAGTATTATGTATGTACAAGTGTGCGCACCATCTACACATGTGCACATGCATGTGGATGCCAGGAGTCAATCTCAGGTTAGTCCCTCAGGAGCTGCCTGCCATGTCTTTTGAGACAGGATCTGTTACTGGGACCTTGGACTCACTGATTAGCTGGGTGGCTGGTCAAAGAGCCCCAGGGATCGGTCTTTCTCCACCTCCCCAGTGCTGGAATTACAAATTCGTGCAAATATGAAGTATGTGTAAGTGTGTGTGTCTGTGTCTGTGTATCTCTGTGTGTGTTTTGTGTGTACACGCGTGTCTATGTGTATATATGTGTGTGTGTGTGTGTGTGTGCTTTATGTATGTCTGTAGGGGTATATTGTCTATGTGTCTCAGTATGTGTGTGTCTGTAGGTGTATGTCTGTGTGTGTGTGTTTGTGTATCTGTGTATATATGTCTGTTGTGTGTCTGTGTGTATCTGTGTATGTATATGTATGTGGGTGTCTGTGTATATATTTGTATGTGTGTGTCTGTGTGTGTATATGTATGTGTGTGTTTGTGTGTGCATGTGTCTGTGTGTATATATATCTGTCTGGATGTGTGTGTGTGCACACGCACATGCACATGTGTGTGCTGGAGATCAAACTCAGCTCTTTGTGTTCGCACAGCAAGTACTTTATCAACTGAACCATATTCCTAGTCTTTAATAATTTATATTTTTTAAAATTTTAACAACTTACTTTCCTTCTTTTTGCATTAAGTCTCTAAAATCCAGTGTACATTTTCCACTTGTCAGTTGAGACCAAATGCATCTCATGGGCCCCACAGCCCATGACAAGAGTACAGCGCACTGAGCAAGGAGGGTCTAGAATCTTTTTCTGTCCATTGCCCATCCTAAAGGGGTGAGATGTGTAGGTTTCCTTCCTTTGCCTGGGAGAGATGTCCTGGTTAGGGATGCTGAGCTGATGGGCATATCCAAGTCCAGAGTCAAGAGCTAGATGCTACAGGGGACAAAAGCCCAGCCCTCCTGAGCCCCAGGAGGCTGTTAGTTGCTGGGGCTGCTTCCTGTCCCTCTGCATCACCAAAGCCCCAGGGAGTGGGGAGCCTTCAAGGAAGATGCTGCAATGCTGTTTGCTTCTAACCCAAAGACTCCCTTAATTGGAAATTCTGCTGGGCTTGAATTGGAGCCCGGGCCACTCCCATTCAGGGTCTCAGCTGCCTATTCTCTACTGCTTCCAGCTCTCCCCAGAGCTTCCTGTACACAGCCATCATAACTGTACATAGGAGAGACAGGTACCAGTTTCTCATTCCAGAAGCACAGGCCAGCTGCAGGGCCTGGGGACCTCCTCGGTGACAGTGCCACACATTCAGATGCAAGGGTGCTTGCAAGGACAAGGGCAGGGAAAGTAAGAGAGCAGACAGGAGTATCTCTACTCCACAGGGAGAGTTTGGGGAAAGCGCTCGTTACCCAGCATCCTCTGCTTTGTCTTTAAAACTGACAATGCCTTCCACTGCTCGTGCTCCGTGCCAATCAGTAGCTCCTTTCCTCCTAACTCCTCTCTGCCCTATGAGGCATGAGGATCCCACAGTCAGTCTTCTGAACCTGTTTGTATTCTGCCCACAGGTGATCCAAGATAGCCCTGGCTCCCACCTGGCACAACCATTGGAGGGACTGAGAAATGATTGGGATTGGGGTGCACGATGGGAAATTCCCAAAGAAGCAATGAAGAAACTATGTTAAAAATAATTTTTTTTAAAAAAAAGGAAGGAAGGAACAAATGAATGAATGGAGAAAGGAAGAGAGAAGAAGGAAAGTGAGAAAGAGAGGGGTGGAGGGAGGGAGGGAGGGAAGAATGAATGAATATGGGTATTTGTAGGAAAACTAGCAAAGTTCAAATGAATTCTAGAGTTTTAGTGGATGATAACATGCTGATGCATGTCTGTGTGTGTTCATGCAGATACACACATGCATGCAGATGCATATACCCATGTGTGCATGTGTACAGAAGTCAGAAGACATCAAATGTTGCTTTTCAGCCAGCAGCTGCTTGACTGCCCAGTAAGCCCCAAGAATGCACCTGTCTCCACCTCCCCAACAGTGAGAGTACAAGGGCATCATCATATCTGGATTGTTCATTTGGGGTTTTTTGTTTGTTTGTTTGTTTTGCTTTATCGTGGGTTCTAGAGATGAAACTCCCGTCCTTGTGCCCAGTCAAACACTTCACTGACTGAGCCAACCCTGTGCCTCTGGTTTGATAAATGCATTGTAATACTCTGAGAAGTCAACACTGGAGATCAGGTGGAAGGATATGGGAGCTTGTTGCACCTCACAATTTCATTTTTTTTAGATTTATTTGACTTGTAATTGTATGTGGGAGGGGTGTGTGTATGTCGGCTGACTTGAGGAGAGGACATGAGATGCCCCAGGGCTGAAATTACAGAAGGTTATGTTTCTGTCTGATCTGGGTGCTGGGAACCAGGCGTGGGTGCTGGGAACTGAACTCTGGTTCTCAGTAAGAACTGAGCCACTGAGCTACCTCCTCAACCCCTTCCTCACAACTGTTCTATAAACTTAAAATTGTCCCAACATCAAAGTTTGCTTTTTCTATAAGGGCTCCCTTTACTTCATAATAGTGTTCGTGGTTGGACAAAAAATTGTATGGTCACCTGCTCATAGGGTTGATCTGCCTCAGTCTGTCTGTGAGGCTATAACAGAACACCTCAGACTGCACAGTTTATAGCCACAGGAAGTTATTGCTCACCGTTCTGAAAACAGACAAGTTGAAACAAGTCCAGCGTTAGATAAGACCATTCTCTTCCACAATGGCAGCTTGCACACTCTAGCCTTTGAAGGAGATACAGACTGGATTGTGTGATGTTAGAGGCACATGAGAGGTGGAGAACTCAGTCAGAAAGTGATTGTCACATAAACATGTGGGTCTAAGTTTGAGCTCCAGCACCCATGTAAAAAGTCAGGCATGATGGCTCATGTTTATGATCCAAGCACTGGGGAGGCAAAATCAGGAGGATCCCTGGGACTCTCTGGGCAGCCAGCAAGCTCTGGCGCCTAGTGGGAAATCCTGTTCTAAGAGGCAAGGAGGAAGGATAACTCCTAAGAAATGACACCCAAGGTTGATCTCCAGCTTCCACATGTCCTCTGTCCACATGTTTGTGTACAGGCAACACACACACTGAGGGGAGGGGGAAGCAAACACACCGTTTTCTAATGGCATTTGTTCCACCCATGAGAGCAGAGCATTCGTGACTCAAACATTTCTCAAAACTCCTACCTCTTGAGACTATTAGTACAATGTGGTGACATTTTGTTCGTGAGCTAACAAATAAAGCTTGCCTGAAGAGTAGAGTGCAGACCTAAGCCACTAGTTAGCCATAGAGACCAGGCAGTGGTGGCACACACCTTTAATCCCAGCACTTGGGAGGCAGAGGCAGAGGCAGACAGATCTCTGTGAGTTCAAGACCACCATGGGCTACACTAGATTGATCCAGTCTCAAAGAGAAACAGGGCCAGGCAGAGGTGGCTCACACCTTTAATCCCAGATTTTGCAGAGGTAAGAACTAGTGACTGGCTGCTCTGCTTCTCCGATCTTTCAGCTTTCACCCCCTGCTATCTCACTCCAAGTTTTTATTAGTGAGACTGATTAGAGATTTGCAACAGTACAGCAATTACAATTCCCCAGGAGTTCAGAAGGAAGAAACATTCTAACCTTAGAGGCTTTAAGCAAAAAAAACTGAAACCGCCCTTAGTTTCTTTCCTGTGTTGCAGTACTAACCGCTACACTCACAACCATTTGAAGTCTAAGGCTGTGCAAGTTAAAGCTTTGGAATCAGAAGGCTCGGGCTTAAGACTTCTGCTTACTTTCTTCGTGGTGTTGGGCACTGTTATGGTTTGAAACGGAAATGTCCCCACAGGCTTATGTTCTAAAGATATTTATTTATTATTTTGTGTGCATGTACAGGCACCTGAATATGTATGTACACCACATTCATACATGAGCCTGCATTGTCAGAAGGTGTCACATCCCCTGGAACTAGAATTGAAGGCAGTTGTGAGTGCTGGGAACCAAAGCCAGGTCCCCTGCAAAGCAATGGACACTCTCTACTGCGAGCCACCTCTCCGACCACCATGCTCTTTAAATGCCTGTTCTCCAGCTGGTGGTACTATTTTGGAATGTGTTGGAGGTGAGGCCTAGCTGGTAAAAGATCACTAGGTGCAGGGCATTCTTAGCTCACTTCCTGTCTCACTCCCTGCTTCAGGGTCCGTGCAGGAACAGCCGAAGCCTCTACCACACACTCTGGCCACCATGAATTGTGTGACTCTGCCTTCCCTCCACAACAGACTGAAACCCTCAAAGCTGGGTGAAACAAAACCAAATCTTCTCTATTTCTGTCAAATAATGGCATCACCATGACACAGAAAGTGAGGAATACACTTTGTATTCTTTGAGCTCAGTTTCACATCTGTCAAACAAATCTGTTGAATGTCAGTGACTATTGGCATTACTGTGCCTGAACTTGGTGTTTGCACTGTCGTGGGTACTATAAAGAACCTTCCAGATTCCACCTCAGGATCCAAGGCCTTCCTTCTCACACCTTCGTCACTTGGGGAACCACAGACTGCCAGCCCTCTCCAGGGATTGACCCGGGCCAAAGAGAGTTGCCGAGCCCCCAGCCCACACTCCTTTCTGGAGAAGAGTCTACATTCTACCTAGAGGGGTTGGCCCAACTCCCTCATCCCATTAGGGATGACTTCCCTCTGCAGAGCACCCCACGTGGTTGATGGAAGTCTTTGTGGAGACCTCATTGCTGCGCAAACTCTTCTCCAGCCCCATCTGGCTTCTTCCCTTCTCCTTCATCCTAAGAGTGCTCCCCATAAACGTCTTCCTGCATTTGGGTCTCCATCTGAGAGTCTGCTTCCAGGGGACTCACCGGGAGCACTTTGCCTGCGCTGGCTTTGTCAACCCTCAGAACAGCCAGCCCTGTTTGTATAGAGGAGGCTCCTCAGCCTTGAGAACAAAACACAGCTGACCAAAGATGGACAGCTAAGAAATGGTGACACCACGTGGTGAAACACAAACCTTCTGGGCACGTGGCTAGACAAAGCTCCTTACTGCTCTGAGCCTCGTTTAGCTCATCTGAAACAGCACAAGAAACTCCAGAAGGTGGCTAAAGGCATGGGAGGGGTCAATGTTGTTTAATACACACCGGAAGGCCACATTAGAACTCCATCTGCTTTAGAACGAGAAGACATCGGGGGATGGAAAGTAGATGATTGGGGGGGGCGGTGAGCAGAGGAAAGGGCAAGCATAGCAGGCAGGCTGGATAGGTGAGCAGGGTTGAGTGACTGGATGTGTGGCCAATGGTTGGAAGGAAGTATGGTTAGGTGTGGAGGTGGCTGGATGACTGGATGGCGGCGGACCCGTTACTGCTTTTTACGATGGGCGGAGTAGTTAAGTAAATAAAGGTGATTGGTGGATGGGGGCTGGATAAGCAGTCAAACAGACATGTGGGTAGTTGGATCAGTGGTTGTGTAAATGATTAGGCAGCCAGACGAGTGAAAGGGGGTGGAGAATTCACTGTGTGTGTGAAGGTGAGTGTGGTTGCGTAGATGGATGCTCACTCTGGTAGATATTAAAGAGATTGCGTGACCGGAAGTGGTTGGATGGATGGAGGCTCTGAGTGTTAGAGAAGCTGTGAAGAGATTGGAGGGATGTCTGGGTGGGTGACTGCTGGGTTTGGTGGATGGATGGATGGATGGATGATGGATGGATGGATGATTGAATAATGAGTGTATGGTGGTGTAGGTGGTTGATTGCATGTGGCATGGGTGAATGGATGACTGCTGACCAGAGAGACATGCTATTAGATGGGTTGTGTGAGAATAAGATACACCAAGGGCTGGGATTGGTGGGTGGCAGCCGCTGGAGTGGATGGCTGAGGTACAACGTGTAGATAACTAGATGCGTGGGTGACTCGCACGGTAGAGAAATTTAGGACTAGACTTGGCTCAGATCCCCTAGGCTGCGGGTCCCACCAGGTTCTTACCTAGAAGCCGCGATCTCAGCCTTCTGGCGAGCGATGGCAGCTGCACGCTGTGCGCCCTCGACGCCATGCTCCACCTTCTGGCGTACCTTGTTGCTCTTGAGCGGCAGCACGCGGCGCTTGGTGCCCTTGACCAGCACGTTGTGGCGGTACTTGCCCTCTTCTCGGTGGCCGTCGGGCAGTGTGGTGCGGCCATAGCCGTGGCGCAGGTTGTCCAGCCACTCGCCCTCGTAGCGCAAGCCGCTGGAGCGCTCGCTCACGCCAAAGCCTGAGCGCTTGTCGTTCTTCCACTCGCCCATGTAGGTCTCAGTGGTGGTGGCGTCGATGTCAGCGTCAAAGGGCGCGGCCGCGTCGTCGGGACCCTCGGTGCCCTCGGCCAGGCTGCCGGTGGACGCGGCGTCGCTGGCGCCTGAGCTCAGCTCACTCTTAAGGAAGCTCAAGCGACTGCGCTGGCTGCCCAACGACGTGCGCGACTCTGAGCGTCGCAGCCGACCCAGTAGCGCGCCACGTGTGAACAGCCCCGCGGGACGCGCACCCTCGGCGGTGGCTAGCAGGCTGAGCGCAAAGCCACCGCGCGGTACCGGGGGCGAGGGCAGCACTGGCCCGTCCGCGGCCGGCGAGTCCGGAGCTACCGTGCCATTGCTGTGCTCGCTGCGCAGCGAAGACAGCGACGTGCGCAGCGGAGAGCGCACCACCACCGCCATCCCATAGGGCACACTTTGGCGCACACCGTAGCCATGCCGCATGCCATTGGTGAACTGGCCTTGGTAGGTCCCTGCGGGGCGAAGAGAGCTGTGTCAGTAGGTGGAACAGGCTCGGTGACTCCCCTCCCCCATGGACAAGACTGAGTGGGGTCCAGAGAGACAAGAAACCATTGAAGGAACAAGGAATGCACACGACTGTGCCGACCTGGAAGGTGGCCCCAGTAAGATACAGGTAGGAACCCTAGCATGTGACTTGGGTCGTGATCAAAGCAGGGTGGGGTCCAGAGGACAGTCTGGCTATAGGAGGGATAAGCATGTTGTTGTGTGTGCCTAGAAAGTGGCTTCAGGAGGCTACAGGCAGGGTCAGATGTGGGCAAGGCAGGAGGGCACCATGACAGAGCTTGGTCATCAGAGGGACAGAGTGCTTGTCCCCATGTGTACCTGAGAATACAAGTATGTCAGAGCACATTCCAGTAGGAAGTCAGAGGGGGAGGTGTGACCACCAACACTGGTGAGTGATGCAAGTCAGAGAATAAATGTGAGCCTCTGTGATTGATTAGCCGAGGTCACGGTACTGGGTGCCGTAAAAGGAAGATGCCAGTCCAGGAGCAAACCTGCCAGAAGGAATTTGTGGAATGGAATGAACACTCCCCCTGTGAGAACATGTTAAGGTCACAGGTATGCAACCAAGCAGGAGGTGTGTGAATCAGCACGTTCCAGTGTAGCGCATCCGAGCACGTCAGGCTGGGAATTCTAGTTGAATATGTGCTCAGATTTTGGATTACACGGATGGATGGTAAGTCTGTGTAGCACTGTGATTGATGTGGAGGGTTGCTACAAGGCGGTGTGCACACAGCCGGTCTGAGGGCTTGTGGGAAAATCACAGTGGAGATGACTTAAGTCTGTGGGTGCTGTCCTGGGTCAGAACTGCAAGGAAAAGTGGGATCAGGTAATCGAGGTTGGAAGAGAGGAAGGGGTGTGAAGAGGCAAGACCCCTCTGGTGTACAGAAAAAGAATGCACAGCTGTCCAAGGTCGTGTGACTAGTGAGGGCCATGAACAGAGAAGACAGCAAGTTTACAGAGCAGAGTGAACACTGAGAAGTGTGTGTGTGTGTGTGTGTGTGTATGTGTGTGTGTGTAAGAGTCTTGTGTGCAGGCATGTGTCTTTTGCCTACATGAGATAACAGATGTGACAGTGTGCAGACAGGAAGTCAAGTGCCAATAGTCCCATGGAAGTGACATTATGAATGTACATGGAGTTCTGAGTGTGCAGGGCCACCTGAGTGTAGTATTTTAATAAATAAAGCTCGCCTGAAGATCAAAGAGTCAAACAGCCACATTAGTCAACCATAGAGGCCAGACAGTGGTGGCACACACATGTAATCCCAGCAGCCACGCTAGTTAGCCACAGAGGCCGGGCGGTGGTGGTGCAGGCCTTTAATCCCAGCACTAGAGAGGAATGTAAGGTGAGATGAGACTTGAACTCACTCTCTTTCAGTCTGAAGATTTCATAGACGCAAGAGCTCTCTAGTAGCTTGGCTGCTTTTCTTTACTGATCTTCGGGTTGAATCCCATTATCTGTCTCTGGGTTTTTATCATTCATGCGACAGTAGGCACCCAATGTTTGGGGTATAAATTCACAAAAAAGCCATTTGCCTGTGACTTTTTAGCCACCGTGGACCAGAGCTGCACGTGGGACTCCAGCCCCACCCACTAGGCTTCTTCTTTTCCCCAAAACCTCTGAGTAAGTTTGGGATTTTCCTGTTGTAGCCTCTCTGAATCAGCCTCCAGCTGCCACCCAAACTCCAGAAGTGCCTGGGCTCCAAACGCCGCAGGATTCACCCATCCTAGATTGACACATGCTCTTTCCGAACAACCCCCTGTGCGGGTTTTCAGACAGCCATCTTTCTTCCCCCTCCCCCACTCTCTCTCTTTCCACTGTGGTTTGCAGGTTGTCCCTGAATCCCCTTCTCTGGCTGCTGTCAGACTAGGTAGCTGCCCTGAAATCCAGTCAGGCCTTCACTGCAGCACCGATCAGCCTCACATCTTCACCAACATCGTCGGCAGATTTGGTAAGACAATGGGGAATTCTTAAAGGGAGGGGGAACTAGTTCAAAGAGGGAACAAGTACAAGGCTAGGGCACTTGTGGGTGGGCTTGTGGGCATCAGTCAAATTGAAGCCATGGAAGACCCAGTGCATGATTGGTGATATGTACAGGAGAGGCTGGCAGCCAAGGGCCCATGTGGATACGTGTAGTCTGGCTCATAGGAGTGAGTGGATATCAGCAGGTCACTCAAGTCTTGTACAAGTGGAAAGGCATATGTCTCTAAGGACTGCCTCCACCCTTGCTGTGTGACCTTAGCCAACTAACATGACCTCTCTGTGCCTCAGCTTCTCTATCTGTCAGAAAAAGCGATCACCTCTTCATTCACAGGGTTCAGGCTTAAATGAGTCTCTAACTCTGGAAAACTGAAAGAAAAAAATATGGGCTTGATGCGGTGGCTCGAATAAGTTGTGCCGGTACGAAAGGTCACCTGAGCTCTGTGAAGAAGCTGACACAAAGCTACTCCCACCCTAACCCCACAGCTCCACCCCACGCTGGTTCCACACTGATGACATCATCTGGTGCTTTATCACCCCTGTGTGTGTCCTGCTGACCACCAATACTATCCCTGGCCCCGGTTCCCGATGTCAGCCTGGAGACATGCACACATACCACACGTACACCACACACACACACACACACACACACACACCACCTTCTTAGTCTTTCCCACGGTATCACTGAAAGCCAGTCCTCTGCCTCTACCTCTTGAGCTGCCACGCACAGCGGTAATGTGACATCAATGTCACCGCCCTGAAGAGGCGAGTCAGAGCCTTTGCTGCATCTTAAGAGTCCCTCTGTGTGGTGAAGGCTTGGTCTCCAGCATGGCTGGATTCAGAGGAGGAGCCTTGAAGGGGCGGGGCCTAGTCAGAGGTCATGGGGGTGTGTCCTTCCTCCTTCCTCTCCCACCATGACGAGCACATCACAATATAGACCTAAAAGCAAAAGGGCCACCAGACTGGGGACAGGAACATCCCCCAACTAGAACCTTTCAAACCTGCTGCAACCTTCAAGATGAGAAAGAAGGGCAGGACATGTGACCTAAAAACCTCTTGCTAGGCCCCGCCCCCTAAAGGCTTCATGACCAACATTGATGGCTTTCATTTAAGTAAATAAATAAAACAAGGATAATTCATAAAACAAACAACAACACCCAGGAGTGTTTTTGAAACAGCCCACCAGGAAATATGTGAGTGGATCTAGAGTCTGGCCCCTCTCGGCATCCTCACTTGGACTGGGTGGCACTTAGAGCCTCTGCTTGCCATACTCTGCCAGCAACTGGCAAGCGCATCAGAGGGGTTCTGTCCAAACATGCGAACAGAGCGCCCCATTCTGGCCCTGCTCACTCCAAGGACCCACTCGATCCTCCCTAAGTTCGTCCCCTCCACTCTAGGCTTAGGGGCTTCTTGGGTGTTCCTCGTCTATACCAGCAGAGGTCCTCCTCAGAACCATCTCTGCGTGCCCTTCCCTCTGACCAGAACGCTCTTCCTTCAGGTCCCCGCATGGCCCACTCCTGTCCACAAGTCCTCACTCCTGCCTGATGGAGTGATGGACTGATGTCCTGCCTTCCCACGGGAGGTTTCAATCCCCGTGTTTACTTCCGTCTTCCTCGTAACATATATAGACAACAGACCATCTTCTTTCTCCTTGGTGCATTCCCCTTGCTGGGAGGAGCTCCCCACGGGCAAGGAGTCCCGTCTATTTTGTTTACTGCAGAGTCCTCAGCGCCTGGAAGAATGAGGACTAGAACCAGACACTTAACACAAATATTTTGTGCGACTGGATGGAATGTGTCTCTTCTACAACTTTTGTCCTCTTTTCGCTTTAACTGTGAAGAAAGCCTGGGGCAAAGCTAAGGCTCGGCAAGGATGGAAAACACAGAAGATGACGTAGCTTGTGTGTCACCAGCGTTGAAGCTCCATACCTAGCGACATTGCTTCTGCTTCTCCAAAGAGGAGGGGGCTCAGCAGGCAGCAGGGAAATGGGTGTGAACCGGGCAGTGACCCTGGGAAATGGGGGCAGAGAGGAGATCTAACCTCCAGCTTGGAGAGGTCTGTGAAATGGAATCCGGCAACCTACCTGCAACTAAAATTTGGCCTGAGACGAGCTGACAGGGTCCCTTTAAGCCCAAGAAAACCTGAGACCGCGACAGAGAACGGCTCTTGGCCACCAGTTGGGAATGAAACAGTATGGCTATATTAGGAAACTTACAGACATGTAGTACGAGCCACCAACACCCAGGGGAGATTGATAGTGACAGGGCCCTGGGAAGGAGGATAACACTATGGAAGGGCCATCTCCCTGTGTGTCTAAGGCAGGGCGGTTCTCCCTGGGGACAGGAGGCCCACATCTGCAGACAGAAGCTTCCCGACAGCTATGTGGCTGACAGTGCCCTGGGCCAGAGTGCCCCCTCAGCTGCCTGGCCAATCCTTGTCGGGCATCCCATTGTTCTAGCGGGCCCACCGAGGTCCCCAGCAGCCACACAGCCCAGCATGGCCACCTCAGTTTACCTTGTTCTCTAGCCACTTTTCTTCCTACCTCACACCTTTGCCTGTACTTCTTTTTATTTTTCTTTTGGTTTTGTTGCTGCTGTCATTGTTTGCTATAAGGTCTTACTTACTATACAGACCAGGTTGGCTTTGAACTCGCAGAGATCTGCCTCCCAATTGCTGAGGTTAAAGGCAGTGTGCCACCATGCCTAGCAATGTTGGGGGTGAGTATTTATATTTTGTGCATATGAGTTTTATTGCCTGCATGTATGCTGTGCGCCATGTGCATGCTGTGCCAACAGAGGCCAGAAGAGGGCATCAAACCCCCTGGGGCTGGAATTACAGAGGACTGTGAGCCACCACGTGGGTACTAAGAATCAAACACTGGTCCTCTGGAAAAGCAGCCAGTGCACTTAACCGCCAACTCTCCAGCCTTCTTTTGTTTTTTGAGACAGGCTCTTGCACTATTGCCTAAGCAGTCTTGGAGCTCACTATACAGCCCAGACTAGCTTCAAACTCCTGGCAATTCTCCTGCCTCAGCCTCCAAATTGCTGAGGTTACAGCCATTTGTTCTTTCTTGGCCCTCTCTTCTCCTCCCTCTCCCAAATCCATCTTTGATATTTCAAACTTGAACTTACATGTGAAATCATCCAGGGAGAGTTCTGGAGCCCCTTCCTCAAATGTCACCCAAGACACCCTCATCGCCTTCTTAAGGTTCTCCCCCAGTGCCGGGAAATAAACATGGTGATTGGTTCCCTGTAAGCCCTTCCTCCCCTGTAGGGCTCCAGCTTCCAGACAGAAAGGAACAGCGTCGAGATCATTCCCACTACGGACCCAGCATCCTGCATAGTTCCCAGGTCCAAAGAGGCCACTGGCAAGCAGCTGATATCCAACTCTGTTTTCGTGACCACGCTGTTAGGCTGGCCTAGAAACAGGATCCACATTCCACTTTTTTCTCAAACCAGGAAGAAAGAGGCACTATAAGCAACTCTATATTAGCTCTAGATTCAGCAGTACGAATCCTGGGAATAATGGGCGACCTGGGAAATATGGTCATGGCCATAACCGTGGTGCATGTCTCTCTCCCAGGCAGACCGAGCCTGCTCATCGCCCTCTCCCTGCCGTTGCTCTTCTCACATAGTTTGGAATAGTATGATTTCCAGCCTGAGCCTCATGTTAAGAGGTTCTGAAACCCACCTTAGTTACTTAAGCCTGCAGAGCCCATTTCTGTCCCTCTGTGAAGCAGAAGTGATGAGACTTGCTTTACTGACTGCCCCTGAGTATTTGTACAGGGCCATGAACTCATTATTCCAGATACCAGAGATCCAGCGGTGACCGAAATAGACATTGTCTCTGTCCATGAGAGTGTGGACTCCAGTGTCAGGGATGGATCAGAACCTTCTGGCCTGGGATTCAACTGGTCACTCACACACACATACACAGACACAGGCACACACACACACACACACACACAGCAGTGGTCCAGGGGGGAGGTGAGACCCAAAGTCTAGCTATAGAGTGGAAGGCAGTTGACTGAAGGCTAGAGGAGGCGTGTAGGAGGCAGCTGGCAGAGATGGCACCCAGGGAGTACTCTGTAGGGGCTGGAGGGCAGGAAGCGTCCCTTGAACACTAGATCTTTGTGCCCCCTGTGCTGGGGATGGAACCCAGGTCATGTGTTGCTAGTCGCATGCTCTAGCACTGAGCTACCCCTACCCTGCAAAGGCCAGCTTTTTGGCAGGTCAGAGTCTTTGCTCAGAAATGCTGGCCCAGAAAGGATTAACTGTAAAGATGAGCCAGAGCCAGGAAGGACAGAGAGAACCCAGGAAGAGATGGAGGCCAGCTCGGGTTTTCTGCCTTCCCGTGGTCTCACATAGGAAAGCTTGTGCTCCATTCCCAGCACTGGGTCTCTGCTCTCGCTGTTCCTTCTGCCAGGCACAGCATGGGTCCCTTGTCTGGATAGCTCCTCTTCCTTCTGATGTCCGCACACGTTCCATTTTCTGAGGACCTTTCTCCAGTCACTAAACCCCCATGTCCTTCCACTTTCCTTTTAGGTTGCTTTTTGCTCTTGAACACAGCCACGGTTGAACTCAGATCTACTTAGAACCCATGTTCTTACTAGCAAGGCCACATGTGCATGCCCACATACATGCTCAGCACACAGCATAATGACTACATATAGAAAACACACAGCAGACACTGCCAAGTGGATTGAAGGCCAAGTGGCCTTAGATGAAACTCTGAATTCCTTATTAAGACAGTGATAGACCTTCTCAGGGCTCCTGAGAGTCTTATAATGGTCACTGTAGAGATTTCACCTCTCAACAAATGTGGACTGCCCTTACTCCACAGAAAATACACAATTTGAATCTATAGTGTCCCCCTGAAGGCTTGTGTTTTGGGCATTTGGTCCCCAGTGTAGGGCTGTTGGGGAGCGGGGAGCCATTAGGATGTGAGTCAAGCCCAGCCGGCAGAAGCATGTCACTAGGTTCAGGGCTTGCGGCTTACACCAGGCTCCCTAGTTCCTACTCTCTGCTTCACGACCCACTGAGAAGTTAGGAGTCTCTGCCACTCTGAACTCCACTGTGCCTTGTCCACGATGATGGTGGAACCCTCTGAGACCATGAGCCAAAGCAAACCTTCCATCCTTAGGTTGTCTCCTGGGTATTTTATCATAGCAATGAGAAAAGTAATTGAGAGAGAAAATGACTGAGACAGAAGGATCCCTCAGAGGTGACACGCCCTGCTAACACCAAGACAGTTCCAAGCAAGTCAAGAGGGCTGGTGACCCTAACTCTGGGTGACAAGGGCGCTGACTTTGATTTGCTTGTGAGCCAACTCTTTAGGAAAAGCAAACACACTTTGATTTGAGCCATTTGTCAGTTGCTAAGGTGTAAATACTCCCTCCGTGGCTGGTCAAGCTACCCAGGGTGGAACAGTTACTTTGAAAATTTCCTAAAACCATGCCCAGGGGCTCTCCCAAGCCAGTAAAAGCTGGCTCGGTGCCCATATTTAATATGCGATCTTGGGTGCATGGTTTCTGCAAACATTGCCACCCACACAGCTACAGACAACCTGGTGGACATAAAAGTCTCTGAAAGTCCTGACTGGAGCGAAATTTGGGGAGTCGGTCATCTTGACTAAGGATACAATCTACCTGGCCACCTCTGTCCCATCCCATGCCCATCACTGGCATTGTTCATCAGCCATGATGCTGATACTAACAGGGCCTGACTGTGTCCCTTGCCACATCTGTACATCACTGGTAAGTTAGTGTTGTATGGAATCAATCTGCCTTTAAGGATAAGTGTGGCCACTGGGCATGGTGGTGCACACCTTTAATCCCAGCACTCGGGAGGCAGAGGCAGGAGATCTCTGCGTTCGAGGCCAGTGTGGTCTACAGAATGAGTTCCAGGACAGGCAGGGTTACACAGAAAAACCCTGTTTCAAAAACCAAACAAATATGTAAGTTCTCCTTGCAGAGGGATGATCTCAAAAAGGCTCTAACAATGAGCAACGTGTCAAAGGCCACACAGTCAGGCAGTAGCTCAGCCAAGACTAGAAAAACAGATTTCCAGCTTAGCTCTCTCCTGTCCTGTTGTCTTTAGAAAACTGGGTGACACAGAACAGGAGGAAACAAGGAGGGGACGTTTGGGACCCTGAGTCTAGATTCTGGGAAATGTGTTAGGTTTAAATCTCAGATGCCCCTGCCCTGCAGATCTACAGGTTTGAACACCTGGTCCCTACAATAATGCAGTGTTAGAATCCAGGTGTGGTTCAGCCACAGCACCTGAAGTAACCCTTCCCTCGCCTCTTGAGGTTACAGACATACACCTTGCTGAGACAGTGTCTGTTGGTCCCTAGGGAACAGACTTCCTGATATCAGTGACTCTCACCAGAGAAGTGAGCTACTCACATCAAAGAGGGTGTTGGTGGTCACACAAGCTGTTCCTTATCCCCTTCCCTGCCTCCTGCCTGGGAATCAGAGAGTCTGGGTGTTGGACTTGTTGTTAGGCATCTCACAAAAGGATGAGAGACTCCCATTTCTGCCATGTGTGCCTGGACTTCCTCCCTTCAGAGCTCTCTGTCTCTGATGCTCAGAGGTCCCTGCCAGGCTGTTGTCTGTCTGTCCGTAGCATTAATACCGTTTCTAATAAGCTCCTTCCTTTCCCCCTATCAGTTTATCTCAGTGTCCCTCTTGACCACTTGCCCCATCCCAAGCCTTCCAGCCCCCAGCTGGCAGTGCTGTCTTAGGTTTGGGGACTCAGCCAGTGGATGTCGGTTGCTTGAGATAGGCATTGCTTCTGCAACCCCTGCTTCCTTGATTTACCAAGATGTGAACAAGCCACTTGCACCTGGCAAACTCCCACTGCCACCAGCCAAGCCACTCCAGCTGCCGTGCCATCTCCACCACGATGGGCTATTCCCTCTCAAACTGTGAGGTTCTGTCTGTTAAGTTTCTTCTATCAGGTGTTTTGCCATGGTGAGAGAAAAGTAACTAATTTTGCACCTTGGAGATGTCTTACTGATGGGGGATTTTCCTTTGTATGCTGTGATTACCATTAATGAATAAAGGAGCTGCTTTGGGCCTATAGCAGAGCTATAGGGGAACAGAGCTAGGCGGGGGAAACTGGACAGAATGCTGGGAGAAAGAAGGGCAGAGTCAGGGAGAAGTCACAGAGTCGCTGGAGATAGACATTGGGAACTTTATCTGGTAAGTCGTAGTCACACGGCGATACACAGATTAATAGAAATTGGTTAAATGAATATAAAAGTTAGCCAATAAAAAGCTAGAGCTAATGGGACAAGCAGTGATTTAATTAATACAGTTTCTGTGTGATTATTTTGGGTCTAAACTAGCCGGGTGCTTGGGAACCAACAAGCAGCCTCTCTCCTATATCTTACCATGTCTACACAGACACACCTTCTGTGTGTTACAGAGGGAGCCCATACACTCACTGCAAAATACCCAAGCAAATAAGTAATATGGACAGGATCTCCCCAAGAGAGATAGCTGTAGCAACACAGGTCTTTCCTAGCCATTTGTTTGCCCATGAGAGGTGGAGCAGAGTTCACAGTTCACCACTCGGCCACAGCTCGTGTCCCTAAGAATGGACAGAGCAGGGTAGGCACACAATGAACGCTGGCCGATGGCTTCAGCACTCTTAGCATCATGCCTTTGTTTCCTTCCCGTGTGAGTGTACGTGGTCGATACTGATCTCTGTATTCTGTGTCCACGGCTCGTGCATTCCATTCAATCGCCCCTTGCTGAGCTGAGCATCTGGTCAGTGTGAATGTTTCCCCCAGAACAGTCCTGAGGCCTTGCTCTCTGCCTCACTTGCAAGGCTGGCACCGCAGTCCCTTCCTTGGTTTCCAAATGCCACCATCCATCAAAGCTCCACAGTCTCTGGTTTCCTGGGATCACCAACAGACGGCCCAGAGTAGAAGAGCTGGCAGCTTTTGTGACAACTCCCAGGAGCAGGGTCAGGTTGCAGTCACAGATGCCAAGTCTCCTCAGCCTCCAGAGCTCTGCCACTCCCACAAGCAGGGCTGCTGCCCCTGATGACACCCCATAGCTCGCACAAGAAGCCGGGGATTAACTGGGCAACACCGGCTGGGTGCTGACAGCACAGGACCCGTGGTCTGGGTGGAAGCCCCTGGGCCAAGCCTGGGTCAGCTCGACACATTGAGGGCTGCCAGCAACACTGAAGACTGTAGACTAGAGAAGGCTGGGTACGTGGCGGGTGGGGGGTGGACACGGGAGAGGCTCTGGGTTCAGAGACAGGCATCTCTCGCCCATGTGCCAGACCTCCACCCTGACCCTCACCCCACTCATGGCTGTTTCTCCATAGCTCACACAAACCCTGGAACATCATCTCTGCCTCTCTCATTCCCCCTAGATGCTGTATCCTCAAAAACCCTGCCTGTCCCCCCTCACAGCGCCACATCTCACCACCTCAGCGATGGTCATCCAAGCCTGCTCACCTGTACCATGACATTCTGACCGCATTAAACACACTAATGGGCCCAACACTGCCCTGGCCCCAGGTGGCCTTCTCCTAAAGACATCCCACGAAACCAAATCAAATCCTGTCGCTCTTCAGCTTTGGGAGGCTGCAAGACAGCTTGTGGGTAAAGCTGCTTCCTGCCAAGACTGATGTCCTGAGTCCAGTCGCTGGGCCCCACTCAGCAGGAGAGAAGTGACCCCGACGATCTGTCCTCAGACCTCCACACATGCACCGCAGTGCGTGCACACCCACACAAAATAAATACGGAAAACAGAATAAGGGAAAACATCTGTTTTCTTTTTTTTAATTTTTTTCTGATTTATTTAACTTTATTTTATGTGCATTGATGTGAAGGTGTCAGATCCCCTGGAACTGGATTTTCAGACAGTTGTGAGCTCCCATGTGGGTACTAGGAATTGAACCCAGGTCCTCTGGAAGAGCAGTCAGTGCTCTTAACCGCTGAGCCATTTCTCCAGTCCCCAACATCTGTTTTCTTATTCTTATGATGCTGACAGTGGAATCCCAGCCACTAAACCGAGCCTGTCACTTTCATTGTCTGCATTTTTCTAAGAGCAAAAGCCGAGTTCTTTCAATGACCTACATGACCCTGCACAAAATGCCCCCTCATCATTGCTTTTCTGTCAGGAACATTACAGGGACACCATGTCCTTCTATAAATGTCCCATCAAGGGGCTGCCCTGTTCGTCTGCCCTGCCACTGAGGGAAGTTACACATAGTTGGTTGGTGAAGAAGGGTCAGGAAGGATTCCACCTTAACTGAAATCCAACAGCAGGAACGCAGCGCCTTCCAAACAGCGCGACCTGTGACTGCATACACCTCAGACCTGTCCCTCGGTCCACTCATGTGTCTCCCCCAGTGGTCAGTTAGCATGGGTTCAGGCTCCCTCAGGTCCTAGACGCTCATCACTGCTGATAGGGAGAGCCTAGGAGGTGCTAATGCCCCTGGATGGCTTTGTGAATTGTTCCCCCACCCACACCTGGGCTCTCAGCCCTCAGCAAATGTCCCTTATGTAGGAAATAGAAGTTACACAGAAGGGAAAGAGAACAGATTTCACTGCCTTCCTACCCTGTGACCCTGGTTAGAGGGGAGATAGGAAGGAACAAACACAGCCCTCTGGCCTATGATAGGAAGCATCCTGCCCCCCTCACCCCACACTCAGCAGGAGTCCTCAGAAAATGAGACTGGACATTCCTTACAAGGGTGCGGCAGAGCGGAGCTGGGCTGGGGAACAGCTGCTGGGGGCACAGAATTAGCAACCCCTGGAAGTCAGCAAGCCGAGCGAATCCCCAAGGCCTGCCTTGGACAGGGCACATCTGCTGAGGCTCGGCCAGTCGGATACATGAGTCACGGAAGAAAGGCACTGAGAGGAAAGATTGCGTCCGCTTTCTCATCTCTTTGAGGGGGCTCACCCTGCCCGGAGGACCCAGATCATACCCAGTTCATACGAAGCTGCTCAGACAGCAACTTAGCCCACTGTCACACTGATCCCTGGCTGTGAACTGTGACATGAGACTCTTGAGACGAGGTTAAATTATGCTGATTCTACATTTGAAATGGAGTCACACCTGGTTAGGGCCCCGTCTACCCTGGCAGGTCACAGGGCAGAACTGAGCCGTCACCATCTTAGCTTATTAAGTCTTCCAAAGGCAGAGGCTGGTTCTCATGTTCAAAAACAGTGTCCCAAAGGCAAGAGCTATGATGGAAGCTAAGCGAGTTAATTCACTCTGGGGGAATGGAGGGCACCACAAGAAGGAAAGGCTATGTTCCAGCATTTTCCTGTGAGCTGGGCGTTACACTAAGGGTCCGACATTTATCATCTCGTTTCATTGGCTCAGCCGTATGTGCAGAGAAATGCTAACACTCGTGGTGGGAAAAGAGAAACAGGAGCTCAGAGAGGTTGCTTGATCTCCACACTGTTAGCAAGTGGCCTCGCTGGAGTCCAAACAGCCATCTAGATTCACTAAGCCCCTGCCCCCGAGAGCCTAAGCACCGCAGGTCTCCATCAGAGTCTCTTAGAATCCTTGCACTTTGTTTTCAATAGCAATCAAGAGATTTTTCAAATTAAAGGCCCTGCTTGTAAATCTGAAGGGCAAAAAGAGAGATTTGTTGAGCAAGGTCAGAGGATTCAAGGTCAACATGACATAATGACATCAGCGCTGGAGAGCTAGCTCAGCAGGTAAGAGCACAGGTTGTTCCAGAGGACCAGAGTTCAGTCCCCAACACCCACGTCTGGCAGCTCACAACCGTCTGTAACTCCAGTTTTAAAGGCTCCAATGCCTCTGGCGTCTTCAGGAACCTGCGCTCTTGCCCAGGCCCACAAACTGACATTGTGGTATAGGTGTGTACCTATACCTGATTAACAAAATAAAATCTTTCTAAAAAGAAAAAAGAAAATAATTATCTTTCCATAAACTAGTATCGAATGATTAGAAAAACTAAAATTTAAGGTGCCATTTACAGTCCCCCCCCCCAAAAAAAAAGAAAGAGAAGAAATACAGGGCCAGCAAGAGAGCTCAGCAGCTTCCGGAACTTCCATAAAGTCTGACAAGCCACATTCAGTCCTTGAGGCCTACATGGTGGAGGAGGGAACTGACTCTGACTTATACCTTACACATACATGGTGGCATGTGTGTGTCCCTCACCTCAGTAAATTAAAAAGAACTCAATGATGCCTTTATAAGATGAATGTATGGGCATAACATTTCCCAAAACCGTGGACACTGAAACATGGGGATATAGACCATGGCCATGGATTAGAAAAATCCATGTTACCAGAACGTCTGTTGATTCCAGCTGACCGGTAAATCTAACACATTGCCAGTTGAAACCCAGCTGCCTTTTGTTTTAAGAAACAAAGGCTGATTTTGTAATGAATGAATGAATGACCTGCAACAGCTGAATATTGGCTAGGAAGGTTGGAAGATTTCCTGTAATTCGGAGGCTCGCCATAGGCTACGTACAGCGGCACACACCTGTGACCACTGCCTTTGGGACGCTAATAGCCCGGGCTACATATTGACTTCCCAGACAGCTGGGGCTACATGGTGAGACTCTACCTTAAAAGAAAGAGTTTTTTAAAAAGCCTTGTTATAAAGCTACCATAGCAAAAGCAGGTTAGCATTGTCAGGAATATAGACAAATAACAGGGAGGAATACTCCTTTGGGGCAGAAATGAATAAACAAAGAAGCTTAACTCGTGAGAGCACGTGCTTCGGGCTCAGAAAACGTGACCTCTCGTCCTGCTCAGTCCTCTGCTCCAGCAGATCCATTGAGCCTGCATGTGCAGAATCCATTGGACTAAATGAGTTTAAGTCACTAACTCCGAGCAAGAGAAATGAAATAAACAAGAGCAAACTGGGTGCTGAGTGCAGCAGCTTGGGCTCAGGCTTCAGCTGTCAAAGATATATGCGGCAGCCTTATCTTTTCAGAGTGTGGTAATAATAATAATAATAATAATAATAAGAACACATGACAAACCATCTGAGAGCTTTACATAAGGCAGAGCATCGCCAAATGCCCCCCAACAAGGTAAAATAAGAAAGCCGCCACGTGCCGCAGAGAAAGCAGAATGAATGATAAAGAGTGTGGGTTTCCCTTCTCCATTTTGGTCGATGTCCACAGGTAAAGAACAGCAGTGCAAACACGAATCTGACTGCGGTGCTGTAATCCTAGCAGTTCCAAAGGCACAGGCTAACAAGATGCCTTAATCCCTAACTGATGCACATAAGGCCCTTAGCATAGAGCTTGGTACACAGTGATGTGGGGAGCCTGCCATCATTCCTACGGTCACGGTGAGCGTCACAAGCATTTGACCTTGCAGGGGCACAGGGAACCTAACTGAAAGTTCTGCTGCAAGCATTTGGAGAGCTGTGGGTGATTCTGAAGAGGTCTAGGAAGATGCTTAAATTGCTAAGATACTTGCTGTGTAAGCACAAGATCCTGAATCGGGATCTTCAGCTCCAAAAAGCCAGGTGTGGGGGCACACGCCTGCAACCATAGCTGGTCTTGCTGAAGCGGGAGCTCTGAGTTCAGATACAGACTGTCTCAAAAAAGCAAGATGGACAGTGACAGAGGAAGATACTCACCATCATCTATGACCTCCGTAAGTGCGCATACAAACATGTACACACATACTATCCACGTACATAGAAAAACAGACAAAAAATTTTGAAGGAGCTGAGGATGGTTAAGCCTCACTAATGTTTTGACTAAGTTTAGAATCCCCCACAAGACTGAGGCTCATCTCTGGGTGTGTGTCACTCAGAGCATTTCCAGAGAGTTAACTGAATGGGGGATGTCCACCCTGAATGTAGATGGCAACTTCCCGTAGACTGGGAGCTTTGGGGATAAAAGAAGCAAGGAGAAAGCCAGAGGGTGCTGAAGCTCTTTCCCGCCACTTCCTGGTCTGTGGTGTGGAGAGCAGGCTTTCAGCCACATGTTCCCACCAGTGTGAACTTGGTCACACCTTCCCTGCCATGATGGACTGAACCCCTCTGAAACCGTGTACCAGAGTAAAGCGCTTCTCCCTTAAGCTACTTCTACTAGCTACTGTAGCCACCAAGACACGAAAGTGGGTAACACAGAGTTTGCTTGGGGCCCCTGAGTCAGTGTCACTGGTCCTGTCTATTTCTGTGTCGTTGTCTATCATCTATTAAAATGCTTTTTAATGTCCAGCAGTGGTGGCGCAGGCCTTTAATCCCAGCACTCGGAAGGCAGAGTCAGGTGGATCTCTGAGAGTTCGAGGCCAGCCTGGTCGACGGAACAAGTTCCAGGACAGCCAGGGCTACACAGAGAAGCCCTGATTCAAAAAATAGCAAACAAACAAACAAAATGCTTTACAATGACACTTCATTCTTTGAAATAAATCGTGTTTCAATTATTTATTTTATGTGCACGCCACAGCATGCACATGGAGGGCAGAGGACAGCCTGCGGAGTCAGTTCTCTCCTCCCACCACGTGAGTTCAGAGGATCAAAGCCAGGCCAGTGGACTTGGAAGAAAGCACCTTTACCCACTTTATCACACTGGCCAGAATGTCTCGTTCTCACTTGTTATGACTAAGCCTCACCTCTACTTCTCATTAGCCAGAGGACTTGGACCTATCTCAGTTTCCTCATTTTCAAAATGCAGTAATAACAATACTTCCCATAATGTAACACGGCCATGTCTAGTGCCCAGGACAGGATCTAGCACATAGCAAGCACTGAAAAATTGCTCACTAATATTATTTTCGGTTTTATGGAAAACAATGAACCTTGGGCCACGTCTTTCCACTGTATACTTTGTTTACTTGTTTGAGATAGGGCCTCATGTAGCCCACGCTGGCCTCTAACTAGCTATATAGCCAAGGATAACCTGAAATCCTGATCCTCCTGCCTCTTCCTCCTGAGTCTGGCATTACAGACATGTTCCTGGCTCTGCTGCACACTTTGATCCCTGAGTTTATTTGTGCATGAGATTACTTTCTGAATCCGATAATTATCTGAGAAAACCTCTCCCGGGGAAAGTACAGGTTGTCCACTTGAATGTGCACACACCTTCTCTGTGCAGGGTGTTTACGGACCTCTAAGGCCAGGCAGTGGCCCTGGGGGTCAAGAGTTTCAGAAAGCAAGGCTCACAGCCCAGTGGGTGGCTTTCATCTGTAATCAGCACTTGAGAGATGGAGAACTTCAGAGTGAGACTGTCTCCAAAGCAGAGACAGGGAAGGGATGGAGAAAGGAGAGAAGGAGGAAGAAGAGGATAAAGATGAGGAGGAGGAAGAAGAGAAGGAGGAGGAGGAAGAAAAGAAGGAGGAAGAGGAGGAAAAGAAAAGGGAGAGCCAGGGTCCCAAAGGGTCCTTCACAGAGTCTGTGGGTCTCCTGGTGGGAGCAGCCTGGCAGTCAGGCAGTGAGTTACTTCTCCAGGACTGGGGTATGTGCATGGGCTTTAAATCAGCAGCTATTTTTAGCTTTGCTTTATATGGCCAGGGAAGGAATGAGGGCTATAGCAGGGGGAGGGCACCAAGAGGCTCCAGTCCAGGGGCCTTCCCCACCCCCAGTCCTTCCCATGCCAGAGCTGAAGAACTTAACCTTCCATCAAAGCAAGGCTTGGGAGAGAGGGCGGCTGGGTGGAGGTGGGAATGGCAGGGCCTTCAAAGAAGGTGCTGGGCAACTTGCTTTAGAATAGTGACTTTCAACCTTTGAAACCATGACACTCAGTAACAAACACTCTTACCACAAGACACAAACAAACACGGATGTTTTAAAGGCACACAGGGATACAAATGTGTGCCTGTGCATTATATTTATGCACATGCATGTATACATATATAGCCTTAACTAAACTTTTTCCCAGGAAATGATGCTTATTCTTGTTCTCTGGGAAAGACTCCAATCATTTCTGTTCTATACTTACCATTCTTTCAACCCGAAAAGTGGAGCTCCTGACCGACTAAATCGATCTGTCTACCAACAAACAAACAGACCGTCACCCCCAGTCTGGAAAGTTCATGTCTGCATTGGTTTAGCCGCCAGTAACTGCAAAGCAAGGCAGCTTCTCAATATCCCGGACAAGATGCAAGCTTCAATTCTCTGTGGAGACTGAAGAGCGACTTTCGGGCCTCCTGCATTTGTGGCCTCTGTCCTTTCAACCAAGAGTGGTCCAGCTCGCTCAGGAACCTGCAACGGGGCTTAGCTGACCACTTACTCCGGAAAGTCCTCCCGAATGCTCAAGCCTCAGCCTCGGGCTCTAGTCCCTCTCCTGGCCCTGCCTAGCACTGACTCCTGTGACAAGCGGCTCCTGTCACATTCCTGGCTCGATCACTCTGTCCTTTCTACACTTCCCAGTAATGTGTAGTGCTTGCTTTGCAAAATACAATATATGCCTATTGGATGAACTGACAATCTTAGTAGTAACAACGCAGCTAACATGTACCGGATTCTGTCATTTTCCCCATGGGACGCAGATGAGGGGGCAGCCTCGCTGGCTCAGTGGGTAAAGGCCTCTGAACCGGATAATGTGAATTCAGTCTCCAGGTCCTTCACCACAGAGAGAGAAAACCAACTCCCACAAGTTGTCCTCTGACCTCCACACATGCTGTGGTGGTCACATATGCCTAACTACCCCCCACCAAGTAAATGTAATGATAATAGTTTTAAATCATATGAGAGATTAGGAGTGACTCATTCATGGATGAGAAAACTGAGGCCCGGAAATCATCCACTGGGGCAGGGTCACACCTGGCATTTGTCTTGCCCCCACCTGCTCCTCATTTTATTTGTCCACATTCCTCATGGTGCCACCCAAGAGAGGGCAAGGGGCAAGTCCTTAGCAAACCCTCATGGGACTGATGACAGGTTGATTAAAGACATTTTCCGAAGCAGCAGCCACATCTAAATTTGGAGGGTTACGCCTTGCATGTGGCTTGGGAGAGAGAACCCAAAAGATTTCCTGGGTTCCTGGATGTGGGGCCATCTCCCTGGGAAGGAGAAGGCTGGACAAAGCAGTGCGGCTGGCCTTCAGTCCATCCGACTTCAAGAACTCCAGGACACACTTCGGTTCAAACTCAGGACCCATAAACCCGGGCCACCTAGCCTATGTCCGCAATTCCAACTTGCACGCCTGCCTCAGCCTCCTTGTTCTTCAGCCATGCTGAGTCTGGTCCCACCTCAGCCTTGGCATCTCCACTCTCTGCTTGAAAAGCTCTCCTCGCTAGTTCTCTCCCACCTGCAGCTGAGGCAACTTCATGCAACCACCCTCTTCCTTCTCTATTGGTAAACTTGAGAAAGTGTGTGTGTGTGTGTGTGTGTGTGTGTGTGTGTGTGTGTGTGGTTTCCCTGGTTTTCTCCTGTCTCCACTAAGCAGGGCCTTCTGGAGAATCTTGTCTGCTCCCTGTCCCAGTCCCTAGCACTAGGTGTGACACCATGGCAGGTGGCTGGTGCCGTTGACTGCAGAAATGAATAGGCTTCCTCCTTTTAGACATGTTGGCAGGTCAGCCCACTATATCCTGTGCTCACCTCAGCCCAGCAATGTGTGTCCCTGTGAACCACATCCAGAACTCCAAGCTGCTGGAAAGAGAGAAGAGCCATAGGAAGGGATATTTGGGCACATACCTGCTGTGCACCTTTGTGCACAGATGACAGACACTCTAGACACACGCACGCAATGACTGTGTCAATTTCATGGCTGGGAAAACTGACACTTGCTCTCTGCCATTCATCTGATGCCTAGAACCATGCCCAACAGAAATGTCTGCTGAGTTGAACTGCACTGAGTTGGAAGCTTGGTGAATGACTCAAAGTCACCAGAATTTGTCCTCGATTTAATCCAGTTCCATCAGGTTTACAGAACTGTTCTATGAAGCTGGAGGGACAGAGTTGAAGGCTGCTCCTCACCCAGGCATGGACCTATCCTGCCCCTCAAGATGCTCTCAACGTGTCTCAGCTTGCGCAAACTCACCCAGGGCTCCGCTATCGCTCGGCCCTCCTTCCCTGCTCCACACTCAGAAGGCCCTTTTCCCATATCTGTCTCAAAGAAGAGGAATAAATTGTAACTACAATACTCTCAAGTGGTTTCTCGTGCCAAGTATAATTGTTTTCTAAAGAGTCACAGCTTTGTGTCACACCACACAGCAGGGAAGTGTCGTGGAAGTACCCCAACCAGAGGAGCCACAGGGCATGGGGGTGCATATCTACTATCCCAGCTCTCCAGGGGCTAAGGCAGGAGGATTACAAATTCAAAGCCAGACTGAGCTACAAAGTAAAATTCTGTCTCAACATAAAAGATTTCAGGAGTCAATAATTGTTTTCTGAGAGTAAACAGGTAACTGTTTTATGAGCCAATAGTGGGCAAAGATGAAGGTGCCTTATGGAGGCTTTCATCTACTATTGGTGTGTTATGAAACATTTTTCTTTAGTTATTCTTCACATGATTATTGATGTAAAACAGTCTCATTTCACAATATACACAAAGCAGGCCAAGTGATCTCTATAATTCGCTCATCCCTGATTCCTTCTCTTCCTTGCTTTCCCCCTTTCTCCCCCCCTCCCCCCCTTCCTTTCTTGTCAGGGTCTCACTATGTCGTCAGGCTGTTAGACAGTGACCCTCCTGCCTCAGTCTTCCAAGTAGCCAGACTATAACATGGTACCAGTAAAGCACTGAAACCCCTAACATGCTTCAGGTTTTCCTGGGGAGTGTGTTAAAACAGCTGCTGTTGCTTACAGAGGGTCTGCCGAGCCCTGAACTTGCATCTTCGCCTGAGGGTAGAAGCTGGTGCTGTCTGTTTACTGCCCAGATTCTGAATACCAATGTCGTGAGTGTTCCATTGTAACTAAGTCTTGGGTAAGCGACATGTCCTCACTGCAGGTGAAGTAAAGTATCTGCACTGCCATTTTCCAGTGCTCTTTCGCCTCAGAGAACTCTTCTATATTTCTTTTAACCATTATGCCCCCCGAGCCTCTTTAAGTTCCCTCTCTATGGCACAATCCCCAACTCCTACTCCCAAGATCACAGATCTGCCACCAAAATCTAGCTCAGGAAGGGTGTCCTGAAAAGTCTTCCCCTCGCCACTATTTTCTACCGCCACCCTTTGACATGTTTGTGTGTAGTGCTTGCCTGTCTGCCTGCCTATCTTTGAAGGAAGAGTCTGTGTCCTGGTCCTCTTTGTACCTAATCATTTGTGTAACAACTGACAAATAGGAAGTCCCACTGAAACATGCATGTGGGTGATGGGTGGGTGGGTGGATGGATGGATGGATGGATGGGTGGATGGATGGGTGGGTGGGTGGGTGAGTAAATGGATGGGTGGGTGGGGTGGGTGGGTGGATGGATGGGTGGGTGAGTGGATGGATGGATGGGTGGGGTGGGTGGATGGATGGATGGATGGATGGATGGATGGATGGATGGGTGGGTGAATGGGTGGGTGGGTGAGTGGATGGATGCATGGAATGGGTGGGTGGATGGATGGATGGATGGATGGATGGATGGATGGATGGATGGATGGATGGGTAAAGAGCTGCTGGTTGAATGGATGGATGAGTTGATGGGTAAATTGGTGAGTAGGATGAATAGATGGATGGATGGATGGATGGATGGATGGATGGATGGATGGATGGATGGGTAGATGGACAGGTTAATAGCTGCTGGTTGAATTGATGGATGAATAGGTGAATGGATAGTGTGGGTGGTTAGATGTGTGGATGAATAGATGGGTGAATGGATGGTAGATGGTTAGATGTGTGCATTGGTCGATGGATGAGTGGATGGATGGGTAGAAGAGTTGGCGGATAGTTGGGTGGATGGATGGGTAAATTAATGGTGGGTGGTTGGATATGTGGGTTGGTGGATGGAATGATGGATGGATGGATGGACGGATGGATGGATGGGTTGACAGAGAAATGGATGAATATACACTCTTATGACATACCCTGTGAACATAATTTTCATAGCAAAGTTGAGGCCAGTCCCCAGATCCACTAAAACACAAGCTAAAATCTAACTGTTTACATACCTAGAAAGTGACAAGTGTCTGATGAGTGTATATTTATTTGACAGCCTTGGACTAATCATTCCTGTCAATCTTCTCAATAACCCCTTTTATTGTCCCATCTTTACCGATAAGAATATAGATACAGCCAATTGTAGCAGCACAGGGTTTTAATCCCAGCACTCAGGAGGCAGAGGCAGGCAGATCTCTATGACTTCGAGGACAGCCTGGTCTACAAAGTGAGTTCCAGGGCAGCCAGAGCTATGTAGAAAAACACTGTCTCGAAAAAACAAAAACAGCAACAAAAATACAGAGAGGCAGAGTAGCTTACCCAAAGCCACACAGCAAATATCACCTAGACCATCTATTTCTTTGCCAACTACCCCATTTTTTTCCCGTCGCCCCTTCTGGACCCCACTGAAGCTTTACCGGGTCAACTGGGCTCACCTCCATCTGCGTAGGTCTCTGTGCCATAGCCGTCCTGTAGGCCATTGTTCCAAGTGCCCTCGTACTTGGCACCACTGCTTGAGCTCTGCCGGATTCCGTAGCGCCCCTTGAAGCCATGCGTCCACTCCCCTTTGTAGAGCCAGCGCCCCTTGGTCTCTATGCCAAGCCCATGTCGTTTGCCCTGGCTCCAGTATCCCTCAAAGGTATTCCCACTGGGCCAGGTGTAGACGCCCGCCACTTCAAAGCCAAAATTCCAGGAACCCGAGTATTCGCCCTGGCCCTTGGGGCCAGTGCACAGTCCGTGCCCATGTGCCTTTCCCCCCTCCCAGCCCCCACAGTACGCTCCACCATCGTCAAAGTCAAAGCGGCCCCCGCTCATCTCATCCTCACTCCTGACACCGGCCCGGTCCTCCAGCTTGGGCCGTTGGGGTACCTGATGGTCTCCAGGCACCCTCAGGCTGAGCCCCGAGACTCACCACCGGGTTCCAGAAGAGGGGAACAAGCAAGATGCCCACAGAGGCTGAAAGAGACCAAAGGCCAAGTCAGCAGTGGGGGTGCTGGTCAATGCCATGGTTGGGAGGCCCCCTTAGTCATCCCAGCAAGGTTGCAACTCGCAAAGGAAGTGGACAGAAGAGACTTCAAGTTCCCACAAAGCGTCCCAGGTCCAGCTTCCATGGAATCCGGTGTGCCCTCCTTAAGAAGAGCAGAGAAAGGAGTAGCCGAGTCCTGTCTTTTCAACGCGGGGCAAGTCCCGCATTAGCAGCCTAGCCAAGGCTGAATTCCCGCTGCCCACCCTGAAGCAGCCGCTGGCCCCCTTCTCATCCACCGGAGTGGGCGTGCGGCTCAGATCTCCCGGCTGCCCCGCCCCTTCTCCAGCCCTGCCTTCCTCCCAGGATAGAAAGGTCAGTGTTGCCCTAACAAGGCCATTGGATCTCAGAAGCTGCTCCCAAAATAACCCCCTGGCTGGCCCAGCCTCCTTCAGAGCCGGAGGGAGGGGGGCTTCCAATCCGCTGGGCCTGTAGACCCAGGCAGTGGCCCGAGGACTGAGCAGGAAATCTGAGAACTAAGGGACAGCCGCGCCACTTGGTGGTTTGCCTTCTTGTGGGTCTGAGCTGCGTCCCATCTGGGAGTTCCCAGGATTCGCAGGCAGGAAGAAGAGCGTGAGACCAGCCGACTACCCTATCCCGAACCACTTCATGTCCGCCAGATAGCAGAGGGGGGGTGACAGAGATGGGGCCCTACAACTTTTAGCATGCCATGACAGGACCTGGGGCTTCATGGCCACTGCCAACCCCATTAAAGAATTCAGTGACCTAAAGAGAAAGGAATGGGGGAAATGGTTGCACATATGCCTTTGAAGGCAGAATAGAACTCAGAGAGGAGAGAGTCTAGCCACAGTCTGAAATCCTCCACCTGACCCCACACCCAGCCCAGGTACCTGGGGAGAAAACCCTGGTAGAAAGGGGCTGGGGAGATGGCTCAGTTGGTAAAGTGCCTGCATGCAAGTGTGAGGCCCTGAGTCAGATACCCAGAACCCACTTTTTAAAAAGAGAAAGAAAGGAAAGGAAAGGAGAGGAGAATGGAGGGAAGGGAAAGAGAGGGAAGAGGAGGGGAAGAGGGGAAGGGAGGGGAGGAGGGGAGAGGAGGGAAGGGGGGATGGGGGGAGGGGAGGGGAAGGGAGGGAAGGGGAGATGGGAGGAGAGGGGAGATGGGAGGGGAGGGAAGGGGAGGGGAGATGGGAGGGGAGGGGAGATGGGAGGGGAGGGGAGATGGGAGGGGAGGGGAGATGGGAGGGGAGATGGGAGGGGAGGGGAGATGGGAGGGGAGGGGAGGAGAGGGTAGGGGAGGAGAGAAAAATAGTGGTGACACAAGCCTGTAATCCCAGAACTGGGGAGGTGGAGACTGGCAGGTCCCTGGGGCTCACTAGCTGGACAATCTAGCTTAATTGATTAGCTCCAGGCTACTGAGAAACACTTTTTAAAAATTGGGGGTGACCCTAAGGAATAATACCCAAAATTGACCTTTAGCCTCTACACACACACACACACACACACACACACACACACACACGCACACACACACACACACACACACACACACACACGGGAAGGGGTGTGTGTATCAGTCAGTCAGTCCAGCCCTTTCCCATCTCACTGAAAAACACACACACTTCCACGAGCAGAGAGGAAACTGCCCTCCCCTCTGATCTCTTGACACAGGATGTGGGCTGTGGTGGAATGAGATTCACTTAGAAGCACCCGAGATCATTATTTTTGCAGTATCCCCCTTCCCAAATTTGCTTTTGCTCCAGTATCCTAAAGGGCTAGGCTTCATAAGGCTCTTGAGGCAGGAGCAAAGGGCTTGGATGGGTTTCCATTACCCAGGTTCCCACCAACCGCCGGTAAGAAGTAAATGTACAAGACAAGGAAGACACGGCAAGCCCTAGCTGGGTCCTGGTGAGCAGGAATAAGTCTGGGAAGGGTAAACACCACCAAGAAAGAATTTGAAGTTGGGTATGTGTATGTGTGTGCATGTGTGTGTGTTCGTAGTATGGCTGGAACGGAGGAAGGTCAGAAATTAAAAAAACACCTGAGGCCCAAGAGAGCATCAGACTGTTGCCTGACTTCAACCACGTCTATCTGACGTATTTCCAAGTCCCATGATGGTTTTGGCCACTGAACGTCACTGCAGACATTCCCTGCAGTGTTCTCTGGGCAGACCGTGTTCTCTGCCTTCCTCTCTACTGATAACCAGTTCTTGTGACTCGGTTCCTGCTAATTGCTGGTTCTCATGATTATGTGCATGGCCACCGACCTTACAGAGTCCCTTTAGTGTCCCCACAAACTGTCATATCAGCCAGGTGCCTGGCACCCTGTCCAGGTAGCCCTTCAGCCTGCCCAGGCAATTTCCCACTCAGAACACTTTTCCCATTTCTTTCCCAAATTCTTTCAAGCTTGGCAGTCACTGAAAGAGGAATGAGCATTCAAATGGAAAGAAGCGTGGTGGGTGCCTCTAAGTGTCCGTCAGTCACTGTAATGATGATCTACGGTTAGGTGTATTCCAGGAGGGGTTCCATCCATACACATTTATTCCTGCTCATCCCAGTAGCTCCCTGTGATAGATCCCTTCCAGAAGAATCGCCTGCAGCCTAAATATTAAATACCCTGACTTTGAAGCACGCTCTCCATTCCTTCAGTATCACCCTGTGGCTTTGCCATTGATTGACCATATGACTAGTAAAGGAATACTTTGATTTTGTAAAAACAAAATTCAGATTGCAGGATTTGGCAGTGGCATTATTGGCACTCAGCCGTGGTTGAGCTTTCAGGCAAGCTGTGGTTTCCCCCAACACACATAATAAAAAAAAAAAAATTAATCCTGTGAATTTTGAGAAATCACGCCCTCTTGTGGCTATGTGTGTATTATAATATTATTTAAAGCAGTATGGGGTTGGAGAGATGGCTCAGTTCAAAGCAATCACTGCTCTTACAAAAGACATGGTTTCAAGTCCTAGCTCCCACCTAGCTTACAACAATCCCTATGACTCCAGTTCCAGAGGATCTGACCTTTTGGGCACTGCATGTATGTGGTATACAGACATACATGCAGGCAAAATATTCACACATAAAAAACATTTTTTGGGGAAAAAAATCTGTCTTCCCAAGATTTCCACCACTGCCTGGCTCTGTGTTGTCAGAGGCAGTCAGTCACACCCTTCCTCATCTTCCTTCTCCGCATTGGGCTGCCTCCAAGGGAGCCCCTGGCGAGGGAACCTGAGAAGAGGCAGGACCTCTGAACTTCGGAAAGCCTGAGAAGGCCCACCTTCTTCCCTGGAGCCTTTTGGCATAGCGGCTGGGTCAGCACCCCTCCCCAGTCTGGCTCCTCCCAGACCCCTGTGCAAAGCAAGGCTTATCTTTGTTCTACTATATAAATACTTGTTATGTTCACGTCCCACACTGGCCCGCCCATGCCTGCAGAGGTGCTCCTGTTTCTTTACATGTGTGCAACTGAGACCTCCCTTGTCACAGCGGCTTTCTCAGCTGACCTGGAGTACTCACTCCTCCTTTTGGTTAGCCCACTGCCTCAACAGGCTCCTGCCCGGTTCCTGACCATTGTTCCTTGGAAGTCCCAGAACTTTTCTTTTTTGAGACAAGGTTTCACAATGTTTCCCTCGAAATTCTGGGTTCAAACTATCCTCCTGCCTCAGCCTCCATAGTCGCAGACTACAATTGTCTAGTACTGTGTCTTGCCCTTACTTGACTGTATGTATGTCTGTACACTCACACGTGTGCTTTACCACTTAGTTAAATCCCTGAGCCCACTTTTGTCAATTTTTAAGTTGCATCTGTTTCTTTGTGTGTGTGTGTGTGGTGTGTGTGTGTGTACACATGTATACGGCACAGTGCATGTGGAGGCCAGAGGATAACTTTCAGGAGTTGATTCTCTCCTTCTACCCTATGGGTCCCAAGGACTTAGGACTTTAGCCTCCGTGGCAAGGAACTTTGCCCCGAGGCATCCTGCCTGCTCCTCTGATATACTCACTGCCTAAATGTTCTGTTTTCATGACTTCAAAAACCTTTTGATTGTGTTTTGTTTTTCAAGACAGGGTTTCTTTGTTTAGCTCCGGTTATCCTAGAACGACCAGGCTGGCCTCAAACTTAAGAGATTCACCTATCGCTGCCTCCCCAGTGCTAGGATTAAGGGTGTGTGCCACCACTGCCCAGCAAAAATCTTTTTTTTCTTTTTAAAGTAAATTGTTTATTTTAATTAGGTCTTTCTAGCCGTTTCAGGCCCCCCAAAAGGGCAGAAAGTACAGCATCCACACAAACTCCCCCTAATTTCTTCTAAGATCTTATTTTAGCATCATTTAAAAGAATCCATATCCTGGTAGCTACTAAATTTGCCTTTCCAGCTGTGCCCCTCCTCCTGCTTTCTGTAATTATGCAAGCAACCGCTCAACTGCTCTACATATCTAAGACAAGAACAAAACCAAATTCCCAGTACCCCCTTCAAATCTGTGCCAGCTCTTAACTTCTTAAAAGCTGCCAGAATATTCCTAATTCCTCTCCTCACATCCTTGAATTAGGTCTCTCTACTGTACGTATAAAATCCAGAACATTCTCCTGCACTCAGCTGTCCAGTCGCCAGAAACTACAAACCTCCCTCCCAATCATCCACTCAGTAGCCAGCATTTGGGTCCCCATGCTGCAAGTCTGTAACCCCAAAACTTGAAGGCTGAAAGCGGGAGTAAGCCTAGGCCACTAGGCCCAGAGTGTGAGACCCTGTCTTCAAACTTGTCTCTTCATGTCTCTTTCCTTTACACACCCACCAAATGGCTACCTCACTCACCAGGAGCCAAAGCTTTTCAAACTACTGGTCCACAAATTGACCCCCCCAGCTCTGATCTCACTTGCTCGAGCAACCTATAGATTCTAGTAGTTCTGTCTGTTGAGTACTCTTCCTCGGCTGCCCATTATGGCTCACCGTGATTCCTTCAGGTCCAACGCTACTTTATCCCAAACACTTCTAGGTCTGAAATGCAATAGAAATCCCACTCCCTACCCGAACCCTTCCTATCTTCTAACCATGTCCCAATCCATAAGCACTGTATTCACCTCTCCTCACTGACAAGGACACTATTCTGCCACCTGGTGTATTCCCAGCCCTGGTACAACATGCACTGCTCATGCTACAAACAAATACCCACAGACTGCTCAGAGTACCAAAAGCACGTGGAACTCGTCTCAGTCACGGAAGAATCCATTCTCAGGATTAACCACACCCATATGGACCCTCAGCAAAGACCAAGAGGAATGGGACGAGTCATTATCCACAAGGATCAAATGCTCTCACGAAGAACACTAGACTGAAATTTGCCCAACTGGATGTGAGCAGGATAATTTTTAACCTCAGTATTCATGTTTGTTTGAGAAAGGGTCTTGGCTTATAGCTCAGGCTGGCCCTGAACTGACTCTTCCTGCTTCTGTTTCCCAAATTGTAATTAAAAGTGTGAGACTACACCCCAGCAACTGTTTTGAGGAAGATTTTGAGTGGAATACAAGTGACTTATGGCTTATTTCCACAAATCTAAAATTTCTAAACTCTGACCTGACCCCTTCAAGAAGTTACTAAGTCAGTGGGACTCTGCCCTTTATAAAACAAAATGATTTAAGAGGCTTAGGAATTCATCTGAAATCATTTTAAGTAGCTTGCTAACTACAAATCCTTTCCCCACAATAAAACACTAGTTATTGGAATGGAATCTTTACCATCAATCAATACCCTGTCTAAGTGGTTCCCTGGAGCCTGGACCTTTTGAGGAATCTGAAAGGTCATAGTTTTCATGGCACTGAGACCTTCACTCTTAGAGGTAACTTGTGCACCTCATTTGTGGTCCTCCTGAAGGAAGGCACGCGGCAGTCCTTGAATTACAACATTACAGAGATGTGCAAAACTACCCTGTCCTGGAAGAGCTGCCTTAAGACATATAAGACAGTACTTTCTGCCACCACTAGTGCCACCGTGGCATTTTGTATCCTGCTCTACTGATAGCCTCTCCTTACTAGATGCCTACTAAGCTGGCAGCAGTCTTCCACAGCTTAGGTTCTAGACTTTTCTAGTACATGCTTCCTACTTCTCCTAAGTGCAAATGACTCATCTGTGAAGTACAGATCCACTATCCTGAGTCAACTTGAGGGTCAGTGAGGCACTTTAGTGAACAGCGAAGGCTTACCTTGCCATCCAAATCAAACTTCCTGATCTTCCCATGACTAGACTTTTTCACAACTGGTAGGTATGCATGTGAGTTAAAACAGAAGCTACAAGGCACATACACAATGTGAAACCAGGCCAGCACTCAGGAGACAGAGGCAGGTAGATCTCTGACTTCAAGGCCAGCCTGGTCTAAAGAGGAAGTACCAGGACAGAGAGCTACACTGAAAAACCCTGTCTTGGGGAAAGAAAAACAAAAGAAACCAAATCACCTGAAGGTAATGATTCATCTTCCCAGTTAAAGTGAGCTCAAGCCCCTTAACTAAACTTTGGAGGGAATTTGGTGACTCATCCACCAGAGCATTATTAGGATAGGTATGAAATCCTCTTCAGGGATTTCAGAGTAGAACATATGACAAGTCCAAGATGTATTATGATTGACAAGAAACTCATCACTTAAGACACCAGAGAGGGAGACAACACTGTCACGGATCCCTCAAATGCTGAGGAGCAGCGCTTTAAACAGCTTGAGAAACAACACACCACTCTGGATAACAGCACCAGCGGGGGTTTATTTAGTGATAGTAAGATTAATGACTCCCTCAAACAATATGGGACAGGCCACCTGGTTTATTCAAACTGAATCTAAACCTTAGATCTCTGACTCAACAATAACATAAGAAACCTTTAATGACACAAACCCGTGTTAAACCAAAGACAGTTTAAATGAGTCTTACAAAGCTCTACTACTGGTGGGCTGGCATCTACAACATGAGTGTTCAGTTCAGTTACAATAGCACACTGGAGTTTCTTGACTGTCATATCTTAAGCAGGTCTGAAACATGCTGTCTTACAAGAATTTCACACACTCCCCACTGCTGTCAATCTCCAGTCATTATGTTTCTTCAGTCCTCAGAACATTTTTAGGAGACATTTTCTTTGACCTGCTTGCCTTAATGGGTGGGTACATAAGAACTCAGTAAACTGACAGAATGAAGATTAACTGAGATGCCAAGAGAAGTTTTTATTGCAAGCACAGTGAGCAGAAAGAGATGTCTTCTCACAGAGTGGCCACCAGGTCTGCTGTTAACTAAACCTCTGACAACCCTTCATTGGTTTAAAGCATACGAATCAGCTTCTCATTATCAGGTGTACATCATCTCTGCCATGTGGGACATTTTCTTAGGGATATACAAGTAATATTCCATGTAGCCTGATAGGTCCTCAATGGTCACATCATCCACATAGACACGAGCTTGCTCGGAACAGGATCGGGGGGAGCCAGACAGAGTTCTGGTGTGCAGTGATGGGGAGTAGTCCTCAAGTGATCTTCGTTCTGGGGCCAAAGGAGGGACACTCTGCAGACCTGAAAAGGAATACACTTCCATATCATGCCATCTCTTGCACTGGCACTCCTTGCCTACACACACACATGGCTTGCCCTGGCTTAGCTTGGAAACAGATCGAAAGTCAGAGAGATTGCTGGCCGTAAGACTTTCTGGGGAGACTTGGGCAGTAGCAACAGAGGGCTCTTCTGTTTTACTCTCTGATGTGAGCCTTGGAACTGAACTTCTCAGAGGCTCAATGCCTGCCCCTGTGTGATTAACATCAAGAGAAGTAGAGGTCTCTCCTGTGTTGAACTCTTTGGGGCTTGAAATTCCCAGCCCACTGTTGCCGTCAGGTGGCTCCGTCTGACTTCTGTGCTTGAGCTGGCTGCTGGGAGGAGATGCTGTTGTGCTGCAATGTATGAACTTGGGAGGATGAAGGACAGGAGACTTAGAACGTCGACGACGCTGGGTTCTCACTGCTCCTCGTGAAGACTTCCTTGTAGATCTAAAAGAGAAAGACAAACAAGATGTGGAGAAACAGACCCCTCCTGAGAGAGGCCATATGACAGCTGGAAACAGACCTCCATTTTCAAACTGCCTTACATCTTTGTGTCTCAAAAAGTTCAGCATCCTTTACTAGCAATCTACAGAACTAAGTGAGATAACACAGCCACCCAGACCAGCACTTGTCTTCCATTCTTGGCTTGTGGATGTAGGAGAAATGGATAAAAACTGATGCAGTCCCCTCAGCTGGAACAGGCTCCAGTACTAAGCTGATCCACTGTGCCAGTCCCATCAAACAGGGCATCAGCATCACAAATCACTTCTCTCATGGCAACAGCCAACAAAAACAAACAAAAGTAACAGAGAACTGGAGAGCAGGTTCAGGCAGTAGAGTACTTGCCACACTAGCACCCAGGTAAATAAGCTGGGTACAGTGACATGCACCTGTGATTCTAGAGCTGGGAAGACAGGAAGATCCCTGGGACCTGTCCAGCCCATCCAGCCAAGTAGGGGAGCTCTAGACTCAGAAATCTTACCTCAAATAAACCAGGGGAGAGCAACTGAGAAAGACAAACAATATTAACCTCTGTCCTTCATATGTACTGAGTGTGCCCACAAGCACAGAAACATGCACACGCACAAACACAGAAACACACACACACTCTCTCTCCCACTCAGGATTTGGTGTCCTTGAGATTTCCAGAAACTGAGAATAATTAGATACGCTATATAGCTACTTATAAAATATTTAAATAAGCTGGAGTAAAAGGAGTTAAAACTGCCAACCAAAATTAGGGGAAAAAAAAAACACGGCAGGACTTTAAAAACAGGTTTAAAAGAAACAACAAACAACTTGTATTTATTTGGGAGGAGGTGGCATGTTTATACCAGGGCACACACATGAAGGACCTCTTTGGGGAGTTGGTTCTCTCCTTCCACCATGGAGATCTCAGAAATCAAACTCAGAATTTCAGGCTTGGCAGTGCTGAAGCACCTGAACCCACTAAGTCATCTTCATAGCCCCGATACAGAACTTTGGGAAATAAAAATCAAACCGGGCGTGGTGGTGCACTCTGGAAGGCAGGCAGGCGGACCTCTGAGTTGGAGGCCAATTGTTCTAAACAGTGAATTACAGAACAGCCAGGACTACATAAAGAGACCCTGTCATCTCAAGGGGAGTTTGGTGGTGGGTGGGGAGAGGGAGAGAGAGAACTGACAGAGAGATGGAGGGGGAAAGCAACTGGGCAGGAAGCACACACCCCAGCCCTAGGAAGTAGATGGAAGGACTGTGAGCTCAAGGCTAGTCTGAGGTACACTAAGACCCATATCAAAAAAAACAGGAAGGGAAAGGAAAATAAAACTGCATCTGGAAATAAATGAAACACCACTATGAGAATTGCTGAACAGGAAAATAAATCTATTTATAACAAGGGTCAGCAAACTGCAACCTGAAGGACAATTTAAATTCGTCCCTCTACTTGCTTCCTGTTAGGGGTAGGACTTGAGTCAAGCCAAGAGCCTCACGCATGCTCAGCACGTATTCTGCCCTACTTGTCTTTATAGAGCATGTGAACACTGCTCCCCAGTAGGCTACAACTGTGAGCCATGGAGATGAGGCCAGGTGACCTTTCACCCTTCTCCCACCTTCTTGGGCCCACCAAGCTACCATCTCCATCTGGGGACCTGCTGGGCATTGAGAGGTAGTTTAAGAATACAACCAGGCCAGGGGAGATGACTCAGTGCATAGAAGTGACAAGCCTGTAACAAAGAGCCCGATTTCAATCCCTAGAATCCATATGGACATAGAGAACCAACTCCCCAGAATTGTCCTATGACTTTCATATGTGCGCTGTGGTACATGCCCACATCTGCACATTTGCATGTATATTTACACACAAATTTAAAAACAAAAACAACAACAACAACAAAAAAAACAGCACCACGAAATCTGAAGGCTAGAGGAGCACACTAGAAGATGTACGTATCTCAAACAGGGTAAGTGATTGGACTCTGGAGCTGTTCTGTACCACCCGCTCCAGCAGAACCCACCTCATCTGGAAACTGCGGCAGCAGCTGCCTAAGAAGAATCAACCAGGATGACTACAGCAGCACCGTGAGCAGCTTTCTCTTCCTGTAAACTCCTACACAATAGCCCCAGCTTTAGCCTCTCGGCCTCCAAATTCTAAATTATTTATTCGGTCTGTCTCTGTCTGTCCGTCTCTCCCTCCCTGACCCTCCACCCCTGGTTTTTTAAGACAATGTCTCACTGTAGATCAAGGCTGGGATTACAGTTCTGCTTATTTACCACATCACTCTACAAAAGGTCTGCTAACCCGTGGCCTAAAGGCACTAGAGAAAAGGTACTAGAGACACGCAAAGGCCGTCTGTCTAAACAGAGGAGGACTAAATCTGGAGTCTGTTGTAAGAATGCAGAGAGCACAGTGCGCTGGGAAACAGTGTCCACCTAGCTGTCGAGTACCCTAGGTTCAACCCTCAGGGCCAGAGAGAGAACAGACAATGGAAGAGGAGGTGATTTAAACGATCATGGCTAAGATATTAAAACAGAACACTTAACACTGAAGGCAGACGCAGCCTTTCAGCAGCAGCACAGAAGGCAATGGAGTCAGAAGACAACAAACCCTGCAAGTGCTAAAAAAAAAAAAACCTGCCAATGAAGAAACAATTTCAGGAACAGCCAATCTATCTTTCAAAACAAGGACGAAATAAAGGTATTCTCAGATAAAGCACAGTAAATTTGTTACCAAACTTGGGATTACAATCTGTGTCCAAGAGGCCAGGTTCTGTCCTTAAGAAGCCAATTAAAATAGACAAATTAACAGTAAAAAGCAGAAAAAGAGATTTATTCAATGTGGCCACATTTGGAAGAAGGGTAAAGTATTCACCAACAGAACACAATGTCTATAATTCCGGAGGTAACCATTCATAATTACTTATTTGCAGTGCTGGGGAATGGTAAGAGCTTCTCATAGTCCAGGCAAACACCCCACACCGAGCTATCAGACAGACATACCTAGAGAGCAATGAGAGCCTTATCTACCAACAGCCTTTTACTAAGAACATGAGGTTGTAAGTGTCAGGATCTAGAGTACAGGAACTGTGAGCAAAGAAACTGTAAAATGCAAATACAGACAAATTAATACTAATGGTAACAAACACTAACCCGTGAGAGTAGAAGTAGAGCAGGGTTGACATACTAAATAACCACATCATGGAAGATAAACAATCCAGTACCAACATGATTGGTAATATCTCTGGCCTTTTTATCAAAAGCTTGATTGTAAAATTTCAAAGTCAACTACTTAAAAAGCAAAAAAGAATACCTTCGAAATTAGTAGAGGTAAAAAACAAAATTTTTTCAAATGGTTTTTTAAAAGACAGAGAAGGGGAAGTAGGCAAAAGAAGAAAAACAGAAAAAGCCTAACAGCACTGGGCATGGTCTCTAACAGGCGCAGGAAGGAGAACTGCCCAAGAATTCAAAGTCAGCTTGGGCTACACAGTGAATTTAGACTAGCCTAGGCTATAGAGCTTGAGTTCATGTCTCAAAAATAAAATATTTTTTTAAAAATTGTCAAATACATTAAAATGGCAGATGTGCAAATACATCAATTATTGGCTAGGCAGTGATGGTGCACGCCTTTAATCCCAGCACTTGGGAGGCAGAGGCAGGTGGTTCTCTGTGAGCTCAAGGCCAGCCTGGTCTATAAGAGCTAGTTAGTTCCAGGATAGCTAAGACTGTTACACAGGGAAACCCTGTCTCAAAAAAACCAAAAAAAAAAAAAAAAAAAAACCCAAAAAACCAAAACAAATAAAAAAACCACCCCCCCCCCAAAAAAAACACTAATTACACACTGGAAGAAAACAGGACTAGCAACACCAAAATTCCAGACAAAGTAGACCTTAGGACAAAAATCACTATAATATTACATAATAATAAGGCTGAGGATATAGCTCAGTTGCTAAGTATGTTTGCCTGGCACGTACCAGTTGACACAGAAAACCAGAACACATAGAAAAGTCTCAGTAAACTCATTGTTAAAAACTGTGAAGTCAGGCATGGTGGCTCAGGCCTGTAATCCCAGCAGCTGGGAAGCTATCTGAGGTCATTCTGAGCTACATAAGGAGTTAATGGCCAAACTGAGTCAAACAGTTGGAGTGTTCGAGAATAATCACTGGGTCTTGGGTTGGATCACAGAATACTCTCTTCCGAGGAATTTGGGAAAGAAAACCCAATCATATAATAAGTTACTCAACGTGGCAGTTTGAATGGTAATGGTCCCATAAGCTCACATATTTGAATACTTAGGAAGAATTAGGTTTGGCCTTTGTCAGAGGTGTGTCACTGGGGGTGGGCTCTGAGGTTTCAAAAGCCCACACCATTCCCAGTGTGTCTCTTCCTCAGGCTGATTCCTCCAGATGTGAGCTCTCAGCTACTGCTCCAGCAGCATGCCTGCCTGCCTGCCACACCCCCTGCAGCAACAGACCTGCACTCCAGCCCTCTGAAACTATGAGCCCCAAATAAACTCTCTTCTCTGTGAGCTGTAGGGTAAAGGTCTCTGGGGTGGGGGCTGAGGTGGCTCAGTGGCTAAGAGCGCTCGCTGCTCTAGCAAAGAACCACACCAAGCGGCTCATACCTGCCCTGTAACTCCAGCTCCAGAGATTCCAACACCGTCTCTGCCTGCACGGGCAGATATACGTACAAACAAACACACACCACATACATCTTAATTTAAAAAAAACAAACAAAAAACCCCAAAACAAAACCCACCTTATTCATGGAAAGCTATTACCCAGGCCAAAGAGATCTTAGAATAAAAGAGCTTAAACCAAGCCTGACAGCCTGTGTTTGATCCCTGAAATACATATGGTGGAAAACCAACTCTTACAAGTTGTCCTTTGATTTCTATACACACTTCCTGGCAAGTACCACACCCCAAATAAATAATTGTAATTTGGGGAAGAGCATTCTTACCCGTGCCAACTGTCTTTGGACGCACATGTGGTTTTAGGTTTGGTGTCATCTGTTGCTGTTCTGACTGATGCTCTGACACTTGTGCCTTCTCCGACAGACAGAGACACGACGGACCTGAGGACAACAACAAAGTTTACCATGAAGATAACGCTCTACCTTCACTCTAATACAACTTTCAGTGATTTTTCTATCTAGTTTACACTTCTCAAAAAAGTGTTCAGCTTTTAATGTAAATTTTCCTCCAAAACCAAATTGGAAAGATCCCTAAAAGTCCACGGCTACAAAATCATAAGCAAGAGAATGAACTCTAAGTGTAGCCAGCACTGGGCTATAAATAGACTTTAGGCTGTTTATCTGGGGCATGGGGCAGATCACGTCTTATATGTTCAGGGAGGATGTTAGTGACACTGACCACCTCTTTTACCTAAGACGCTACAGCCATAGGAACTAAGATCAGGAACCTAGCTCTAAGAGTCAATTCAAGTAGCATAAGATTCCACTCTGAAGTATTTTACAACTTTTAGAAAAATTTTCCTATTTTTACAACTAGTAAATCTGAAATATTACTCAAAGTAAATCTTCTTTGTTTTAAAAGTATAAGTGCTATGGGTTTTAAAGTGAAGAACTTTAAAAAGGAGAAGAAGAAAGACTGTACCACTGTACCCAGACTACCCACACCAGCATCTTAAGATAAATCTTTCCAAAATGCATGTGGAACTAGAACCTCAGTTTGATCCTGAGATTCAACATAAAAAAGCCAGGTGTAGTGGTGTGTGCTTGTAATCATAGGGCTTGGAATAAGAGAAGACAAGATCTGGGAGCTCACTGGTCAATCAGCCTAGACTATTTGGCAAGCTCCAGGCTAATGAGATATTTTATCTGAAAAAAACAAAAACACGGCTGGGGAGATGGCTCAGTGGTTAAGAGCACTGGCTGCTCTTCCAGAGGTCCTGAGTTCAATTCCCAGCAACCACATAGTGGCTCACAGCCATCTGTAATGATATCTGATGCCCTCTTCTGGCCTGTATAATGAGATCTGATGCCCTCTTCCGTGTGGGAGGAATGTTGTATATGTAATAAATAAATAAATCTTTAAAAACAAAAACGGATGGAACATCATTCCACGTTGTTGGCTCTATATGTGTTGTATGCACGCGCGCGCACACACACACAGTCAAGCATGGTGAATAAAAGTGAAATTTATGCCCTGGCAATGCTGAAGCCTACATGGGTAGCCTGTATATGGCGGTTCTGTTGAACTTGTCCATATTGGGTTTCATGGTCTAAGTTGATGAGGACGACTGACCAGGTCTCTTCCTCAAGAGGGCACCTGATCTCATTACAGATGGTTGTAAGCCACCGTGTGGTTGTTGGGAATTGAACTAAGGACATTTGGGGAAGCAGGCAATGCTCTTAACTGCTGAGCCATCTCCAAGCCAGTACTTGATTATAATTCTAGAAGCGGAGGCAGGAAGACTGCAGGAAGTTCAAGTTCAGCTTAGGCTACACACACAGAAAGGTGAAGGTCAGCCTAGGCTACCTAGCAAGACCCTGTCCCAACCTCATCTCTAAAAATACTTTTAATGACATGAAAGCACATTTGGATTATCATAAGCACATTTGGATTATCACACTATGGTGAACACTCATGTATGTTGTGGTCTAAAACACTATGCCTGCAATTCCAGCATCAGGAGGCCAAGGAAGATCACAAGCTTTAAATCACCCTGGGCTGAACAGCCAGATTTTGTCCGTGTCTCAAAAAGACAACAGCAAACAAAGAAAAAACAGTATACAGCATTATATATAAATGATCTAGAGATTAAAGTAAATTGTGACATTTCTTATCCTTTTATTCATTTTTATATAATTATTTTACAGTCATATTAAAAGGTTTATTGTTTTATAACAAATACAAAGACACTGGTCCTGATTATCACTGCAAATCAAAACCTGTTGAACAGGATCATACTAAATTCCTGGCAAAGCCTAATGAGTCAGTTCTCAGCAGTCGCTTCACAGGGTGTATGACAACAGTACAGAACAATCAGAAACACACGCTGCAAACTCTACACATCTCATTTTGCTTAGTCACGCTAATGACTCACCCCTTCCACTCCTGGTTTTCTCAAATATTTTGTTCCTTCCTTCCATAATCTTAATAAAAGTATATCACATGCTACAAATATACAATTTTTATTGTTTTTATTGAGGTATACATTTTTGTCCACTCCCTTTCCTTCTTTCCCTCAAACATATAATTTCTCAGAAAGTTGTACTTTATTATCTATTATTTGTATCTGTGAATGGGCACGTATCTGGGAACAGGGTATGTGCTTTTGAGTACAGTTGTGTGCAGAGGCCAGAGGCACAGGATCTCCTTGGAGCTACAGTTACAGCTATGACATGGGTGCTGAGAGTTGAGCTGTGGTCCTCTGCAAGAGCAGCATATGCTTTTCACCACTGAGCCCTGTCTCCAGCCCCCAAATACATAATTTATGACCATAAACTTCATAGATATTTTACAAAACATTTTATAACAATCTAACTTTCAGTGCCATCAAAAGTTTAATTCTATTTTTAGCTTAATTTTACATTCCAGTTTCTTTTTTTGTTCCTGAAGCAGGGTCTCTTTTATGTAGTTCTAGCTGTCCTGGAACTCCCTTTGCAGACCAAGTACACAGAGACCTGTGTACTTACTGATCTGCTTCCTGAATGCTGGGATTAAAGTTATATGCCACAACACCAAGTTTACATTTCAGTTTCTTAAAACAATAGGAAAAAGTCTGCATATAGAGTTACTTATAAAAGTTTATATACTTGAGGATTTATATGCATTAAGTGGATATTTCTAGAATTTTTTTAATTTAAGAAAGTCACACCCAAAATCACAAAGAATATACTAAAACCACAATCTAGAATTATGCTTTCCCACTTTATTTCCTTCTCTTAAAGAGGCCAAGGTGAGGGGATAGCTCAGTGACACAGCACATGTGCCACGAGCATGGCCCCGAGCACTATTCTCAGGACAGAGAACCCACATCGAAAACAAAAAAGACAAGAAAATGAGTGCGGAGCACATGAGCATAATTCCAGCACTCAAGAGACTGAGAATGAAGGATTATTATTTGGAGGCCAATCTGGGATACATAGTAAGACCTTGTCTCAAAAACCAAAAACAAAAAAGTATATATAAACATTGATAAGTCAAAAAAACACGCTGGGAAAAAAAAATTGGGAAAGTAATAGTTTCCCAAAGTACCATGGAAGCAATGTGAACATCTTAACATCCACTGTGAAACTCTATTAGCATAAACACTCTAGGGTGGACCAGAAACAGTGCCAGTCACAGGTAGGCAGCTATTAGCATCTACTTAGTTTTTACTCTGTAAAGTATTTTCATGCGATCTACAATGGACCACATGAAAGAAAGGCTAGGAGCAGGTTCTGGAGTCAGACACTCTGGGTTCAAACTCTACCTGTAACTTCCACCAGTAGAAAGGGACCCAATTTTATGAGCAGTCTCTCTAAACTAAGACAACAGCAGTGTCTGTGTACTAGACAGCAGAGGTTAAATGTGCTTCAAGTTCTCTCTCACAGTGCTAAGGGCAAGAGTGAAATGCTGGCGACTGGGACTATTATTACTACTACAGGGAACAACTCTGAGTTTCCAGCGTTCAGTTTCTACTCATAAAAAGATCATAATCATTAGCATTTGAGATTTCATCGGGCTTGGGGCCAAGAAGAACTAGCCGAAGAGTGATCTGCACGCAGACGTTGTAAAGGGTGAAATACTAAGACAGCAGCTGGTCTGCGGGTGTGCCCATTAGTTTGGTCAAAGGCTCTAAGACTATTGATCTTGATGACAGATCCCTACTGAATACAGGTGTCCACTGAGAGACGCAGCAATTAGAGACTAAAATCAAGTCTTCATAGACCTTTACTGGGACAATTCACTTTTAGTAAAAAACAAACAAAAATTACTGTGATTCCCTTGAGATATATGAGAAGTCCCTGGTGGAGTACTACTTGATTTAAGGTTTGAGTAAACTAGGGAAGAGGGACTGCTTCAGAGTTAAAGTAAACCAAAACACGCTACCTCGGAGTAAAATCCAACTACTGCTTTTCAAATTCAATCATGTACGTATAAAGAACACGTCAAAGTCAAAGAATTACCATTTACTTACCCTAGGATGAACAGAGAAGTCAGAAGAGGAATATTTTAACCAAAAGGACTATTTAAATCCAGCAAATAAATAATCCCAAGTCACACATTACATAGTCAATTACCCTGATGCGTCCACTCTTAATTTCTTGAAGGCAGTTTGTAGACTCTCCTCCTCTCCATCCTTGGCTTCAGATTTCATTGTGAAAGTTTCTGCACTCCTATGGATGTTCCTGTTAATACTAAAAAGGAAATAAGTGAAAATTGGTAGAATCAAGAATATTATGTTCTTATACGATTACTGTTAGGAGGAAAACATCTTTTATTTCTAAGTTGCAGTTTATATAACCAGACTATAGAATTTATTTCTTAAGAAAATAAATGATATAATATAAAAATATATTTGAACTACCACAGAATTCACACCACCCAAATAGTTGATGTCAACATATTCTTACAGTTTTAGAAACAAAATCTAAAAACTATGTTTCAGGCTGCTAAAAGAGGGGAGAAAAAGCTCCCAGATTGTACATGTCCAGAAATCTGTCAATAGCATGACCATCAGAGACAGGAGAAAGCTCAAGTTGTGACACTCTGATTAATTAAAATGCTACTGAGTATTCTGACTTTATGACACCACAGCATTTGCACAATTTTAACAACATATCGACATACATGAAAACAAGACACTGCTGTTGTTAGAGCAGGAGAGACTTGCTCCAGTCACACTGCCTATTTTAGACTCTACTCCTCTGACAACTTTATTGTCTGTTGCCTTTTGGTGTCACAGTCATTAAACAAGAAATGAAATCTGTACTCAAAAACAGGTAAAGAAGAAAGCAGAGTTTCTCTTTAGTTAGAAGTAGGAGAAAAAACTACAAAGAACACTTTTCTACAGGTATGACTCTGTGCTTGCTTCTTAACCAACTAGTTTGACTGCTTGAAATTCTCAATTTCTACTCCTCTGATTTTCCATTTAAACAAAGGAAGGAGATAAACGATCAACTAAAGCAACAAGAAACACAAGTCTTTTGATAAATTCTCAAATCTAATCTTCAAATTACCAAAGTACTAAATCTTGAACAAATGAACACACAAGTATCCAAAACAGGAGAGGGAGGAAAGAAAAAACTGAAAAACAAGAAAATATTTTTAAGCCAAGGATATATTTTACCTTATTTCTAATCTGGCACCCCCTATCCCCCCCACCCCACCCCCACCCCAGGCACTCTCAGAGAGAGCAGTGCCTCTCTACAGATCCTTGGGTATTCTGAGTCTAGGTCAGCCTACTTCTCAGAAGTGAGTTATATGTTATTGTGAGACCTCTAATATTCCAAAGGTCAAGATGTCACAATGTTTGACATTTCTGTGTATGATCAACCTCAAAAGAACTTATTCACTTCAACATTAGAAGTCAACATAAACTCTCTCCACACATCTTTTTGTTTCCTTAACCAGGTCATAAACATGAGGAAACCCATTCACATGACTGGAAGCTTCACTGGTCTCTTATTCTTCACTGTAGCTGGGCTCCCCTAAACACACAATATTCTATATACTAGGCAGAGAACTGAGTTCTGGCATGTCTGGAGTTGCACACATCTAAAAATGTCTATCACAGGCTACAAACAAGGTTTTTGTTGTTGTTGTTTTGCTTGCTTGTTTGGTTTTTTCAAGACAGGGTTCTCTGTGTAGCTTTGGCTGCCCTGGAACTCTCTCTGTAGACCAGGCTGACCTTGAATTCTCAGAGATCCTTCTGCCTCTACCTCCCGAGTGCCGGGATTAAAGGCAAGCACTATCACTGCCCAGTCAGAAAGTAGTTTTTGGTTGTTTTGTGTTTTAGTTTTTTGAGACAGGGTTTCTCTGTGTAACAGCCCTGGCTTTCCTGGAACTCACTGTAGACCGGCTGGCCTCAAACTCACAGAGACCCACCTACCTACCTCTACCCCCCAACTGCTGGATCTAAAGGCATGCGCCACCATGCCCAAGTTTTTTTGTTTTATTTTTTGCTGCCACAACTCCATTAAAACTGGATTTATAAGGACTGATGAGATGGCTCAATGGTAGATTTACTGGGACTGGTGAGAAGATGGCTTAGAGTGAAATATAGGGACCGCTGAGATAGCTCAAACAGGCTGCATGCTGCTAAGTCTGCCCATCTGAGTTTACTTCCCAGAAGTTGAACAGAAGTATGCAACTCCCCAAACTGCCCGCTGCCCTTCATATGCAATACTCATACACATTATGCACATAAAAAATTAATAAAGTATGGCTTATGGTTCTCTCAATCATACTTCTGTGGCAATCAGTCAATACTTTAAGTACACATCAAGTTACATGGACTGGTGACAACACCACAGGCAGAAATCTGTTCCTTCCACAAGTACTTCCAGAATGAGACCACCTAGCACTAACTGGGATGCCACCACAGAGGCAGAACTGAATACAGGGGTCTGTAGGGATGATGTCTCACTCCTGCCCTCCAGGATCTTACACTTGGCTAAAGCAGCTTTCCAGCTAAGCCTTGAAACTTCTAATTACACAGTGCTGACATAATAGTATGGCAGATGACCACCCTAGATGTTAATACAAACTTAGTTTTCTTGTTGAGACACCAACAGATATATCATTAAAAACCAAACAGCCCAAAATAAAAATCTGGCTACAGACCAAAACTCAGAGGATAAAATACTGTCGAAACTATTTTGTGATTTCCAGCGTTGTGACTGCTCATCTTTTCCTCAGTTCCTTTAGCCCAGAGCAAAGGTGAATGAATAGTCCCAGGCTTAACCTCGGGAGCGAGAGCAGGGCAGGCTTGTGATTACAGAAAGCTTATGAGGCTCCCGTGTCCCTAGCTTTCCATTCACAGCGCCTCAGCTCAAAAGCTACAGAACAGTGACTGGCCTGCATCTTCATCCACATTACATCTGTGAGAGACATTTATTACCCCTTCCCTGCACTGACTTCTCCAAGAATCCCGCAAAGAGCTCACACTGGCAAAGGGCCTGTAAGCAGTTACTCTGCAGGGGTTTAAGTCAAATCACCTGATAGGTTCTCTTTCCGCAGACAGCGTATGCACAAACTTGCTTATTCTTTAAAGCTTTAAGCCCTCAAGTTTCAAGTCGAATTCCTCATTTTCAGGAGTCTGAAAATAACCAGTATGAGAACTGCACAAAGCTAAAGCGAAGAAAACTTCCCAGACCTCTAGGTAGCTCCTGTCCAGCAACCCTCCAGAAGAACGGCCCCGACAGAAACGATCTGTCCCCAGGACAAAAACACATCCACACCTCTCTGGGCACACACCCACTCACGCCCGCAAGTCGCAGAACTACAGACAAAGCAACAAGTTCGTTCCTTTTTTTACCAAACTTGCGTCTGTCGCGGTTAAACAGGGTCCGCGGGGAAAGGTCCGAACCTGGGGACGCCCCCGAGCCGGGAGCTGTCACGGTTTTGGCCCTGCTCGCCCGGCCAACCACGGACCCGGGGAGCGGGGAGGAGGCTGGAGTGGAGCAGCGGCGCGGAGGACGCGGGAGGAGACGCGAGCCGAGCGACGGGAGGCAATCGGAGAGGAATGCGACTCACAGGGCGGGAAAAGGCGGGAAGGGGCAAAGGGCGCCAAGAAGGGCGAAAGGGGAAGCTGCGGCCGGCGCGGAACGGGGACAGCGGGAACGCAGGAAGGCGGGAAGCGAAGGCCGCGGCGGACGACTGCCAGGCCCGGCCAGGCAGTCGGCGCAAGGAGACGCCGCGACCGGACGGGCGGGCGGGACTCCGCCTCCCAAGGATGGGAGGCCTGGCAGACGCGACTTCCCGGCCCTCCCGGGCACGTCTGGCCGCTCACCTCCTCGCAGCTGGGGTGCTCCCGGGGATCCGGCCCCGTACGCTCCTCGCGTCTCTCAGCGACCGCCGCGCCAGACTGACCCGGATCCAAACCCCACAGATAGGGCGGCCCGCGCCTTCAGGGTCCCACTACGCCTGCGCCACGTCGGCTCGCGCCCCGCCCACCGCTCACGCCCCTCCCACCCCGGTGACTCGGCAGTGCGGCTCGTGGCAACTGCGCAGGCGTATGGCGGCGGCCCCGCCTCTTGAAGGCTCTGCTTCAACCCCTCTCCGGAGCACGTGCGTCTGAAGTCACTTCCTGTTATTCTTTTCGCTCCCTCCGCCCCCTGGCTGGGCTTCGCTCCCGGCAGGCTTTCGGGCGTGCCTGCTTCCTCTCCTCCGTCACGTGAAGGGGGAGGCTGCTGGCTCTGCAGCCGCTAGCGAGCTAGCTATGCTTGCATGACGTCCCTGGTTCTCTGTTCTCCAGTTGAAGTCACAGCAAGGCAAGGGGTTCGGCGGGGTGCCGGAGTATGTGTGCCAGCGAGGCCTTCCGGGACGCTCTGCGGAGTTTCCTAGATACCCTCGCCACGGTTAATCTCTTTAGGCCAAGAAGGTACTAATTGGGCGAGGCCCAGGCGGTGGATGCTAGCCCCGAATTAAAGTGGAATTGTTTTAGGAATTTTATTGTTTTTCCAAGCACAATTTTGGAGCATCTGGTGGGAAATAAACGTACGGTATTAAGCAGTTTACCCGTGACCGTTTTTAGTGGGCTTTCTTAACGTTCTGACAGTTGCTCAGATGGCAGTCGGGCAAGGTGTGAGCTGTGTACGCCCCCCGCCGCCGGGACCTATTCTGTTGGGGGCGCTCCGCCCCTCGCCTGCCACTCCCAACTTCCACTTCTCAAATCCTTGTGCGGAAAGATGGCTTTCTTTAGAGTTAGTTCTGGCAAGAAAATCCTAGAGTGAGTTTTCCCCTGAACCTGAACTGGGCCCTCCTATAAGTGTAATCATTAACTGGCCAGGCTGCCGGAAAGGATGGCTCTGTCCAGCTTAACTAGAGTCTACAGTTCTCTGGACAGACAGCCCGGTCTTCGGACGGTTGGCTTGGGTTTTGGTTTGGTTTTTGGTTTTTCGAGACAGTTTCTCTGTAGTTTTGGAGCCTGTCCTGGAACTCACTCTGTGGACCAGGCTGGCCTCGAACTCACAGAGATCCTCCTGCCTCTGCCTCCCAAGTGTTGGGATTAAAAGTGTGCGTCACCATCACCCGGCTTGTTTCGTTTTTTTAACCTGCTTTATTGCTCAGATGGTCCTGGAACTTGAGATCCTTATGCCTCAGCCTCCCTAGTGCTGAAATCGGGCATAATGCATGCCCAGTTTAGGAATTTTTGTTATTTTAACTTTATGATGATGGTGAAAGCCTTTTTTCATTCAATGGGAACTTCATCAGATTTTGAATTTTTGTGTATTTCCAAGCTAAAAGTATACCCTGTGATAACTCTGGATGCTGGCCAGCAGAGGGAGCTCAGCTCCCATTCAGCCTCGGGAACTCCCAGTGCAAACTGGTGTACCTAATGCTGTGTTGCTGTGCTCTGGTGCTCAGTATTAAGTGTGCTTGGGGCTTATGTGGTCCTCTTGTGACCTGCTAAGTAGGGTGTGTCCCCCTCCTAAGTTAAGGAACATCTGTTAAGCATGTAATGGTGCCTGAATAAAACTCTTACTAGACTCCTGCTGTGCAGTAACTGGTCCACAATGAAAAACAAACAAAAACCCCCTTGTAACTCAGTAGTGCTAATAACCTAGCTACTCTGTACTGAATTTCCTCAAATTTAATATTCCTGATTTTACACATCCGACAGCTACAGAAGTCTGAGATTCAAGGAGCTAAGATAGCCTACCGTATTAGCTTAACTTATCCCGTGTTACACAGTGCTAATAAGTTAGGTTAGGAGAATAGCTCTGTGGGTAAAGGCATGCCACAGAGCCCGATGACCGGAGCCTGGTCCCTGGAATCATCCTTGGGAAGGTGAGAGCCAACTCCATCAAGTTGCAACCTTCCTTCACATGTGTATCCACACATACACACATCAGTAACACATAAGAATAAACAAGATTCCTTTTTTATTGTGCTACAAACCTTTTCATCCACAGCTTCTCTCAACATCTGGAAATAGTAATAAAGGAAAACTGAATTGCTCCCTCAGGCGTTGCCAGCTGATTTGCGTCAAGACCAAACAGGTGTTTTTAAGCTTACCCTTTCAGAGCATTGTTTGGTAAAAATCTCTGCAGCTCCCCAGGAAAGATGATCTCTGGGTCACTGAGGAATTGCTATAGAAAAGAACACAGTCCTTGAGAGTTCGTAGACACTCAGCACAATTCTGATGACCTCCATTTACCTTATTTTTATTTACTATGATAGTAAGTATTAAAAAGTTAAAACATCTGTTTGTGTGAGTACAACTCCATAAAGTGAGACACTTTCTGGGAATGTGTCCCTTTGCCCTGCCTGGAGATACACAGAAAGTAAGGAACAATGTGGCTACACCGTCCCTCCTGACAGCAGCGCTGTGGGTTTGAGGAAATTGACCGTCCAGATCTGGGACCCTGTTTCAGCTGTCCTCGCCTTGTGTGGCTTGAACCCACCAGGGTTTTCTCTCCCAAAGCTTCCCAGATTTGCTGTTTCCTCTCCTAGAACATTGTTTACCCACAGTTCATTTTGTTATTCAGGTCTCTGCTCAAGCCCTTTCCCCAGAGGGGCCTCCATGACTACTCCAACAGTCTCTTTCACTCCCAAATCCTCTTCTGCCCTCCAAGCCGTTCATTTTTTCCTTAATAACCGCTATGACATTTCAGTGTCCCTTTACTATAGTAATTTACTATTGCTCACATAGAAGCTACCCTGAGGACAAAGACTTGGTCTCTGTCTTTATCACTACTGGATAATTAAGTCTTAGATGTATATTTCCCCACAATTTTTTTCCCTCCTAATTGCACCGCCAAGAAATGGTGAGTCTTTAAAAAGCTATCTTGGGCTAGGAAGATTGCTCAGTGGTGGAGCATCTGTCCAGCATGCATGACACCCTGAGTTCGGTGAATGCCAAAAATGAAACAGAAAAGAGAAAATTTAGAGTTGAAAATATGATGTCCCCAGGACCTAAAGTCTTGTGTCGTACAAACCTCGCACTCGGTAATTACTGGCCAAACCTGCTAATGTTCACTGCGGCCATTTAAATGTCTTTATTCTTCACAATTATCTGAAAACGTTTCCTGTTGCCTGAGTAGGTTGGGGGGGGGTGGATAGTAATCGTTTGGGAAGACTGAAAGGGCAGAGAACACAGCCTGGCAGGTGCCTCTTCGCAGCTACTCCTTACACAGACCTCACTGAGCAACGGCCGCTTGCCCACTGCTGTGCAAAAGCCCTGAGAAGTAAGTTCGTGGGGTCCTTAGCGAGCCACAGATTCAGAGCGTAGTGTGATTTGTAGATAGCAGAAAGGAACATGGCCTGCTATGGCAGTGCTTTGGAGAGGTATTCTTAAGGCTCAAAAAGCAGGCCTGCCCGGGCAAAGGTAAAGAGAGGATTTAGACCAGTTGTGGCTGAAGCCTGGACTTTGTCCAGAATGTCATGAACTATTTTCATGATGGCAGCATGCCAGTTAGTAGTTTATCTCACCTGAGAAAGCAGGTGAGTCTAAGAGAAATAAGGGCTACAGGATGGAGCGAGTTTTGGAGAGACTAGTGTTTCAGGGTGCTGGACACAGAAGGTGACCCAGTTCACTGAGGGAATTCAGGAGGATCGACCAGCCTTGAGAAATGGGATATTGGATTGGGCCATAAAGAATTGGAACTCCAAGTGAAAGCAAAAATCAGCTAATAAGAGGATACGTTCTGTGTGTTAATCAGTGGGTATCTGGTGTATAGAACACCAGTTGAGATATGGTGTGTGATGCCCTTCTGTATGCTGTGAATATGTTTTATTACCATTGGCTAATAAAGAAGCTTATTTGGCCAATAGCCAGACAGAATAGAGCCAGGTGGGAAACCCAAGCAAAGATAAAGGGAAAAAGAAGCAGAGTCAGGGAGATGCCAGTAGCCACTGAAGAAACAAGATGTGAGGTAACAAGCCATGAGCTCATGGTAAAATACAGGATAATAGAAATGGGGTTAATTTAAGTTGTAAATGCTAGTTAATAATAAGCCTGAGCTAATAGGCCAAACAGTTTGCAATTAATACAAGTTTCTGTGTGATTTCTCAAGACTGGGTGTCTGGGAATGAAAGCACAGCCTCGGGTTACAAAGATACATGGAGTCAGTCCTTCTGATTTGATCAGGACATCATGACAAAGACTTTTGGACTGTGACCTTCAGGACTTGTCCTAAGTGAGCGTGACTTTCCCTACAGTCTTCAAGCCTCTGCCTGTCACCTGCCAATGCTAGGCCCCTCCCCAGCTCCAGAACTGTGACACTCCACTCGTGTTCAGGGACCCACCTCTTTCAGTGATCATCTAGCCTTTTACCTCGGGGTCTTGGTTAGAAATCTATCCTGTAATAAAAGCACCATGATCAAAACCGACTTGGGGAAGAAAGGGTTTATTTGGCCTACACATGCTAGTCCCTGTTCAGAAGGAAGGAGAAACCCAAACCAGGAGGCAGAAACAGACCCTGGAGGATGCTTACACGCTTCATCCTTCTGGCTTGCACATTTTGCTTATATCTCCCAGGACCACTTGCCCAGGAATGGCCTGAGCCCTCCCCAATCAAACATCAATCAAGACAATGTTCCCCAGGCTTGCCTGCAGGCAATCTGAGTTTCTGGAGGTCTAGAAACACCTGCCATGTTTTCTCCCCTCAGCCCCTGCCATCTCATTTCTACGTGTGTAACTTAGGTACCCTTGTATTGGTGCTCCAGGGGCACTTTGTGGTCCCTTCATCAGAGCAGGACTCACATCTTGTGTCCCCATGTCTTGCACAGGCCTGCGCCGTGTTGAATGAACGAGCAATCTTACAGAGCCCTCCACCAGTCGGTCATCTCAGCAAAGACTCCCAGGTGCTTATTGGCATTGTAGAGCCACAACTAATGACTGCTGGTCCCCTAAGCCTTAGTGAGCCTAAGCTCACTGATCTGAGCAGTGGGACTTTTCACCACGTGCTCTTGTTTGGGGGAATAGGCAAGGGCTGGGTAGATAGGGATTGGCGTTCTCTCTGCACTCTTTGTGGGCTCCAAAGCTGCCGTACTCTGTTATTTAAGCAGCTGCTTTCCTCGGATGTTGGAGGACAGAATAGGAAGTGAGAGGACTACTATAGTCATGCCTTATAAACGACCTGACTCAGTTCACCTCTCCTGGTTCCTGGTAAATTGGCCACAGCCTGAGCTGGATTCCCACACTAGAGGCGAGACCGTTTTCTTGTAGTTACTTCTGGCCAGCAGAGGGCGTGGGGTGACAGCTTCTCAGCTTCTCTTTAAGGCTTTTGAACTTTAAAAGACCCTAGGTGAGTGACTAGCTGGTCTCTGTCATTTGGATTTTGCAGTTTAAGTTGTGTGATGACATCAGGCAGGTTAAAGTGGAAAAATGGGATCAATTAGTAACGTTTCTGGAAAGAGTTGATGCAGGGACTATTGAGAGGGACTTCTGACGTTCCTCGAACATCATTTCTTGATCTGATACTAGTTATAGGAATGTGTCCAATCTGTAGAAGTATATGAAAATATATATTTGAAGTTTCTGCTCCATTATTTAAACTTAATCTAGTTTCAGAATCTAAAAGTACAAAACAAGTAACAACATCAACAAACCTTTAGGCCAGCAAGAAGGCTCAGCGGGTAAATGTACTTGCCATCAAGTCTGACAGCCTAACTTTGATCCTGGAACTAACATGGTTGGAGGAGAAAACGGACTCCTGAACGTTGTCCTCTGACCTCCAGTGTGCACCATGGCATATATTTACACACACACACACACACACACACACAAATAATGTAATAAAAATAAACCTGTGGGTGCAATGTGGTTACAAAGGTCATGTGTTAGGGTGAGATGTCTTTTATTACTATAGTTTAACTTTGACTGGGTCATGAGATCCCTGAGCAAACCACAGAGCCCAGCCGAGAGCTGCAGCACCGGAGAACATAAGAAACAGAAGCATCTGTAACAAAAGGTTACAGATGGCTCTGAAGCAGAGGAAAAGATACTCAACTCCAATCTTTTTTTTCTCTTTTTTTTTTTTGAGACTATAATAGTATCACATCAATTCTCCCTTCCCTCTTATCCCTCCTAACCTTCCCATATAGCCCTCCTTGCTTTCTTTCAAATTCATAGTCTCTTCACCCATTAATTGTTGCTACATGCGTATGTGTATGTACACATCCACCCGTACACTAGCACTACCTGCTCAGTCTGTATCGTGGTACTTATGTGTGTGTTTTCGGGGCTGGCCATTTGGAACCGGATGACCACTTAGTGTGCTCTCCTCCAGGGAAGACGGTCTCCCACTTCAGGGTTCCCTAGTTGCCTGTAGTTTGTTTTTCTCTGTGTAGTCCTGGCTGTCCTGGAATGTGCTCTGTAGACCAGGCTGTCGTCATACTCACAGAGATCTCCCACCTCTGCCTCCTGAATTTTGGGGTTAGAGGTGTGCACCACCAATGCCTAGCAGCCAATAATTCCTTGTATGGTGTTGAGACCTCATGAGCTTTCCCCATCCACTTTGGCATGTCTATTGTTGTTTGCTTGGGTCATGTTGGTGAGATTATGGGTGTGTGATGGGGAACTTCAGCCAATCACATTCAGTTTAGGGTGTGTCCCTCTGGGGCCACACAAAACAAATAAAAGATCCATGTGCCCTTGCCGCTTCCTCTCTCTTTTGCCCCCTGTGTCCCCAGATTTCTGGAACGCTGGTTTTGTAAGTTTTCCTTTCTTCTGTTTATTAAAGCTAAATCTTTTATATTAAGCTAGTCTGGTTAATTTTTAACTAGTGATCGGCCACGCCCTTCAGGTGTGGATTCTGACATTGGTAGGAGAAACCATCTCACTGCAAACTCCCTGATGCTCCAGTTCTGAGACTCTTTCTGCCCCCTCTCCCACAATGTTCCCTGAGCCTTAGGTGCAGGAGTTGGTCTGTAGATGGACCCATTGAGACTGGCTCCACAACTCTGTATTTTGATCGGTTGTGGCTTTGAGTAATGGTCTCTGTTTCAAAGACAAGGTGTCTTGACGAGAAGTGAAGACCGCACCTACCTGTGGGCGTAAGGACAGTACCCAGAGTGTAGCTAGGGAGTGTGCTGGTTTAGTAAAGTGGTGGTTGTAGGTTCTCCAAGCTTCAGTCTTTTAGAGATAATGGGCTTTTCTTATTAATTTATTTATTTATTGGTTTTCCAAGACAGGGTTTCTATATGTAGCCTGCCTGTTCTGGGAGCTAACCGTAAACTAGACTGGCCTCAAACTCAGGAATCTGTCTGCCTCTGCCTCTCAAGTGCTGGGATTAAAGGCGTGTGCCACCACCACCCGTGAGAAAAATGTTTATTAACAGCATGTTGAAGACCATTTTCAATCCATTAGATTTACAGAATCTATCCTATCAGGTGGAGATGGAGGAGTGGGCAGGCATTGGGTAGCGGGCTCATTCATGCATTGCTGGTTGAACACTGAAATGAATGGCCCTATTAACTCAGTAAAATCAAAACTAAAAGTCTAGCTCTCTATATGTCTAACTCCACATGGTGAGGGAAAATGTTTCATGTGAGAGGTTTGCTTGCCTCCTCAGAGTAGGGGAGGGTGGAGCCCTTGTTCTGTGTCCATTTCCTATGTCTGTCTGCACGCCTGTCTGACACCAGCCCTGCTCTAGGAGCCCCCGGACTCTCACAGTCCACACCTCCGCAAACACTGCTTTCTACACCATGTCTTTTCTTGGCTTTGGGGTTGAAATTGCCACTGTTGTTTTAGTTTTAGTCTTAATTGGCTCTGTCTGTAGTTCTAAAATCGGGTGGCAGTCCAGACCGAAAAGGGTTCAAAGCATCCCCTCTCCCACTTCATGTTTAGAGACAGTATATTTCTCTCACCTCTTAAACTCCAAAACAAAATGGGAAAAAATATACAAAGCCCCCTTCTATCCAGGTTCACTCTGAAGCTCCTGTCCTTTTCCCCTTCAGAGCTTTAGTCAACATCTCTGCTTACACTCACTGTCTGTCTGTCTGCCTACCTGCCCATCTCTTCCCGCATATCTTGCCTCCTGTCCATATATCTACCTTCCTACCTACCTACTTACCTATTTCCTCCTGCATGTCTTGTCCCCTTCCTGGATAACCTTGTGTTGCTGAATCTGGCAGACACCGTTGAAGTCCAGGCACTGTCTGACACTGGACACTGATTATTTTTTTTAAGATTTATTTATTACATATACAATGTTCTGCCTGCATGCATGTCTGCAGGTTAGAAGAGGGCATCAGATCTCATTACAGATGGTTGTGAGCTACCATGTGGGTGCTGGGAATTGAACTCAGTACCTCTGGAAGAGCAGCTAGTTCTCTTAACCCCTGAGCCACCTCTCCATCCCACTCCTGATTATTTTTGATAGAGACTAGCCAAGTGATATGAATAATAAATGAAGTATAGGGTTGGGCCTTTGAGAAGATAAATAAGATCAACAAACCTTTAGCCAAACTAATCAAAAGAAAAGACCCAAATTAAAAATAGAGACTAGGGACTGGGAAATGCCTCAAGAGTTAAGAGCACTTCCTGTTTTTCCAGAAGACTGAAGTTCAGGTCCCAGCACCCATGTAGGGCATGTCCCAATAGCCCATAACTCCAGTTCCAGAGGATCCCACACCCTCCTCTGGCCTCTGTGGCACCAAATACATTCACACATATGCACATATAAATAAATCTTTAAAATTAGAGGTGACGGGGGGGACATACAAGATTTCAATGAAATAAAGGGGACCCGGGGACCCTTGGGGTTCTACTTTGAAAATTTATATTATAAAAACGGGAAAAATCTAGAAGAAATAGCAAAATTCCCAGACACAGGAGTTCCCCAAATTAAACCAAGGTAAATAGCAGCTGGGCTGGCCCATTTCTGAACTCTATGAAGCCTTTCCCATTGAGGGACCCACCGTGTATCCCGCGCAGCGGCAGATCTCTGTCGGCATTGCCCCCTTTGCAGATATGTTCATGGTGTTAGTCTAACTTCCCAGAAAGAGAAGTGGCGGTTCAATCTGTAAGCCTAACACCTCCTCCAGCTGTAAAATGCTGTTTGTATCATACTGCCCCTTCACACGCATGCACACACCCACAGCGTCAAGGAGTCAGACATGTTTATCTCAGACTCAGATGAGGCCTGGGAAAGTGAGACTGTCCGTGGAGCTGGGAGTGCCTGTGTCCACAGGCAATTCCTGCTCTTTCTAAAGCATGCCTCCATCAGAAAGGCTAAAGGTACACACTGCATCAGAGCGATGTCGGAGGAAGATGTTGTTGAGCCCTCCAACTGGGTGGGTGTGGGGGTCCGTGCTTCTAAAAGCCTCCTGCAGGATGCAGCGGGGACTGGAAAGAGCTGGGTTCCTTCCAATCTCTTCACAGTTACCACTTCCTATGAGACCTCAAGCAAGCCACTGTACTGTCTTGAGTCTCTGCTCAGACCTTTGTAAGTTGAAATCCACACCCTGTCTGCTGACTTGGGAGAATTGCTTTGAAGACCGGGTACAGCGGTTCGAATGATGCTTGCTGCCTTGGGAACTTTAAAATCTGTCGCTCCAGGAAACCCTCAGGATGGATCTGCTGGGCTGGGGGCAGCAGGCTGGGCTTCAGGGAGCTTTCTGTTCTGTTCCTCCTCCTTTTCCTGCTGGGTATTTTACAGTGCTCTTGGGAGGTAGCAGGGTAGTTCTGGGGTGCCTTCAGAAAGGAAAGGTGCCTGTGCTCCCCTGTGCCTCCTCCCACTCTGCAGAGAGCACTGCTATGGCTTAGCACACATCCTTCTGGGATTTATAAAAAGTGTATACCTGTAATCTCAGCAGCTGGGAGAATGAGGTGGGAAGATCCCAAGTTCAAGGCCAGCATGGGCACCAGTGAAACTCTGTCTCAAACAAATTAATAAACAAAAGCCTCAAAGTCCAAACACATTTCTGTGTCTGTTCAGTGCTAATACATACACAGGCATGCACCTGTTTGTAGGGTTTTGTTCTTTAAATGTCATAAATTTTTGCACCTATTCCCTCTGTCATTCTAACTTGCCAACCTGTCACTATGCAAGCTACCTAATTCTAATGCTGGGCATTTTATAGGTATATTTAGTTAACTACCTTCCAATGCCATTAAACACTAAAACATACCAGTGGTGCAATGCTTCTCAACTAAGTTTAAATGCTTTTAAATTTATTTTGAAGTGAAATTGGTAGCACAGATGTCTATATTTGGTGTAGAGGGAAGGCCATGATCTGAAAGAGAAGAGGTTCCCCAGTGGAAGTCACTGCTTTGTCTTCGGGGTTAACAGAGAACTCCTTGGTGTGGGCCTGGAGAAGCCAACCCAGCTTTTAAGTCACAATCTTCCCTTGCTCTGACCTTCAGATACCCTCTATTGTTCTTCCCAAGCACCTTCTCCTAGTGCACATCCAGAACTAGGAGCTGCCCCCAGGACCAGTTAGCCTCAGCACAGCCCAGGGCTCCAAACTGGAATATCCACCAAGGGCCAGTCTACCCAGACACCAGAAGAAATCATCACATTCGTGTCTCAGGATCCATTCACCTGGTGAATGTTCAGGGCCTCACAGCTGAGTCAGTGGTGCCCCTGCCCCGCCCCCCGACCTAAATGCACATGTAGAACCTGAACCTCTGGCACAGCTTAGCTGGAACATGAACAGCCCACACATGCCCTCCCAGGTCATGTTAGCACATAGATGGAGCGGATCCCCGACTATGCCCCCACCCGATGTGGCAAGAACTCCTGGTCACTCCTTCCACACCCTTCAGAGCAAGCCGGAGTCAGGTCAGAGGTTATCCTTGGAGGACTTTGTAGTCTGACCTAGATATTCCCAAGAAAATATCCCATGCGGCAGAAGTGTCGTAGACTTGCCTGCAGCCTGTGTGAAGGGTGCAGAGAGGAACCACCCAACAGCAGCCATTCCCAGCGTGCAGATGCTCTTGGCCCTGGTAGGGAGACAAGAGCTCGGTGTGTTTAAGTCACAGCCCAGTGTTCACTTCCAGTACATCAAAGGGATGTGGATGCTGTCTGGACTACTGACTCCCTCCACGCTCAAGTCCATACAAAACCAAGCCAGGGGAACACAGTGTCCAAGCTGCAAAGCCACCAGGGCCTCAGACACTCCATCCTGCTGACTCGGAGATGGGAGAGTGGAGAGAGGCTCATGGTGGGAAGTGAAGGGAGGCTGGAAAGTGAGGAAGGGCATGAGCTCTTTTCCCGGCTTCCCGCCCCACATGGGATAAATCGCTGGGCCTCGTTAGGCCTTGGCGTCTTCACTTACTAGTCATTGGAAACATCTACTTTTTCAATCCTGTTTTTCTCAAAACCCCTACAAAAGAGATCAAGATGCTTAAGATTTATTAGAGATTTAGGGTTTGGAACAATTCTAGTTCCTCTTTGTTAGTTTTATTTGTTAGTCGTAGATAAGAACCAACTACCAAGCCTTGAGATCTTTGGGCAAGACACCCTCTGTTGTGGTGTCTTCCAGTCTGGGAAGTCCTTCCCTGACAGAAGAGCCTGCAGGCTCCCTGTTGCTTCCTCAAGCCCAGAACATGCTCAGACCTCTTACCAAAGAACCCATGAACAGATGGCCCACAGCATGGGGGCCATGAGGCCCAGACCTTTGAGGACAAATTGTGCTGGCGACATTGGGAATGGCTCTGCAGCTTCCACGGGTTTGTGGGAGGAGTGGGGACAGCTCTAGTTGGAAGACCTAATATCGTCCTTCCAGTAAGAGTGGGTGTGCCTTTGCCTTAGAAAGAGCCCCTCTCTCTCTCTCTCTCTCTCTCTCTCTCTCTCTCTCTCTCTCTCTCTAGTGTGGCTGTCCTCCTGGGAGTCTGGCTGGCCTGCGGTTTGGTTCCGTCTGGTCTAAGATAAGGCTGAGCTGGGAATTAACCAATGATTTCAAGGATGAATGCTTCAGATGTCGGACACCTTCAAAAGACTTTTGTTACAACCTGCCAAATTCGTTTCCTAGAGGACTCAGTTCATTCGCTGTATCTTTTTTGGGTTGAGTTTTGGGATTCCGATTTCATGGAATTGTAAGAAGGAAGCAGAACAGAGGCTTATTCTACACATGACATGCCCAGGCAGGCCGTGGCGGTACCTCACAATTGGACATCAGTCTTCACAGAGCATGGGATAAACAGAGGCTATGTGGGTTAATACTGTCAACCTGCTGAGATCTGGAATCACTCGGGAGACAAGCCTCTGGGCTGGTCTGTGCAGAATCTATCAGTTCAAGGTCAGCCTAGTCTATATAGTGAGTTCCAAGTCAGTTAGAGACACGCAGTGAAACCCTATCCCCAAAACAAACAAACAAGGATTTATTGAGAAATTTATAAATTTTATAAATAAAGTATTCTCCCCATAGATAAGCATGGGGTCTTCCTCGGCTTGCTTCTTCCTGATGTCGCTCAGTCCCTTCTTTGTCCTTGTAACAGTACTTGCCACGCTGTGCTAGGATTGTTAAAGCTGGCCTCATTAATAGTGGAATAATTACAGACACCGTGACTGTAATCTGAGAAAACGTGGAACCCATAGCCCCAACCAGAAATAGGAATTACATTCTAGTTGACTAGACTAACTAGTTTATTAAAATACAGGGGCTAGCAGGACATGATGGCCATTGCATTTAATCCCAGGAGGCAGAATCGGCAGATGCCTGTGAGTTTGAAGCTAGCATGGAACTCTACATAGTGAGTTCCAGGCCAGTCAGTTTTAGGTTCCACCTAAAAAGAAAAAAAAAGAAAAAGAAATACAGGGACTGGCCTGGGATACATGAGACTCCCAGGTTCCATCCCTATCACTTCAAAGAAAGGATGGAGAGAGAGAAAGAGAGAGAGAGAGAGAGAGAGAGAGAGAGAGAGAGAGAGAGAGTCCAAGAAGCTGAAGGGCATCACTGGGTGTCAGTCTGATAACTTCAGAGTAGATATTCTTTTTTGTTGTTGTTTTGTTTTGCTTTTTTGAGACAGAGTTTCTCTGTGGCTTCGGAGCCTGTCCTACTAGCTCTTGTAGATCAAGCTGGCCTCGAACTCACAGAGATCCACCTGCCTCTGCCTCCCAAGTGCTGGGATTAAAGGCATGTGCCACCACCGCCAGCTCTGAACAGGGATTAATTATTAGGAGCCTACTATGAAGGTTTTTTTTTAGCATTAAAGTTGTGTTTGATGTAAGAAAATTCCTTGTTTTAAAGCTGTCACAGTAACTCTCCCTGTAACTCCAGCACTAGGGAGACTGAGACAAGGTAACTGCCAAAAGTTCTAGCTTAGGCCAGAGTGAGCCTCGATCTCAAAGGAAAGAAGGAAGGGAGGAAGGAAGGGAGGAAGGAAGGGAGGGAGGGAGGGAGGAAGGGAGGGAGGAAGGGAGGGAGGAAGGGAGGGAGGGAGGGAGGGAGGGAGGGAAGAAGGAGAAGAAACAGGCGGGGGAAGAAGAGAAAAAGGAAGAGGTTGAGGCAATGGTTTGGGATAAACAGCTTGCTGACTTGAACTTGAATGCCCAGCACACATGTAAAAGCCCAGGGCTCCTACAGCTGGGAGGACGCAGATCATAGGATCCCTGGGGGCCACGGCCAGCCAGTCTAGATGAATCAACAAGCTCTGGCTTCAGTGAGAGCCCTTGTCTGAAAAAAACAAAGTGAAGGAAAACTGAGGGAGATACCAGTCATCAACTTCTGCCACCTGCATGTGTGGACTCACACGCTTGCACACATGGGCATCACATGTAAACACGAGCACACATATAACAGCCCATGCCAGATATGCAATCTAGGCTGGCTGTGCTGGCTCATACCTGTCATCCCAGCATTTAGGAAGCCGAGGCAGAAAGATGACAGAGTTCCCAGCCAGACTGGGCTACAGAGAATAAGACCCTGCTTCAGAAACAAATAGGGAGCTGGAGAGCTGCCTTGGTGGTTAAGAATATTTGCCGCTCTTGCTGAAGACCCAGGTTCAATTTTCAGTGTGGCAGTTCACAATCATCTATAACTCTAGTTCCCAGGAGATCGGACACTTTCTTCTGGCTATCAGTCATATAAATGGTATACAGGCATACGTGCAGGCCAAACACTCAGACACATAAAAATTGAAAAAAAAAAAAAACAACCAAATAGCAAAGAAATAAGTCTCTGTCTTAGTTGGGTTTCCTATTATTGTGAAAAGACACCATGACCACCGCAACTCTTATAAAGGAAAACATTTAATTGTGGTGGCTTACTTACAGTTCAGGGGTTCAGATCACTATCATCATGGCAAGGAGCATGGTGGCATGCAGGCAGGCACGGTGCTGGAGAAACAGCTGAGTGTCCTACATCTTGCAGGCAACAGGAAGTCGACTGTCACTCTGGGAGTAACTTGAACAAAGGAGTCCTCAAAGCCCACCCCAACAATGACACACTTCCTCCAAAAAGACCACACCTAGTTCAACAAGTCCACTCCCCCTAATAGTGTCAATCCCGAAGAGTTTATGGAGGCCAATTGTATTCAAACTACTGTAGTAGGAGTTCTCCAAGAGCTTCGCAGCTGGCTTGGTTTCAGAATGTTGGCGCCTGGCTTTGCTCTGCCTTTGGTGACTGCCACCTTTTGTGTCCACTACCTTCGATTTAAAGTATGTAAATCTTATCTGAGTGCTTCCTAAAAGGTTCAGGCCTATGCAAAGCTTGGTTGCAGAAGAACTTGGAAAATAGATAACCTGGAAGTTCTGTAGCTAAGAATTGCTTTGGCATTTGTCTCTTTTGTGGAACTTCAGACAAGATGTCTTGGTATACAGAAACTGACTTGCTAAGATGTAAATTGTATTTTTGAGAAAGCCTTTTGCAAAGCTACCGTCGGTCAGTTCACCGGAAGCTGACTCTCCTGCGACTGTAAAGGTTAAAAACCTTCCTAGAGTGATCTTGTTTCTTCTAGGGACCCTTGTGGACTGAACATCCAACCCAACAAACTACCACATTCCATTCCCTGCCCCTCATAAGCTTGTAACAATAGCGTAATGCGAATGCATTTAGTCCAACTTCAAAAGTCCCCATAGTCTATCACAGTTCCAAACTTGTTTCAAAACCCAAAGTCTCTTCCGAGGCTCAGCAGTTTCTTAACTGCAATCTCCTAGAAAATCAAAATAAAAAAGCAGAACACATACTTCCAACATATAATGGCACAGGATATACATTACTGTTCCAAAACGTAGGGAAGGAAGCATAGCAAGGAACTGCCGAACCAGAGGAAGACGGAAAACCAGCTGGACTTTCAAACTCTGCATCTCCATGTCTATTGTCAAAGTGCTCTTCAGATCAATTCCATTCAGCTTTGTTGGCTGGAACACACTTCTTTCTCTTGGGATGGTTCCACTCCCTGTTAGCAGCTCTCCTCAGCAGGTATCCCATGACTCTGGCATCTCTAACATTTTGGGGTCTACAAGATAATCCTAGCTTCATCTTCACAGTTTCAAGTAATGGACTCTCTGGGCCTCCATTCAGGAACACCCTGATACATGCCTGGCCTCAGTGGCTTTATTCCATAACTCCTTTCTTCCATCCTTAACTCTAAACCCAAAACCATGTGGTCAAAGCTGCCAAATTCTGCCGCTTGCTAGAGCTGGAACATGGCCCCCTTGTTCAATTACATCTTCACCAGCTTTCTGTCTTTCACTGCCTAAGCTTGGCTGTCCTGAAACTTGCTCTGTAAACCAAGGTGGCCTCAAACTCAGACATCTGACAGCCTCTGCCTTCCATGTGCTGGAATTAAAGGCATACAGCCCCACATCTGGCTCTAAATTTTTTTAAAATTCCTTTTCACAAGTTGCAAATTTAATTGGTGGAATCTTGCCCTGAGGTCTCCATTCCCTTTATTCCATTTCTTAATCTGTTTATCTCCTTGAACACAGGACTTAGCTCCATTCCACTTTCTTGTGATACTTTCCCCCCTCAAATATTTTTCCTTGCTCAGCTCGCTCGTTTTCATTCTATATCTTCATTAGAATTAACACTAGTAACCCCAAAACAGAGTCAATACTAGACTGTTTTGAGATTTCCTCCGACAAGGGAATTAATCCAAAACTCTTCACTTTAGCCTCAGGCAAACTTCTCAGACAAGGGCAAAAAGCAGTCACTTTCTTCACCAAAATATCACAAGAACTATTTCTAGGCAACTTACTAAAATTCTTCTCGAACCCACGACCTTGAGATTAAGAGTCTCGTGCTCTACCCACTGAGGCAGAGGTAAGAGCCAGTGGCTGGCTGTTTTGCTTTTCTGGCCTTCAGGTTGAACCCCAATTTCTGTCTCTGGGTTTTTTTTAAATTAATTGTGCTACATCTGAAACCTCTTGAGCCAACTCCCCAACACTTCAAATCATCAGCACCAATGTCTTCCAAGCTCCTACTAGTGTGCACCTTTAAGCAGTGCTTAAAGCATTCCACTGCTTTCCTAACCCTAAATACCAAAGTCCATGTTATTCCAAACAAAAATATGGTCAGGCCTATCACAGAAATGTATCAGTTGCTGGTACCAACTTCTTAGCTTTAGGTCTTTTTATCGATGTGAAGGTGGGGAGCATGGCAGTGTGCTGGCAGAGATGGTGCTGAAGGAGTAGCTGGGAGTTGTTCATCTTGCAGGCAACAGGAAGTCAACTGAAACACTGGGTGGTGTCATGAGCATAGGAAACTGATGGGGAAGCTTTGATAACCAATTATCTTTAAGAGGTGGGACCAAGTTAGGGTGCGGCTTTCTGGGACCCGGAGGAAAATGGGCATACGGCCCAGATGCTCTCTTTCTCTGTGGTTCCCTTGCAGCACAGCTGAGCTTGGACTTCTCGTTCCTGTTTTGTGAGTTTTTTCCCTTATAATAAATAAAAATATAATTGCTTTATCTTTTAGCTAGCCTGGTTATTTCCCAAATTGAGCTAACTTCTACAGAAAACCTCAAAACCCACCCCCACAGTGATACATTTCCACCAACAAGTCCACACCTCCTAATAGTGCCACTCCCTATGAAATTATGGGGACCAATTACATTCAAACTACCACAATCTCTCACACTGAAGTATTTCATTTGAGAAATACAATATCTATAATTTAGTCCAAGTACTCCTGCTCTCAGTTAAACAAGAATAGCAGAGCTACCAGGTTTTAATGACAATGGTGTCTAGTGAAAGATATACAAATGTCCACTGAACTGTTTTCTTCCTTCCTTTCTTCCTTCCTTCCTTCCTTTCTTTGTATGTTTGAAAAGTGAAAACAAAATGAGTAAAGCCAAATGTTAAAAGTATGGCTTTATTTTTTTTACCTATAGGTTCCCATAGAAAGAGAGGGATCCCTAGGAGCAAACTGGGCAGTGGGTCCTTCTAGTTACATTCAAACATAGAACCTGGTCCAAAGACAGGGCTCAGGATGCAATGGAATACACATAAGCCTTCTGTGTGTCCAGGATGCAGGAGGATACCCACTCTGGTAGGTCATGAGTCGGGAGAGCACTTGGGGGCTTTGTTAAAGGTGTATTCTTTGATCTCACAGGCTGTTTCTGGAACTTACCATGTAGATGATGTTGTGATTTCCATGCCCATATGAAGAAGGCTCCATGATTTTCTCTTTTATAATGAAGAACTTGGAGCAGCACATGCATCCATCCACAGATGCAAAGTGCAATGTCGTGGTCTGTCCACACAAAGACAGTGTTGGGAAGCATGGGTTAGATGCTCTGTGCTACTGGGACTCCAGATGAACTGCCTAGAGAACGATCCCAAAGCAAGCCAGGGTCTGCTCTGTCACGGAGTCTCTGGGACCAAGTACGGTTCCTGACACACATGGACCACTCATTAGCTGAGGGACTGGACACATCTGAATGTGACTGTTGTGCTCCAGGTTCTCTGGATAGAGTCAGACTCACTATAACAAGACAGATTTTCTATCTTTTTATTGTTGTTGTTTTTGACTGTTTTGTTTTGTTTTGTTTTGTTTTGTTTTTTGAGACAGGGTTTCTCTGTGGCTTTGGAGCCTGACCTGGAACTAGCTCTTGTAGACCAGGCTGGCCTCGAACTCACAGAGATCTGCCTACCTCTGCCTCCTGAGTGCTGGGATTAAAGGCGTGTGCCACCACCACCCGGCAGATTTTCTATCTTTTATAAACATCTAGGGCTATGTTTCCTTAAATTCACAACAATTTAATACTTCTCCACAAGACACACCAGTTTTGATTGTCAGTTTGATTGAGTCTGCGATCAACTAAGAGACAAGCTTCTGGTTGTATCTGCACGGGTGTGCTGGCTGGTTTGATGTCAACTTGACACGGCTATCGTTATCTCAGAGGAGGGGGATCTTCAACTGAGAAAGCATTTCCTTAAGATAGGTCTGTAGGGAATTTTCTTAATGGGAGAACCCAGCCCACTGTGGGTAGGGCCACCCCTGGGCTAGCTGTACAGAGTTTTATAAGAAAACAAACTGAGCAAGTCATGGGGTGAAAACTATTAAGCAGCATCCTCCATGGCCTCTGCATCAGCTCCTGCCTCCATGTTCCTGGTCTGAATTCCTTTCTTGGCCTCCCTCCATGAACTACAATTCAGGATATGTACTCCAATGAATCTTTTCTTCCCCCAAGTTACTTTTAGTCATGGTGTTTTATTATAGCAACAGTAACCCTGACTAGTACAGAGAGTATTTCCTAGAAGGACTAACTGAAGGAGAGAGACTGCCCCCCTCCCCTACCATGGGTACCTTCTGTTGATGGTCCAGAATAAAGAGATCTAAAGGAAAGGAAATGCTGCTTTTCCTCTGTCTGTCTTTGTGCCCTACTGGAAAGTGCATCCACTCTGCTGCTTCCGCTGCCGCCGCCGCCCCACCCTTCACTGGTATCAGAACCCAGCTTCTTTGGCCTTCTAACATAAAGACCAGTGGTTCTCCAGAAGTCCTTCAGGCCCTCATCACCAAGTCAGAATTGCTAAAACATCCAGCCTCACAGATTAAGCTGCGTCTGGGCTCCTGGTCTCTCCAGCATACCAGACTATTCGGCCTGTCCAGGTACAGGAATCTAACAAAAAACCCCTTTGAGACATATATTCATTCTGTCAGTTCTGTCCCTCTAGAGAACTCTGACTAGTAATCTTTCTTTGCAAAACCAAACTGTGAACAAGGCACTCCAAAGAGAAAGAAGAAGACGAAAATCATAGAACGTACCAAAGAATTTTCAGAACAGGGAGGCTAGTGTGACAATGAGACTTAGGAAAAGCAGCTCCAGGCTTCCTGGCAGTCATGGCAAAAAGGGAAAAATTGAAGCCGCACAGTGAGGTGGTGTACCCAGGAGTCCAAAGTAGCAAACTGAGAGTCCTACTCTCCTAGTTATATCAACTCATAAGAGCAGGGTCCGACGATGGGACTCAAGAGACAGTGGTTCTCAGTAAAACTAGTTTATGTAAGTTCACTCTGTGATATTTGCAGGCATTGCCCAAGAATATATTTCTGGGAATTTCTCCTCCTTTAGGGGCCAGCAACTGTATTTTCATCTACTGTCTTAGGGTCCACTTCTCAAAGGTAAATTCAGACAAAGCATTCTGGGACTGAAGAGATGGCTCAGCAGTTAAGAGCACTGGCTATTCTTCCAGAGGACTGGTGTTCAAAACCACATGGTAGCTCACATCTGTAACTCCAGTTCTAGGGGATCTGATACCCCATTCTGGTGTCATATAGTACAAATGGTACCAGGCATGCATATAGTACACAGACATATATACACAGACAAAAACACTCATGCACATAAAAGTAAATAAATAAATACATCTTTAAAAAAAGATTCACCAAGAGAAGCATGGGTGCACTAAGAAACTTTATAGAGAGTTCCAAATAACATTCAAGATGCCCACAAAAGAAGCACAAGGTAGACTCCTACCTGGCTCAATCTCCTGGGGTAAAGGTGTGACCTAGGATGACACTAATGGCACCTCTCCCTTCTCATCACGTCCACATAGCTGAGAAACATGATTCTTTAACAGGCTTGAGTTGCTGCTTGCAGGGCTGCTAAATCACCAGCTGGTCCCGTCCTGCATACAGCCAGCCTGAGTTTGAATCGCTCCCCCAGTTAACAGCTCAATCACCTTGAGCAAGGTCACTTCTCCTCGGAGCCTTCCTTTCTTCCTCTGTAAAACAGGCCAAAAGGTTGGACAACGGTTAAAACCCTTAGTGCGGTATCTGGGTAGAGAATAAGCAACCATGTGGTTAATAGATTGTAGTTTATCCCTTCTGCTGTTGGAAGCCCTTTAGGAGGGGTAAGTCAGAAAACGGCAGTTTCAAATAGAGCTATCTCCAAATATTCGTCATAATTTTCTTCATAGTAATACCAATAATAATCGGCGGGTTCGGTAACTGACTAGTCCCACTAATAATTGATCAATCATAGAATTTTCTATATGATACATACACTCAGATCCCAATCTAGACCGATTCATCAAATATCTTCTCCTATTCCTAATCACCATAGTCATCCTAACCTCAGCCAATAATCTATTCCAACTCTTCATCGGTTGGGAAGGTGTAGGAATTATATCATTCCTGCTAATCGTGAAAAGGGTTAAATGGGCCTCTATATTGCCATTTATCTAAACTAAGAGGTGCTTTCGTAAGATTGAGAGGCACAAATGTGTTAAGATGGTAGGGTCTTTGGCAGGTGACTGCCCAGCTGAGTACTCTGGGGGTACGGCCCACTCGCCTCTGTTTCCAGCATCCTTCGCTCCCTGGGGCCCTCGGGGAGGACCTACAGCTGAGAGGAGGAGGAAAGAGCCCCGGGATCCCCTTGCCCCTCCCCCTGCACCCAGTGAGTAATGACATCGCGGGGAGGGGGAGGAGGGAGAGGGGCAGGCTCGGTGAGGCCATGTGATGCTGGGCGCCAGCGAGCCGCCGCCGAGCCGCCTCCTTCCTCCTCCGATCGCGGGCTGTCATGGCGACCCCCAACAACCTGACCCCCACCAACTGCAGCTGGTGGCCCATCTCGGCGCTGGAAAGCGATGCAGCCAAGCCGGTGGAGGCCCCCGACGCGCCCGAGGCGGCCAGCCCCGCCCATTGGCCCAAGGAGAGCCTGGTTCTGTACCACTGGACCCAGTCCTTCAGTTCGCAGAAGGTAGAGGGGGCGCAGGGTGCGGACTGGAGGCTGGGAGGGGACCGCCGCGAGGGGCAGGTGGCACGGGGGACTGTCCTGCCCGGCAGCAGAGTCCAGCCCCAATTCCAGGAGCATCTCCTTAGGCCTCATTCCCTCCTGGGGACACCTAAACAGAGACAAAGGCCGGGGACAGACCGGCCCTGCCGGCAGACCGCCTGATGGGGCTGAACCGTGGAAGCCTCACTTTGGGCCAGCCTTCCCTCCCACCCGCTGTTCCAGACGCCGTGAGCCCCCAGCGCATGGCTCCCAGGTCCTCGGTTCTGGCGGGGGTCTTCTTCAATCTAGGGCTTAGAAAGTCTGTCCCTAGACGTCACCCTTTTCTCTTGAGCTGAGAAGGAAGGAGTTAATCCATCTCAGAGCAGCTGGCTTGCCCATCAGATCTGTGTTTTGCTCTTAAAGGCACAGACTGACTCTGGTCCCTTCGACCCTTTCCCGACTTGCTGAGGTCGGAGCAGTTGAAAGTACACCCTAGTGCTATCATTGGGTTTCCCGCTTAGTGGGAGTGAGACCAGACACGGCGCCCCAGCTGCCTCCCAGGGACTCAGTCTCTCCGAGTAGCAGAACAGCCTGTAGCCTGTGGGTTCAGCACCATGGCCAGAGCCCACAGCAGGGTCCCGCGAGGGCCAAGGCAGAGTTGTAATTTGGCTGCCCAGTTCTTTCGCGTCCTCTCATTCCATACATTTATTTTACACATGGGGTTGGGAGGTTGATGAAGATAAGTGCTTTGGAAACCAGACTTGGATTTGTGTTTTGGCCCAGACTCAGTTTTATAAACTGGAAAATGGGATAGTGATAGCGGCAATGATAGCCACCAGGAACTTTAGCCACTCGGTAGAGTTGCTGGAAGGGCTGTTTAAGGGGTGACACAACAGTATTCCAGGCTGGCTCTACTCACACCCCACTGAGCCTTGAAGTCATTTCGTGATCCTGGTAAGACACAGCCTGCTTGATTCTGCCCCCAATGGCTTGGTTGGTATAGAGGCCCACAGAGGTGATGCTGAGAAGGGTTGGTCCAACCATCACTGTTTGGTCACTCAGTTTAGAGTCTGAGGTCAGGCAGAGTCTAGAGAGAATTCTTCACTGGCCCACCATGGACTTTGGATGCCCCCGTTTGCCTCTCCAAATACTCAGTGTTCTAATCTGTAAAATGGGATGCGTGTGGCCGCTTCTGCAGAGGGCTACTGTGAAGATGAAGTAAGACTGTGCACAGTGTTGATGCTGCTGTCTTGGGAGGGATGAAGGGTCTAATAATAAGGCTGTGAGGATTCATTAAAGTGTGAGGAAATGAGATGGGGGGCAGCTCCATGGCAGGGCTTGTGCTTAGCAGGCATGAGGCTCTGGGCAATTGAAGAAAAATAAAATAATACTAGATAAAGAAAAGTCAAAGTTAGCCAAGGTCATTCCGAGACCTGTCCATGCATTTTGCATGTGCTTACCAAGCACCTACTTGCTTGCTGAGCATGTCCTGGGTTGTAGACGGCACTGGGGATTTGGAGACAGGTCAGACTGACCTCCAGATCCCAGAACCTCCCCAAGCCAGACCTTTAGGAAGCAGGCCTCGATGACTGGGACAATGTGGGGCAGGGAGAGGCATCCCCCCTTCTGCTCCTTGAGAGGGTTTCCTGCTCTTCCCCCATTATTTGGGACTGAGCACAGGGCATAGGTGGGCTGGAATTAGGGAAGGGACTGCTCACATCAGCATTCCTTTAGGCTAAGTGTCTTTCAAGCTAGCCTAGGCATCCCCCTTCTTTACCAGGGTAGAGGCATAGCAGCCTGAAAGCAGCACACGGGAAGAGGATGGGCTCAGCAGTCATATGGCTGGTTCATCTCTCAGCCACTCACCCACTAAGTGACTCTGGGCAAGTCACTTCCCCTGACTGTGATCTAACACCCTCACCTGCAAGCAGGACCCTCTCCCTAGCCCTTGTAGATTTCCTGAAGGATTTCCAGAACACAAGTGTCTGTTAAGGGTCCGGTGTGCAGTAGGAACTCAGCAGGAGCATCCCGTTGGCCTTTTGGCTCTGAGGCCATGCCTGCAACAGACTCTCCCCACAGGTGCCTCTGGGAAAGCTGTCTTTGGGGGTACCAAGCTGTTACTTATAGAAATGGCCTACTTCAAAGAGTGATGGCAACCCCTGTGGGCACTGGGGACTGTAGCAAATGCCAAGGGCAGCAAGACCATGTAAGACCCCGAAGCATAGACTCTGGGCCAGGCAGTTGAACTGCCCATGACTAGCAGGATAATAAGTATGCATTACTTTGCCTCTGCTATCTCAGTTAGACATTTGGTAAACTGGAGGTAAAAGTCATTGAAAGGGGGCAGCGCATGGGCTTCTGAGCATCACCTAGAAAGCATGTGCCAAGGATGCTTGAATCTGCCATGCCAGATTCAAGGTCCTTGTGCCTCTCAGCCACATGGCCTTGTGGGTATCATAAACTTTCTAGGTTTCAATTTGTTTGGCCTTTTATGGGCAGCAATAGCACCTCTGTATGAGGCTGTGAGGACTGAAAGCTGTTATGCATGGTCACACATGGAGCGCCTGCCTTACACAGCTGCATGCTGACAGAGAATATTCAGGCACCAGCATGAATGATGGTTGGAGGCCAAGGGGCTTGGGAGAAGCTGTGACTACATATGGGGAATGTGAGCATGTCTCCTAAGGATGTTCCTTCTCCAGCTTCCTCTGCCTTTCAAAACAGGAGGGAGGCTGAGGGGGGCAAAAAATCAGGGAGTCAGAGGACCACAGTTTCACTAACTGGAAATGTTCTTGGTCCTCTCTGGTCCTCAGTTTCCTCAATAGGAAAAAAAAAATAGAAACCACAACCTGCCAGGATCCCTCCTTTCCCATGTAGAAAGAACAGCTTTTCCCTCCTCAGTAGCCTCTGCCTTCTACACACACACACACACACACACACACACACACATACACACGCACACGCATGTGCACACAAAACACGCTGTCCTTATACCTGCCCTTTTTTCTGTTTTAAGAGCTAAGCTACTTGCTACTGAGTAGCTTTGCCAGGTCTCTCATAGTATCTGAGCTTGTTTCCTTTTGTAAAGTTCGTATATGGACAGTGCTGGGGTATTCATGGGTACTAGTAACACATCCCTGAGTATCTGTAGGAAGCATGAGGTTTAGTCCACAAAAGTCTCTCAGGATCGCACCTGGCACAGGAGAAAGGATGTAAGAGAGTGGCCTGGTGATGGTTTTGCTATTTCTATGAAAAGTGCATCTCAAGCCATCCTGGCCCCCTACAACATACGTGATTCAAGATTCCTCCTCTCCATCCTCGTGGGCCCTGCCACTGTCCTGTCTGCACCCATAACAAACCCGTATCGCCAGGCAGTAGTGGCACGTGTCTTTAATCCCAGCAGTCAGGAGACAGAGGCAGGCAGATCTCCGTGAGCTCGAGGCCAGCCTGGTCTACAGAGTGAGTTTTAGGACAGCCAGAGCTACACAGTGAAACCTTGTCTCAGAAATTTGTCACTTCTATTCTTTACAGAATCTTGTAGTGCCAAAAACTTTTTAAAAGACCAAAAAAAATTACAACAAAGATTTTTAAAAAAGCCTATATTCCAGCCTTCAGCTCCCAAGGTTTAAAAGTCTTAGGTCTAGCAAAAACCAGTTCTAACACCAGGCAAGAACTATAAGGGGCAACTGACCCCCTCGCCTTTCAAACTCCTGGACACTCCCTACCAACCCTCCTGCTGCATGCTCAGCACATCCTGCTCCAACACCCACAATAGCACCCTACTCCCTACAGAGAGACCCAGCATCCTCACAATGGCCCTAAGGGGTTCTAACCTGGTAGAAAGTCAGGAGGAGGAAGTTACAGAAAGCCCATGAACCCTTCTCAGCAGAGGGTTTTCAGCTGAATGATGTACCACACTGAGCTTATTAGAGCAGACAGGAAACCAGTCATTTTCAAGGATAGCTCTGGAAATATTTTAATGCCACTGTTCTATGGAATGGCATGTCTTTCTGCACTAGCCCACGATCTAACACGATCAGGCAGCAGGTCGTGTTCAAGTCCCAGTGACTATATACATAGTTTGAGTAACCACAACTGTGAAGCCACGCCCACACCAGACTTTATTGCCCACATCCTTGAAGAGAGGACAGCGGCCAGGTAGTTTCCATCACTGAAAAGAGACATGTCATGCCTGACTTCATGGAGTCCCTGTATTTATTTGCACATGTACCCCCTGCCTGAGTCTGGGAATCTTCATTAAGCCCCCAGTACCTAATCCCTCTTGTACTGCATTCCTGGTCCTCACCCACCCATACTGGCTTCCCGTTGATTCAGATGTGTCCCTATAGCCCTGCTTCGTCCTCTGCGATGGCTGCTCTTCCTCCAGAGCTCCCTTGCCCAGGACCTCGTGTGGACCATCCCGTTACCCTGTTGGAGTTTCATTGAGATGCTCCATCCTCATAGGCCTGCCGGACGCACCATCCTGTGGGAAGCTGTACCTGTGGTGCTGCCCTGGTGTCGTAGCATCTTCCCTCCATCTGTCCTGCAGGAGCATCATAGCAGAACAGGGGTCCGTTACGTTCACCCCAGAGACTCCAGCTCTCAGCGCAAGGCCTGGCTCGTGGGTGCTCAATGAGCAGTACTGGAAAGTGATGAGTTTGTAAGCCACTGGTGTCTGATGTAGTGCAGTGGTACACATCCGTGACTCAAGCACTGGGGGTGGAAGTTCAAGGTCATCCTTGGCTTTTTAAGGAGGTAGATGCCAGCCTGGGCAAGAGACCTTGTCTCAAAATAAAATAAGTATTTACTTCGGGGAGCCGGCAGCTGTTTCATAAATAGTATTAAGGGGAGGGGACGTTGGAAATAGAAATAAGGCTCAGAGACTCTGAGTGGCTTTCACAAAGTCACACAGCAACTGTATTACTGGGTAGAGAAGCTAACCTAGATCATCACAACCACCCACCGTGAGCCACCCCAATGACCACCCACTCTGAGCCACCCCAATGACCACCCACTCTGAGCCACCCCAATGAAGCACCAGAAAACCTTCCAGGTACCCACAAAGGAGATAGCTTCCCCAGAGATGGTGACCCCCTGGGTCTCTAGCCAAGTCTCCAGGAGACTGAGTGACAAATGGCTGTGGTGGCTTTGTGCCCTTCCCTTGGGTCTGGGTTCCCTCCCCTGCAGGATGGCACACGGCTCTGGCCTTCAGCTCCGTTAAAGGTGAAAGTCTCCTCGGCTGTCTGCCAGAGTGACCCGAGGCAGCTCCAAGCAGGGCTACCGTGTCACTAAAGATAGTCCGAGGCAGAAGCCCATACCTGACTCCCTCAAGGGAGCCTCAGGGAACAGCCTAGAGTGGCTTCTGGGGAAAGGTGCTCTGTCAGGGCAGAAGGCCAAGGGCAAGGGCAAAGGCCTGGTTTGGGCTTCTTTCCAGTCACTGGAAAGTCCCAGGTTGACCAGAGACTCCCTCCCCTGCTTGGCAGGGCTGAAGGTCACTGGAATACATAGGAAGAAGGGACCAGGAATTTGTTCTTGCCCAACTCCACCTCAACGGTTAGGGGCTTCTACACAGTACAGCATCCCCCCCCTCCAAACACACATGGGCTCATATATGCACATGCACACACCCTGCCCATGAAGATACACTTGCACGCGTGCGCGTACACACACACACACACACACACACACTACCAAGCCAAGTACACACACTTCCTCACCACTCACATAAGCACACTATACACATGCACACACCCTGCCCATGAAGACACACATGTATACACACACACACACACACACACACACACACACACACACACACACTACCAAGCCAGTACACACACTTCCTCACCACTCACATAAGCACACTATACACATGCACACACAGCTGCCCACTCATACTTTTACACCCACACGCCTTGAGCAAACAGATGCTGCCCCAGGCTGTTCGTTCTGCAATGGTTCCTCCTACAGAACCTGAAAACCTGAAACCCCTCCCATTACTTCAGAGGGAGGTGGTGGGAGGGAGGGAAAGAAGAAGGGGGAAAGGGAGCCCAGAAAGGGTCAGTGACAGCTGAGGCCACCCAGCTGAGCCAGGAAGATGAACTGGGTCCCTATTTCTAACCCAATTCTAGAAGGCAGCCTCTCCTTATAGAAGTAGCTTTGGGCCAATGGAGTAAATGAAGGTGTGGTGAAAGTTTCAGGGTGAATCACCTCTCTCTATGCATAGCCACCAGACAGAAGGAAGGGTACCCACATTAGCTGTGAGTGTGGGCCATGAAGGGCTCCAGGGTACCAAGTGGGGCTGCAGTGTGTGTGCGCACGCATATATGTGGATGTGTCCATATTAGGACCACGAATTGACTGTGCTAGGATTCTGTCCACACCTTACAGACTATACCCTTACCAAACTATATGCTATCAGAGAGCAGAGTCATCAGCTGGATGGTGGTGGCGCACACCTTTAATCCCAAGGAAGTAGAAGCATTCAGATCTCCATGAGTTCAAGGCCAGCCCGGACTATAGAGTGAGTTCCAGGACAGCCAGGGCTACACAGAGATCAGAGTGGTCAAATCCCACAAGCATCCAATAGGGCGAGGCTTCAGTCCCAAGTCTCTCTGTCTCCCAAACCTGGTGTCCTCGTTTTCTGTTGCTGTGATGAAAACAGAATTGACCAAAAGCAACTGGGAGGGCAGGGTTTATTTCAGCTTTACAGCTCTCAGGTAACATCCAGTCCATCACTGACGGAAGTCAGGGCAGGAATACAAGCAAGGAGACACCTTGGAGGCAAGGACTGGAGCAGAGACCATAGAGGGGAGCTGCTTACTGGCTTGTTCCCTATGATTTGCTCGACCTGCTTTCTTATACCACCCAGATCACCTGGCCAGGGTATCACAGGGATGTGGGTCCCCCTCCACCCAATCAAAATCAAGAAAGTGCGCTACAGACTTGCCTACAGCCGGTTCTTATGGAGGCATTTTCTTGGATTCTCTATTGAGAGTTCCCCTTCCCAAATGACTCGAGTTTCTGTCCAGTTGACAAACGGAAGCCAGAATACCTGGCCTAATCCCAGTAGCTAAGACACATCCTCTACAGTGTACTAGAGCATCAGACAGGATGGAACCCTCACTCCTCCCACAGCCCTCTGAGGGAACACAGTAGGACTCCCTACAGCAGGAGACTCCCAGGAGTCAGGGTGCATTTAAAGCCTCCTTCTGGGTAGAAACAGACACAGCGAGTCCGTGATTCTGCCCCTAGGCCACTCTTCTAATACCTGGAGGCTCGGAGGGGTGGGGGTACTCGGCCCAGGACTTATCGTCTCTGGTGGGGTGGAGATGAATGGCCTCTGCCTCTTTTGGGGTTGGCCTCCTGGCCCTGGACTGGAACCAAAAGACGGGAGGGCAGGAGTGGATTGCCACCATCCCCTTTCCAGCGATCTAGGACAAGACCATCCTCCTTCCTGAATCTCACCCCACATGTGAGGGCACCTGGGCTACAAGAGCTTTAGGCATCTTCCAGTTCCCGGGCACAGCCTGGGCCAGGAGTGTACCCAGCCACATTGGCCTCCTAGAGACATAAGGGAAGATTCAAGATAGGTTAGCCCCATCAACTCCCTAGAGGAAGTCTTCAGAAAGAGGGCCCTGGTCCAGAGCCATTACATCCAATTTGTAAGCTGGCCATTAAGTGACTGTGTGACATGGGTCACGATGTTGACCCTCCTGTGACTGTAGCTGCCCCCTTGTTCTGCCCTTTTCTGGTTATTGTTGCCAACGTGCCATCAGGCAATGGAGACGGGACAGTGTCTGATGGTGTGGATGTGGGCACATTTTCTTCTACCTCGCTTTGTTCCTCCGACCAACTGAGACATTTAGCTCTTGGTTATAATGGCACTTGGAATTTCTGTGAAGTTCCTGGCCAGATCTACCCCGAGTGTCTGCATCACGGCAACAATAAACATGAATTGAGCACCATCTGTGTGCTAGACACAAACTTGGAACTATTAATACTTTCATTTGGCCCTAGGGGCTTAGGCAGTCTGCCCACATCTGCACAGCCGGAACTCCAGCCCGACAGGATAGCCCCACGGCCGCCAGGCAGCACGGCCCTGTGTATCAGCCTAGGGCTGCATTTCTCTCCAACCTCCAAGCATGTGACCCTGAGCCACAGCCCCCTGCCCAAGTGCCCAAGAATGGGCTGCAAGCAAGTGTCCCCTCTTGTGTGTGACCTCTGACCTCCTTTCCTGCACGCCTCCCCCACCCGGGCAGAGTGTCCCCTGTGTCCACCCGCCTTCCCCCCGCTCTGACCCTGGCGCCTGCAGGTGCGGCTGGTGATCGCCGAGAAGGGCCTGGCCTGCGAAGAGAGGGATGTCAGCCTGCCCCAGAGCGAGCATAAGGAGCCCTGGTTCATGCGGCTCAACCTGGGTGAGGAGGTGCCGGTCATTATCCACCGGGACAACATCATCAGTGACTACGACCAGATCATTGACTACGTGGAACGCACCTTCACAGGAGGTATGCTGTGTCCCATAGGTGTGGACAGGGTGTACCACAGCGATCCTTTGGTCTCAGACACCATCTTTGAACCTAAGCAAGCCACTGAGTCATGGGCAGGACTCAGCGTTCCCCCAAGAAATCACAGGCAGAGGTTCAGGCAGCTGGGACAGTGAGCTCAGAGCCCAGGCTTGTACTATTTTTAAGAATAAGAATTTGCATGTAGGACATGGTAGCGCATGCCTGTAATTTAAGCACTTAGGAGGTGTAGGCGAAAGTTGGAGAACCAGAAGTTCAAGGCCAGGCTCAGTTACATAGCTGAGTTGGAGGCAACACTGGACTACATGAGACCCATCTCAACTCAAAACAAGATTTTATTTTTTTGAGATGGGGGTCTCACTATGTAGCTCTATCTGGCCTAGAACTCACTATGCAGACCAGGCTGGCCTGGAACTCACAGAGATCTCCCTGCCTCTGCCTCCCAGGTGCTGGGATTAAAGGTGTGTACCATAAGACCCAACTTCAAAACAACTTCTTTTAAAAACAGAATAAAAAATTTCTGGGCATGGTGGCACATGTGTATGCCCTGTACTCCCAGCACTTGGGAGGCGGAGGCATGAGACTCTCCAGTTAGAGAATCGTCTGGGATACATACTGAGAGTCCATCTCAAAAAAGAAGCATAAATGTGAATAATATTTGCCAAGTTGAGGAGGTTTAAGTTCTAAGCGTCCAGCTTTTCAGCCCATGGAAAGCACGCAGCATTTGGACACAATCCTCTACCCGGCTACTATCTGACACCGGGAAGTGCTGGACCCATGAGGGACAGCCTAGTGAAGCCCAGAGTAGCAACTGGGTCATCAGAATTCCTCACAGCCAGTGGCCAAGTCCCAGAGGGTAGGTCAGGGACTTCCGAGTATGACACTTGGGGCTCCGGGTTCCTATGAGGACCTTGCTCCAGCCCTTGGTGGTATCCACAGAGCATGTGGTGGCTTTGATGCCCGAGGTGGGAAGCCCGCAACACGCCCGAGTGCTACAGTACCGGGAGCTGCTGGATGCACTGCCCATGGACGCCTACACCCACGGCTGCATCCTGCATCCGGAACTCACCACGGATTCCATGATCCCCAAGTATGCCACGGCTGAGATCCGCAGTGAGTCTGCCCAACCGGGCCCTCCATTCTCCTTCCTCTGCTTCTTTCCTTAAGGAAGGTCCTCCCTCCTCACCTCATGCTTCCACCCCTGGGTCTCGCTAGTCATCCTTCCCCTCCCTCCCTCTCTCCCTCTTGTCTTTCCTCCCTGTGCACCCCCACTCCTGCCTGCCACCCATTCAGATAACTGCACAGGTGTCCCACCAGTGGCTCTTCTCTCAGGCCTGGGAGACCTGGGAAGTCCCAGCTGTGGACACCTGAGGTCAAGGGAAAGGGCCCCACATGGATAGCCAAGAACTCTGAGTGACATTAGGGTTAAGGTTCCCACAGAAGGCCGACCAGGCATGGCAAGACACCCAGTAGGTCTCTGTTTTCTGATCCAAGGTCATCCATGTACTCTCCTAACTGCCAGCCTACCCATAATCAATGAACGGAATTAGATCCAGTCAGATGACCCATCAATAGTCTATTCATAGGGATTAGCTAGACTCTGCTAGAGCGATTGGTGGCCCTGAAGGCAGAGAAGTCATGACCGTTTCTAGTAGATCCTAGATGCTCAGTAAGTGGTCACTTCCTTTCCCTTCCCATCCTCTGTCCCACCGTTGTGCAAAGGTGGGGAAGGGTCAGGTTGTGGAACTCAGCCCTTGAGGGAGACTCAGGAGTCATCTCTATGCTGTTGCTCCCCGATTCAGTCAGCAGTTCCAGTGGGGTCCCGGTGATGATGCCAACAGACAAAGATAAACACAGCCTCTGCCACCTCAGGGTGACAGTTTCTGGGAGCAGAGACAAGGTCAGGTAGTGACAGTGCAAGCTGGGGAGACTTGGACAGCCAGCGATGGGTGGGGGTGAGGGCACTCGGTACCAAATGCCAAAGATGTTCATGCCTTGAGGATTACCCCAAGGCACCACTTGAACACCAAGAAGTGGATACAAATTTCTCACCACAGCGTAGTGAGAGCCATCATTGGAAACAACCTTGATGTCTACAAATTGGAGGTGGAGTAAATTCATCATGATGCTGTTATACTGAAAAATAATAGGCACATGGAATGTTCTAAAAAATATGCTAATGAGTGACAGAAAGGGGAGAGGACCAAACACATAGCGTGCCATCTGCTCTAGTAAGTTCTAAAGAATGCCCCTGGGCTCTTGGTGCAAGGAATGTTTCTGCAGTAGTGCTGGTCTCCAGGGAGCAGAGCCGAGAGTCTGAAGATAGAGAAGTAATTATGGATTGGTTTTGTTTGGGAGTTTTTGAGACAGTCTCATATAGCCCAATCTGATCGCAAACTCACGACATAGCTGAGGATGACCTTGAACTTCTGACCCTCCTACCTCCAAGAGCTTGGATTACAGGCATGCTCATCGCCACACCTGACTAGAGGTTTACATTGATTGCACATCTTCTACCCTTGCTTGAGTTTACAACCTGTCTGTATAACCTGCACACAAATCAATTAATTAAAAACAATTTAAATATGCTTCCAGTATCAGGATCAGGACAACACAGAGGTCCCAGGGTCACAGAAGATGTTAGTCCTAGGACCTGGAATTGTGGCGACATCCAAGGGGGAAGATCCTGTCAGGGTGTGGGTAGGACAGGTGCAGCACGTGGAGAGCCAAAGGCAGGGTGGTGGGCAGGGCCGGCTGGAGCATGGGGCAGGGCAGGGTCTCCTGTGACTCTGATGAGCAGGCTTGGAGGAGGGGCTCACTTTACAGAGAAACAGCTGTGGGCCTTGACATGAGCAGCTCTGCACTTCCCAGAGACGGAGTCCTGAGAGAGGCGGTGTGAAGCCTCGGCGATCCTTCAAACGAGTGGCCAGGTGAACTGTGGGCACTGCCCTCATCTTGTCCTCAGCCATCTCATGGGACCTGGAAGGCAGCAGGGTTCAGAGTGGGCCCAGTTTTCACCCTTTTGAGGAAGCACTGGGATCCCACAGGGAGGGGGGAAAGGGAAACCTCAAGGAGGACAGAGGAGCAAAGTCAGTCTGCAGTGGCTGCGGATGTGTTCCAAAGTCTTCCCCGTAGTCTAAAGACAGGCCCAAGGGCAGCCACGGAGAGAGAGACTGGCTTGACCTTCACATTCAGAAAGCATTGGGGAGCGTTAATAAAGCCTAGAGCTAGAAGAACTCGCAGTGTTTACTGGGACTGCATCAGGTCCATGGTAGGAGGTAGGCAACCTCAGAGGACAGACACCTGACGGCTGCAGCTTCTCACACCCTTGACCACCCCGTCCTTTCTTCAACACTCAGTGAGCCCTGCTCAGGACCAGGCCTGTGCTGGGCTTTCAGAGAACAGAGGTGAGTCTCATCTAGCCACAGCTGAGCCTGAGCTCCGAGGCCCTGAGGTAGATGAGCGCGCCATCATCAAATTACCACACCTGGCAAACAATTCGACTTGTGCACTGCGCTGTGCGAGGGATGCTTTTCATGGAGGCCGTAGATAAGCAGGGCTGTGCTGTGGCAACCCCAGTTGGTAGGTTTGCATCTCCTGGCGGAAGTCTGCCAGAGCCTATGCTGGAACAAAGGCTCTGAGGTCGGACCTGGATGACAAGGGGGCGCTTCATCATAGGTCATAGATTCATAGGTCAGCTAGATCAGGAAAGAGGCTTTCAAAACTAGAGGGTTTGGGGGTTGGAGAGATGGCTCAACAGGTAAGAGCACAGGTTGCTTTTGCAAGGGACTCACATGGCAACTGAAATGGTAACTCCAATTCCAGGGGCTCTGACACCCTCTTCAGGGCTCTTAGAGTATTACACATGTGTACAGACACATTCAGGTGAAACACCCATATACATAAAAATCAAAATAAATAAATTATAGGAAAAGAAAGAGAATAGAGGACATGGTTATTCCAGGAAATGAGATGTGGGCTAAGAGGTTTGGAGTGGCCTGATGCATAGGAAGTGATCTGAGTGACTGAGATGTACCCTGCGGGGACAGGGTTATGGGGGCAGCTCAATGAGAGATAGAACAACTGAGAGAGAGCTGGACCCCAGGGTTCCTGGAGGCAAGCTGAGAGCTGAGACATTACCTGGAGGGGCCCAGGATGAGCTGTAGACAGGGGCAGGGGCAGGAGTGTGTGCACAGAAGCCCTTGGGAAGAGGTGGGGTGACAGCGAGAAGGGTGGGGTGATGCAAACCTCTAGCCCAGCGCTTAGGAGACAGAGGCAGGAGGATCACCACAGGCTTGAGGCCAGCCTGGTCTATACAGCAAGTTCTAGGTCAGCAAGGGCTACATAGGAAACTCTGTGAAACTCACTCAAATAAGAGACTACAAGGTGTCCGCTGAGAGATGAAGGGCTGAACGAGGCGTGTAAATGTGGCCGTCTGAACAAGGCGTGTAAATGTGAGGGTGCTGTAGAAAAAGCCTACAGGATCTGATTTGAGGAGAGGACCTCTGAGGACACCTTCAGGCAGGGTTGGCTTTTTGGAGGGGAGGGAATTCTGGGAAGGTGAACAACTCTGGGTTTCAAGTTCTACACATCTCCAGCATCACCTCCTCCTCTTCCTCTTCTTCCTTCTCCTGCTTCTCCTGCTTGTGCTCCCCTCTTTCTCTTCCTCCTCCTCATCTTCCTCCTTCTCTTCCTCCTCCCCTTCTTCCTCAAAGCTACAGTATCCTCTACAGCAAGGTTTATTGGCCCCTTGTACCCCAGGGAGGTGGCCCTCTCCTGGTCATGTGGGAAGGAGAGGCCCCGGGAAGCAGGGAGACAGGACCTTTTCTGTTCTGTTCCAGGACATTTAGCCAATGCCACCACAGACCTCATGAAACTGGACCATGAGGAGGAACCACAGCTCTCTGAGCCCTACCTTTCCAAGCAGAAGAAGCTTATGGTGAGTGCCCTGCCTATGTCCCCTCCCTCCTACTAGAAGAAGGTTCTAAATGGAGGATCAGTAGATGCTTTGACCTGGAAAGGGTACTGTTTTGATCCTCCAATCATGTTTCGTCTACCATATCGTGACGGTTTGGCCATGGAAAGCCACTGTTCCCCCACCCCCACTCCGAGCCTCTGGGTTATGTTGTCTCTGAAAGCAGAGCCCTGAACACAGGTTCTTGTATCAGACCGTATGGGAAGAGTACTCCAAAGACGTGGGAGAGGTAGGGAAGAGGGTGGGGCTGAGCCTCAGCTGTCCCCACAGAGAGCACTGGGATGTAAAAGGCACCATATAGCTGGCCATGCTTTAGTACCCTCTCATCAGCAGCCGTTGGCTATAGACGGCCTGGTGGGATGGGGATCATCTTCCATGTGCTTCTAAGCAAGATAGCTCCTCATTGGCAGAGAGCCATTCTCTGGGAAAAGAGCGTTGGTACTCCTAGCACACAACAGTGGTAGCATTGCTCCAGCCCCGTGCCAGGGAACGTGAGCAAGGTGGCCAAGCTCACTGGAATGGCTCAGTCCTGGAAGAGGGTGCACTGTAGTGGTGGGCCATGCTATACACTAGAGTGGGTATTTGAAGGCAGGTTAGACAATCCTCCTCCACCTCTGGGTGTCATGGCTCCCATGAGACCAGCTCATGCTTGAGCAGATGCCTGTTCGGCCTTTAGGCCAAGATCCTGGAACACGATGATGTGAGCTACCTGAAGAAGATCCTTGGAGAGCTGGCTATGGTGCTTGACCAGATTGAGGCAGAGCTGGAAAAGCGGAAACTCGAGAATGAGGGTGAGTATCATATCAGGGGTAAAGGGCTCCGCCTGCCTGCTTCCCCTGCCCACTCTGCCATCCTCCAGCCTCTTTCTCCTGGAGATCCTAGAGCCCTCCCAGTTGGTTAGGGTCAGGAGCTGGTGAGTCAGGCCGACCTAGGTTATAGGGCTGAGGTTATAGTCCCTCCCTGCACCAGGACCTCTGTCTCCCATATATAGAGTGGGGAGTATGGCAGATTTATTGGGACCCCGTGACATGAGAGACATTCAGAGTACTCAGGGTGGGCAGCACGTGACATGTGTTGCTCCTGTGTGTGGAAAGCGTGCTGTAGTGGCTGTCAGCACCCACAGTCTCACCTGGCCCTGCAGGGGCTGTCTTAGGGCTCCCCCTTGTACAGAGCAGGTCTCTGATCCTGACATACCAGCTTTACCCCCACCTAACCTGGTGTTCCCTCCACACCACTCTGCCCCATTAACCAGTATCCCAGGTTCATTCTGAACTCACTTTGCAGCAGAGAATGACCTCAAACTTCTGATGCTCCTGTTTCCATCACTCAGATGCTGGGATTACAGACCCATTCTACCATGTCCATTTTATTCAGGGCAGGTGCTCAAACCCAGGGCCTAGTGCCTGCTATTAATTGAGCCAGCCCTTTAGGGTATTTTTAAAATGTACATTGGGGTTTTGCCTGCATGTATATCTGTGTTCTGGTATCAGATCCCCTAGAACTAGAGTAACAGACAGGTATAAACTGCCGTGTGGGTGCTAGGTCCTCTGCAAAAGCATCCAGTGCTTTTAACTACTGGGCCATTTCTCCAGCCCCCAGCCCTTGAGTTTTAAATTGACAGTCTATGAAGCCCCCTGAAAAGACAGCAGAGGCCTGTGGATGTGATAAGTTGAGCCAATCACTTCTACCCCAGGCAGAGGAGACAGCCAAGGCATAGGCCTGAGGTGAGAGCAGGTTTGACATGAGCATCTGCAAGGAGACCAGTTTGGTGGGTAAAGAGTCAAGGGGGAAGCAGAACCTGAGACCTAGAAGGAAGGGGGTGGGGCAGACATCACAGGTAGTACCACAGAGCTCTGCTCTGGCCACCAGGCATCAGTTTTGACAGGATCCCACTTAGATCACAATAGCATCCCTCTGGCTGCTGTGCTGACGGTAGACTCCAAGCAAGGGAAACTATTTAAAACACTATGAAGATGTGGGTAGGAGAGAGAGGCTATTCAGGCTGGGATAGTGGAAGCAGACACTGAAGTCTGGATGTATTCTAAAGATCAAGCTAATAAGACATACTGGTGCACTGACTGGGGGCAATGGAAGAGAGTGTTTGTGGCAGCACCAAGGTTCTAGTACCTAATAGAAGGATGGAAAGCCACTCTGGCACTGGGGCGTGTGTGGTGGGCTTGGGAGCAACAATCCAGAATTCCCTGTTGGACATGTTTACTTTGGAATGTGGAGGGACACTAGGTGGAGCTATCAGCCAACAGCTAGGTATGTGAATCTACAGTTTGGGGTACTGCAGCCTGTAATCCCAGCACTCTGGAGGTTGAGGCTATTGATCCTGTCTCCAAAATCAAAAGAAAAAGAAAGAGAAAAAGAAGAAGAAAGGGCTGGGGAATGACATTTAGTTGGTAGAAAGCTTGCCTAGCTTGCACAAAATTCTAGGTTTTCTCCCACCCTGACCCCATGCCCACCCCTCAGCATTGCACAAACTTGGTATGGTGGTATAAGTCTATAAATCCTAACACTCGGGTGAGGACAGAAGGATAAGTTCAAGGTTATCTTCATTACCTAGTGAATTAGAGCCAGCCTGGGCTACATGAAACCTATAGAAAGAAAGAAAGAAAGAGAGAGAGAGAGAGAGAGGGGGGGGGGGAAGGAAGGAAGGAAGGAAGGAAGGAAGGAAGGAAGGAAGGAAGGAAGGAAGGAAGGAAAAGAAGAAAGAAAAAGAAAGGAAGGAAAATAAGGTAGATCTTTGCAATTCACAAGTCAGTTGACTTAAAGAGTGAGGGCAGCAAGGGAAGGCTATGGCAGCAACTGCTGACGAGTTCGGGAAGGAATGGCCTCTGGAGACACCAGCAGGCAGATCAGAGCCAGGGCTTGAGTGCCAGGTGTCCTCTCCCTTTCCAGGGCAGAAATGCGAGCTCTGGCTCTGTGGCTGTGCCTTCACCCTGGCGGACGTCCTCCTGGGAGCTACCCTGCACCGCCTCAAGTTCCTGGGACTGTCCAAGAAATACTGGGAAGACGGCAGCCGGCCCAACCTTCAGTCTTTCTTTGAGAGGGTCCAGAGACGCTTCGCCTTCCGAAAAGTCCTGGGCGACATCCACACCACACTGCTCTCGGCTGTTATCCCCAATGCATTCCGACTGGTTAAGCGGAAGCCGCCGTCCTTCTTTGGGGCATCCTTCCTGATGGGCTCCTTGGGTGGGATGGGCTACTTTGCCTACTGGTACCTCAAGAAAAAATATATCTAGAGCTGGGCTGGGGCCTGGTGTGTGACTGGCGGTGTCTCTGTGCTGTGTGCTTCCCAACTCCCTCTCAATAATTCACTGTCCCATGAGCACTGGACAGAACGCCCTGCCCCTTCTTTCTAGTCATTGTATTGTCAGTGTGACAACATTTCATAGTTTAGAAATAGACATTGCCAACGCTGTGATTTGAGGCTGCGGCTCTACCAGAGAAGAGAGAGAGAAAACGAGAGAAAAGAAACCCAAATGCCTTTGCTTCTGATTCAAGGTCTCAAGACATTTCTGTGGGGACTGGTTAGGATCTGAGGTGAGTCCCAGGATGTTCTACCCAGCAGGGCCCAGGTTCTGGGAGGTGCTGGGGACTCAGAGAGCCTGACCCCAGCCTCCCCTTCCCTCTTGGCAGGGACCTCTTCTATAGGACAAAGCCAACATCGAGATTCAACTCATCTAACCAGTACCTCTGTCTGGGACTGGAGAGCCAGAGTCCCTATGGGAGGTCTCTGAAGATCAAAAGGGGTCTCGTTCTTCTCCTGGACAAGGACTCAGTGAGACATCACTGGCTCAAGCCAAGCAGTGGCACCCCAAAACCCCTCCATGGCTGGGACCAACTAACTCCATGGGCACACCCTTCACCCACTCCCTCATTGGTCACCTGGTGCGGTTTGGCACTTAAGTAGAAATCCCCCCCACACAAGGCAGCAGCCATCAGCCACTCCTCCCTTGAGCTGAGTTCTCACCCTTCAAGGTGGGACTTTTCAGCAAAAGCCATGTTGGCCTTCCCTCCGAAGGTCGGTCTCAGCTCAGGAGCAGGGATGCAAACCTCACCTCTGAAGGTCGGTCTCAGCTCATGAATGGGGGTGCATCCCTCACCACCTCCGCCTTTCCATTTTTTCCGGAGACTCCCCATACTGCATGCAGTGGGGTCTCTCCTTCACACTGCCCCTCCCCGGGTCTCACTTTCCTGTGCCTTTTGCATGTTGGGAAAGGGTCTGGGTGTCACTGCCACTCATGCTTAGAGCCCTCAATAAAGCATCCAGGAGGAGCAGTTGCTTTTCGTTTCTAAAGCGTGTGATCTACCCAACTCTCGTTTCCAAAGTCAGAATGGGGGTGAAGGTGCTATGTTTTGGATCCAACTCTTGGGGAGAACAAGATAGCTTGGGAAGGTGGCAATTGCCTGTTATCCCAGCAGCTGTGATGATGAGGAAGGACAGAGCACAGCCTCACATATGGTCAAAAGCTGCTGACATGGTCTTAAGTCTACTCCATTCGGGCACAGAACTTTACAGTTTATAGTCTTTTCGCATCCATCTGTTTACAGTCCTCTTAGGGGTTGGACAGGACACCTGCTCCCCCGTAATTTCCAAGAAGAAGAAACATATTAAAATGCTCAGACGGAGAGGTATAACTTGTTTCAGAGAGAGCATAGTTTGATTGATTTTGCAAAAAAAGAAAAAAAGTATAAGAATTTGCATATTTTCAGAAAAGTTGCAAGAAAAATATAGGGCTGGGGATGTGGCTCTATTGGCAGAGTGATTACGTAGCACACATGAAGCTGCCCTGGCTTTGATTCCCCAGCACTACATAAACTGGGCCTGGCAATGCACACCTATAGTGTAGCACTTGAGATGTGCAGACAGGAGGATCAAGTTCAAGGTCACTGTCACTCCGGTGCTGAATCTGAGGCCAACCTGGGCTTTCTGAGACCTTGTCTCAAAAAATCTGGAGCGATGACTTAAAGTGTAGAATACTTGTCCTTCTTATAGAGGACCCAGGTTCAATTCCCAGCACCCACATTGTGGCTCACAACTAATCTATATTCCACCTGCAGGGACTGGACATCCTCTTCTGACCACTGTGGGCACTAAGTATGCAAAACATTCATATACATACCAATAGCCATGGTCAAGACAGGGCAAGGGTAGACTTTGTAGATGCAGAAACTGTCTGGTGCTGTCTACCCTACTGGTCTAGCTAGACATCCATGAAGACCCTTCTCAGTCTACAAAAGTTCTACTCATGAACAATACCATAAGGGTCCCAGTGGACTAAATGCATGACGAAAGAGGACATGCTCCTCCTCTCTCTGAAATGAGACTCTTGGAGCCCTTCCATCAGTCAGATCTCTGGAGGAGGCAGGAGGCTGGATGCCACTCACGCCTCCTACAGTTCCAGCATTAACAGTCCTTCACATAGTGCAGTATACAAATGAGATGTCACTATTGCCAGCCTCCAAGTCAGCCTGCAACACACACGCGCACACGCACACACACTCACGCACTCACACACGCATGCATGGGAGAAAATCCTCATGTCAATTTCTGAAACAACCCATAGGCCACCATTGGTCTTTATGACTTCTCTCTTTCCCACTGCCTATAGGTTCACTGCTTCCAACAGTGCTTCAGTCAATGGGGGTGGCTTATTTGGCAAATGACTTTATACCCCAGTGTAAAGCAGTCCTTAGGTGGCTATGTTTTCTGCTGATCTTTTACAGTTGGATATGGAAGGAGTCCCTTTCCCATACATTATCTACTGTGCCACCATGGTGGAGCAGCAACCCAGTGTGCCTGTAGCCAGTCAGGACCAATATGCCCAGCCAGGAAAGTAGACCGTGTTTTTGCATATAGTGCCAATGGTATAAGCCCAAAATGGCCACTCTGAATGTTTAATTCAATGGTACCATTGATATACTTCCACTTGGAACCATAATCTCTAAGCCGTCGAAGTCCATGGGACTGGAGAGATGACTCAGCAGTTAAATGGTTGCTTTTCCAGAGGACCTGAGTTGGATTCCCAGCACCCACATGTCTACTCACAGCCACCTGTAATTCCAGTTCCAGGGGTCAGACGCCTTTTTATGACCTCCTTGAGACAAAATGCTCATAAATATAAAATAATTTTTTTTTTCAAATAATCAAAGTCCAAAGTTTCAGGCTGGGAAGTGAGCTGATTTTCCTTATTGCTATAATAAATTACCCAGAAATCAACTTAAAGAAGGGTTCATTTTTGGCTTATGGTTCAAGACCTGTTATGGAACAAATGCATGGCAGCAGGAACATGAGGCAGCTACTTGGACTGTCGAGAGAGAGAGAGAGAGAGAGAGAGAGAGAGAGAGAGAGAGAGAGAGAGAGAAGATGTTGGTGCTCAGCTGGCTTCCTTTCTTCTCTTTTTAAGTCAGTCCAGGTCCTCAGTCATGACATGGTTCCACTCACACGCACTCAGGGTGGGTCTTCTCTCCTTCTGGAAACGCCATCACAGACAGGCCCAGAGGTGTATCTCCTAGGTGATTCTAAATCCAGTCAAACAGATAATGAAGAGGAACGACCACAGGAAACTACCATTTTGTGACTTGGATATGGTGCGGGAGAATTGTCTGTATTCTGTCAATCATGTTTTAAATAAACGCTGATTGGTCAGGCAGGAGGTGTAGGCAGGAAAACCAGACAGGAAGTGGAAATGATGCAAAGAGAGCAGGAGAATTCTGGGGAGGAGGAAGTTGATTCCTCCCACTCCTGCCCAGATCACCGAAGCAGCAGGATGTGAGCTGCCCCACTGAAAAAGGTACTGAGCCACATGGCTAACATAGATCAGAAAAATGGGTTAATCAAGACATGAGAGTTAGCCAGTAAGAAGCCTGACCTAATGGGCCAATCAGCATTATAACTTACAGAGTCCTCTGTGTCATTTTCTTTGGGGCTAAGCAGCTGGGGAGCTGGGCAGGACAGAAATCCGAACAAGCAGGCCCGGCCTTTTCATGTTACATGGATCCAAGTCGTCATGGGGGTAAAGACTTCCACCTCTGCCTCAGCACTGCTGGACTCGGGGTTTCCCGCTGTCCCACTGCAGGGGCTGCATCCTGTAGCTCAGAACTCTAGCTCTGGGGTCCACCAGCCACCCTGGAACACAGCCTTCAGCGGTCCACTTCAGTGTCCTGTAACTCCAGCTTCCAACTAAGAGAGCCCACGATGGTGCGGGTCTAACCACAGCCACATTTCTTCTGCTGCATCTTTAGTGAAAAGCTGCTCAGATCTTTAGTGAAAAGCAAGCCTGGAAAAAGGGCATTCATGAGCCCATGCCTGCAATGGTTAGGGAAGACAAGCCCACCTGGAAAACAAGTACCTAAAAGCACTGTTCCCTCCGTGATGGAGACACTCAGTTTAGTTGGTCTGCCATCTGGGCGAGTTTCTGTGGTGAATGGGGCCCTAGCAGAAACTTTAAATCAGTTTTGATGGGAGAAAGGCCATGTTAAATCCATTTGCAACCCATAGCTCAGCACCATGGACAGTCTGTGGATGAGCAATTGACTGGGCACAGGGGTGACTAGGGAAAGAAAATGCCTGACATCTCCAAAACAGAGCATCATGTCCAACAGTCACGGGCAGTGTTCTCCTCTGCTGGACCAGATCATCCTCTATCCTGTGCTCATTGTTAAAGCACCGTCCACATGTTGTCCCCCATGGGTATACTTGCTTCCAATCTTCCAGTCTTGCTCTTACCGTTTTCCCAAGCATCTAGGCAAACCACCAATCCTGTGCATGGGTATGAGGTCATACTTCTGGACCTCTGTCTCCATCTTGGTAAAATGGACCATCTTCGAGAGGTACTGCTTAGAATTCCCTCTTCTAGAAGCATCTGTCTCCTGCAATGCCTGCCAGGGAATTCATTTGGAGCTGCAACCATCCACTTCCATCAGGTATCAGGCCAGAGTTCCTTCTTCCTCTATCAACTGGTCATAAGGAAAGAATCCACTGTGAGAACTCAGAGGTAGGACGAAGCAGAGGCAAGGTGGCACTCCTGATGCTATCTCACCTTCTCTGGATGCCGTGTTGCTGGGTGAACAGGCCTGGAAGGATAGACTGAGAGCAGCTGACACCGGCTCATGAACAAGAGCTTGGGTCGCACAGTTACTTGGTGTCTCATGGACCGGTGTGCAGTGGCCTACCCGAAGCTACTTCTTAAACGGATCATTCTTATCTGCAGAGGAGGGCACGACCTTGTGCCAGGTGATAGTGGGACACAGGCATTTTCCTATCTAGGACTTCTGTGGGTGTCATAGTGTGAGCATTGCAGTTCGGAATGAAAGGGATCCTGGTGGTTTGGAGCCAAGGAATTCCACAGGTCACAGAAAGCGTAGCAGCTTCCAGCCCTGTTCTAGGGAAAGGCTTCCCCAGTGTAACAGCTCTGCTCCAGCAGGACAGGGCTTCCTCAGCAAAGTTGTTAGTTACAGTTAGGCTCCTCCGGTTCCCAGGAGTATAACAACTCGGCTCTGCTAGCAGAAGATTTCCCCGGCAGAAGTGTTACAGCCCTGCTTGGCTCAGCTCTGCTCTGCTCGGCTCTGCTCTGCTCTGGTGAAAAGTTGTTACTTCTCTCCTCCACTCCATTCCAAACCTTATTCAAGAGATTTCATGGGAGGGAAGAATCCAGGAGAGTGGCTGCCTCTGCCAGGGTGGAAAAGGGGCAGCAAACTGAACAAACAAGAGCTTATACAGGGCTTCCTAGGGGCGGAATCTTTCCAGGGAGATTTTCTGGGTGGGAATTGGTCAGATTTCAGTTTCTTGAGCTCAGATTGGTTAAACCTCATGTTCAGGAATTGGTTGGTTTTCTGCTCGGGGATTGGTTTGTTTCCCTGCACAGGGATTGGTTGGTTTTCTGCTTAGCTGATGGGGGCAGATTTGGCTCTGGTTTCAGGGCCAAACTGTGTTTCTTTCACTGGCCCTTTTTAGCCTTTTGGCTCTAATTGCAGATCCGGGGTATATTTCTTTCACTGTCTCTGCTCCTATGACCAAAGTGTGTTTCTTTGGCACTGGTTTCAGAGTCAGGGCGTGTTTCTTTGGTTCTGGGTTCAAGGCTAAAACATTTCTTTCTTTCACCAGCTCAGGTCTCAGAGCCAGGCTGTGTTTCTTTCATTGGCTCTGGTTTCAGGACCAGGGCGGATTTCTTTGTCTGGCCCTCTTATCTTATACGTAGTGCATGCCCACTTCTCAGACAACTTAAACACCATTGGCTCTGCGGAGTCGTGAGGTGAAACTCAGCTGGCAGAGCATCTTAAACTGCAACCTGACTCTGCCTTGGGACCCATTCAAAACTGCCAGTGCTATGGCTACTCAGTAAGCATTGGCAGTGCACACGGGTGGTTATGTGCTGCCTTCCAGATCCCAACCTAGGCACAACTCTTTCCTCTTCTTAGCAGCAGGGAGGGGAGGGGCTCTAGAATATTCTAACCATTTCACTTCCAGAGAGAAGGCAAAGATGACCATGTGGGGAGCCTGTGGAGGATACTCTGTGTGAGTCTCCTCTCTCTGAGGAGCAGGGCAGAAGAGCAGTGTGGCTGTGGGCTCAGGATCTCTGGCAGGAGCCTGAGGAGAATCACCACAAACGTGCCCAGAACACACGCTAGGCCACTCTCTATAAATAAGACCTAGTTCTCAGTCCAGGGAGCCTCCGGCATGGAAACTGCAGAGGAGTACCACACACAGGACTATGGGGCAGTAGGAGAAGCAGCCGTGGCCCATGATAGGCCCTGGAAGGCTTTGCATAGAAGTGCTGACTCATTGCAGGAGTAGGAGGAGTGTGGTGTTAATTTTAATTATCAACTTAGCACAACCTAGAATCATGGGGGAAGAGTCTCAGTGAAGGAATGTTAAGCAGCGGCAAGTCTGTGGGCTGTGGCAACTCTGTTGGGGACTGTCTTTTTTTTTTTTTTCTTCAGTTTTTCGAGGCAGAGTTTCTCTGTAGCTTTGGAGCCTGTCCTGTAATTAGCTCTTGTAGACCAAGCTGGCCTCAAACTCACAGAGATCTGACTGCCTCTGCCTCCCAAGCACTGGGATTAAAGTTGTGCGCCACCACCACCACCCGGCTTTTTTCCCTTTTTTGTGTGTATGGTGTTTTATATGCATGGATGTCTGTGCACCACATGCATGCCTGGTGCCTGCAGGGCCAGAAGAGGGCATCACATCCTTTGGAACCGGTGTCACAGACTGTTGTGAGCCACCATGCGGGTGCTAGAAGTGGGGTAAAGGAGATGGAGAACACTGTGTTATGAAGGTAAATTCTCGGGTGTTTTAATAGGAAGGACACAAGGCCAGGGACTCAGGTGAGAAAAAGACCTCTACTAGCAAGACGAGCGGAGACTGTTGTGAAGCCTCTCTGCCACCCCCTCACTCTATCTGTGCTGCTGGCCTTCACCTGTATGGTCAAACTCAATCCCAGGGGCTGGAGGCCTAGCTTGACATGGCCCTGAGTTCCACCCCACAACCTCCTCAAACCTAATCATGATGAGCAACTAGAGTTAGACTCCCTGGCAGTCAAACCGATAGCCAGAGGGCCATGGTTAGGTAAAAAAGGTGGCCAACTTCCAAGGTGGCTTCTTCCTCACCCTCCTAACCTCAAACAAAAGCCTGGTGTCTTAAGACAAAGGTTTGGTAGACCGTTTTTTTCCCTGCCAGTAGGCCCCTGCTGTGGGACTGGCTCAACAGGTTCAAGATCAGATCAGGACGTGTTATACAACATCTGTGGGCCAATCGACGCATCCTGTTTAACCCAAATTAGGTGATGAAGAGCCTTCAGAGACTTAAAATTACGGCCCCGAAGAAGAAACTGGATATTTGTCTTCTCAAGTACCCCCTCTGCTTTGAAAAGGTCTTTTTTCTCTGTGTATGGGGGGGCATGAGTGTTTCTGCACCCCAATAATCACCTTTCTTCAACTGCTGATTCTGTTCACGGTGCTCAAGAATTCCCCACTGCTACCCACCACCACTTGAGATTTTTCCTGCCTTTTGATCCTTTAACTGGCAGAGAAAACAAGCCTGATCAAGAGCCGCCAGACCAGTGGTTCTCAACCGTTCTTCCCAACCCTGCGACCCTTTCATACAGTTCCTTGTGCTGTGATGACCCTCCAACCATAAAGTAATTGTGATTTTCCTACTGTTATGGATCATAATATAAATACCTGTATTTTCAAACAGTCTTAGGTGACCCCTGTGAAAGGGTCATTCGGCCCCAAAGGGGTAGAGACCTACAGGTTGAGAACCACTGCCTTAGATGGGAACAACAAGCCCAGGTTTTTGTGTGCTAGGATATGGAAGGACAGATACATGAGCACACGTGAGTCCTTAACATGGAAGGATTTAATTACAAGGCCTCATGCAGCTGTAAAGGAGGCTGGGAAACATAGTCTCTGGTTGGGTCACCAGTTGTAGGAGAGATTTGGGGAGACAGGGAGCAGCCTCTGACTTAAGCAATAGCAGAATGGGACGAACCGTTGAGAATGGGAGAGCCAACGCCTAGGCTGGAAGACTTTGACTGCAGCCTGAGGAAGAGAAGAGAAGCCAAGGCCGTGCGACGTTCACGCTCGTTGGATCCTGATCCCATTATGAGAGAGTTAGGGCCAAGAGTCCTTTCTCTTATCTCCTTCTGTCTCTGGGAATATTATGAAGAAAATCCGGGGTGCCGACAGGCAAAGTTGCTATCCAAGCGAGAACTCTATCACTCTATCTGCTGAGAATTATCTGGACGCTAGGAATTTTACACAAGCACTTTTATACAAAATCATACAATTTTGTCTCATCGATGGAGAAGCTGAGGTTCAGAGCCCAAGTACCCGCATTGCAAGCCGTAGACTGAATATGAATCGCAAGAGCAGCCTTTGCTACGAAACTGCAGCTCCTCCCACAGGAGGTGGGCTTTATCCTCGCCCCACCTACGACAGGCGTGTTGGTGGACAGGTGTGACATGTGCAAGGCCTTCACATGTGCTGTGTGGTTGGTCTCAGGTGTGGGTACCGTACATTTTGAAGTGGGCACGCCCCAGGCAGGTGCTGCCCTTCCAGTCTGGAACCCGAACAGATCAAGTGCAGCAGAGGCGAGCCCATTGTGCAGCCTACGGATGAGCACAGCTGACCTCCAGCTGCAGCGGGACTCAGCTGCTGAAGACAGTCCACCAGCAGAGACCCATTGGCCAAATTCGCTGTCAGTCAGTGAGTTTGCCAGGATTGGGCATAGCTGTTATCCAGCATCAGCACAGCAGTAGCTGCCTTATACAGTGGCGGTGCTGAGCTAACACATGGAGTCACGTGTGTTAGGAGTTCAAGCCCTTGCTCTTGGTTCAGGTGGCAAGGAACCACATGTGAGATGATACAAGCAAATGTCGGGTATGGGGCCTGGAGATGGCTCGGCGGTTTAGAGAACATACTGTTCCTACAGAGACCCAAGTTCAGTGCCCAGTACCTATGTAACTCCAACTCCAGGGTACCCAACGCCCTGTTCTGGTCTCTGTAGGCACTGAACACACATGCATAAACACACACATATACACATAATAAAATATAAAAATAAAATATTTTTAAATGTCAGGTAATGAAAATAATTTGCCGGGTACCAGAATAAAAAAGCCAAAAACAGCTGGATGTCGTGATGCATGGATGCCTTTAATCCCAGCACTTGAGAAGCAGAAGCAGGTGGATGTCTGTGAGTTTGACGCCAACCTTATCTACAAGGAGTTCCAGGCCAGCCAGAGCTACATAGTGAGATCCTGTTTCCCCAGTAAAAATGACAAATGTCAGTCACCTGCTTTATTCAGTGTTGCATAGTTTATTCTATGGATGACACTGAGTCATTTCAGGGTTATTGGGGACATTTGGGCATACAGTCCCTGGGCTTCCAAGAGAGATATTCACTAGGCAAAGATAAACTTCAATAAAATGTGCTTCTCAGGTGCCCAACATTTTAAAGCTTCTGTTTACCCATCGATGAGCTCATTAAGCCAGCAAAGACCGGTGCAGAAGAAAGCATTACACTCATCCTACAGTGGAGTGACGGGCTCAGAAAGGCTAAAGGTTCTGCCCGAATCGCACGGCACACAAGTTGATAGGATTGAATGTTGTCTGCTTACCCTTACATCCACTGTCTAATCACAAGAGCTGAATCAGTGTCTGGCCCACCTACTTCCCCTGCCTCACTCCTATAGCACAGGGGCACCTGAGGAGGGACACAGGGGCACCTGAGGGGACACAGGGGCACCTGAGGGGGCACAGGGGCACCTGAGGGGGCACAGCGGTACCTGAGGGGGGAACAGGGGCACCTGAGAGGGGAGCAGGGGTACCCTAGAGGGGAACGGGGGTAGCTGAGGGGGCACAGGGGCACCTTAGGGAGGTACAGGGGCACCTGAGGGGGCACAAGGGTATTTGAGGGGGGCACAGGTGTACCTGAGGGGTTCACAGAGGCACCTAACAATGCACGGAGTGCCCAGCGGGTACAAAGGGGTACCCAACAGTTGAGGTATGCCCTGAGAGTTAAGGCAAAAGTCAGGGAAGCACAAAAGGCATGAAAGGAGATTTGAGCTACTGCAACCTCTGGGGGCAGGACCGGAATACATTCCCCCCGGACACAAAGGTCTAATCCAGGCAGTTTCCTGGTGGCCCATCCTCTTACCTCCTGGGCACTCAGACACTCACGAGTATGTACACTGGGTGGCCACACCTGACAGAGGGCAGCAAGGGGCAGCACTTGGAGAGGAGGTTCCTGTACCTTGAGCCCCAAACAAGCTGCTGGAGCCAGCATCTGGCAGCCCTCAGCACTGTCACAACATGGCCCTACTTCACCCCAGCCGGCAACATGGACACCATAGATCAATGTCCTTTTCTGTTAGCTGTCCCAGAAATCAGGTCCCCTGCTTTCTGTTACCCAGACACCAGACTAGAGCTAGACCCTGGGGACATGACTCTCCGCATCTACACTGTACAGCTACACTGCTCAGCTAACCTACCTACACTGCACAGCTAACCTGTCTACACTGCACAGCTAACCTACCTACACTGCACAGCTAACCTACCTACACTGCACAGCTACACTGCTCAGCTAACCTACCTACACTGCACAGCTAACCTACCTACACTGCACAGCTACACTGCACAGCTACATTGCTCAGCTAACCTACCTACACTGCACAGCTACACTGCACAGCTAACCTACCTACACTGCACAGCTAACCTACCTACACTGCACAGCTAACCTACCTACACTGCACAGCTAACCTACCTACACTGCACAGCTAACCTATCTACACTGTACAGCTAACCTGTCTACACTGCACAGCTAACCTACCTACACTGCACAGCTAACCTACCTACACTGCACAGCTAACCTATCTACACTGCACAGCTAACCTATCTACACTGCACAGCTAACCTGTCTACACTGCACAGCTAACCTACCTACACTGCACAGCTAACCTATCTACACTGCACAGCTAACCTGTCTACACTGCACAGCTAACCTACCTACACTGCACAGCTAACCTACCTACACTGCACAGCTAACCTACCTACACTGCACAGCTACACTGCTCAGCTAACCTACCTGAAAGTCCATCAGAACTGAGACCATTCCAAAGGAGAGGTGTCAACAACAGCACAGCTTAGGACTCAACATGCATCCAGAAGCCATTCATATAGTGACCCACAAGTGCTGTGACTTCTCCAATGTTAATTCATCCCCAAAGCCCTATGAAAACTAGGGCACAGAGAGGTCGAGGAACTTGCCTACCACCACACAGCCAGCATGGGGTGTAACTAGGATGTGATCTCAGGTGCTCTGGGCTAAATTCCTCACTCCTTTGTGTGTAGATGCTCTCAGCAGGGTGTAGCTGACTAAGCGGTGACATCAGGGCAGTGGGATGGTCAGCCCTGACTGTCATCCTGAGCGATCAGGAGATGCCTATGAGATTAGGAAAGCAAGGAAACAAGTAAGACTGCGAGCCCTTTGACCTATCAATGGTTTAATCCATGGACGGGCTCCAAATCTAAACAGATCATCTGGAGGTGGTGGGACTGTGGAAAGTGAGGCCTAGAGGACCCTCCAGCTGGGTCCCGAGGATGTGTCTTTGCTGTTTTTGTTTTGAAACAGGGTTTTGTGTGCTCAGGTTGACCTCAAACTTGCTATGTATCTAAGGACGACCTTGAACCCCTCTTTCTGACCCCACTTACCAAGTGCTAGGATTACAAATACGTGTCCGAGCATAGTCAGCTGTGGGTGGCCTTGGCCCCGTCAGGTTACCAAGGCTGCCAGAGGTAAGCTGTTTCCTCTCCTTCATGCTCCGGCCTGGGATGTTCTGCCTCCCCTCTAGCCTAATGAAATAGAGTCAGCCCAGCCATGAACTGAAACCTCTCAAACCATGAGCCAAGATGAATAAGATTTGGTGGCACACATCTTTAACCCTAGCACTTGAGAGACAGAGGCAGACACATCTGCATGAGTCCCAGGACAGCCATGCATACAAAGCCTGTCTCAAAAAAGCAAAAACATCTCCCCCACCCATACATTGTTCTTCTTGGTTATTTGTGTCACACAGAGGAACACTCTGCTCTGGATGGTCTATGTTTTATTGGGGTCGGTAACACTCAACAGAAGTCCAGTCCAGGCCCCTGCCTTAATGCTGTGTCCCCTGTGCCTGGGGGATCTCAGTACACTGGGGCTCTTCTGCTTCTAGCCTGTGCCTGCTGAGTGAACCCTGGAAACAGGCTCAGAGGTTGACCTGACTGAGGGCACACAGCCCAGATCTTCCGCCTTCACAGCTGACACTACCTACATCATGCATTCATTCCTCGTAGTGGCTGGGTTCAGTTATTAGTAAGGAACTACAATCACTACGTGACGAACTGACATCTGGGTCCTTGATATTTTTGCAGGCAACTGTCAGGGAGTCTCCCTGCAAGCATTTCACGGTACAGCCCCTACCTGGAGACGGTTAGTCCTGCAAGCACCAAGTGTGACTACTACCCGGTCATCGTTTGTATAGGAGGGGCTGCTCTGTGCTGTGTTCAACAGTAAACTCCCCGGACACTCCCCAGAGGTGCCGAAGCTAAGAAGAGAGCCCATGTGGGCCCAGGTGCTCTTGTCAGAATTCATCTGGAGATCCACATAGAGGAAAAGGCAGTGGGCGGGGAGCCACTGCAGCCCAGAGTTTGCTGCCTGTCACTCACTGGCAAGCCAGCTGCCACTCAAACCAAGTGGGCGTTCCTTCTCACGTTGTTTTCTGAAATAAATCCTAAGGAGTTCGGGAGGGACTTTTTAACAAGCAAAACAGAGAAACGGAGAAACTCTGGGGCGGATCCCAGGGTTGCCGAGGTTCTCTAGTCTACCCATCGTTCATTGGATGAGGGAACGAGGCCCAGAGATGCTGTTACTAGTTCAAGATCACAGCAGAAAAAGCAGTGGTGGAACCTGCCCAAGCCAGGCACTCTAACGGAGCCCAGAGCAAGGCACACCTACAGGTTCCACCAGCTGCCCAAGTCTGTCTTCAGTCTCCAGGGCTTTTGAAGATGAGGAAAGTTAGATTCTCCCCAATCATGGAATTATCTACATGACCTTGCGTGTGCCATTCCTGTCTTGGCTTTCCTTTCCTGCAGGAGAGTTTGAATTCCTCATCCTTTCAGACCGAAAGGAACGTTACCTTCTATGAACAGGTTTCTGGATCCCCAGGGCAGCAGGTTCTCTGTTCAACGTTCCCAGGTCCTGACCTTGCACCTACACTCAGGACACTTGATGGTGGCAGGGGCTCTTCTTCCTGAAATGCAGCCCTATGCCATATTTGGCTTTGTAACCCCCACACACCACTTAGCTAGGAAGGGGATGGCTCTGACTCAAAACTTCTGAGTTGGCTGCTGCAGGACCAAACAGCGTGAGAAGATTCTAATCTCGGATCCGAAGGGCTTTCAGCATACACCGTGCAGAGGTGCCAAGTAGGCCAGGCTGCCAGCGAGTGGGCGGAAAGGCACAAAATGCTATTTTGTATGTGGAGGGTCCCAGGGCTGCAAAGTGACCTTGATCCAGTACACTGTCCCTGCTCTGTAGCATTCTGTTGGCGAGGCCTATCTCTCTGCTTCTGCCAAGGGGCCACCTCTCAGGCCTGGCTGACCCAGACCTCAGGATCCAATGACAGAGAAGAGAGTAAAGCAGGCGGAAGGATATCAGTACTTAGGACAAATGTCTTAGGTCTTTTGACCTAAGTGTCTCTTAGACAGAGACACTCCTGCCGTGAAATGACTCCTGTGAGCGTAATTCAAGAAAGGATCAGAAGGTGGCCTGAGTCTGAGCCAGTGAGGTGGCTCATGGGTAAAAGCACCTGCTGCCACATCTGAAGGACTAGGTTTGACACCCAAGGTCCTCGTGGGAGGATTGTCCTCTGACCTCCAAGTGTAGATTATGACTCATGTGCTCAAAAACATGCATCACAACACAATAATAATAAATAAAGTTCTAAAAAATAGAGTCAACAAGGCGACTCCTGGGGAAAGGCGCCTGCTGCCCAGTCTGACTACCTAAGTTTGATCTGCAAGTCATACATGGTAGGAGAGAATTAACTCATACAAGTTGTCCTCTGATCATCACATGTGTGCCACAGTGAGTGCACACATACATGCATACAACACACACACACACACACACACACACAAATAAATTTAATTTAAAAGTTAAAGTTAAGTCAGGCGGTGGTGGTGTACATCTTTAATCCCAGCACTTGGGAGGCAGAGGCAAGTGAATCTCTGAGAGTTTGAGGCCAGCCTGATCTACAGAGCAAGTTCCAGGACAGCCAAGTTGTCTTGAAAACCAACAAATAAATAAATAAATAAAATAAAAATGTTAAAGTCAAAAAAGTAAATTAAAAGCAAATACAGAAAGGAACACACAAAACTCAATAATGTGGGATCCCATCATCTCTGGTATACTTTAATTTGCTTGTTTACACATGGGCTCTGTGTGTACATAACAGTGGCATGAGCCATTCCTAAACACAATCTGGTACCCAGACAATGACAGATGCAAATGGAAGCGAGTGAGCAAACCTCCACCCGGGGAAGCAAACACAGCCTGGCACGACTCTGGTCAGATGCCCCAAAGTCTCATGTTCAACACCTTGCGACAATAAACACTTTGAAAGATGAGATGATATTTTCAACAGGAGACCCAAGCTCTGAGCGTTTCTCAAAAGATGTCAGTTTCTCTGCTTTCTCTAGAGAGTCAGACCATTCTAAATGCTGTCGTGAACAAGGCTTGGAGGTAGCAGCCTGATTAACCCTCATCCTTAGCATCTTACAGGTCACCTCCTTTAGTTGCCTCCACTTTATGGACAAGGGCAACAAGGCTCGCATGCTGGTCAGGTGTGTTGGGAGTGATGCCGACATTCAAACCTACATCTCACGGCTGCCCCAGTCCAAACACTCACCCATGCCAGCTTCCTTGCACAGGAGGGAAGGCATGCTCCTGAGAAGACAAGGGTTCCAAGGAACTTGGGGTGTAGCTCAGGGGTAGAGGGCTTGCCCAGCATGCACAAAACCCCGGGTTCCCAGCCCTGGCATTGAGAGAGGAAAAGGAGAAGTACCATGAGTATGCACCTAAGAGTTTCCACACGTAGTCAGTTTAAGGTTAAACCTGGTCAGACCCCGTGAGAAAACAGTCTGGGGCCTTGACGTGACAATGAACTTCTGGGTGCACTATGGCTGCTCCTTTCTGTTGTCACATGACACCTGAGGGACTTTCCCTGGACCAGCTCTACCATCTACCCCAGGCCCAATCTCACCTGGGGGATGGGCGGAAACTTCCAGAAGATGAAACGTGTTTCCAGTCCCTACCAACTCACCACAGCCTGGTGGTGACACCTCACTGCCCTGTGGGGACAGCTCACTGCCCCACGGTGTGACACCTCACTGCCCGCCTTCCTTCCCCTTCGGTAATACCACCTCACATCTTACATCGTCATTGGTCAAGTTGATCTGTAGCTCAACGGGTTATGAAATACGTATTACAGATATATCTTTATATTAAAAAATTACTTAGTAGCTGGATGTGGTGGCTTTAACATTAGTGTATTTTTAATCTCAGCACTAAGGAGGCAGAGGCAGGCAGATCCCTGTAGGTCGAAGAACAGCCTGGTCTACGTAGTGAGTTTCAGGAAAACTGGGGCTGCATAGTGAGACCGTGACTCAAAAAAAAAAAAATTAAATTAAATTTTAAAAAATTAAATTAAAAGGAAGAAAGAAATTACTCTTAACAAAGCACCTAACAACCCGAGCTTGAGTCAGGACAGGCAGGCCAAAGCTTATTAGGCAGCGCCCTTACCCAGCTCTGCTGGGTAAGAGGCGTCAAAGCAGCTACAAGGGTGATCACCCAAAAAGCCAGAACTCAGTGTGACAGGCTTAAGAGATCACCTGGGAGAGGAAAGGGGTTCTCTTATCAGAGACTGGAAGCTTGCCGTGTAGGACATGTATGACGAGACTTCTAACCCTAGCAGTCTCAGTGAAGGCCACATAATGCCACGGATGGAAACCAGGAAGTGCTGTAGAGAGAATGTCACGGCTATTGAATGTCGCCCTTTTAGGATGGTTCTGTTGATGGGACAAGGAAAAGGAGGCGGGACCAAAGTCATGCCACTATGTAATATGGATAACTTTGCATGGTGGCGGTACGTAATATGGGTGGCTTTGCACGCTGGCTGGTTTCTTGCATCAGAGGGAGACATTTTATTTCACTTCTTAATTATCATAATCTTCTCCAAAGGTAAAAATTCCTTGTCTGTGGTACTTGTTCTATGATCCTATGACCCTGAACCTTATTCTGTCTTGACCAACAGTAGGTGGGCAGGAAGGCCACAGGACCAGCGAGCGCTCCACAGAATGACTCTCTCAGCTCAAAATCCATTAAATAATATAACACCTGCTTTCCAGCTGGACTCTTGTTGTTTGTTTGCTTTATTTTTTATTTTTATTTTATTTTTGAGACAGGATCTCACTCTACAGCCCTGGCCGGTCTGGAGCTCGCTATGTAGACCAACCCGGCTGGCCTCAAATCACAGAGATCTGCCTGCCTCCGCCTCCCTAGTGCTGGGATTAAAGGCATGCAGCACCATGCCCCCTGGCTCCAGTTTTATTCTTAACAGAGGGAACAACCCTGTGAGGTGGTATTTAATACAATAAGCCAAGAGTTTTGCTTATAAAAAGTTAAGTTAGTGTTCTAAAAAACAAAACAACAACCAAAAAACCCTCAAAACAATTTTCACACACCAAAGTGCAGTACTGAAGCTTTGTCATCAAAAAACAAACGCCACAGTGACAATCAAACCATACAGCCCTCACGCAGGGGAGAAGAGGGGGAAATGCGGTTCTCGGTTTCTGCTCCAAAAACCAACGCATAACAACAGACAGCGCAGACAAAAAGATCTTACCACTGTTCACTACATAAAAATCATCCAGGCACTGCAGGGCTGTGGCCCCCGCTGGGAACTGGTCATAGCCAGGTGCAAATGTCAATACTCCAAAGAGGAGGTGGATTACTATAGCCAGAGAGTGTGTTTTAGGCATCGGGGTGTTTAATAAAGAACCTGCCAGAGATAAATGCTCATCTTAGGATCGGCCGTGGGGAAACACTGTTAAAAGGACCACTAAACTCTCGAGAGGACCAGAGCCAGGGAGACCACAGCAGAGGGAGTCCTGCAGCTCTGGCTCCCTTTGACCCACATCAGGAGGCTGTCTGCTGTCCCTCTGCTGAGCCTTAGCTCCCCCCCAGGGAACAGATTAAGGTCACGACTTGCCATAGATGAGAAGTATCTGACAGGAATGGTGGTGCTGCCAGCATGGCTGGCATCACCAGCAGAGTCTGAGGCCCGAATGTTTCCCAGACTCCACCCCACCACAAAAGTGCCTAGGAAGCATGGTCTCTGAAGTGGGACCAATAGTTCAGCCAGTCACTGGACAAAGTAGGTGGAAAATCTATCAGCCATTGTCCTCCTGTCCCCACTTGTTTCTCTTTTATTTCTTGTAAGTTTCTCGCTTCAAAGTCAAACTAGAGCTCTGGGGAGGAAGCCCGGGAGAGAAGGACTTCAGGTACCAGTACCCGTATGTCCCGTACCAGCCCAGCAAACCAAAAAAGGTGCCAAACACCTTCTGAATCAGGTCGTGGAAGTAAACGGCTGTGCACAAAAACATCCACACCCAGATGAAGGTCAGAAAGCCCAGGGCGACAACCAGGGTGGTGATGGCAGTGTGGAGGCGGTGGCTGCGATCCGTCTTCACCTCGTCCAAAACGGCCATCTCCTCCACGATCATGAGTGCACAGAAGGTCAGTAGGAAGGAGTGGCCCGAGATGTCAAAGCCGTGCCAGAAGCCCCCTTCCTGGTGGCACTGCTGCTTGCTCCGATGCTCCTGCCTGATGCCCTCCAGGGCTGGGGACTGGTAGCAGCTGCCCGTGTAGTGTTCGATGTTGGAGAAGAGGGCTGTGCAGACATACCAGATGGCCGTGCCAACGAGCAGCGTGCTCAACCGCCGCAGGACCAGGCCGGCCTTGCCTGTCAGGTGGTAGTTGGTGAGGGCAATGAAAGGCAGGAGCAGACAGACTGTCCAGGCCCAGGCCACTTTAACAAAATACCTGACAGAAGAGGAAAGAGCAGGTGAAGAGGAGACATGGCAGACAAGAAATGGCGTCATCATGCTTTGGGTATCTAAGTTCCCAAGGGAAGTTAAATGAAATCAATCAAAGTTGTCCACCCAAATAGCTACTGTGTTTGAATCCTTAAAACATGCTCACCCATGCCTTATTTCCTAAGTAGTGAAATTAGTTCATCCATAACTGAGCCATACAGATGTGTCATGACAGAGAGGAGTTTGTAAGTGGTGGACTGGGGTTCAAATCTAGGGCCTGCAATTTTCCAGGTGTGCTACTAGCTCAGGACAGTAAGACCTGAGCTTCTATCAAAAGTCAGATATGTTTACACACATTCACTTCCACAGAAACATTCACAATTGGCTGAGGATGGTCTTGAGCATGGATGGATCCTCCTGTTTCCACCACCCTAGTAGCGCCATTGCAGGTATATGCAACCACACCCAGTTTTTCTTGGTGCTGGGGCTCAAACCTGGGGTGCATGCTAGGGAAGCACTCTCTCCACCGAGTTGTACCCCCGACCCTCATTTGTCCCATTTTACAGACAGATTCTGGGGGCTCAGAAAACTGAATACTTTGCCAGGGCCACATTCTCTCTCTCTCTCTCTCTCTCTCTCTCTCTCTCTCTCTCTCTCTCTCTCTCTCACACACACACACACACACACACACACACACCAGCAAACACAGACTGAGCTACGCTTTGCCCAGCCCCAAAGCCCTTTTCTACCGCACTAGTGGTAATAAGTAAGGCTAGTAAGTCTGAGAGAGAGAAAGAGAGAGAGAGAGAGAGAGAGAGAGAGAGAGAGAGAGAGAACACATAGCGAGCTTTACTTCAAGCTACAGGAGCAGGGTTCCAATCCTGACTCTGACTCTATTGTATATCTTCAGGCCTCAGGTCCCTCAGCTGATGAAGCGGAGAGCACCAAGCAGTTCTCAAAACCTCTCCCAGGTTCAGATTCAGTGAGTCTCTGTCAGTTCCCCCTCATCAATCAGCACCATGTCTTGAAACAAAACATTAGAATTCATGACTACCCCTAAGCAACAGACAAGTGAGCCAGCCTGTTGGGCTACTGTTCATCAGGCCAGATAAGACAAGAGCTGTCAGGTCTGCCTGCCTGGCACTCATGAAAGGTGGCCGACCTGGGAGTGAGCTGCAGAAAACCCACAAAGAGATCTCAGGCAGCTATCACCCTCACGCTCTATTCTTAGCCCAGCCACTCAATGGGTAAGAATGAAGGGGGGGGGGCAAGGACAGAATGCCTTGTCCCTAGCTTCCAGTAGTTTCTCAGACACCACCAAGGAGACTGCCACTAAAACCGTCACAGGCATTGATAAGGAAAGCCTTGCCAAAGCTAAGGGCTGCCAGAAACCCGATCCAGCTGCCAAAAAAAGAAAACAGAGTTTTAAGCAGATAAGAAGAGTTAGGCAGACTCTCAGCTTTCTGGAAACTCTGGTCTTAGGTTCACAGCGAAGGAGCAATTTCAGCTTTCAAACTCCCTGTACTTGCTGCAACGGGGTTTTGTGCAATAAACTTTCGATATGGGTGTTTTAAAAGACTAGGAAAGAAGTGGGAGGAGTTAGAGAGATGGTCCAAAGAAGTCCACCGGGGTTGCTTTCCTGGGCAACTGCCATGCACTTTAAACGACTGCGAAAAGTCCAAGGAGATCCAGGAGAAAGGTCACCGGCGCGGGAGGCTTCACTCTTCTACCAATACACGGCCGGGAGGGAAAAACTTTGCAGGGTGGCGGGTGGGTCTAGAGATGGTCTTTAAGACAACGGTGGGGATTTCTGTCACAGGGGTTAGGAGAGGGGTGTCCGACAAGCCCGCAGAAGGGAGGTGACATCTCCCCAAACAGGACAGGGGCCAGAGCCTACCTGGGAGGGAGGAGGCAGTGAGCAGCAGCTTCAGAGCACCTCAGACACACTGCCCCCTCCAACCCAGCCCGTCACCAGCCCGCCCGTCAACTCGGTCCTCCTATCGGAATCCTCAAACGTAAGGCGCTAGTGTTATTCGCCTTCCCAGGGTCCCCGCGTCGCCACAAGCGCGCGGACGCGGCTGTCAAGGCAGGCATCCCTCCCGACGGCTCGCCCACCCAGGCAGCGCCCGGAGCCTGGTGCACTCACACGTTGAGGACGTTGCGCTTGTTGCTGAGGTAGCACTCGGGCAGCGGGGACAGCTCCTTGAGGACCGAGCCCGCCAGCATGGCAGCCACCAGCGCCCAGGGCAGGTTGCGCCTCACCGCCGCCCTCACCAGCGTCCCGCGGAGAAGCCACGCGCAGCGCTCCAGGTGCTCCATGCCGGACCTTCTCGGCCACCGTCCGCCTCCCGGAACCCTCTCGGCCACCGTCTTGCCCTTCTCCCGGGCTGGTGCCACCAACTGCCTCTGGGCGCATGCGTGCTTCCCGCAAGCTCCGCCCCGTCGAGGGGAGCGCGTACTCCCTCTAGTGGCCGTGAGTGGCCTTTGCAGAGCGCAGGTCTGTAACTACCTTGGCCGCTCTTCCTTCTCTAACCTGAGCGCCCCCAGGCGACATGCTGCCAGTACTGCAGTTTTCACTTGACTTGCGCAACCTGCTCTGCTCATGTTTGTGCGGGTTTTCCTGGAGGTTGAGGAAGAATAATTGTAGCTCACTAGGAATTAGATCAGGAGTCAGGCATCATTTGGCTCCCCGTAGAGACACCTCCATGGGATACTTGCTTTTCTGATCTGCAAACAACAATAAGAGGGTCACTCTTCTTAAGAGCTAGTTTGTGAACTTAGGAGTTCCTTATGGCAGTTCAGATAGAGGGTTTGGGGACTTTATTTTTATAAATTTGACCAGAAAGTAATTCCACAAAATAATTACTAAATTTTATTTACTTTTGTTTTGTTTTGTAGAGACAGGGCTTCTCTGTGTAGCCTTAGCTGTCCTGGAACTCACTGTCGACCAGGGTGGCCTCGAACTCAGAGACTGTCAGACTTTGATTCCCGAGTGTTGAGATTAAATGCATGTGCCACCATACCCAGCTTTACTTTGTTTTTTGAGGCAGGGTTTTACTCTGTCATTTCTAAAATCCTCTTGCCTCAGCCACTCAAATGAACTAAACTTAAATTTTAAATTGATAAATGTATTTTTATTTAAAATGTGAATATCTTCATTACTCTTCTATTGCTGTGGTAGAATACCATGACCAGGGCAGCTTATAGAAGAAAGAGTTTATCTGGGGCTATCATAATCATTTTTCTATTGCTGTGAAGAGACACCATGATCAAGGCAACTCATAAAAGAAAATATTTAGCCGGGCGGTAGTGGCGCACGCCTTTAATCCCAGCACTCGGGAGGCAGAGGCAGGCGGATCTCTGTGAGTTCGAGGCCAGCTTGGTCTACAAGAGCTAGTTCCAGGACAGGCTCCAAAAAGCTACAGAGAAACCCCGTCTCAAAAAACAAAAAAAAAAAGAAAAAAGAAAAAAAGAAAAAGAAAAAGAAAAAAAGAAAAGAAAGAAAAGAAAAGAAAACATTTAATTGTGGGTTTGCTTTCGGATTCAGAAGTTTAGTCCACTGTCATCATGGTGCCCAGCTTGACAGCAAGCATGGTAGACATGATGCTGAAGAGGTAGTTGAGAGCTACACCATGATCCACAGGCAAAAAAAGAGAGAGTCATTGGGCCTGGCATGGGCTTTCGAAACCTCAAAACCTACTCCTAGTGACACACTTCCTCCAACAAGGCCACACCTCCTAATCCTTCCAATTCTATCAAAGGTTACATTATTTTGTGACTAAGCATGCAAATGTATGAGCCTATGGGGGCCATTATTACTCAAATATCACAGGGGTTCACAGTTTCAGTAGGTGACCATCACTGCTAGGAACATGGCAGGCAGGCGTGGTACTGCAGTGTTATCTGAGGCCCACATCTTGAGACACAACCTCTGGGTGTGGGGGGAGGAAGGAGAGAGAAGAAGGAGAGAGCTAGCAAGAGAGAGCTAACTGAAAATGGGTGGGTTTTTGAAACATCATACCTCCTCCACTGAGGCCACATTTTCTTTCTTTCCCAAATGTTATACCAACTGGGGGCCAAGCATTCAAATATATGCACCTATAGAGACCATGTTCATTCAAACCACCATAGTAATTCTGGATAGATGGCTCAGCATGTGTGGTAGTTTGAATGTAAATGACTCCATAAGCTCAAAGAGAGTGGCACTATTAGGAGGTGTGGCTTTGTTGGAGTAGGTATGATCTTGTTGGAGTAGGAATAATCTTGATGGAGTGGGTACAGCCTTGATGGAGTGGGTATAGCCTTGATGGAGTGGGGTTGGCCTTGTTAGAGGAAGTGTGTCACTGTGGAGGCAGGCTTTGAGGTTTCATATATGCTCAAGCCATGCCCAGTGTCTCAGACCACTTCCTGTTGCCTGCACAAAATGTAGAACTCTCAGCTACCTCCCCAACACCATGTCTGCCTGCATACTGTCATGTCCCACAATGGTGACAATGGACTGAGCCTCTGAACTGTAAACCAACCCAATTAAATGTTTTCCTTTATAAGAGCTACCATGGTCATGGTGTCTCTTCACAGCAGTAGAAACCCTAACTAAGAGAGCATGTAACAGTACTTGCTGCCAAGCCAAATAACCTGGGTTTAGTCCTTGGAACCCACACTGTGGAAGGCAAGAACTAACTCCTGTAATGTTCACACAAGCACACAAATAAACACATGTAATAATAGAACGACTATTTTGTTGACTGAAAATCCTGGGGATTGGGAGTTAGTGGAGTTCACATGAGGTGTTGGTGACTCACTCACTCGGTTTTGTGCCATAGCTAAGCTCTTAGCCTGTGAAGCTGGGTGTCAACATCAGGGATTCCCAACCATGAGTCCTTCCTTAGCCACCATGTTATAGAATCTAACACTTAAAATCAAGATAAAAACTCAAACCCATCACTTTCTAATTATTTTCCTATGCTTTATTATTATTTCTATTCTTGCTTATCTACTTAGAGTCAGGATCTCATTATGTGGCCCTAGCTGGCCTGGAATTCACTATGTAGAAAGGACTGGTTTTGAACCTGTGGCCACCTTCCTGTCTCTGCCTCCCTCTTGGGTGCAGGGATTACGAACATAAGTCATCATACCCAGTTTATCTGTGTTCTTGAACTACTTGCAACTGTTGTGCCTGCCAGCTATGTCTGTGTGCTCTTCCCAGCTTCGTGATATCACACAGAAAGCTTGAAAGCAGCCACACGTGTTTACACTAGAGAAGTTGGCAAGTGCCCCAAAGCAGGGCTTTATTTCACCATCGACTGCCTTCACTGGGACACGACTTCATTTGCCAATGTGTGGTTGAATTGAAATCGTAAAATTGCAAGCATTGTAGGCAGAGTTTTCACGTCCTGACTGCCCACTCCCAAATAACCACTCAGAGTCTTGATAATAACTGTAAATGCTTGGCTGATAGTTCAGGTTTGTTATTAGCTAACTCTTACATTTAAATTAACCCATATTTCTTATCTATGCTTTGCCATGTGACTTGGTACCTTTTCTCGGCATGGCATGCCCATCTTGCTTCTCTCTGCATCTACTGGTAACTCCTCTGACTCTGTCCTTCATCACAGCATCCGTAGTTTGGCTGTCCCGCCTATTCTTCCTGCCCGGCTACTGGCCAGCCAGCTTTCTATTAAATCAATCTGAGTAACAAATCATCATCATCATCATCATCATCATCATCATTATTATTATTATTATTATTATTATTATTATTATTATTATAGTATTCAGCCTGCATGTGTGCCTGCAGGCCAGAAGAGGGCACCAGACCCCATTACAGATGGTTGTGAGACACAATGTCGTTGTCAGGAATTGAACTCAGGACCTTTGGAAGAGCAGGCAATGCTCTTAACCTCTGAGTCATCTCTCCAGCCCAGTAACAAATCTTCACAGTGTACAAATGGATTATTCCACAGCAAGTCATATTTACAATAAAGAATACAGGGGGAGGTAGAGCTACAGCTCAGTTGGTAGATGCTTGGCTAGCGTGCAGCGTGCATGAAGTCCTGAGCTCTGCAGGCGTAATTAAGGAAATCCACAAGAGACCAGAATAAAGGATAACAAATATTTATTTGAGGAAAAACTGACAACAAGGGTGGAGAGTCACAGTCCTCTGCTCTGTGGATGCTGGAAGCTGCGAACAGAACTCTGACCACCACCCAAGAGAGCAAGCACGCTTCTGTCTGTGCTAGCAGTCCACATGTATGACCTCAGACCATGCTCTAATGGGACAGTGTTGGCGGAGGCTGCTCATTTGTTCCCGGCCATTCAGACCTGAAATAATCACACAAAAACTGTATTAACTGAAACACTGCTTGGCCTATTATCTTAGGCTTCTTATTAACTAACTGCTACATCTTAAATCAACCCATTCTATTATTTTATATTTTACCATGAGGCTCATGGTTTACCGGTAAGGTTCTGGCAGGTGGCTCACGTCTTGCTCCTTCAGCAGCTACAAGGTGTCTCTATGACTCTGCCTTCTTTCCTCCACTATCTGCTTTGAATTCCTGCCTTACTCTATTCTGTCCTGTCGTAGGCTAAAGCAGCTTTATTCATTAACCAATTAAGGTAACACATATACAGAAGGACTTCCCACACCAGGTCAGTGCCCAAAGGGTTCTTGGCTGAATGAATTCTCACACCAGGGTTCAATGCTTAGTACTGCATACACTGTGTGTGGTGGTTCATGTCCATTCCATCCCAGCAGAGGGGAGGTTTAGCCACATAGTGAATTCAAGGTAAGCCTGAGATACATGAGACCACCCTTCCAAAAAAACAAAATGAGTATTGTATGTTTCATTGTTTATAAGTCATATGTACCACTCTTTATACTGAGAGATTTTTAATTTTAGGAAGCTTATATATATATATATATATATATATATATATATATATATATATATATATATATGAATACTTATATATGTTCATCATGAGAGCTCATTATATTAAACATTTACCAGCAAGCCACTGTTTGTGATATAGTACACACATAAGAAACAGATGCAGCATCTGGGCAATTATATATGCTAATAGACACATAATTTTAGATTCAGATTTATGACAGAACATGCTTCTACTATATGTGAGGCACTGTGATTATTTTTACTCAATTACATAACTCAATTTACCTGTAATCTCAGTACTTGGGAGGAGGCCAGGGGGAACCTTACAAGTTCGAGGGCCGTCTGGTCTAGATGAAGAATCTCAGGCCTACCTACAAGGTCCTATGTTCAATCACTAGTACAAAAAGAAATCTGGTCATGCATGACCCACTGTTTGTTTTATGATAATATATGAAAAAATTGAATTTTAAAATTTAAGACATGGCAGAGCCATGCCCTGCATTTCCCACCAGAGGGGGACAGAAGACAATAAGTAGGCCGTGGAGAGACGCCTCAGTGGATCAAGTGTTCACCACTCAAGCTTGAGGACTTGAGTTTAGACCACCAGCACCACACACACAGCCAGGTGCAGTAGTGTGCCTTTGTAATTCCAGCTCCGGGATGCAAAGATGGCAGGGTCCCTGGGGTTTCCTGGCAGTCAGTGTAGCAGAGTCAGTGAACTCCAGGGTCAGTGAGAGACCCTGCCTCAAAAGTAAGGTGGAGAACGGCTGAGGAAGACACCCACCATTAACTCATTAACCTCTGGCCTCCATATGAACATACATGTGCACAAAATGAACACATACACAGAAAGGGGGGCAAACACAGTTCTGCCTGAGACCTCTGCAGCACCACCCTGCTGTTGGTCTTCATCCTCTGTGTATCTTTTATACTAATACTTTTAGAAGCATTGCTCCGCACAGATAAGTGGAAGGATGCCCCGTCTTCACTGGAAAAATGAGCGTTGTTGGAATGGGTTCACTGTCCAAAGCACCTACAGAACCTAGGCAATCCCTAGCAAAACTTCAATATCGTATTTCATACAAGTGGAAACCATAATACTAAAACTCCGTATGTATGTGTTAAGTGTGTACATGTTTGTATATCTGTGCACCCATCATGTGCATTCCTGGTACTACAAGTGGCCAGAAAAGACCATCGTATCCCCTGGAACTGGAGCTACAGATGGTTGTGAGCCACCAAGTGTGTACTGGGGATTGAACCCATGTCCTCTGGAAGAACAATAAGTGCTCTTAACTGCTGAGCCATTTCTCTAGCCCCTTAATCCTAAAATTTCTTTGAAATAACAACAACAACAAAAATAGCCAAGGCAGACATGATCCAAAAGAAAACAGTTGATTATACCACCTGATTTTGGACTATATGACAAAGCAATAATAATTAAAACATCACGGTACTTCATAAAAATATGCACATTGATATCCAAAACAGAATAGACAGTCCAGAAATGAGGAGCTGGGATAGACCTTAGCTGTAAGAGTGGTTGCCTAGCACACATGGAGATCTGAGTTCAACCTCTAGCATCACACAAGCAAAGTATGGTAGCATACGCCTGCAACCCTGGTACATGGGAGGTAGAAGCAGGAAGACCAGGGACTCAAAGTCATCCTTGGTTACATAGTCAGTTCAAGGCTATGCCGGACTACATGGGACCTTGAATCAAAATGGAAAAAGAAAAAAGTCTGGCATGGTGGTCCACGTCTTTAATCCCAGCACTCAGGAGGCAGAGGCAGATGAATTTCTGTGTTCCAAGACAGCCTGGGCTACACAGAGAAACCCCGTCTTAAAAACCAAAAACCAAACAAGCAAATAAAAGACAAACTACTTGATATTTTAGCAAGGAGTTGGGAGGGGCTAACAAGCTCCCACTCCTAACTAAAAAACTGTTGAGAGTTGATGGCTTCCATAAGAGGAAGGGTCAATTTTCTTTAAGGGTATGGCTCTGAGAGGACCAGCCATGCTCCGGGGAGCATGCTCCGGGGAATGGTCCCACACTCTGGAGCATATGAGAACAAAGTGAGCTTGGTGAGTTATTTTGTTAAAAATGAGGACATGAAATTGGAAGGGGTGGGAAGGTGAGGGGTGGATCTGAGAGGAGATAGGGGAATAAACGGTGAATATGTTCAAAGTACCTATGAAAGTCTGAATTCCTAAAATATTATTGTAATAAAAAAGAATAAAGAAAGAAAAGCCCAAATATAAATCTTTGTGTGTAGCATGGGTTAATCATCAAAAAACATGCCAAGAAAATAGAACTAGAAAAGAATAGTGTCTTTAGTAAATGGTTTGGGGGTGACGATATTTATATATAGAAGAGCAAAGCTGATATAGGATTCCCCTCTGTATGCTGTGATTACCATTAATGAATAAAGAAGGCTGGCTTGAGCCTATAGCAAGGCAGAATTTAGTTAGGCAGGGAAAACTAAACTGAAAGCTGGGAGAAAGAAGGGCAAAGTCAGAGAGAAGCCATGTAGCCCCGCTGGAGACAGATACTGGGAACTTTACCTGGTAAGCCATAGTCATGTGGCAACACACAGATTAATGGAGATGGGTTAAATTAATATGAAAGAGTTAGCCAATAAGAAGCTAGAGCTAATGGGCCAAGCAGTGTTTTAAATAATATAGTTTCTGTGTGACTATTTCGGGTCTGAGCTGCCAGGCAGCCGGGAAACAAACAAGTGACCTTATTACAACAACACAAAACTGACCTCTTATCTCACATAACTTATCAAAAAAAGAAAGAAAGAAAAGAAAAAGAAAAAAAAGAAAGATTCAAAATGGAAAGACTTAAATGTAAACCTACAAACTAGAAAACCACAGAGAAGCTTGGCATGGCACTATGTACCTGTAAGGCCAGAATTTGGGGAGGTAAGGTCAGGTCGATTAGAAGTTCAAGGCCAGGTGACCAGCCTAGGCTACATGACCACCAGGTCAATCAATAAAATGCTAACTAAACTAAACTAAGATCCCAGAAGTAAACTCTTGTTTTGGTTCCCAGTTTGAAGGTTTGGTTTGCAGGTGACTGATGGTCTGGTGCTGTAAGGTTTGTGGCAAGGTAACAAGGCAGAGGCATCCTGAAGGAGCAATGCGGTATTGTCACAGCTCACCTTATGGTGGTGGGAGGGAGGAGGAAGGGGTGGAGATGGGAGGAGCCCAGGCTTGCTCCTAAAACTAGACCCTCCTCCTGCCTTCTGCCTCTTGACAACAATCTGTGGGTGAATTACTCCCCACGGTACTCAGGAGGTAAGGGTACTCAGGATCCAATCATTTCCCAAAAGCCTGTCTGCTTTCCCGAAAGCACTGGCCTTTAGCAAGGGAGCTGCCTAGCTCTGTTTCAGACTCAAACCACAGCTTGGGGCAGTCGACTATAATCCCAGCACTGGGAGACAGAAGCAGGAGGATCGCACAAAGGTCACAGCCATCCTGGGCTACACAGAGAGTTCTAGGCCAGAGGGCTCTGTAGAGAGACCTTGTCTCAAAGGCCCAACTAACTAAATAAAAGTAATTTTGAAAGCTGGTAAGCTGGTTCTCTCTCAAGCAAATAAATCTTTCTTTCTTTCTTTCTTCCTTCCTTTTTGCCTGTTTTGAAGTGAATTTGCCTATTTACTTGACAAAAATAAAAAAAAAATTGAGAAAAAGGACATCCTTCTGGAAGGACAGTTTTCATCAAAGGTTCTATTTAAGTTAAATCTTTTCTTTCTTTTTTTTAAAACAGGGTGTCAGGTAGCTCAAGAAACCTTGAACTCATATATCAGAAAGTGATGTGGGATTCCCCTCTGTATGCTGTGAATATCATTGGTTAATAAAGAAACTGCCTTGGCCTGATAGGGTAGAACTTAGCCAGGCAGGGAAAATTAAACCAAATCCTGGGAGAAGGAAGGTAGAGTCAGGAGAGAAGCCATGGAGCTGTTGCCAGAGACAGACATGCTGAAACCTTCCTGGTCAGCCATGAGACTCATGGTAAATATAAAATAATGGCTGCAATTATTATCCAATAAGAGCTGGCTAGCAATACACTTAAGTAATTGGCCAAGCAGTAATTTAAACAATATAGTTTCTGTGTGATTATTTCAGGAGTCTGGGCAGCTGGGAAATGAACAAATTACTACAAATTGGTGTGCCAACGTGGCCAACTAAAATCCACATAAAACCTGAGAGGGCTTAGACAGGAATTCTAGACACTAAAAAACAAAGTTTAGCCATCCCCTCCCCAGTGGGCTTTGCTTGCTGGTGGCATGCTGTGGCTCCTTTAAAAGACGACTCTCTGATTCAGCAGAAAAACAGCCATGCAGTTTTGAAATGGCAACTTCCCTGCTAGCATGAACTCTGACTCTTTGGGGAAGCCAAGCATTTAAATGGGGTTTGTGGGCAGCGTGCTGCAAGTTACTTGGTGGCAGCATGAACCAACTGGTTATCAGAGCTGAGATTGTGAGGACAGCTTCCACCTAGCATTCTCAGGCATTGAATGGACTTCTGCTGCCAAGTTAGACTGGGCGGAGCAAGCAGGCAGGGCTGTATTTCCCCTAGCAATGCCACCACTTAAGTTCATAAGAAGGGCTTAGCATTTTAAGAAACACTTCTGGTCAGAAAAGGATTACAGGTACACAATAAAGTCCAAATCCAGATTTTTTTTTTTAAAAAAAGACATCTAAATGGGTCACAATGTTGGATAAATGTACATAGGCTTGGGAAAGAGAAGAAAAAGAATATAAAGAGTTGGAAAAGAAGTAAATCGTTTTAAAAAATAAAGCAAAGTCTTTAAAGAGGCAGAGTACAGGCAGTCATAGATTAAAGGAGTAAAGATAATAAAATAAATATTAAAAAGTAATAGAGTAAAAACAAATAAGCCATATAAAGATGAAATATACACAGATAGTCTGGATTATGTATATTATTGTGTTTTCTTTGAATTTTTTTGACTGTGAAGGAGCTAAGTAACCAACATATATTCTTTAAAGGTATCTTGACTTCAGAGTTTGAATCTAAGGATATGTTGCTTTGGAAAAGAGGTTTTTCTTTTGTTTCCACAGAGGATGAGAACCTATGGAATCCTTCTAGACTAATGTGTTTTGATGGACCAAGACTCCCCCCAAAAAGTATCCTTGAACACCCCCAAAAATACTTCACCCAACAAAAAGCAGAAAGCAGTTTGGAGAGAACTACACCCATATTTTCAAATAATGTTTATAAATATTTGTTTACATTTAAAGGGGGATATGCTATAGAGATTTGCTTTGATATGGATCTTGGTCTATTGATGCAAATTTAAGGTCAATCTTGTTATATGTATATTTTTGCTCTTGATTAAGGTATTGTGTTTGTACAGCTCTTCTAAAATATAATGTATAATTAAGAAATATCAGTTAATGGATACTCATCTATAATAGTCAAGCTTGTAGTTGTGTTAGTTAGATTTTCTAGATGGATAGATATGCATTTCAGATGAATAGGTATTCTTCAAATCTTTCAGAGACCTTCAGAATATGGTGTCTAAAATGTTTTAATAACTTAGAACTTTTCATGACAATTAGACACATCTGCTCCTGACAGCACCAATTGCTTCAAGAGGAAGATGGACACTGAAGAGGCTACTTACGGAGTTTGTTATCCATTTGGGCAAGAAACCATTCTTGCCTGGACTGCTTGATGCCATGATGTATGAACTGGACATGCAGGACCCACAGAGAAATGACTGCTGAACTTGTCTAAAGGTGAGATGGCCCTTCAGGGTTCCTGCTTCATGAAAGAGTCTGTCAGACATTCTGCAGGACTCAGAAAATTGTGACTGACAAACTGCCAATATAGGCAGAACTGTCTTTGAAATTTCCTGCTTTATGGAAAAGTCTGCCAGATACTATGGGCCTGTGGGCTGAAGATTGGATGCCCCAATGGTACAAATAACTTTGGGTGACTGTCCAAGCAGGGAGATGTCTCTGTCAGTTCTAGAGTTTTGGAAATTGCTTACAATGCACTTTCTGTTTACTTAGGTAATATTATATCCTTCTGGAGTCTTTGATGGAGTTGAAGACTAGATAGTTTAATTATAGTTTTTCTTAGTTATAATAAAAGACTAAAAGACAAAATGGATATAAGTGTTCTAACTGTAATTCTTGCTTGATACCTGTTTTGTTATATGTAAGTTTACTTTGTTAAAGTTAAAACCTTCCTTTTTTTATTTAAACAGAAAAGGGAGGTGATGTGAAATTCCCCTCTGTATGCTGTGAATACCATTGGTTAATAAAGAAACTGCTTTGGCCTGATAGGGTAGAACTTAGGCAGGAAAAACAAAACTGAACGCTGGGAGAAGGAAGATGGAGTCAGGAGAGAAGCCATGGAGCCACCACTAGAGACAGACATGCTGAAACCTTGCCAGTAGGCCACGAGCCTCATGGTAAAATATAAATAACGGAGATGAGTTAATTCTAGATGTAAAAGCTGACTAGCAATATGCTTAAGTAATTGGCCAAGCAGTGATTTAAATAATATAGTTTCTGTGTGATTATTATGGGAGTGTAGGTGGCTGGGAAACAAACAAGCAGCCTCTTACAACAGGAGAATGACTTTGAAATCCAGATCCCCCTGCCTCTGCCTCCCGAGTACTGGGATTATAGGTCAATACTGCCACATTTGTCTCCCAAGCTATAACTTATAATTTCTTTATTCATGTGTTTATTTTCTGTGCCCCCCCAACTGAGATGCCAGTTCCAGAGAGCATGGGGTGTGTGCTGTTCCCTTCTCTGATGGACAGTGTCTAGAGTGGAATGTGGCCTTTACAAAGCAGTCAAACAGTTGTGTTACTGGATAAATTAGTGAGATATTACTGTTAGTGTGGGGGATCTTGTTCATGTTAAGTAAATATACTCCCCCAAGCTGTATTTAGTATAAAGACTCATTTCTAGGGCTAAAAATACTTGCTTAGCAGTTTAGAGCACCAGCTGCTCTTTCAGAGAACACAGGATGTATTCTCCACACCCGCACAGCAGTTCATACCCCCTGTAACTCCAGTGCTAGGGGATCCAACACCCTCTTATGGCCTCTATGGGCACCAGGCATGCAGATGGCATACAGGCATACATGCAGACAAAATGCCCATATACATACATACATAGATAAATTTCTTAAAGAATCATTACTAAAGCCGTGAGCCAAAGGAAATTACTTATGTTTTTAAATAGACTCTTTATGAATAGAAAATATATAATGGTAAATAACAGATATGAAATTATTACGACTTTCATCTTGAGGAGTTCCCACCGTTACAAATTGCTGTGAAAGCTGCTTTGTGGTCCCCAGAGTCTGGAAGATGCTGAGATGAAACGATGGGTTTGGCAGAGTCAGTTTAGGCCCTGGAGGAGAGGGAAGAGTCAGGGACAGCTCTTGGAACAGCTGAATTCTCCCCACACCGAGGTCTGATGGCTTGGCCAGTGGTCAGCCAACGGAATGGTGAGAAGCAGCTCTTCCCAGAAGAGTGACCAGCCGTGCCCTTCTGTTGGTTGGTCTCTGTGAAATAATTCCTTCAGATTGGGAGAGAGACGCTCCCAGTAGGAGGCTCTCTCATCTTCAATTCCTGGCCAACAAGTTGGATGCTCACCCCAGCACCAAATCCTTCCTCCTGAACTCTTTCTGCAAAGTTTTGCTCATTCATCACCTCTGGCTGCTGCTCTATCTGACCCCAGGGAATAACCAGCCTCTCCTGGAGCAACTGAGTAAGGCTGGCGTGTCTACCAGAGACCGGATCTTAGGCCTTTCTATCAGGAAAGGGTTGTACCCACTGTCTGTGCCTCCAACACATACAGACTTAGGTAAAGGTGTGCTACAGGGAGCACCCACCTTTACCCACCAGCAGCTGTGGAGAGAAGGGCTGGGCTCTTGCTTGGGACCCTCACTGCCCCTAAGCAGCTTTGCGATCCGCTCCTCCCCAACTCCCAGCTTCCTCTTCTGGACATGCCTCTTACAGACCTCGAACTATCTTATCTTGGGCAGTGCAGGGTCCAGGCTTTGGAAGAGGTAGCTGTCATTGATGAAGGAAGTTGTTAAAAACCAGAAAGAGAGGCAAGGACAACCTCATGTCAGGATGATGACTGTTGCAGAGTAGAAAGGAGGCAGGGGGTATTGGGGTTGAACAGTTAGACATTCTCTGTTTCTTCATCTGGATTTTAAAAAAATACTCATTAAATTTACACTGACTTCTCATGACTCTCATCTACTGGTTATATTTCTATTAAAACAAATACATAAACAACCAATGGAACCATAGCAAAATAAGAAATAGGTAGAGTATGCCAGGCACTGGGCTTTATTAAAATCCTCTAGACTGCTCTCTTTCCCACAAGGATGCCCCTCCCCCAGGTAGGTACTGTTATATTCCTTTCTACAGATGCAAACGCTGAGGCACAGACAGGCTAAGACACATAGTCAAAGACACACAGCCAGCAGAGCTGGGACTCAAGGTAAGATACGTGTGCCCCCCTGGACAAAGTGCTTCATTCCTGACTCCTGGGTCTGAAGGGTGCGGCTCTAACACACCCTGCTTTGGGATAATCCAGCACCCACAACACTTCGCCAAGCTTACCAAGTGACAAGCTAACAGTGTATAAACATCATCTATTGCTTTGGTTAAAAACACAGATGTGAATTCAAGCCTAGCTACGTGTTCATTACCTCTGACAAGTTCCTTGTCCATCTGTTTCCTTGCTGGAAAAGCCAGAAACCTTGTCAACTGCGTTACCTGCATAAGTATGTGAAGTCTTATTTTGTTCCGGGTTAAGCATCTAGTTAGGGGTACAATAAACGTCACCTCTGAAATAAAGATGGTCTTTGGGGGACGTTTAGAGCCACTAGCGACACAGAGTAGGCAGTGTAACCACCACCCGCCTCATTTAAGAGATGGACAGTGTGGCTCAGAGGGTGCGCCCAGAGGGTCCCACGGTCCTTTTCCACCCCGCCCGGTCGAATTCTTAGGGTCCAGCTGGGCGGTGGCTGCGGGCCGTGCAGGAATGAGCGGCTGGGTGCTCAGACGTGGGGCTCTGACTCCCGGGCTTTTCCGCTCCAGCTGCGCGGGCAGGCGACACAGCAAATTCCACAGCCACACCTGGCGGGTGCAGCTGTCCTGGACCAAGGAGGAGGATTTTCCTAGTCCTGTGGCCGCCAGCCCCGCGGGCATGCTTTGACCCGGGACTACTGGGCCTTGGCGCAGCGGCGGGACCACAGAGCACTCTTGGGGCCTGACTGCCAGCTCGCTCTACTCGACAATGCCAGTCACCCTCGGGCATCCCTGACAAGCAGCTCAAACACACCAGCTCTGCTCTCCCGCTCCTCTCTCCGCCACCCCAGGAGGGCAAGCGGCTCTCTGGCTTGGCCTCTGCAAACACCAGGTTGATGTCCGCTGTCTCCCATTCCCTGTTAGTCTCCGGACCTTCAAGTGCTTTATTAGGCGGGCCTTTTGGGCTTCCATAGAACCCGGTTACTCTCAGCACCTGGCGAAGAGGCTGTTCTCCCTGCCTGAGTCCTGACTCTTTCCAGCTGACTCCAGCTCCTCAAGATTAATGGAGGGTTTTGAAAATCCCTTGGCAGTGTGTCCGGGAAGGTATTCGTGTGTGGTTATGAATTGCATGTTAGGAAGATAACAATGTCTCTCCATCCCCACACCATCAGGGTTAACTCAGTTATTCTCTGCACCTGGCTAACAGCCTGCAACTATGTAGTCTAGGCGGGCATAGAACACACAGAGATCTCTCTCTTGCTTTAAATTCCTAAATGCTGGGATTAAAGGACTGCACCACTATCTCTCTTTAAAAAAGATTGTGTGTGTGTGTGTGTATGTGTGTGTGTGTGTGTGTGTGTGTGTATGTGTGTGTGTGTGTGTTCCCCTGGAGGTGGAGTTACAGGTGACTGGGAGCTGCCCCACATAGGTCCTTGCAACCAAATTCCAGTCGTCTGTCTGCAAGAGCAGTAAACACTCCTAACTACTGAACCATTATCTCTGCAGCTCTAGTGTGTGTTCCTCCTTAGGATTTTTAATTGCATTCTTGTGGACAGAATACTTTATTAATTTTTTAACATTAATTTATTTACTGAAGGAAGGGGCACATATTATGGCATCCATGTGGAGGTCAGAGCATTTGGTCGAAAGTGAGACCCCAGTCCCCTGATACCCCTATATCCAAGGAGTCTGGGATGTTTGGTTCAAAGCATCACTCCAGGCCCTGGCACCCATCCTTGGAGTGCCAATGGAGCAGGAAGGGAGCAGGAAGGGAGCAGGAAGGGAGCAGGAAGGGAGCAGGAAGGGAGCAGGAAGGGAGCAGGAAGGGAGCAGGAAGGGAGCAGGAAGGGAGCAGGAAGCTTCATTTCAAGCCCCCTCCCCTGGGAGTTGCCTTGGTCCAGACTCCACCTCCGGGAAAGCTGGCCAAACAGTCAGAACCACTCCCACAGGCTGTTTAGGCTGCTCCCCAGAAAAGGAACACGTGGTCTCTGGGTTTTCAGTGGTCTCTCCTTTTCTTTCTCTTTCCCTCACCATGCTTTCCTTGGCCACCTGGGAGTGCTGCAGTAAACCTGGGCGTCTTTTATTCGGCCTAATTTGGTCTAATTGGAATTATTTGCGTCGGCAGAGAGGCTCGTTCTTAAGAAATATTCCTAACACAGAGGGCAGCCTTCAGGAGTTACTTCTCTTTCATGGGTTTTGAGGAAAGAACTCAGGTGGACAGGCTTGTCAACAAGTGCCTTTACCAACTGAGCCGTCTTGTCAATGCAAGAGAGAATTCTTTTAAACAGATTTTTAAAAACCTTACAGAATCCTTAAAACTGTACTGAGGTGTAACAGTTTTAACCCATTCTTGTATACAACTAGGTATATTTTTACATACAATCACCAGCACAAATGTTACCCGGGTCCTGACATAAACTACATACAGTCATTGTATGACGAGCTAGGGAAGGACTGAGGCCATAGGTCAGGAGTAGACAGAGCGTTCGCCTAGTGTGCATGAAGCTCTGTGTCCAATCTCCAACAAGCATGAGAACCTGAGATGGGACTCCAAGTACCCACGGTAAAAGCTGGCCATGGCTATTCTTGCCTATAATCCTATCACTGAGGAGACAGAGACAGGAGAATTTGGGGGCTTCCTGGCTCTGGCTAGACAATCTAGCTGAATGATGAGCTCCAGGTTCAGTGAGAGATACTATCTCAAAAGAAAAGTGGAGCCAGGCAGGGTAGCTCACGTCCTTAACCTCAGCACTGAGGAAACAGAGGCGGCTGATCTCTGTGAGTTCAAGGCCAGCCTTGTCTACATGGTGAGTTTCAGGCCAACCAAAGCTACACAGTGTTGTGGGAGCTCCATTCAATTAACCAATGGCATTTGGATAAAATAAAAGACACAACACAGTCTCAAAAACAAGCACACAAAAGGGTGGAGAGTAATCAAGTAAGAAGCTCACTCCCTGTCAATCTCTGGCCTCCACACATACACTATACCCCCCCATACACACACACATATGCACAGAGCAGGACAGCTCTCAATACAAAAATTAATAATCAAGGATATGGAAATGCTAATTACCGTGATTTGATCACTGTATTTTACATAATTATATCAAGCCATCACACCACATTTTTCCAAAATAAAAGATCATATCACTCAGATTTAGGCATCTGGTCAATTAAAATAGGTTTGTGGTTCCCCTCCTGTTTCTCTGCACCAGCACTCCAATCAGCTGATCAGTCACCCTGGATCAAAGAACCCTTTTCTTTCCCAGTACTGAACATAGGGCCTTCCACATACTAGACAAGTGCTCTACCGCCGAGCTACATCTCCAGCCCTATATTCATTGAATATATTTATATATAATAGTATATATCATTAAATATATAGTATATATGTGTTACATTTACCTATTTAGTGTGTGCGTGGGAGGAGGTAGGTCAAAAGACAACTTAGTTCCCTCCTTCTTTCATGTAGATCCCATGGGGCTCAAACTCAGGTTATTAGGCTGGTGGCAAGCCCCTGTACCCACTTAGCCATTTTACAGGTCCCTCTTTTCACTTTTGCGAGATAGGCTCTGTCTAAGTTCAAGGTTAACTTTGAACATACCACCTTCCAGCCTTGCTCTCCTGAGTAGCTATAGTGAGAAAACCTTCGCCACCATGCCCCAGCTCAGAAACACCTGTTTCTTGTTCCCATTTTACAGACAAGAAGGAGTTCCAGAGAGGGCCCAGGCCTTGGTGTGGGTCATATGGAGTTCTAGACTCCAAAATGCTGGCCCTCGCCCACTACATCATCCTGCTTCCCTCTGAGTGATCCACAGAAGAGCCAGTGCAGAATAGGGTGCAGAGAGAACAAAGAACAAGGCCTTGGGGCCCAGAGGTATTTTATGTATATTTATTTGCAAAGCTACTCAGATACTCTGAGCTGTTGTGAGCCTCTCCGGGCCCCCTCCCTAGGTCAGGGACAGTCACCCGCAGCCTCTCCATTCTGCTCTTCTGGGGACACAGGCCTGGCTACAGGTCAAATCTTGGTGTCCAGATGTACTTGCTATGTGCTTCAGGCAGTGGCCTCCCTCTTTGAAGCTATGTTCTCAACTGTTAAAAGAAGATTAAAATTCCTGTACATCGCTAAGGCAGTGACAGGTGGGAGCTGGGGCTGGGAAACTACTGTCATTGTGATTGCTCAGCTTTCTGAATTATAAAACAACACAAACCCAAAACGTGAACTATGACCTGGGCATTCAACTCACTGGCTCGTTGATAGAGTATTTACATAGCATGCACAAATGCCCGGGTCCCACCCTCAGCACTGACCATGCCGGGAATGGTGGCCCAGGACTAGAAGCAGAAGGATCAAAAGTTCAAGGTTGGGGCTGGAGAGATGGCTCAGTGGTGAAGTGCACTGGCTGCTCTTCCAGAAGTCTTAAGTTCAATTCCCGCACCTGCGTGGCAGCTCGCATGTCTGTAACTCAAGTTCCAGCGTTTCTGACACCCTCACACAGAGATACATGCAGACAAAACATAATGCACATTTAAAAAAAAGTTCAAGGTCATCCTTGGCTACATATTCAGTTCATGGGCAGCCTAAGTTACTTGAGATTGTCTCCAAATAAAAGTCAACTGTGGGACTAGCACGATGTGTCTGTGTACCAAGCACCTACCATTCATTACCCCTGATAGTCTGAGTTCAACTCCTAGGACCCACATGGTGAAAAGAGGAAACTCACAAGTTGTCTTCTGACTGGACACACACATACAATAAATAAATATTAAAAAATTAAACCAATTGTGGAGCCTGTAGCCTAAGGTGTATCATGGGGTGAGCCAGTTTGTAAGCACGAATCCAGTCAAGCACTAGAAACCCCTTCAATGTTCCATCCCAGTACTTTTAGACTACTTTCTACTATTGACAGTATTTTTGGTGTGTTTTTCTTTGTAATTTTGTTGCTTTAGGCATATCCCTAGTTAGCAGTGTTTCTTTTTTGTTGTTGTTTCTTAAAACAGGGTCTCATGAAGTCCAGGCTGGCCCCAGAGTTTACTATGTGATTGATACTAACCTTGAATTCTTGATCCCTCTGCCTCCGCCTCCAGAATACTAAAGATTACAGGTATGCACCACCATGCCTGGGTTGTAGTATATCATCTTATCCATGTAAAAACCCTATAGCATTATGACTGTAATTAAACTCAGTGAGTTAAAAAAACATGTAAAAGTGAGAAAGGGCTGGAAAGATGGCTCAGTGGCCAAGAGTAACTAGTTCTTCTTCCAGAGTATCTTAGTCAGGGTTGCGGTAGCTGTGATGAAACACCATGCCCAGAAGCACTTGGGGATGAAAGGGTTTGTCTGACTTACTCTTCCATATCACTCTTCATTATTGAAGGAAGTCAGGACAGGAACTTCAGCAGGGCAGGAGCCTGAAGGCTGGAGCTGATGTGGAGGCCATGGACCGGTGCTGCTTACTGGCCTGGCTTGCTCCTCATGGCTTGCTCAACCTGCTTTCTTATAGAATCCAGCACCACCAGCCTGTAGTTTGATACTGTGCTTTTATTTCCCAGCTGCCCAGACCTGAATAATCATACAGAAACTCTATTAATTACAACAGTTTAACCAATGGCTCAGGCATATTCCTAGATAGCTCTTACATCTTAAATTAACCCATTTCTATTAATCTATGAATCACCACAAGGTTGTGGCTAACGGGTAACATTCTGACATCTTTCTCCTTCGGTAGTTACGTGACATCTGCTTGACCCCACCTACTCTCTCTATATATTTCTGTTTGGATTCCCCCCTGGCTTTACTCTGCTAAACCATTGGCCAAAATAACTTTATTCATCAACCAATAAAAGCAACACATATACAGAAGGACATCCTACATTACCAGCCCAGGGGTGGCACCACCCACAACAGACTGAGCCCTCCCATACAAATCATTAATTGAGAAAATACCCTACAGTCTGACCTCATGAAGGAATTTTTCTCAACTGACGTTTTCTCCTCTCTGATGATTCTTACTTGGGTCAAGATGACATAAAACTAGCCAGCACACAGAGTAACTGGGTTCAATTCCCTCCACCCACATGGTGGTTCACAACCATCAATAACTCCAGTCCCAGGGATTTTCACACCCTCTTCTGGTCCACATGGAGCACACATGCCCAAAGACAAAATGACTCATACACATAAGTAAGTAAGTAAGTAATAGTTTAAAAATAGGAGAGAAACTTGTTGAGAGAAGAGGTTCAATGGGAGTGAGTGGGGATGTGGGAAGGGAATGGGGTGAAATGACCAGAATACATAATATTTGTGTATGAAGTTGTCAAAGAACAAATAAAGCTGTGGGGGCTGGGAAGATAGTCCAGCAGTTAAGAGTACTTGTTGCTTTTGAAAAAGACCTGGGGCTGGAGAGATGGCTCAGAGGTTAAGAGCATTGCCTGCTCTTCCCAAGGTCCTGAGTTCAATTCCCAGCAACCACATGGTGGCTCACAACCATCTGTAAGGGGATCTGGTGCCCTCTTCTGGCCTGCGGGCATACACACAGAAAGAACATTGTATACTTAATAAATAAATAAATATTTAAAAAAAAGATTTACAATGATTTAAAAAAAAAAAGACCTGGCACCCACATAGAGGCTTGTTGTTGGGGTTTTCTGTCCTGCCCAGTTCCCACAGTCGTTAAGTCCCAAGGAAATCACACAGAGGTCTACATTAATCATAAACTGTCCCATTAGCTCAGGCTTCTTATTAACTCTTATAACTTACATTAGCCCATTATTCTTATCTGTGTTAGCCACATGGCTCAGTACCTTATTCAGCAGCGTAGTCACAGCTTGCTTCTTCTGTGTCTGGACAGAACTGCAGAGGAATGGGCTTTCTTCTTCCCAGAATTCTCCTGTTCTCATTGACCCGCCTCTACTTCCTGTCTGGTTGTCCTGCCTATATTTCCTGCCTGGCTACTGGCCAATCAGCGTTTATTTAAAATGTAATTGACAGACTACAGACCATTCTCCTACACCAGAGGCTCATGACCTCATAGCTCTAGTTCCTTGTGATCCTACTCCCTTCTCTGACCTCTGAAGGCACCAGGCACACACATGGTGTGCTTGCACACATGCAGGCAAACTACTCATACACATAAACATTTTAAAATCTTTTTTTTTCAAAAAAAGTTAAAATTAAAAAAAAATAATTATTAAAAAAAAACTGTGGAAAGGCTGAAGTAAGAGAATTACTATAATTTCTAGACCAGTTCGGGCTAGATAGCAAAACCCTATTTCAAAACAAAGAAAAAAACAAGACAAAACAAAAATCCTATAGCTTTTCTGTTCTTAATGACTGCCCTCCTCCTGCTTGGATGTGGAGTGACAGATCTGGGCTGCAGTCCTGAGCCTGCCAGCTGCTGTCTATTGTCCTTAGACAAGTTGTTTAACCTCTCTGAACCTCTTTTCTTAACTGACAAATGGCCCAGATGATCTCTAAGGGCTTGTCTGCTTCCCACTCCCCTCTTCCCAGCCGCAGTCTCCTGGTCCATACTCTTGGTTCAGCTACGACCTGTGCGCAGGAGTGGGAGAGACCTACCCTAGAATCCCGATTCCCCTGGGGCTGACTCTGTGAACTTGGGCAAACTGCTTAGCCTATCTGAACTTCCACCTTGTCAGCTGGAGAACAGGGGTGCTGACAACATGAACATGGGATAAGGCTTAACGAGACTACATGTATGAAGCATTATGAACCCGTCATCTTCCACATGCTCCACAAATGTTGCCTGCTGATGTTATTATTAGCTATTATAAACACCAGCAACTTGTGCCATGACAGGCATTTCATTGATTGCCTTAAGAGATACCAAGAGGGGCGAGCAAGATGACTCGGTGGGTAAAGGTGCTTGCGGCCAAGCCTGACCATCTGAGTTTGACCTTGGGACCCACAAGGTAGAAAGAGAGAGAGCTGACTCCTACAGAGTGTCCTCTGACCATCACAGGTGTGCCGTGATAAATGAGGGTTTTGTTTTGTTTTGTTTTGTTTTCAACAGAATGTCACCGTAGCCACAACTAGCCTGGAATTCGTTAGGTAAACCAGGCTTGCCTTGAATTCATAGCCTGTGTCTGCCTCCTAGGTTTTGGAATTAGAAGTATGTGCCATTATGCCTGGCCTCAGACCCATATTTTTATTATTTTTAACTCCCTCCCCCAGTGTGCGCGTGCGCGCACATGCACATATGTGTGTTTCAAGAGTTGTAAGTCACCTAACATGCATGCTGAGAACCAAACTCAAGTCCCTGAGAAGAGTGGAGCACACCCTTCACCATCAAGCCCTCTCTCCAGCCCGGTGGCTCCACTTTATAGAAGAAGGAACCCAAGCATAGAATGGTTGAGAAGCTTGCTGGTGGCCACTCAGCCAATGATCCCTTCCTTGCCCATGCTCAGAGAAGGCAAGAAACAGGCAGTAACTGAACCCATCAGGAGTAAAGTCATTGAGCGACACTAACCAAGACCTCCTAATTTGGGCCACCCCTAATTATTACCTGCTCTACCCTGGCTATTTTATCTGAAAATCTGCTTCATGGAAAGGGGTCAGTCTTGTCCACAGGGGAGCAGAGTGTCTCCATCTGTACAAGAGGTGTGTCTCTGCCTCAAAGATGCCCTGTGAACCAGGACCATTGATGCTAAACTCTGAAACAAGGTTTGGGCACCTCACACGGGAGTGGTCCGGGTCAGGCAGTCAGAGGGGTTTGGACTTGACAGTCCTCAGTCCCCAAGAGCTAGTGTTATTTGTGTCTGCTTTTCTTACTCTATGGTGGGAAGGCGCTGCTGAGGTCAGGGACCTTAGCCTCCCACAGCCTCCTTTAGCTTCCAGTCATCGTTTGGCCAAGCGAAGGATGCTGTGGCCAGGGACATTGGTGCAGCAGGAGTGTGTTTTGGCGGCCGTGTTGTCTGGGCTGTGGAGGAGCAGTCTGGGTGGCAACCTGGAGCTAGGGTTTCAAGTGTCTGGGGAGGAAGACCTGGCCTGAGTGACCCAGCCTGTCTTCAGCCCTGCACCGTTAGCTGAGCAGGGACTCAGCCTTGCCATGTATGTGTGTTTTGCCTGCGTGTATGTCTGTGTACCACATGTGTGCCTCGTGCCCTAGGAGGTGGCAAGCCTCCATGTGGATGCTGGAATTGAACCCAGGTCCTTTGCAACAAGTGCTCTTAATCACTGAGCCAACTCTATAGTCCCAGCCTGGGGGTTTTCAACCTTATTTCTTTTACACATTTCCTGTAAGTGTGACTCCCCTAGCATTAAAGGAATGTTTGTTATTTGTGCAGAACACAAGCAACCAAAGAGGAGGGACATGAATGCCAAACCCTCAGTTTCAGCAACTCAGAGACCAGCTGGGTTCCAATCACACCCATGCATGTATATGTAGACTCTCATGTGTGCTCATGCATGCACCTGGATGTACATGACAGGACACAGAAACCCGCATGCCGATGTACATATAACTGGACTAGCACGCACATAACACCCAAGTATAAACAGCCAAATAAGAGCGCATGGGTGTGCGTGAACATGAGTGCACACACCCACAGAAAACACGGTGTGGCAGCTGCTGTTGTAACTTCACAAACACTGACTCATTTGCTCTCACGAGTGTTTGATGAGACAGGTGCCTTCATTGTTTTCACTTGTACCAGTGAGGGTAAAAAGTTCACCTATCAACAGCTCATGGATGTTTTGCAGTGAATGTATTAAAGGGGTCTGAACCTCCTTGCTGAACACACATGTTGTTTGAGTGACTCAAGCCTTCTCCAGAGTTCACCCCACGCACCTGCATTTTGTTGGGGTACAGAGCAGAAACATCAATTAATTTCTCTAACTAACAGGACCCTGGGCACCAAGCAGACTTGGATTTGAACCCAGGTTCTCTTGACTGTGGCCTTCTTCTTCATTCACCTCTGCAGGGTTCAGAGTCTCCCTCTACGAAATGGGACAGGGAGGGGTCGTGGCGCCTGCCTCTGAATGTTCACACCTGGATCCTGTCATGTCTGCCTGTTCTGAGACTGGAGGGCATCCTAGGGAGAAGTCGGAACTCTGTCCTGCTGCCTTATTCTACAGGGGTCTGGCAAGTAGAGACCTCCAGTAGGTCTGGGATCTCCCTGGGTGCATGTCCTCCCAGGACTCCTACCCCTTTGTGATACCCCCACTCGGCTGGCAGCTTAGCCACAGCCCCTGCACACTCCAGATGGCAAAGGGCTGGAGGGAAAAGCCCACAGAAGAGACAGGCGGAGCCTCATTCTGAATGTGCTGGCTGGACAAGCAGGGGGCTGCTAGATGGGACGTCAGATGCCGTCGCTCCCCAGGGACTGTTAAAAGTGCTGCGCTACCAGGATATCTGCAGAAGTCCGTGTCTTCTCAGCCACCTCCTGGGGCTGCCTGTTCTGGGTATGTGCCCCCAGTGAACTTGAAGCCTGGTCTACGCTGACCTCTCCTGGTCTCCCTTTCCTTCTCTCCCGCCCTCTCTTGTCTTCTCTCCTCTCTTCTCTCCTATTCTATTTCCCTTTGCCTTTATTTCTTCCCTGTTCTCTCTTTCATCCCATCCTCTCTCCCATTTCCTTTCCCCCTTCCCCACAAGACAGGGTTTCTCTGTAGCTTTGGAGCCTGTCCTGGAAGTAGCTCTTGTAGACCAGGCTGGCCTCAAACTCACAGAGATCTACCTGCCTCTGCCTCCCGAGTGCTGGGATTAAAGGCGTGCACCACCACCATCTCCTATTTCCTTTATAGTCCCTTTCTCGGTCTCCTTTCTCTGGTCTCTCTTGTCTTTTTCTCTGACCTCCAGTGTCCCTTCTGCCTCTGCCACCCTCTGCCATCCATTCTTCCCATGACACCCCCTCCATCCTGAGGCTGCTGCACTGAGAAAAGGGCCTGTTCTGCTTCTGTGGGCATAAGATGAGCCCAACATTATGGGATTGGTAAAGAGGGTGTTTGGCCAGAGGAGATGGCCGTCTGTCTCCCGGGCAAATGTGACAGAGCCCTGACTTTGAAGTGGTAACACGTTGCCACTCCAGGGTCCAGTCTGGACTAGCCACTGTCTGGGCATTTCTTCTCATCACCTAACCAACTGAGTCCACAGGGGAGGAAGGAGGAATTACTGAGTATCTGGACCAGAGCTGGGTCAGAGGATCTCTGCCAAGTTCCCAGGGAATATTCTCTGGACTGCCAGTGTCCGAGGAGACCTCTCAGGGTTTGGCATTCTCACACCTACCTCTTCTAGGCAGCTGCTCTGCTCTGCACCAGACAGGTACACGATCCCCAGACAGCTATGCCTCTTCTGGCCAGCATCGTGGGCCTGGCAGGCCTTCTCCTCTGGACAGGCCACACAGTGGGGGCCTTAAGGATGCCCAACACCACACTGGTCCTGGGCCGACCCAAGAACGTAGCTGTGTGGCCCCTGTCTGGCTTGGGGGTGCCCCGGTACCGCCGAAAACGCCATATCTCTGCCCGGGACATGAGCGCCTTGCTGGATTATCACAACCACATCCGGGCCAGCGTACACCCGCCTGCTGCCAACATGGAGTATATGGTGAGTCCAAAGCCTTCCTGGTGCACCTCCCAGCCAACACCAGTCTGCTCACTGTGGTTTGCAGGGCTGGCTGGCTTTGAAGTACTAGACCATCTGCCCCCCTAGCCCAAGCAAATGGAGACAATTAGCAATCCATTTGACAGATGCAGAAAGTAAGGTCATGGCATAAATCCTCAGCGAATGGGAGTGGGGTGGGGGTCAGGAGAGAATGCTATCTGTAGGGCATCTTTGCACCCTGCCAGGGCCTTCACATAACCTCTTTCTTCAAGACAGTATTTTATCTGTTTTCCCAATGAAGGAATTGAGAATCAGAGGACAGGTTTGCCTAAGGTCCCCCAGCCTGGATTGTAAGCCTCTGCCTGCTGTTAAACTGGGAGTTTCAATTAACACAATATACAGCCTAAGAATTTTGCCTCCACACTGGGAACCTGCAGGGGGTGGGAGACAATGGCGATTTCCAGACCATTGTCTCTCAGTAGCGCTGGTTGCTCAACACACCCAGACCATTCATTCCCAGCCCCAGTGGAGGACAGACAGGCACCAGGGTATCTTGGGTTGAGGAAGGCCAGGAGCCGAATCTCAGTGCAGGATGGGGTGTCTTCTTCAGTCGGTCCTAGTGTCTCTTAGCTCAGTCCCCCAGGGTGGAGGAGGAAAATCCTTCTATCACAGCTCCTCCCCAGGACCATTGTCCCCAAAGCATGGAGAGATAGCTGGCAGCCCATACAGGCGTCTTTAGGAAAAGAGACAGCAGATAGGCCTCCTCCTGCCTAACAAGTGGAAAAGCGGCTCCCTTTCAGCGTTCTCTGTGCACTACCTCCTGCATGAAGCCAGACGCTGTGCTAAGCCTTTTCTGGATAGCATGGAGGACCAGGCTTACTCCGAGCTCAAGAAGACTACTTGGCTGGGGTTGGGGGCGGGGTGGTAAGAAAAACTAAAAGTCACCAACAAGATATAGAGGCCAATATCACATGTCAGGAGGCAATTGGGAAGGGTCCAGAACCGGATGGCAGGCAGCTGGGGGTGGGGTGGATGGACTGTCATTTATCTGTTTGCTGACTCGTTCACTCATTAATTAACACTGAAACTGCCACGCAGAAGGCCTCTAGTTTCCAAATAAATGACACATTAATTGAGCACCAGCGGTATGGGTGGCACTGGCCTCAACAGGTGTTTACTTACTGCCTGCGGTATAGAGCACAGGAAGCAAGCCAGCTACTCCCTCCAGGGATGCTGGGAGAAGCAAGCCAGCTACTCCCTCCAGGGATGCTGGGAGAAGCAAGCCAGCTACTCCCTCCAGGGATGCTGGGAGAAGCAAGCCAGCTACTCCCTCCAAGGATGCTGGGAGAAGCAAGCCAGCTACTCCCTCCAGGGATGCTGGGAGAAGCAAGCCAGCTACTCCCTCCAGAGATGCTGGGAGAAGCAAGCCAGCTACTCCCTCCAGGGATGCTGGGAGAATCAAGCCCGCTACTCCCTCCAGGGATGCTGGGAAGGGTCGCACTGCTTCTACTTTGTTCCTTCTCTCCCTCTCTCTCTGCTTTCCCTAAAATGCAGGAGGCAGCAAAGGGGTGGGGTGGGATGGAGTGGGGGCTTCTTACATCCCCATTTCTCTTTTGCTCTGTGGCTTGTGTCTGCAGAACAGGGTGAGACTAAACGACCCTCGCTCCCGAAACCTTTTCTTCCAAGCCCCAAGAAGGTCTGGGTCACGTCTGTCCCACGTTCTCACACGCCCTGGGGTTGTCGTGAGTCATGCTTGTTTGACAGCTCATTTCCTTGCAGACTAAGTGAGGCCCCGGTGCCAAGGACTATTGTTCAGTATTTGCTGAGTGAACAATACTAACACAGAGAATTCCAGGGAGTCACAGTTGGAAGGGAACTGGGTTTTGGGGTGTTGCTTGTTACAATTTTATTTATTTATGTGTATGTGTATGGGTGTTTGGTCTGCACATATGCCCATGTACCCCGTGTGCACCTGTTGTCAAGGAGGTCAGAAGGAGGCTCTGGATCCCTTGGAACTGAAGTTGCAAATAATTCTGAACGTCCACATGGATACAGAGAACTGAACCCGGGCCCTCTGGAAGAGCAGCCAGTGCTCTTAACGACCAAGCCATCTCTCTCCGGCCCTTAGTTTGGTTTTGAGACAAGGTCTTGTCATCAGTGGAAAATGTTATTAGCTGTGTTTGAGTCCTCAAAACTCAGCTGGTGGGAGACTTTAGCCAGGCTCCGGATTGTGGGGTAGGGCTCTTCTCTCTTCCCACGTCCCCATAGTTTTCCCTGTCTCATGTAGTCCAGGCTTCTCTTAAACAGAAGAGGGTGTCATCCTCTAGAACTGGAATTATAGGCAGTTGTGAGCTGCCATGTGGGTACTGGGAACCAAACCCAAGTCACCAGTAAGGGCTTTTGTTCTCTGAACCATCTCTCCAACCCCAGGAACTAGTATTTTTTTTAAAAAAAGAGATAACCCTGCCCCCCAGCTATAAACTGGGAAGAATTTCCATGCTGGACACTTATATAACTGTGAAGAAGGTTAAGGAGGGGGCTTAATAGACGTGGAAGAATCCCTGGGGTCACCTGTCTTGTCAAATGAAGAATTAGCTATAGAACCGAATATACACAGTCATTTGTCTATCTATGTCTGGGTTACGGGGAGTATTTCTGATTGGAGACTGTTGGGGAAGGATACAGGTGTGATAAAAGATGTCGAATGTTCCACTTTGTCATATATATATATATATATATATATATATATATATATATATATATCAAATACACACACACACACACATATCAGTATCTGTCTTCTATGTAGCCTTGACTGGCCTGGCACTCGCTATGTAGACCAGACTGACCTCAAATTTATACATATCCACCTGTTTCTGTCTGCTGAATGCCAGGATTAAAGGTGTGCATTTCCATGCCCTGCTTTCATTATTTTTAATCTTAGATTTTTTTTACGTGCTTTCAAGCTTTTAAAAGAGGTCTTGAATTCAATTTTTAAATGAAAATACCACAAACTTAAAATCAATGATTCTTCTTCATTCTGGGGTCAGTCACACATAGGTAATTATTAAACAAATGCCCCCAGGGTTCCAAGCAGAGCTTGGAACTTTATCTTTGAGGTCTAGAGAGGAAGAAAGAGGCTCAGGGCCAGAGACCTGAGCACCCTGGCTCAGCTATGAATTTGTGCTTGACCTCGGAGGCAAAGTCTTTGAGCCTCTGTTTTCTGATCTCTATGTGGGCATGTTGATCTCGGGAGACTGAGGAAGCACGGTGCCAGGTAAGTGGGCCTATTTGCACCCCACTACGGTCATGGTAGTTCTTTACCCTGGGGCAAGTTCCTGATCTTTCTTTCATCAGGTTTGGGATGAGCATCTGGCCAGGTCTGCTGAAGCCTGGGCCACCCAGTGCATCTGGGCCCATGGACCCTCACACCTGATGAAATATGTGGGCCAGAACCTCTCGATCCATTCCGGCCGGTGAGTGAATCTCTGCCCTTCCCTCATTCAGTCGTTCGACACATGGACGCTGAATACTTACTCTGGCCCGGGTGCTACGCGCGGTGGCGGTTACTGGGATGAACTAGGCAGATGAGCTCTGCACATAGAAACTAACTCATCCATAGTTGCAATACGGGGCAGACAAACTGGAGCTCATGCTACTTCAGAGAATGAGGATGGATTGGAAGACTCATGTGCTTAGTAAGGCTGTGGGGAGAGGAGCGAGGACATGGGGCCCAGGAATGGCAATGGAACTGAACTGCCAGCCTGGCTTTTGTCACCAGGCCAGCTTCTGAGTCAGAATGTGGGCGCCTGAGTTCTGAGGAAGCTTGGCCTATGTCCCAAAACTTAGGGTCTCTTTTGACTTAGATTAGCTGTTTCTAGACTTGTGAGTTTCTTTAGACAGTAACAAGGGCTCCGGTAGTGAAGTGTTTGTCTGGTGAGCACAAGAACCTGTGCTCAATCCCCAGAACCCACAAAAAGCTGAACACAACAGTGCATGCCTGTAATCTCAGCACTGGGGAAACAGAGGCAGAAAGATCCCTGGGGATCACTGACCAGGCAGATTAGCCAGTGAGAGATCCTACCTCAAAAAACAAGGTAGATGGTATCTAAGAAATGATACCTGGGATTGACTTGACTTCTGGCCTCCACATATAAACACATGTGTGCACATGTGCACACAGACACACACAGAAACATTTAAGAGTTGGTCACATGTCACAGTTTTATTCAGCCAATTGAGGACATTAGGAAAACACAGCCCTCCCCACCCTACCAGTTTGCCATGACCTCAGACGGATCAGGGGTGGTCCTGACAATTGAGTTTCTGGCACCACTGGGCCCCTCTGCACCTTTGCATATCACCAGCTGGTTGGAGCCAGTGCCAAGCTTGGGGATTGTGACTGGACTCTCAGAGCCCTACAGAACTGATCTCAGTGACCAGGTCGTTCCTCAAGCACACACACGCTCTCTCCTACAATGAACTTCTTCCGTACTGCCATGCTCTTCGCTGCCTGATGGCCAGCCGTTCTGAAACTCACCGAGAGAGGGTGTGAAGAGCTGAGGCACAGTCGCAAGTACTCCCAGGCTACCCCTGTCTGCCCTTTGGCTCACACCTGCCTGTTCAACATAATGGTGAAGAGTAAGATAAAATACAAACGGGCAGTCCGGGAAAGGAAAGCTGGCGAGAATTCCTCCAGAAAAATGCAGCTCAGGGGCTGGAGAGATGGTTCAGTGGTTAAGAGCATCGGCTGCTCTTTCAGAGGACCTGAGTTCAATACCCAGCCCCCACACGGCAGCTTACAACTATCTGCAGCTCCAGTTTCTAGGGGATTCAACACCCTGACACAGACATACATGCAGGCACAACACCAACACACACAAAAAATAAAAATACGTAAATTACTAATTTTTTGTTGTTTTTTAAGGTAAATTATTTTTAAAAAGAAAAATTCAGCTTATTTAGAGAAAGGGGCTTGAGACCATGGTCAGCCTTCAGGGTGAAAAGGAACGTTAGACACAAGACAGTGCAGTATACAGGAGAGACAAGCATGATGGGAGCCTTACAGGGAGAAGGATCTCTTTAAAACCTGAAGAGGCCCTTCATTAAGAATGAAAATATGAGTTGGGCGGTGGTAGTGCACGCCTTTAATACCAGCACTCGGAGGGCAGAAGCAGGCATATCTTTGTGAGTTCAAGGCCAGCTTAATCCACAAGAACTAGTCCCAGGACAGGACCCAAAGCTACAGAAAACCCTGTCTCGAAAACTAAAAAAAAAAAAAAAAAAAAAAAAAAAAGAATGAGAATATGATGGGTGGAAGGCGTGGCTCAATGATTAAGAGTGAGCACCGTTTTTCTGCTTTTACAAAGAACCCGGATCAATAGCTCACAATTGCCTGTAACTTCAGCTCTGAGGGATCCAAAACTGTCTTCTGACAGGCTTGGCCACTGTACTCATGTGTGTGCACACACACAGACACACAGACAGATACACACAGACACACATATACATAGACACACACAGATACACAGATGCACACATATATAGACACATGCACACAGACACACACTTGCACAGACACACACACAGAGACACACACAGACACACACACAATTTAAAGTAAATCTTTTTTAAAAACATTTTATATTTATGTGTATATGTGTATGTCACATGCGCTCTGGAGCCCCGAACTTGGTTCTCCGGAAGAGCAACCAGTGTTCTTAACCTCTGTGCCATCTCTTTAGCTCCAACATTTAATCTTTTTTTGTTAAAACTGAGACTAAGGGAGATAGGGAGAGCCAGCTGTAGAGGCAACACTTTTAATCCCAGCACTCTGGAGGCAAGGACAGGCCAGTCTCTGTGAGTTCAAGGCCAGCCTCCTCAAGGGAGCCTCCGTGAGAGGGATAGTGAAGGGCAGCCAGAGAGCCTCTTCAGAGAAGTCATCTGGGGAAAAAGTCCAGAGCAAGTCCAAGAACTGAAGGAACATCCGACTTTTGTTAAGTTTGAGGGGACCAGCAGGAAGTTTAATGTAATTTAATTCAGCACAGCCTCAAGTTCTGGCACAAGACTGCTTCTAAACTCTGTCCCAGAGAGAGTTGCTTGGGAGGCCTGATCTCCTCAGGCTGTTGACACTGGCAGGTATGGAAAAAGTCCTCAGACCCCATCAGGTACTTCAGTCTGCAGAGAGCTTCCTGAGATAGCCTGACGGTCCAGCATGCCTTTCTTTCCCTAAAAATACAAGCTGTGTCTGAAGTGCCACCAGAACCTGGCTCTTCACACAGCTTTACTGAACACTGTGTGCCAGACAGGTGAGCGCTTCGTCGCTTACCTCAACCGCTCCTCAGACCATAACCCCTGAGGTAAGTATGACCTGACTAAACCCTACCATCTTACAGATGGGGGAATGTGCCAGGGAATGAGGGGGCTCACCAACAAGTTGGTGACTTTTCCATCCTCCCCTCACCGTCTTCCATGTTCTCGGCCTCCCCAGGTACCGTTCTGTGGTAGATCTCGTGAAGTCTTGGTCTGAGGAAAAGCGGCATTACTCATTCCCAGCTCCAAAAGACTGTGCCCCACACTGCCCTCGGCTCTGCAGGGGTCCTGTTTGCTCCCACTATACCCAGGTAACCCTCTGCCATCCAAGAGTGCTACTCAACAGACCCTAGCACCTCAGAGAATTATGGGGGGGCAGCAGAATGAGAATTAAAACACAGGCCCGTGGGCTTCCTTTTGTCTCTTGCTGTAGACAGGGTCATTGTATATCCCAAGCTGGTCTCTCACACTCCATTTTCCTGTCTCAGCCTCCTGAGTGTTGGAACTATAGGCAAGCCCACCGTTCCCATTGTGCGCTTTCCTTTATGCAGACATTCCTGGAAAGCTGTGTAGACCACACACTGAGATGAATTATATTGAAATACAGGCCTTTACAGGCCTTGAACTCAGAGACATCCTCCTGCTTCACCTTCTGAGATTACAGGCATCATACCCTGCCAATGTTTTGTTTTGAATGTTCTGTGTATTTTCTGTTTCTCCAAACTCCTACTATCTGCTTTGTTCTACCACTGAGCTATACCCCAGCCCTTCCCAACTATCTTGAAAAAATAAAAAACAGTCAGATGTGGTGGTGCATGCCTCTAGGCTCAGCACTTGGAAGGCACTGTGACTTCAAGGTCAGCCTGGTCTACAGAGTGAGCTCTAGGTCACCCAGGGTACAGAGTGAGGTTCTGTCTCAAAACAACAACAACAACAACAAACTCATGGGACATCATTACCTCCACCTTCCCAGCAAAGCACAGAGGCACAGAGAGGGTCAGAGACTCTGGCAAACACACACAGCAGGTGATGTTGAGATGCTGATCCAAGCGTGTATGATTCAAAAGTTTAACCTTCAACACTATAATGGCTTTCAAAGGTTGTCACTAAAAGGAAAATCTTAAAAAGAAAAAAATAAATGAAAGGGTATAGAAAATAGTAATGTATCACGCACGATGTGGATAAATATTGCTTTATAACGTTCTTTGGCATGCTGGGTATACCCAAGGGCTTAGAACCCTGAGGCATGCGCTCTACTACAGCGCTACACTCCTGCTTCTTTCATCCGACTTCTGTACCCTGTGCACCTATTTCTCCGTGTGGCAATATGAAATGCATTCCTTACTGCTGGTTTCAGTTAAACGTTATTCTTGAAAAACATTCTCTTACAGAATAAATGTCTTAAGCCATCCTTCAGCCCCTCAGGATAGGCAGACATGGCCTCTTCTCCCGTCTTCCAGTTCCGGGCCCCAAGACTTCGCCCAGTCCGCACTCCACAGGAATGGGGTCTAGTAACCATGCTTCCCAGGGTTCTCGGGCTCCTCTAAGCCTCGGCCTACCTATCTCTGTGCTTCCGCAGATGGTGTGGGCATCCTCCAGCCGGCTGGGCTGCGCCCTTCACACCTGCAGCAACATCGATGTGTGGGGCAGCACCTGGCAGCAGGCTGTGTACCTGGTCTGCAACTACGCCATTAAGTGAGTATCGCACCAGGGTTCCTCCTGCTCAGTGCTCTACTGGTTTGGGCAATTTAAGAGAGTCAATTGACGAGGTCTTTGGTTTGTTTGTTTGGTTTGTGGCACCAGAACTGGGTCTTACACAAGCTAGGCAAGTAGTCTACCATTTAGCCACAGCCTCAGCCAATAATCCTTCATCTGTGCCCAGGGCATGGGGGTAGGAGACAGACAGAGGGCCGAAAGACGGGTGAGGGGGCGGGGATTGTGGCCTGAATTGGCCCAGCTCTCCACCAAGTGGCTAATACTTCACCATGAAGCCAGTCTTTCACGACAATGCCAGGCATCGTTGAGCAAGTGGGTGCAGTGCTAGCCCTCTGAGCTCACCCCAAGGTACAAACAGCTAAGAGCACCTGCTCTTGGGAGGGAGGGCGGACTGGATGGAAGAGCAAAGACGAACAGAGCATGCGCAGCTCTCCCAGACTCACCTCACGGCATCTGGGTAGGCGGAAGACCAGGAGCCATCTTTACACAAATCTATTGTAAACACGGGAAAATGGCAAGATAAGTTCCCAACCAGTATCAGAACGCAGCCTTACGAGCATTACAGAGTTTCAGCTCAAAATGAAAATAAAAAACTGGGTTTTGTTGTTGTTGTTTGTTTGTTTGTTGTTGGGTTTGTTTTTTTTTTTTTGAGACAGATTTCACTCTGTTATCTAGACTGGCCTGAAACTCACTACTTAGCCCAGAGTGACCTCAAGACTGCAGGGGATTAGATTCTGCCTCAGTTTCCCCAGAGCTGGGATTAGGACAGAACAACCCAGTTTAGCCATTATCTTTTTTTTTAAAAGCAGAATTTACCCTCAAGTGGTTAGACAAACAAAAAAACAAAGAACTTCTTTGAGTTTATCATCCAGACCTCCCCACCTCAACCCTCCGCATTCTAGAGTATCTATTTTTTTCTTTTTCTTTTTTTTCCTTTTTTTTAAATTTTTTTATTAAGACAGGCTCTTTTGTAGCACAGGCTGTCTTCAGATTTCAGTGAAGATGATTGAACTTCTGGGTCCCCAGCCTTGACCTTCTGATTGTTGGGGTTATAGGTGTATTTCCCCCCAAGAGGATCTTTAAAAAGATACAATTTATTATATCTGGCACTAATCTTAATATCCATGGACATCCTGAAGAGCTCAATGGATGTGTGAAAAAAATTAATGAAGCCTGTAACAAAATCAGAAGCACATCCTTTCCTAAGCATTTGCCACGCCTGGTGGCGCTTGGTGTAATCTCAACCCAATGAAGTAGGAGGCAGGAGGGTCAGTAAAAAATGGTCACCTAGGCTACATAGTGAGGTCCAACCTGGGCTACAAAACACCCAGTCTCAGAAGCAAAAACAAAACAAGCAACACATAAAACCAACCCAATTACTTTTTTGCGGGGGTGGGGGGAATGGATTCCATTTCCGGCTATAAGGAGTATTTGCTCACTTAGACTGTAAAAAATAAGCCTTGGGAGATGTAGATAACAGATAACAGACAGCAGGGCCAGAGATAAGATACCTGGGTAACCTGCGGCAAGAGCAAGAGGTGACTAGGCTTTCTGAGGAGGAAGAGAGAACTCTGTGAAGGGCCTCAGCCAGTTGAGGGGAAAGTGAGGTGTATACTAACCAAGCTTGCTGCTAAGGGCACTCTGGAATTTTTAATTTTTTTTTATTTCATTGCTGCTTGTTGTTGTTGTTTTGTTTTGTTTTGTTTTGTTGTTTGTTTGTTTTGTTTGAGGAAGGGACTCTTTATATGGTCCAGGCTGGCCTGGAATTTACCACATAGCCCAAACTGGCCTCAAACTCATAAATCCCCAGCCTCAGCCTCCCAAGTACTAGGATTACAGACACGTACCACCTGCCTCCTAGCTAGGGCACAGCTAGTGATGAGATTCTGTAAGGCCGGACTCTGAGAACTATGGCCCATGGCCAAACCTAGCTTGTGGCCCATTTTAAATAAAGTTTTATTGGAACATGGGGTTACAATTCCTTTATCTCTTCTCTACAGCTGTTTTCATGTCACAGAGACACAATAAATAATACTTAAAGTTTTAGTAAAATATAACATAAAAGATACAATTGAGTCTTTTTTAAGTGAAGAATTCAGTGACAATTATTACCATAATATTGTACAACCATTGCCATTTTATTTAACTATATTGCAGTCATTTGTTTGTTTGTAGGGGTTGTATCCACACACCACAGTGCACATGTGGAGGCCAGAGGAAAACCTCTTGGAGTTGATTCTCTTCTTCTACCATGTGGGTCCGGGGGATTGAACTCAGGTCGCTGGGCTTGGCAGCAGCTGCCTTGACCTACTGAGCCATCTTGCTGGCTCTGCTGTTTCTTTTGAGACAAGGTCTCATGTAGCCCCAGTTGGCTTTTACCTCATTAATTAGCAAATGTTGGTCTAGTACTTATCCCCTCACCTCCAAGTGCTGGAATTAAGGGCCTGTGATACTGGGAACTGAACCTGGGGCTTTGTAAATGCTAGGCAAACTCTCTGTCAACTATTTATCCATCCCTTCTAAACTTTTCCCTTTTCCGTCAGCCCAGAGAAATCTCTATAATCATGAGGCAATAGTTCCCTATTCTCTTCCGTAAAAGGTGGAGATCTTTTGAGAGGGTAATTCTACAGCTGAGTACTTAGATTAAGCCTTGAAGACGCGGAGGGTAGTGGCCATAATGAGGCTCCACGAGTGGGTCACTCATGCCTGGTTATCCTCATTAGCTAATTACTCAAGCTCCCATTTGCACAACATACGTATAGCAAAGGGGTTTTTTCCCATAGATCATTTCACATCATTTTCGTGGACACTGTTTCACTTATTTTATTCAGAGAATAATATCAGTTTCCAAGAAATGAAGTGGCTCAGTCTGTCACTAGGATGAGGACTCAGGACCAGAACTCAAATCTGCCCCCTCCAGGGAGACTGGGAGGAGAGAAAGCCAAACTTTATAGGATGTCAGTATTTTCCAAGGACAGTGATGCTGTGCACATGTGCGCAGGTTGTGTTTTGTGTTCTCTGCTTCCCTATGGAGGAGAGATCTGCTGGGTGTGCAGAGAAAGAAACCAGGGCTTACAGAAGTGCCGTGTTCGAGGTCCCATACGCAGTGGACCCCAGAATGGAAGTGTGGAAATCTGTGGAGGCTATTTCACCTAAATGCTCCTGTTCCCTAATGCTGTTTCCCCTGGGTCTGTTCTCTTGTAGGGGCAACTGGATCGGGGAGGCGCCCTACAAAACTGGGAAGCCGTGTTCTGCCTGTCCCTCCAGTTACCAAGGCAACTGCAACAGCAACATGTGCTTCTCTGGGCTCAAATCCAACAGGCTCCCATGGATCTAAACTAACCCAATGTTTTGGTGTCCCTGGTTGGGCCTGCCCCTGGGAAGATTCCTCCCCAAAGTTGAGAGGGAGACAGGGGTTGGGCAGTCCTACAGTTCTTTATAAACTTTTTTTCTTAAAGGTCCAGTCCATGCCAAAGGTGCCTCCTCTCCCTTCCTTAGTAACATCTGTCTTCTCTGTGATATCTAGGGAAACATGCATATTTTTTTTCACTTTTTGGTTTTGTTTTGTTTTTGTTTTTCAAGACAGGGTTTCTCTGTGTAGATCTGGCTGTTCTGAAACTCACTCTATAGACCAGGCTGGCATCGAACCCAGAGATCTGCCTGCCTCTGTCTCTAAGAGTGCTGGGATTAGACTTGTACCACTATGCCCAGCAAGACCTGACTCTCTGGAGCAAGGGCTTCTGGGAACAAAATGGGAAGCTTCGTCTGTGACTCTGAGGCTTCCAACCCAAGACTGTCGGCCTAGCGAAAGACTTTTGTCAAACAATCTCAGCCTGGGGCTGTAGCTCAATGATGCTTGCTTGCCTAGCAAGCACGGGTCCTGCCACTGCACAACCCCGGCGTGGTGGTGCACGCCTATGATCCCAGCATTCAGGAATGGAGTCAAGAGGATTAGATGCTGAAGGCCACCCTCAGCTACACAGCCAGTTAAGGATAACAACTGGAAATGACAATAATGAAACAGCTTTAACCTAAGTCTTGCCTCCAGCCATCTAAATTCAGCCTTTCTGGCCAGCGTTCTGGGGCTGATGATTTCCTTCTAAATTGGGCAAATTTCAGGTCCAATTGATTTTTGTTTGCTTATGCCCCACCCTTGGTACATTTTTTAGAATGACCATGGGGTCCAGCCTTGTCTTATACATGAGCCAGTGGGTTTAAATTCATACTTTTCTGACCTTCCTGGAACCTCTTCAATGACACAGTACAACCCCAAGTTGGCCAAGGAGAAATTTCTGCCTCTGACAATTTTCTCTGTAGAAAAAATTGCATCTGCCCTGCTCTGTCTTCCCTCTGCTCTGCTCTGTCTCCCTCTGCCCATCACTGCACTCTGTCTGCCCTGCTCTGTCTCCCTCTGCCCTGCTCTGCCTCCCTCTGCCCTGCTCTGCCTCCCTCTGCCCTGCTCTGTCTCCCTCTGCCCTGCTGTCTCCCTCTGCCCATCACTGCACTCCGTCAGCCCTGCTCTGCCTCCCTCTGCCCTGCTGTCTCCCTCTGCCCATCACTGCACTCCATCAGCCCTGCTCTGCCTCCCTCTGCCCTGCTCTGCCTCCCTCTGCCCTGCTGTCTCCCTCTGCCCATCACTGCACAGTGGATTGTTCCTTCTTAGCCTCTACAGACCGGTTCTCTCCCTTGCAATGTCATTTTCATCCCAATAAACCATTTCCCCTGTCCCCGCCCCATCTCACCCAGAGATCATAAAACACAAAAGTCCTTTTGTCTGTAGAGATAGTAAAATTTCCTCCTTCAGACCTTGCCCTCACGCTGGGGCCCACTCCCTGTGGACTAGAGAGGGCTCCATTCAAAGAAAGAGCTCAGACTGAACAGAAAATCCACCCCTTCACTCAGAGCCTCTGTGGAATCCTGGAACAACTGAGTCTTCTCTCTGATCGTCTCCACCAGGCCTTGACTGGCACATGCCATTCTTACCCCTTTCCAGGGCCAATACAGTCCTTTGGTCTCAGGCAGGCCGTGGCTCTTAGTGAATCCCCTTTCACTTCCAGGGGTGAGAAAACAAGTGAAGAAAATGGGGTTGGGTGAGAAATGGTTGAGGGTAGCGGGGTTCTGCCGGAAGCAGGAAGGGGTGGGCACACCGCAGCAGCACAGGTGTGGATTTTATTACTCTGCTTGGCAGAAGAGAAAGTGTGACGGCTTCCAGCATTTGGAAGTGAGTGAAAGAAGGCCAAGGATACAGCTGCAAGTTTATTATTCCAGATAAAAGCCTTTCTACTTAGGGACAGCTGTATTCAGATGTCCTTCCTTGTGCTCAGCTAGGAGAGGGTTTCCCTGGAATGCAGGAAGCCCCAGGATCCATCCCTAGTACCAGATAAATGCCCATCCTGTAATCCTAGCACGCAGGAGAAGTAGGTGGGAGAATCAGTTCAGGGTCACCCTTGGCTACACAGAAGTTTCAAGATTTCCTATATATCCCATTCACAGATGTGAATACATTCCCTCATTATCCATGACAGTGGGAGTTTTCATTTTAATTAATTTACTTTTATCTGATGTGTATGAGTGTTTTGACTGCACACATGTATGTAGATAAATGCATAACTGTGAGCCTGGTGCCTACAGAGGCTAAAAGAGAGTGTCAGGTCCCCGGAACTAGAGTTATCAGCTGTGAGCTGCCATGTGCTGGAGCCAAACCTGGGTCCTCTGTGGCATGGGTGCCCTTAACCACGGATCCATCTCTCTAGCCTCTCTCTCCTTTTATTTATGGTTGTGCCCCAGAAACACGAGAGCTGTGAGCTAAAGAAGAGGGTGCCCCGCACTGACAAGGCTTGAAAGAACACCTCACATGCGGAGCGTGTGTGTGTGTGTGTGTGTGTGTGTGTGTGTGTGCATGTGTGTGTGATGGCCCATGTTAGGGAAGTAGGCAGGGGACAAACCATGAAAAGCAGTTTTAGGACTCCATCAAGAGTAGTGAAGAGGAATATTAAATATTAAATCCCTGGAGACAGAAGCAGGCCAAGCTCTGTAAGTTCAAGGCCAGCCTAGTCCTCACAGCAAATCCTAGGTCTGTGACCCTGTCTCATCTTTTTTTTTTTTTTTCTTTCAGTTTTTCGAGATAGGGTTTCTCTGTAGCTATGGAGCCTGTTCTGGAACTCACTCTGTAGACCAGGCTGGCCTTGAACTCACAGAGATCTGCCTGTTTCTTGCCTTCTTAGTGTTGGATTAAACGTGTATGCCACCACTGCCTGGCAAAAGACCCTGTCTCAAAAAGAAAGAAAAAAAGAAAGAAAGAGAGAGAGAGAGAGAGAGGGAGGGAGGGAGGGAGGGAGGGAGGGAGGGAAGGAGGGAGGGAGAGAGGAAGGAAGGAAGGAAGATCCCAACATCTCATTACTGGAATGATACCATCAGGTTTCATTGGAGAAGACAAGAGCGAGGTCCTGATTTGTTGAGGGTCACATTGAATGCTGGGAAAGAGCAAACAACTGTTTCGGTATAGAGGGAAAAAATGAGGTTGATTTGAACCAAAATGCTAGCACTGGAAAGGAAAGTGAGTGAGCTTCCCAGGTGAGACTAAAGGGCTGGGTTTGGACGCAGGTGCCCACGATGGAGGACAATAAGAATTCTGGAGGGGTTCTAATGGTGTTCTGGAGGGCCAAGCCTGACTTCTGCTTACTTGAAGGAAGGCCCAGTCTCATGCTGTTGTTGGGAAGAGTGGGAAAGTACAAGGAAAGAAAAGTCTGGAAAGAAAAGTAACCAATAGCAGAGAAGGAAGACCCAGGGAAGGATTCGGACCAGAGCAAGGAGATGCACCCAAGTCAGCGGTTGTCATGGTCACATCTGACCTTCTCAGGGATTTTTGCTTTGTTCCAGCCTGAATGGTTGGCTGAGTGTAGACAGGAAGAAAGCAAAATACTCAAGTTCTTCCTGGTTTCGAGCTTCCTCGGGGAAGGGACTGGGAGGGAAGCAGAGCAGCTAAAGTAACAGTAATCTTAGAGATTTAACCTGCAAGAGAACTAAAATGAAGGCAGGAAGGTGCCAGTTTCGGGGGAGAACTCCGGAGGCTGAGAATAGAGATGAACGGTGCCCGTCAGTGACAAGTAGGTAGTGGTTTCTTGGAAATGGCTGGAGAAGTGCCCTAGAAGAAGAGGCTGAAGAAGGGTTAATCAGCCAGCTGGTTTGGGAGGTGTGGCAACCCACCATGGAGAAATTACCATAAGAAAACAGAAGAACTTAGCACAAAGAATCACCAAGAAAATGATGGAGCTGGAGTGGCCCATTTCTCTTGAGTTACAAATTTGTCATTTGAAAAGTGTTTTAACACGAGATGATCTAGACCAGAGAATCCGGAGGTAGGCTGGGAGCTTCAACACTGAGCCAAATGAAACGGGTGTCAGCAAAAAAAAAAAACAAAAACAAAAACAAAAAAAAAAACAAAAAACAAAAACAAAGAACCAGATGGTGGGTTGTCATGCGCAAGAGGTCTCAGATCAGACTGCAGACTTCCACAGCGGGTTACCTGTGGAATGGACCCAGAGGCCAGCAGAGGACTGTACCACCAAGTGGTCCATCCCAAACAGCACCCACCTTTGACTATGATGTGATTAAGATTCATCTCTTCCGTTACTCCACAAGTTCCTTGTCGAGAAGGTGATGTCTGCTTGACCCATTTTTACACCACTGCTTAACACAGAACATGTAGGTGTTTAACACAGAACGCCACTTATGTAGGTACTCAGGTGACCTGTGACCTCTGACATGGCGGACCAGAGCCATAACCCCGATCTTCTCTGCACCCAGTGTGAGACTCCAGGCAAGAGACTTCCCGAGGCAAGTCCCACTGTCCTTTATTTATTTACTTTTAGATTTAGTTTATGTGTATGGGTGTTTTACCTGCATGCATGTCTGTGTACCACATGTGTGCCGGTGCCTGTAGAGACCAGATAAGGGCATTGGGTTTCCTGAAACCAGAGTTACAGATGACCGTGAACTGCCGTGAGGGTGCTGGGAATACATCCCGAGGCCCTCAGGAAGAGCAGCCAGTGATTTGAACGACTGAATGACCTCTCTAGCCCCCTCAAACTCCTTTATCTCAAGGTTTAATTAATCCTAGCAATGCCTATGTTCAACTCCCAACATCCAGTCTGGTGTACAATAAATGTAATTCTCCACCCTCCTTCCCCCTCTACCCCTCCCTCTACTTCCCCACGTTTTCATGCACTTGTCACACCCATAGTCGGGAGCCATAAAACTCCACCCATCACGGACTCAGCTCCCCAGGCTCCACTCAACCCCTTCTCCCAAGTTGCAGGGCTGATGTTTCCAACATCTGGCTTCAGGTTCTCCTAACCCCAGAGTCCAGGACTGGGGCCTGAGTGGACCTCAGGTCTAGCCAGGTTGCCGTTGCCATGGCAAAAGCGACAATCCCCAGCCACAGGTTCCCTAAGTGACTGGTTACTCTTTAACGTATCCACCCACCTTGGGTGATTAGAAGAATCAATAAGATAACCGGGCGGTGGCAGCTGGCTGTGCTCACTGCCTTCCTGGTGGACCGGCTCCCGGTAGCCCCTCTGCTGCTGTGTGTGGGCTCCAGCTCCTCCATGCCCCCCAGTGTCCAACTGGGTACTCTTGGTCATGGTCAGTGTGAACGCGCCCCTCGGGGCTCCAGTGGCGAGTCCTTATGGTAAGTAAAGCCAACCTCTGGGGCTGGGGGATGAATGGACAGGGTAGGATCATGATCAGGCTGTGGAGGCTACAGGACAACCCTACGTTTCTGATGGGCTCCAAGACCCTTCAGGGGTTTAGAATAACTAGAATCTCAGAAGAAGCTGGGCCTTGCTCACTAAGGTCCCTTGACAAGATCATGGCCGTGTGGGTAGACCTGGGAGGGGCTGCAGGAGCCTGCGGCCAGGGTTTGGTGCTTTTTGAAGAAGGCTTTTCTGAGAGCCAACACCCAGGGAAACTTTCCGTAATTCAATAGAAAGCAGGGGTCCCCAGACAGATACTTCAGTGGTGGTTGAAATCCCTTGAAAGTGGTACTGAGCCTGACCATGCAGCCAGCTGGGGTGGGACCTTGGCAGATGAAGCCCAGGGGATAATTGTTGGTTTCTCTACCCTCCCTGGGGATAAGGTCAAAATCATAATCCTGCAGAGACCAAGAAAACTAAGTGTGATCTTGCATTGGGCATGTGAAGCTGGGGAAATGTGGTACCCATCGACCGCAGAGGCTTTGGGTGATCAGCAAATGGGGACGGTGTGAATTTATAAAGGAATGCAGACCCATTATTAAAGAAAAGGAATGCAGATGTGTGTGCAGACAGAAAGTCTCGGTTGCGGCAAAAACCTGCGGACATTTCTGATAGCAAAACGGATGTGGTCCTATATATGTACACATGGGTTTGTATTTGCATAGAAAATTCCGTGGGAGGACACAAAGGGAGTGGTGACAGTTCTGTTTCTGAGGAGAGAGATATCCAAGAGAATTTTTTCCTCTTTAGGCACATCTAGATTAAATAATAATAACTTGGTGTATTTTACGGAGCTAAATTACATGTGCACACATATATAGAATTTGACCGCTGGAATGCTGTGTATCTTGGCTCTGTTGCTAATTGTGGGATGATTGTCTGAATCCTTGAATGTTTCTGTGCCTCTACTGTTTTCTTTGACATGGAGACAAAGTTAGAGCCATGGATCCATAGGGCCACATGGAGGCAAGGTGTAAAGCTCATGACATCACACAGACTCAGTAAATATTATTTAACATCATTCTGTTTTTAAAAAACGCATTTATTTATTTGTCTGTTTATTATTTGTGTGTGTACATGCTTGCATCACAATGTACCAGTGGAGGCCAGCACACATCCGTTAGGCGTCGGTCTTCTTCCATCATGTGGGTCCCAGGGCTCAAACTCAGGTCATCAGCCTTGCCAGCAAGTACTTGACCCACTGAACTGTGTCATCAGGTTCTCGATGTCATGCTTAGCCAAGGCTAGATGACCAGTGACTTGTCGGGGACTGTCACTTCTGGATTGTCTCAGATTCTTTGCTTTAACTCACTACTAAACTGAATGTGACACCAAGGAAGTAGCAGAAGCTTAAGAATCAAAGGCCTGGGACCCATCCCACATACAATCAGTATGACCTTGAAGGAGTCACTTCCCTCTCTGAACCAGCTTCCTCTTTTGTAAATGGAGCTAATTCACTGGATTGGAGATTACAGGGGCATAGTTGAAGAGCTAGAGTTACTTTAATTCATAGTTGTAAGACTTAGTTGAACCTGTAGCCAGAGGAATTTACTCTGAAAGGGAGCAGTATTGTAGGAAGCCGCTTGTTGGTTCAGCCCCGAAATAATTACACAGAAACCATATTATTTAAATCGCTGATTGACCCATTAGCTCTAGCTTCTCATTGGCTAGCTCTTACATCTTAATTTAATCCATCTTCATTAATCTGTGCATTACCATGAGGTTGTGGCCTACCAGCAAAGTTTCGGTGTGTCTGTCTCAGGCAGTGGCTCCATGGCTTCTCTCTGACTCTGTCTCCTTTCTCCCAGCATTCAGTTTAGTTTTCCCTCCTAGCTCTTTCTGCCCTGCTCTGCTATAGGCTCAAAGCAGTTTCTTTATTAACCAATTGTATTCACAGCATACAGAGGGGAATCCCACATCAGGGCAACACTCGCTTTGCAAATTATAACTTTTCCATTAGCATTGGCTAAAGGTGATGACAAGGCTCCACAGAGTCTTCCTAAAGGATAATGTAGTAAGAACACCACTCAACAGCATCTCTGTGTCTCCCGGGTCCATACTTCAGAAAATATTCATATGTCCTTTCTCTTTAGATTCTTTGCAGTGCTTACAATGTACTGGTATCCAACAAAGAGTTGCCAGCAAAGATAGATGGGTGGATGGATGGATGGGTGTATGTATAGATGGATGTTTGGATGAATGGATAGCTAAATGTATGTATAGATAAAAGGATGGATGGAGAAATGATGGATGGATGGGTAGATGATGGATGGTTGCATGAATGGCTATATGTGAATGATTAGATAGGTAAATAAATGGATATATGGATAAATGGATGTTGGATGGATGGATGAATGGATGGATGGATGAATGGATGGATGGATGGATGGATGAATGGATGGATGGATGGATGGTTGAATGAATGGGAGTCTGATTGAATTGATGTGTGAATGACTATATGGACAGTTGGATGGAAGGAAGGATGGATAGTTGGATTGATGGATAAGTGAATGAATGGATGGTTGGATGGTTGAGTGGATAGTTGGATAGATTCACAGTTGGGTGAATAGCTATATGGACAGTTCAGTGGTTAGGTAGTTAAATAAATGGATGCTTGGATAAATGGATGATTGATGGACAGATGGTTGGGTGGATGTATAGATAGATGGGTGGTTGAATGGTTGAATGTATGGTCTGATGACTGGACAAGTGGGTAGTTGAATGGTTATATGGTCAGATACTTGGTTGTATGGTTAGATAGTTAAGTTTATGGACGTATGGATAAGTGAATGGTGGGATAGATGGATGATTGAATGTATATATGTATGTATGTGTGGATGAATAGTTGACTGAGTGTATGCATATGTTTGTATATATATACAATATGTATGTATGGATATTCTGTATCTATTGCCTCATTTAATGATCACAGCAGTTATGTGAAATAAACAATATTGTTGTCTCTGAGGAAAAAAGAACAAAAAAACTAAGGTTTGAGATTTTTTTAAAAATAAATCTGATTTGAAATATGATATAGTCAGCTGTTGTCAGTCCTCTTGGCCAGGCCATAGATGTGATTGGTTAGGGAAAGGGGAGCTCCAATGCCCAGAGTCACAGTATACATCACCTGCAACAACAAAACAATTTAAAAAAAAAACCCACCATTGTCCCAGGATGCTGAATCATTTGCAGTAGCATGTATGTGGGGATGGGGGTGGCCTAAAACCCCATTTTCTGATAAAAAACAAATCCAAGTTAGCATCCAGATCTTCCTTTTTCTTCAAGCTACACGGCTAACTTGCCTGAGCTTTAGAGCGCTCATCTGTAAAGTGAATTAGGGAAGCCTGCTGGGAGACTTTGAGACGAGTTCTCATTCTGATAAAAGAGAGAAAAATATTTAGGGAACAAAAATAAAACTGTCTCCAGGGGACAACCGTGGCCATTCCTGAGGTTAGCTCAGCAGAGGCCGTGAAGAGCAGGGCCTTGCAGACCAGCGCAGGACACATGAGTGCTTAGACCCAGGTTGTTTCCTGATTTGAGCCTTAGTAGGGCAGTCTCTTTGGTGGGGTGACAGCAGAAGGACTTGGACTTCCGAATGTCCAGTCCGTCCACAGCACATTTGATTTTCCCTCACACTAGTAAGAGCCAGTCTCTCTCCGATCAGATAGTTGATGTGGATTGGAGCACCTGTCCCCTGACTAGACCATAAACTTGACGAGGTCAGGGACATCGGTGGTTTGTTTGGCTTTGTGTTATAAAGTCTCACATGATGACTGGTACAGAGAAGCATTTGTTGGATAAATCCATCAGAAAGGTTTTAACAAAGAGCTCCAGAACGGTGACCCTCAGTGTCAACCAGCTCTGGGCACTTCTTGTCCTTTCTGTCAATCTCCCTGTGTTGACTTTTGTATCTTGTGTCTGTCCAATGTCAAGACCCAAAGTGGCTCTCCCAGCATTGGGCATCATGTTGACCTTTGCATGCCTGAAAATGGAGGAGACTGGAATAGTTTCCCTCATTACACTTGGGGTTCTCTTCGCCCTCCACTTTGCTGGGGTTTTTTTTCCACTAATTTTTTTCAATTAAAAAGAATCAAGTTTCAAAAAACAAAAGACTGGGCATGGTGGTGCACACCTTTAATTCCAGCACTCAGAAGGCAGAGGCAGGTAGATCTCTGTGAGTTCGAGGCCAGCCTGGTCTGCAGTCTACAGAGTGAGTTCCAGAACAGACTCCAAAGCTACAGAGAAACCTTGTCTCGGGGGGGAAAATGTTTCCTTAGAAATCTTTCAGCAGAGTTTCCTAGATTAAGAGATTAAGAAAAATTCAAAGTCAGAAGTTCCAGAATAGGCTCCAAAATTACAGAGAAACCTTATCTTGAAAAAACAAAAACAAATGGAACAAACAAAAAAAGCTCAAAGTCAAGGTGGGAAAAAATGGGAAAGTCAAGGCTTGTTTAGCCCAGCCCTGCTCCTCTCTTGAGCCCAGCTAAACACGTCCATGTTCCATGTTGTTCTGTTACACCAGGTTTCTGGACCTCAGCACTACCAGGATGTTGGCTGGACAACTGTTGTAGAGAGCTCTCCTGCAGTTGTAGGATGGTGCCTAGCATCAGAACTCTACTGTTCTCACCAGAGACCAATAACGTGTCTCCCCATCAGCTGTGGCCACTGAAAGACTCTACATTCTCAACACGTGTCCCCCAGGACATACACCACATCCATTACACGGGATCAGGGATAGCTACTACGCAGTGTCGGCTACAGGAAAGTTTGCTGGGACTCAAGGGTTGGTGTTGGCTGTAGGTGTCAGGGTCTAGCTCCTAGCTGACTTTCCAGCTGTCCTGGGCAACTGTGAGGATAAGAGGCAGTGGTGGGCACATGGTGTGGTAATCTGACCCCTGGCTTTGTTTATTTCCTGTCTTTGTTTCCCTTGATTATTACTTTGTCCCCTTAGTAGTATATCATTCCTGGTACTGCTCTGACCTCTCCGAGGACCAGCTCGGAATTGTCTGGTTCTTTTTTTTCCTGTATTTGCATGCTTTATACAACAGGTTTCTATAGGGCAGGGTTCTATAGGACAGGGTTAGTCTGAGAGGCTAACTGAATGGATGAATCAGTGGGAAGATGGATGTATTTGTTGGATGGATGGATAGTTGGTTGGGTGGATGGATGGAAGGATGGATGGATGGGTGGGTAGATGGATGGATGGATGGATGGATGGATGGATGGATGGATGGATGGATGGATTGGTGGGTGGATGGATGGATTGGTGGATGGGTGGATGGATCGATGGATGGATGGATGGATGGGTGAGTGGATGGATGGGTGGGTAGATGGATGGGTGGGTGGATGGATGGGTGGGTGGATGGGTAGATGTATAGATGGTCTGAGGTGGCCAGAATAGCAACACCTGCAAGTGTTTAGGACAGGACAGGTAAGGAGATAGGAGTCATTTAACCACTAACAACAGGTCTCCATTAGAAACATTACCTGTTTCTAAGTGTCAAACGAGTTCCAAATTTTTCATGGGATAAAGGCCTCATCCTTTTGGCCAATTGCAGCAGCCTTGGGACAGAGGCCATTCTCAGAGGCACTCTGGGCAAGTGACTCTTTCACTTAAAGCTGTGCAAAGGTGGGCTCCTTCCTTCATCCCTCTGACTGACACTTCCAGGATCTAGTGAGGGATCTTGGCAGGTTCTCATGATGTAGCCCTAGTCGGCCTGGACCTAATATGTAGACCAGGCCGGTATCCAATTCACTAGGCTCCACTTGCCTCTGCCTCTGGAGTGCTGAGGTCAAAGGTATGCGCCACCACACACAGGTAAGGATTTTACTTTGTAGACTAGGCTAGCCTGGAATTCACTCTCTAGGCCAGGCTTTTTTTTTTTTGAAAATACAAATAGAATTTATTTTTAATAAATCATAGAGCTGGGCAGTGGTGGTAAATGCCTTTAATCCCAGCACCTGGAAGGCAGAGGAAGGCTAATTCCTGAGTTCAAGTCCAGCCTGGTCTACAGAGCAAGTCTCAGGACAGCCAGGGCTACACAGAGAAGCCCTGTCCCAAAAGGAAAAAAGGAAAAAGAAAAAGAAAAAACTTCCCCAATCTAAGAAGGATGCACCTATAAAGGTCTAAGAAGCACACCGAACATTGGGTGGTGGCAGTGCACGCCTTTAATCCCAGCACTCAGAAAGTAGAGGCACGTGGATTTCTGTGAGTTCAAGGACCAGGCTGTCCTCTCCTGCTGCAGCCTGTTAGATCCTGAGATTAGATAATGGACTGTGCCCTCACTTCCAGCTTCAACGTCTTTATTCATCAAGTAAAACTTGGGCTGTTTCCAAGGATTCTGTGAGCTAATGAAGGACAAAAGGCACAAACTATAGCACATTTTGTTCCTTTGAGGATGATGGACTCTAAGTTGAAAAGAACCCCATATGCTAGCAAATGACGGGGTCATGTCCAGTATCTGTGGATGCTCTAAGCCTTCATTTCCAAAGTGCAGTCTTTTCCCACCACTCTCGCAACCCCTGCCTCAACATGGAAGCCTCTATGATTCAGGCTCACAAGCCTGGCCGCACATGGGAAGCTTTTCTGTTTTGTGTGTATGTGTGTGTGTGTGTGCGCGCGCGCGCGCGTGTGCGCGTACTCATGCGTGTGTGTGCATGTGCAAGTGTATGCGCCTGTGCAAGTGTGCATGAGTGTGTGCACTTGTGTGTGCATGTGTATGTGTGTGCATGTATGTGCATGTACATATGCACTCATGTGTGTGAGAGTGTGTGTTTATGCAAATATGTATGTATCTGTGTAAGTGTGCATGAGTGCATGCTTGTGCGTGTCCCCATGTGTGCCCCGTGTGTGTGTGCTTGTGTGTGAGTGTGTGCCTGCTTGTGCGTGTGTGTGTGCGTGCGTGTGTGTGTGTGTGTGTGTGTGTGTGTGTGTTGGGGGTCCTGGTGTACCACAGCACTGTAGGACTCTTCGGGGTCAGTCCTCTCCTCCCACCTTGTTTGAGACCCGATCTCTTTGGGATTCACCACTGCACACCAGACTAGCTGACCCAGAGCCTCTTGGGAGACTCCTGTCTCTGCCTCCTATTTCCCCTGTGAGCATGCTGGAGTTACAGATGCATATAGCTTTACATGGGTTCTGGGGATCCAAACCCCAACCCTCACAATTGAGCATCAAGGGCTTTATCCACTGAGCCGTCTCCCCAACTCTACATCCAGGAATGTAGGATCTCCTGGAGTGAGTTCCAAGCATCTGTCACTTCTATTGAGGTCTGCATGTGACTTTTGGCATCCCAGTCAGCTATTATCTCACTTCCTCTCATGTAGCAAAGAGGAATGCATCCCCAGAATGCGTCCTAAAGCCTGCTGTACCTGTTACTTCACTGTGCTCTTGTTCATTCATGTATTCAACAACTGTCTACCAGGGCAGTGGGGTACCAGACACTGTGTTAGGCACTGGGAACATATGGGAGATAAAATGTGGTCTCAGAGCTTGACTCTGTTTGCTGGGATGGTGAACAAGCTAATAGGGACCAAGGAGAGAGCAGCCTAACATGGGCAGACTATAGGAACACAAGAACTCTTAGAGGAGAGGATCAGGAACCTCTTGTGTCTAGGAGAGCAGACTGATATCTTAGCTGGACCTGAAAGGTTTAGCAGGAGTCATCCAGAAGAGAGGAGAAGGAGCGAGGGTGCCAGCTAGGGTGACATCCTATGCAAAGGTCCAGAGCCTGGCTGCACAGGGCTGACTTTACCGGCACTCGGCAGCAATCAACTCTATCCTTTATGAAGAGTGTCTTGGTCCTTTGCTGGCTGTTTTCAGTGGCTGGCTTATCTAGTCTCTAAAAGCAACCTGGGATACTAAAGTGCAGAAGTTGGGCCTTCTACTTTTTCTGGCTCATGTATCCCAGGCATGCGAATGGGCCTCCAGACAGGAAAGAAATGTTCTCCTTGGTGACCCTTCTATGTTACACACAGGATGCTGGACACATTTTGACCCCTTTGATCTTCCAAACAAGGTGTCAAGGCAGGGAGCCTTTTGTTCCTTTGTTTTTGAGACAGGTTTTACATTATAGCCCAGGCTGACCCCAAACTCTTGTCACTGCCCCAGCTTCAGCCTCTCAACCCCTGGAACTATAGGCATGTGTCCCCAAACCCAGCATTTGTTTCTTTAGGATTCATTTGTATGTGTGTACATGTGTATGCCATGTGTGTTCAGGTGTCCCAAGAGGCAAGAAGAGGTGTCAGATCCCATAGAACTGGAGTTACAGGCAACCGTGAGCCATCCACTGTAGGGTGCTGGAAACCAAACTCAGTTCCCCTGAAGAACAGTGCTAGACCACCCAGCCAATTGATTCAAATCCCAAACCTAGAAGTTTGCAGATAGAGTCTCACCCACAGCATAGCCCAGGCTGACCTTGAACTCATGTGCAATCCTCCTGTTCCTGAGTACTAAGATCATAGGAGGGAGCCTCCAGTCTAAGGCTTGTTTATTTGTTAGATATATTTTGAAACAGGGTATAGTGTGTAACACAGGCTAGCCTTGTATTGGATAGGTAACTGAGAATAACATCTAACCTCAGATATTCTTGCCTCTCTCTCTTTTTTATTTTATTTTATTTTATTTCGAGACAGGGTTTCTCCGTGTAACAGCGCTGGCTGTCTTAGAACTTGCTTTGTAGGCCAGACTGGCCTTGAACTCACAGAGATCTACCTGTCTCTGCCTCCCAAGTGCTGGGATTAAAGGCTTATGCTGCCACTGCCTGGCTTATCCGGCCTAGCTTTAAGATGGGTTGTTTATTCTTACCCTGCACACAGCAATAGACTCGGCATTTCTAAACAAGTTTCCCTGTGCAGCTTAGAGAGAGATTAGAATGTAGCCTCGTGTCACATCAGGGGTCTAGCTGGGCCATCAGCCCTCGTGTTAGCACCTAGAGGCTGTGCAGCGGAGCTGCTGGTGGCTCCTGTTCCTGCCTGGGTTCAGGCGGAAGTCTAGCGTGTGTCTTGGGGGCCTTTCCTGAGTCTTCTGTGCGTCCTCTCCCCCTGATGCCTAGAAGCATGGCTGACATCTCTTTAATAAGGCTGTGATAAGGGTGGAATACAGTCCACCAATAGAGGATTTTTAAAATGAGTTATTAATTTTGTGGTGGTGAAAATTAAATTGAAGGCTCTAGACAAGTTCTCTACCACTGAGTCGCATCCTCAGCCTGTATTGTTCCCTGGAAGGGGCTACCCGTGTACCCCCATGGAAGGGGCCATGTGCATCTCATCCATTGGTGGTATTCCCGCAGCTGTCGAGAGGGTGCCTTTCACATTCAAGAGAGAGTGGCCCTATTGTGAACGAAGCATCTTTCTAGCTGTTACAGAGCAAACAAAAGTGAAGGAGGGAGAGGGGACACGTTCCAAGAGGCAACCGTCTGGAAGGGCATGTTTGTTTGTACTTGTGACCATAGCAATACTGGTCTAGTGGTATGTAATCCCAATCCATGAATGTAACCCCAACACTCCGGAGGATCAGGGTTGAGTTCAAAGCCGGCCTCTGAGATATAGTGAGTTCAAGGCCAGTCTAGAATAGTTGGAACTCCGTTTGAAACCACAAAACAAAGACCTGTATAGTAAACCAATGAGGTCGCTTTATATGCATTATTCCTAATTCTCCAAGTGACCCTATAGGCAAGCAGTGTTGTTGCTCACTTTATAAATGAGGAAATGGAGGCACAGATTCATCAGGTCACTCAAAGTGAACAAAAGCGCTTAGGGATGACATGGTGCCAGTCCAGGCAGGTGGACCCAGTGCCTGTGCTTTTACTATTCATAGCATATGCAGTATATACAGTATGTACAGTATATACAGTATGTACATGTATACAGCATATGCTGTCTGCACAGTATATACAGTATATATACCACATTGCACAGCATATACTGTATATACAGTATATTCAGTATGCACAGTATATATAGCATGATAGTATATACAGCATGCACAACATATACAGTATGTGCAGTATACATAGCATATACAGTATGTGCATTGTACACAATATATAGCATACACATCATATAGAGTATATACAGTATGCACAAAATATACAGCATATACCGTATACACAGCATATACAGTATACATAGCATACACAGTATATACAGTATACACAACACATACAGCATATACAGTATGCACAACATATACAATATATGCAGTATGTACAGTTTATACAGTATATATAGCACAATATGCTCTGAATCAAGGCTGGCGATCAAAAGGTTTAAAGCCACAGGACAGAATGTTCAAAGGTTCATGACGACACTCCCAAGCAGCACGACTTTCACCGTGTCCCAAAGGGAACAGGGCTGACTGTATCAGGACATAGACAAACACCTTTCTGAATTTGTTTTACATTGAATTAGGAAAATTTATAATGGTGTATTGAGGTATTAATAGAAAAGCTCTCAAAAACAAAAAAAGGGGGCCATATTCTTTTTTAAAAAGTTAATGTGTATTTTCAAAGAAAAATATAGCAAGTAAGTGTTTGCATGTAAAGAAAGTACAGCCAGCTGGGCAGTGGTGAGGCACGCCTTTAATCCCAGCAGTTGGGAGGCAGAGGCAGGCGGATCTCTGTGAGCTCGTGGCCAGCCTGGTCTACAGAGCGAGTCCCAGGACAGCCAGGGCTACACAGAGAAACCCTGTCTCACAAACCAAAGAGAAAGTACAGCCAATGGGAATGAAGAGCTGGAGTCAGCCTGTCCTACCCATTCATTTCTAGCTGCAGTAGGGAGTTCTGCAGGAGGCGTGCTTCGGATCTCACACCTCCTGCAGAACTCCCTACTGTCCAAAGCACTTTGCAAAACTCAGCTCTTTCGTTTCTCTTCACTGCCCAGTGAGGTAGGCGTTGCAATTTTGTTATTTCTCAGGCAAGACAGCAAGGTTCAGAGAGGTTAAATAACTCACCCCAAATCACACAGCCCCCTGAATGATGGACTTGAACTCCACCCAATATGTATGAAAGAGAACAGAGTTATCTGGTTTAACAAACAAGCCCAGAGAACATACCGCCTTTGCACAGTTATCCAGGGGACACCCCCCTGCCCCATTTCTTATCTCTTGAAAAATGCCTCTATATTTTTTTCACCCCATCACCTCATTTCTTTATCACCCTTGATCACCCCAGGTTCTGAGAACAGGGTGAACAATGCCGGTTCTGTAACCCTGATGGCAGAGGAAATGCTGGGCTTCCCCAGCTTCTTCTGTGACCTGCAGAAGTGTTCTGTGTGGAGAACACTTCTATGTCTTGCTGGAGGGAGCACACAGAAGGCCTTGGTGGCAGTTGACAACAGCCATGGATAACAGCAGCCCCAGCAATGAGCTCCTTCGGTTGAAGACAATGAGATTGCAGCCGTGTGTGGTACCGTATCTGTAATCCTAACTCCTGGGATGGTGAGGCAGGAAGATGATGAACGTGTGGTTAGCCTGGATGACAGGGAAACCCCAATTCAAAACAACAACAAGAACTCCAAACAAATAAAAAAGATCGCCACGACGGGTGGTGGCTCTCCACGAGGGAGGAGAGGGGGAGTCCCTTGCTCTGACGGCACCTGCAGTGTGGTGAAGACAGGGACACACAGCTCACTGAGTTTGTAATGTCACAGCCTTAGGGGATAATGAGATTGATGGGGATGGACCCATGGGAGGCGGTCTTAGATTTGGGTGGCCAAGGAAGACCTCTGAATGGAGATCGTATGAGAGCCAAATTACGAGAAGAAGTCAGCTCTGGAAAGAGCTGAGGAACGAGGTCCTTTGGCAGAGGAAGCAACACGCGCAAAGAGCCTGAGGAAGGGATGAGTCTAGCGCTCGGGGCGAAGGTTGGGAAGGGTGAGGGTTGAGTATTGATAAGAAGGCCAGTGTAGCGGGAAAGAGGTTAGCGCCAGGGGCAAAGAAAGCAGACCGCCAGGCAAGCTCAGATCTTGTGTGGTCTTTATGGCCACAGCAAAGAGCCGGGATTTATTATCCACGGAACACTGAGTTCCAGAGCAGTCGTTCTTAACCTGTGGGTCTTGACCCTTTTGGGGTCAAACGACCCTTTTACAGGGGTCGCCTGAGACTTTCTGAAAACACAGATATTTACGTTATGATTCATAACAGTATCAAAATTACAGTTTATAAGGCTGCACCAAAATAATGTTTCTGCTTAGGGGGTCACCACAACATGGTGACGGCATTGGAATGGTTGAGATCCACTGCCCTGGAGGACCTAGCAGGAGCCTGCTCACAACAGGGATGCCCAAAGCCTCTCTAATGCTGCCCTTTACCCCATGGCCTTCTGACATCTGTTCCAACTCCCTTTCTCCTTTTCCTCTCACTCTTTAAATTTTTTATTCTTAATTTATTTAGAAACAGCATCTCAAATAGTCCAGGCTAGCCTTCAGTTTGCTATGGTGGCTGGAGCTGGATTTGAACTCTGATCCCCCAACTTCTTTCCACTTTCCAAGCATGGGATTCTAGACATATACAACCAAGTCTAGTTCTTCTTATTTACTTCCAAGACAGTCTTGGAGAGCCCAGGGAGGTCTTGAAATTCACATCCTCCACTCTCAGCTAGAATTCCAGGCCTGCTCCACCCTTCCGGCCTGGTGTTTGTGTTCAGATGTCAGTGAAGTTTGCAACAGGGTGGACAGCACCCAGTAGGTGCTCCACACAGATATTTCCAGACTGTGCAAACAGATGAGGACAGTACGGTCCGTGTATGGAGCAAATGGTGTGGGAAGGAAGCCACAGCCCCTGCCTGGGCCCTGCCCTAGGTAAACATACCTCCCTCTTCCCAGACAGCCGCTGTTTGACAAATGTCTGTTGTTGGATAGGCCAAGGCTGGCCAGTGCACTGCCAAGGCCCCAGGGTTCTCCAAGACAGGCAGCAGAGGCAGCCACACTTCAGGGAAGACCTGGAAGGACCTCCCCCACCCCCACCCCCCAGAGTTCTTTGAACAGGCCTGAGAAAGGCCGGGAAGGTAGAGAGACTCTGGGAGCAGGCAGAGAGAGGCAGAGCCCATGGAACTGGGACTGGCGTTGGGGACCCCTGCAGGGTTTATCTGTGGGCACAGGAGGAACCAGGAAACAGTCCCAGGCCTGGGCCTCAGCATCTGTCTTGTCTGAGGTTCAGTTTCCTCGGCTATACAGTGAAGCGCCATGTTTGGATTTGTTTATTTGACACAGGGTCTCACTCTGTAGCCCAGGCTGGTTTGGTGGCCTCTAATTCATGGCAGTCCTCCTGTCTGAGCCTCTTAACTTCTGGGATATGGGTGTCATGTAAGACAGGGTCTCGTGTAGCCCAGGCTGCTCCTGAGCATGCTATGTAGACAAGAACGACCTTGTTCTTCGTACTTCTGTACCTCTACCTCCCCAGAGCTGGGATCACAGGTTGGGGTTCAGTACACCTGGCCTCAGCTTCCAGTTTTTTCTAAGAAGGTGGAAGGTCGGGCTGGGCAGATGGCTCAGTGGTTAAGACCATTTCTTGCTTTTCCAGAGGACTTGAGTTCAGTTCCCAGAATCCATGTTGGATGCCTCACTATCGTCTTTAATTCCAACTCTAGGCGGGATCTAATGCCTCTGGTTTTCTCTCTCTCTCTCTCTCTCTCTCTCTCTCACACACACACACACACACACACACACACACACACACACACACACACTTAAAAATTAAAAAATTAAAGCTAACTAAGGGAAGAGGAATAACATTAATGCTGTTTCCTCCCTCTCCCCCTCCCTTCCTCTCTCCTTCCCTTTCTCCCTCCTTTCTTCCCTCCCTTCTTTCCTTCCTATTAATATTGCACTCCCAGCATGCTAGCCCAGGGACAGGCCACAAGTCAGTGTTAGAACCCAGTCTAGAATGATGAGCATTGAGGTCACCTCTCATCTGGCCTTTACCACGAGATGTCCCTGTAATATGAACAACTCTGTTGTCAGGCGTGTGTGTGAAAAATGTCCCATTGCAGAAGCACAGATTTCAGGATCAGAGAACTCAGAGTCCTTCACACAGAGCCATGTGTTGGGCAAGCAGTGTGTAAAACCAAGTAAGTTTGTCCCTTCCCACTGAGCTCCTATCAAGCCAGTCTCCCCTGGCTTTTCCTAGAAGTGCCGTCTCTTAGATGTATTTCCTCACACCTACAACCTGGTTTCTAGATATACCACTTTGGTTTTCTTGTTTGTTTTATTTCTTTGCTGGTTTGTTTTAGTTTGAGACAGGGTCCCACATAACCAAGGGTGGCCTTGAACTCACTGTGTAGCCAAGGATGACCTTGAACCTCTGATCCTTCTGCCTCCACCTTCCAGGTGTTAGCGCCTGTGTTAAATGCAGGTGTTTGTTACTGTTAGCGATGGCCACGGTCTGGGCCTGCTCTTTCCAGGCTCCTGGTCTTTTATCCAAAGAACTGAAAATCAAGGACCACACAGATGTGCAGAAGCAGCAAGATAACTTCATTAGAAGCAAAGCAATACCGCAGGTTCTCCAGGGAGACACTGTCGTGATTGACAGCGCACTACACAAGTGAGAACACTCATGAGCCCTGATTGTTGTCCCAGGATTCCTTTATGGGGTTCAAGAGAAGGAGGAGCTGCTTACTAGGAGGTGGTTCTCTATTAATTAGATTACATAATCGTTCTCTGCTTTGCATGTCCCTTCCCATAATGCACCTATTTCTAGTCATATGCCCATCCAATTATGACATGAGATGGTAGAGGATTCTCCGTAAGATATTATTAGAGGATAGTGTTTCCTTCGCCTTTCTGTCATACAGCAAAGCCACTTTAGACCAGATCAGCCCTTCTGTCCTTCACGCCCGGGTGTGCTGGAAACACACTTGTATAGACCTGTCTAAATCTGAATGTCACCAGGGGTGGGGATCCTTCACACCCGGGTGTGCTGGAAACACACTTGTACAGAAACTGCCTAAATCTGAACGCCACCAGGGGTGGGGATCCTTCACACCTGGGTGTGCTGGAAACACACTTGTACAGACCTGTCTAAATCTGAACGCCACCAGGGGTGGGGGATCCTTCACACCCGGGTGTGCTGGAAATACACTTGTACAGACCTGTCTAAATCTGAACGCCACCAGGGGTGGGGGATCCTTCACACCCGGGTGTGCTGGAAACACACTTGTACAGAAACTGCCTAAATCTGAATGTCACCAGGGGTGGGGGATCCTTCACACCCGGGTGTGCTGAAAACACACTTGTACAGAAACTGCCTAAATCTGAATGTCACCAGGGGTGGGGGATCCTTCACACCCAGGTGTGCTGGAAACACACTTGTACAGACCTGTCTAAATCTGAATGTCTCCGGGGGCAGGGGGGAGCATCTGCAGAGCTAAGAGTGCACGTAGCCCTATGCAGTGGGAGCCCATGGGTGTTCCGAGCCTGCAAGATGCATTGCTTACAAAGGAGCGCATGCGCATAGTGCATGCAGGTGATGGAACCAGACCACCAAGTGTGCTATTGTAGGAAGGGGTATGCACAACTCCGAGCTTGGGGGCCCAAGTCAAACTGTTTCCTTTGCTCGCCTGCCTAACCACCATCCCTGGGTGATACAATGCTGAGAATGGAACCCATGGCCTCATGGATACCAGGCCATCGCTCCACCAACTAAGCTACGCTCCCAGCCCAATTTTCTAGACATTCTTGTAACATGAGGGGGGCTGGCTTGTTTGTGGTTTTTTGTCCTGTCCGGCCCCCCAGCTATTTAGTCTCAGAGAAAAATCACATAAAGATCTCTATAAGTTATAAAGCTGATTGGCCCATTATCTCTAGCCTCTTACTGGCTAACTCTCACATCTTGATTAACCCATTTTTCTGATCTATTTTAGCCATGTGGCTCAGTACCTTTTTTAGTGCGGCAGCTCACATCCTGCTGCTTCGGTGATCTGGGCAAGAGAGGCAGGAATCAACTTCCTCCTCCCCAGAATTCTCCTGCTCTCCTTGCATCATTTTCATTTCCTGTCTGGTTTTTCTGCCTACACCTCCTGCCTGGCCAATCAGTGTTTTATTTAAAACATGATTGGCAGAATACAGATAATTCTAACGCACCATATTCTAAACAGTAGGGCTTTAAAAATTAAGTTAAGAATGATTTCACACTCCTGTAATACCAGCTGTTGGGAGACTGAGACAGGAGAACCAGGAATTCAAGGCCATTCTTGAGTGTGGAATGAGTCTGAGGCTAGCCTGGACTACATGCAACCCTGTCTCAACAAGAAGACTATATTACTGAATTGTATGTTGCTGATGCACAGGAACACAGTAGGTGAACCATGCCCTAAGCCCCTAAGTCTCTCTCTTTTCTTAACTAGAAAACATCTCAAATATGGAGAAATACCTAGAAGGTTGTTTTTTGTTTATTTTTTTTGTGAACAAGGACCAATCTACCTTTCACTGTTACCAATTACCAGATCCTTCCATGTGCTCATATGTGCTTTGAGTTTAGTTATGTTTGTTTTATTATTTTATTGACTTACTATTAGTAGTGATGTGTGTGCATGTGTATGTGTGTGTAGGCATACATGTGCCACAATGCATATGTGGATGTCCTGAAATAACTTCCCGGAGTTGATTGTCTCCTTCCTCTACCATTGGCTTCCGGTTTTCCAGCATGGGTAGAGTTTTTAGCTGCTGGGCTATCTCACTGGGCATTAATTATCTATTAATGTCGGTTATAATCTCGTCCCATGGATCCAAGGCTCTATTCTGACCTCTGTGGGCATTGCATGATGTATAGACATATATGTAGACAAAACATTCATACACATGAAATAAGTTTCCAGGGACTAGAGAGACGGCTCAGCAGTTGAGAACACCTGCTGCACTTTCAGAGAATCGGGGCTCAGTTCTTAGGACCTCTTCTGACCTTCCTGAACACCAGGAACACATGAGGTGTACACACATGTACACAAGAAACACATAATATAAAACGTAAAGGCCTAAATAAAGCACATTATTTATTCATTTATTTTGTGTGCATAGAGAGAGAGACATGCATGCCAAGGTGCATGGGCAGCTCAGAGGACACTTTGTGGGAACTGGTCCTCTCCTTCTGCCATATGGGTACCGGGGACAGAACTGAGGCGGTCAGGCCTGGCAGCCAGCACTTTTGCCCCCTGAGCTATCTTGCCACCTGCTGTCATCACTGATGTTTTGTTTTGTCTGTCTGTCTCTGTGAGACAGGTCTCCCTACACAACCCAGGTGGGCCTTGAACTTGCATCGCCTCCCAAGTGCTGGAATGTGAGCTACCGTGTGCAGCTTGAGAGTTGATGTTCATGTGGCCCACAGTTCTGAAGTGAGAAGTGTGTGGTGTGGGCACCTCCTGGGAACTGGTGTCTTATCTTCGTGACCTCATCAAATGCTAACTAACTCTCAGAGGCCCTTCCTCCAAAATATCATTGGCATAGGTATTTGGTGATTAGATTTCCAATACCTGGATGCCTAGGGACCTTTCACACTACCTGCAGACATCATTACACTTTTGTCACTTGGTCCAACCTTAGTCATAGAATAGGCTATCCCTTAACAACTGGTTTTCAAGGCCATAATTTTTCTTTCATTTTCAATTATATGCAGAGCTATCTGTCTTAGTTAGGTTTCTACTACTGTAGGAGAACACCGTGAGCAAAGCAACTCGGGGAGGAAAGGGTTTATTTCGCCTTATAATTCACAGATCACACCCCATCACCAAGGGAAGTCAGGGCAGGAACCAAAGGCAGGAACCTGGAGGCAGGAACCAAAGCAGAGGCCATGGAGGAGTGCTGCTTACTGGCTTGCTCCTCGTGGCTTGCTTAGACTGCTTCTTCTTATACCATTCAGGCAACTGCTCAGAGTTGGTACCACCCACAGTGAGCTGGACTCGCCCACATCAATCCTTAATCAAAGCACTACCCATAAATTTTTCTACAAGCCAATCTTACAGAGGCATTTTCTCAGTTAAGACTCCTTCTTCCCAGACATGTCTAGGTTTGTGCCAAGTGGACGAAAAACCAGCACACTGTCCTAGGCTCGGTAACCATGTTTAAAACATTCTTGACAAGGGTGAATGGGATTGGACGTGGAAGTCCTTATCTCTAATTCCAGCACTTGTTTGCTGGAGGGAGGAGGACCTGGAGTGCATTCATTAAGTAGTCAGGGTTCTCTAGCTGAGCAGAACCGATAGGAAAAAATAAATGTGTAATTGATTAAATCAGTTGACACTGAAATAATACCACCTGAGAGGTTCAGGCTCTGGGAGGTGCCTTGTCCAAGAAGTGGGGTGTGTCAGCAGTTGGGGTGGTTCCACAGTGGCTGTCTCATACTAAAGAGGTACAGAATCCAGTAGTTGCACAGTCCCTGAGGCTGGAAGTCTCAGCAATCCCAATTGAGTTCCAACCCCTGGAGAATTTCCGTAGAGCAGCTGATCCTTCGTCACGTGGATGTGCAGAAATGCTGATGCTAACGTCTGTGGAGGGCTCAGCTTCAACAACAGGGAAACTTAACTCAGCAAGAGGAAGGCTAAGACAGCCGGGGGCCAAGCGAGCAAAGGTTCTTTGTTCTGCCATACCCTTTTTATCTAGAATACTACCAGAAGGTGCCACCTACATATGGGACGGGTCTTCCCACATCCGTTAAGGCCGTAAGACAATTCCTCAAGTGAGCTCCCTTTTCAAGTTGACATTGAAACCTAATCACACAAAACTCAAAGTCATCCTCATCTATATAGCCAGTTTGATGACAGCCTGGGCTACAGGCAACCATTTAAAATAAAAATCAGTCAATAAAATATGAGTCTGAAGCCAGGTGGTAGTGGTACACATCTCTAATCCCAGCACTTGGGAGACAGAGGTAGATGGATTTCTGTGAGTTCGAGGCCAACCTGGTCTACAGAGTGAGTTCCTGAGTTCCAGGACAGCCTGGGCTGTTACACTGAAAAATCCTGTTTCAAAAAACAAAAACAAACAAAATACACACACACACACACACACACACACACACACACACACGTCTAGTTTAGCTAGCATATATGAAGCCCTACACTTGATCCCCCATACCATATAAGAATCCACTTGTGCCAGGCAGTGTGGCACATGCCTTTAATTTCAGCACTCAGGAAGCAGAGGCAGGCAGATCTCTGTGAGTTCAAGACCAGCCTGGTCTACAAGAGCTAGTTCCAGCACAGGCTTCAAACCTACAGAGAAACCCTGTCTCAAAAGAGAAAGGAAGGAAGGAAGGAAGGAAGAAAGGAAGGAAGGAAGGAAGGAAGGAAGGAAGGAAGGAAGGAAGGAAGGAAGGAAGGAAGAAATCTACTTTTAGGAACTGGAGAGATAGATCATTGGTTAAGAGTGCTAATCACCCTTCCAGACGACCCAAGTTCAATTCCCAACAGCCACATGCCAGTCAACTACTGTCTGTAACTCCAAGACCCGACACCTCACACAACCACACAAATAGGCAAAACACCAATGCACATAAAATAAATAATAATAATAATAGAATCCACTTGTAAACTCAGGAGATGGGAGCAGGAAAATGAGGAGCCTGAGGTTATCCTTGCCTACGCAGTGCAATGGAGGCCAGCCTGAGAGCTTGTCTCAAAAGACAAGCAAGAGGAGGAGCTTCTGAGGTCTCACTTCCTTGAAAGGATGTGTTCGAAGTCAAACTGGTTGTTGGAGGACAGAGAGGCATTTTCTTCAGTAGTGTACCCTGGTGAGGTGCTCACACTTCTGTAAACGGCCCTAATGACCTCATGGGGCCACACACACACACACACACACACACACACACACACACACACACGGTATGAAAGCGGAAAGGGGGGTTAATTAAGAAGACAGGAAGGATGAGTGGGAAGAGGAGCGGGGCAGGAAGTGTGATGGAGAGGGAATGATTACGACCAAACTATAAGTGGATATGTTTGAGTAACGCCATACTGCTTTCCACAGAGGCTACGCTAGTTTATATTCTCAGCAGTAGAGCACAGGGATTTCCTTGTCTCTAAAACCTCGCAAGCCAGGTTAGGCTGGAACTCACTATGTAGACTAAGCTGGCCTCAGACTCATAGAGATCCCTGGCCTCTGCCTCCTCATTGCTGGGATTAAAGGTGTGCCCAATGCCTGACTTGGATTGGGTTTTGAGGCTGGTAGTGAACATGAGATCCTCCTGCCTCTGCCTATGAGTTCTGGGATTGCAGGCTTGCACCAGTACACCTGACTTTCTTACTGTTGATGGGTGTTTTTGGTTCGTTTTTGTTTTCATTTTATTGTTTTTGGAGAAAGGATTTCTCTGTAACTTTGGGACCTGTCCTGGAACTCACTTTGTAGACCAGGCTGGCCTCAAACTCACAGAGGCCCACCTGTCTCTACCTCCTGAGTCCTGGGATTAAAGGCATGTGTCACTACCGCGCGGCTACTATTGGTGGATTTTGTTTTGCTTTTCTCCAATGCCCAGTGATGCTAGTCTTTCCATGGTTGCATTGGTCATTGGATCATTTCTCTGAAGTGTCTGTTCAAGTCCTCGGATGAAGTTGTCGGTTTTCTGATGTCGGGCTGTATGTATTCTTACCAGTGGCTCAATGATTTACGGGTATTTTCCTCCTAGTGGATTGCCTTTCCACTCTGTTGATAGTGTCCTTTTGATGTGGGCTCTTTGAGAGCAACAGAACTTTTCTTGGCTCTTAGTGAGCTTAGCCCAGGGACCCAGAGTGCTGGATGATCACGGTCATCAAAGCTGTCCTGAGCCAGTGGCCTCTGGGCTCATTGTCTCAGAAGAATAAGAAACGCAGACCAGGAGGGTGTAGCACGAACACACATCTATTAAGAAAAGTGAAAAGGACTCCCAGAGGGAAGAAGGCCCCCCTGTCACCCCGCCCTGTGGTCTTCCATGGGTCCTGTGCTGGGAACTGAAGGCAGTCTGAGGTCAGCTTTATTGGGACCGGTCACTTTCAGTATCTCATGGCCTGAAACTGTGAGGAGTCCACATGTCCTACCCAGCTCTCTGAACCCCACAAAGGAACTTCCCACGTTCCAGATGACCTTTAACCCCTGACCTTTCTGCTTTCACCTATTGAGTGCTGGCACCACCCTGTCCAGCTTATCAACCTCCTTCTTTTACACGTGGGGACTCCACATGTCTGCACTGTGTTTGAGTTCAGTTGTATTTCATTTGAGATATTTGACCCCTGGAGAGGCAGCTTTGACCAGCTTCCGGGATCCACAACCCATCCTCCCTGACATCATGGTTCCTGGACTTGCATCTGAGAACCTCCCGCCCCAGTGACAAGAAGCTAACATCTGGGTCCGTCAGCATTGCCCCTGGTAGGACAGTCCACATTGGCCCAAGTTTTTCTCCCATCTGCTGATTTTGGTTTGCTCTCTGGGATCATAGGAACCAGAGAATTCTTATTTCCCAGAAAATTCTTTGTTTTTGTAGTGCTGGGAATGAGACCCAGAAATTTGCACATGCTAGGTAAACAGTCTAGCAAGCGATCACCTTGGATCCATTTTGAACCCAAGCATAGCTGCACGCTGGGCACCTGCATGCCAGGTGTGTGAGGCTTATCACAGTCACCCCACAAAGCTCTCTATAAAGAGGCGCTATTGTTGAGTCCTATCTTGTAGGTGAAGCAAATAAGATCTGAAGAGCTTGTAACTTGCCCAGGATCAGACAGTTCAAAGGCCACAGCCACAGCCCTTAGCAGAACTGCCTCTCTGCTGCTCCCTAGCGCCCGGACCACTCCTCTCCACACCTTCAGTCATCCCCCAAAGGGTGCCCTATCCTGTCCTAAGTGTTCCTCCGAAAATCCCGTGTCCATATTTGGTCATTTCAGGAGAGTGTGCAAAGGGCATTGGCTCTTCCAACCTGAGCACTGCATTCTCATGAGTGACACAGGACACTGTAGAGTTGGAGTCGCTGTCTCCAAATAAAACCAAGGGCTCTGTTACGTCACCTGCCACTGAGGGAGCCATTCCCACCCACAGCATCCCTGGGATTTATTTTTAACCAATGAAGAGGAATTTTCCCCCATCCTCTATGGTGTTTACACTGATTCAAAGACATTTGGGTCATCGTGTTTTGTTTCTTTATTTTAAGACAAAGCCTGTAGCCTGTGCCAGCCTTCCGCCGCAGCTCCGGCTGACTTTGAACTCCCGCTTCTCTTGCCGCAGCCACCCTGATGCTGGAGTCACTGTAGTGTGCCACTGTGGCCAGACGGAGTTCGGATCTTAATCCTGCCTTTGTTTCCCAGCTGACATCTATGTGGCACTCACAGTGCGCCAGGCAAGGCTCCAGCCCTTTACCACATCAGTGCCATTAACTCCACGGTAGCCCAGGAGCCTGCACGTTGCCAGCGATATTCACAAGCGAGAGAACAGACCCAGGGCTGGGGGTCCAGTGCAGTGGTAGAGCGTATACATTCAAGGCCAGAAAGTCAGGGGCCAGAATCTGTTTTTTCAGCCTTGACATGGTGCTGGCGCCACACTTTCTAGCCATCTCCAACCCTTCCTTTTTAACAAAGAGGGGACAGACCAGGGACACGGGGGCAAACAATTTCGAGTCAGGAGGTAACAAAATGGCTTGTTTCATTATGATTGTTTCCCATTGCTTTCTAATTAGGGGATGATATCTCACTTGATGGGAATCAGATTTCTTTTGAAAATAAATCTAGGGCTGGAGATGTAGCCCAATCAGTGGGGTGTTCGCCTAGCAAGTGTGAACACCCGTTCTCCAGTGACGCATAAAAACTGGCTTAGTGTCACATTCCTGCAGATCCAGCACCAGGAAAGTGGAACCAGCTCATTCTCAGCTACCTAGCAAGTTTGAGGCCAGCTTGGGCTCCATGAGACCCTGCCTCAAAAAGTTTTTTTTAAAAAAAGCTAAACAATAAAACTAAGTAAAAAGACGTGATCTCGTGCAAGAAAATGTGTGTGTAGGTAGCATTAGAAATGGTTTTCAGATGACAGAAGCAGTTCTGGTCTTGGGAAAATCTGTGAAGCCTTTAGGAAGTTTGTCCCAACGGATCAGGAATGGCTAGTCTGTGACCAAAAGGCCCAAGCCTGGCTCCACTTAGCTGGTTTCCAGCTCTCTTACAGTGCATGTCCCTCTGTGGTCAGAAGGGGGCGCTCCTGACCACGATTACTCAATACCCACCCTGTTGAAGCTCCTAGACTCAAAGCTTCGGACTGGGGCCAGCACAACTTGCTTTTCCTCACATCTCGTCGGCAAGTGTCACCGTCACGGCTTACTTCAGAGAACAGAAGTATGAAGCTACCACCTGCCCGGAAAGAGAGTAGACCAACGTGAACAAACCAGGGCAGACTAGTCCAGCCCCCTTCAATTTGCCTGTCCTTTCTCACCAACGGCCTGCATGAGGCCTTCCAGCCCCTGTTCCTAGGGACCAGAGAAGGTGAACTTGGTAGCCCCTCTATAAACAGATACTTCACGCCTGTTGGTGAGGGTGCTGTCCCTTCACAAACTGGCCAGTCTTTATTTAGGTTCTGGAGCAAGCTGGGCTGTGGCTAGGCTCTGGCACTGTTCTGTTTTGAAAGGACAGAAGAGCAAGCAGCTGGAAAGGGGAGGGAGGCAGGGGGAGAGCCACAGCTGAAAGCCTCATGATGCTTAAGGCTTCAATCCTCAGGAGACCGCTGGAGGAGCATTTGAAGGGATTGAATTCAGGTTGTCCAGCCAAGAGGCAAGCACCTTTACCCGACGAGCTCATTGTAAGCATCCTCATCGATTCCTCCTCAGAGGCCTCCTCAGAGAACTCTGTCAAACAAATCTCTATTAGCTGCTTTTTCTTGGTCTCATTCGAAGCTGTTGGAGGTTTGGGGTGTACTATGAAGAAAACAGTCAGAGGGCATCTCCACAGCAGGGGCTGGAGAAGGGGAAATAGATTATCAACAAGTAACTGAACACCCGGGCCGTGTCAAGCTGACATGCTAAGAAGACATAATGACAGAGAATAAAGGTTGGGGAAGGCGCAGAACTCAGACAAAGCGTGGGAAAGGGACAAGTCCAAGGCTGAAGATCCACTCCCTCTCCAGGGCATGAAAGGAGATGTGCAAAGGTCTTGAGATGCAAAGGGAAACAGACGGACGAGAGGCAGGAGGCGGGAGACGTGGGACACAGTAGTAAAGCCCTTGGGACGGGAGTTCTGTGAGCTGCGTGAACGGCACTGTAGGGGCTTAGAGGGGAGAACGCTGGGGTAAGGTGTGTTTGCGCATGTGCGCCCTCGGGTTCGGGGAAAGAGTAGGTGGCGCAGGAGCCAGAGTGGGCAAGGAAGAGCTGTAGAAAGACTTCTGCTGGTTTCCAGAAAACATGGCGATTGTGCCAAAGCTGGCTGCAGTGGAGCGCGGGGGAAAAAGAAAACCACAAAAATTCTAGCTACTGTGGAGGTGGTGTGGACTGGGGTTTTTGATGACGACTCTGGAGGGACGGGGGTGGGGGGATAGGGGGGTTAGTTACGACAGGTTGTGATGAGGATGAGGATGCTAAGAACCTAGGGATGGAGCCGGCCATCCTGTCGCACAAAGCTTCCCGCGTGTTTAATATGATCTTCGTTAATAACTAGATGTGGTTTTCGCTCATATCTTCTGCTAACTTTATTTTTAGAGTACACAGGTGTGGTGTATATGTATGTTTGTGTGAGTTTATTTGTACCGTGTGTGCAGGAGCCATGGAGGCCAAAAGGGTGTCGGAGCCCGTGGAAACGGAGGTACAGAAGGCTCTGTGCTACCGCATGGGTGCGAGGGTCCTCTCCAAAGACAGGAAGCACTCCTAAGCATTAAGCCATGTCTCTAGCCTCCATGTTAACTTTTGTGATGGGGGAGTGGCATTTGTATGAATTCCATTATAATTGAGGATGAATGCAAATGAAGGCCTGGGGACTTCCTCAAAGGTGCCCGCACAATGGCACCAGGGGTAGGAAACCGCACGTGGGAAGTTGGAAATGCAGAACAAAAGGCCTTGGGGTCAGGTTTTTTTTTTTTTTTTTTTTTTTTTTTTTTTTTTTTTTTTTTTTTTTTTTTTTTTTTTTTTTTTTTTAACCTTGCATTCTGATTGGTACAGTGGCAGAGGACTGTACTTGGATTGCACTGAGGCCTCCGAGGAACTTATGTGACTATAGCGAGTCTCTTAGCGACATTTCCCATATTGGCCACTAGGAGGAGGTATGGAAGGCCAAATAGCGGTGCTGGACAAAGATTTGCAGAACTGATTCCAGCAATGTGGGACAGGGATGGGCCAGAAGAGGGTGTCGGGACGCTGAGCTCTGTTAGGTGGCCACGCTTCTCTGCGCAGCTCCTTTGGCCCCTTTCCTCTGGCTCTCAGCCTCGCCAAGAACATTGGCTGACCCGGGAATGGGGGTGGGAGGGTGGGACCGTGGGTTTACGGAGGATTGCGAAAGCCAAGATCCAAGGTACAGAACTGCAGACTGGCAAGTGACTCAGCAGCCAGCAGCCCCCTGCCTGTCTGTCCTTCCTGAGCAGTGGTTCTCAACCTTCCTAACGCTGCGACCCTTTAATACACTTCCTCATGTTGTAGTGACCCCCCCAACCATAAAATTATTTTCATTGCTACTTAATTGTAAATTTTTGACACTGTTATGATTGTAATGTAAAATATCTGTGTTTTCCAATGGTCTTGGGGGGGTCTTCTGAGTCACTGCCTGGATCACCGCTTTAAGTTTTCCTAACTCCTCACTGGGATGTAAGATCGTCTCCTCATTTCCTCGAAGGAGAGGGCTGCTAGCTCAGCTCCCCCTCTCCAAGGCAAGAGTCACCTGACCACCAGGTGCTGTCATGGCTCTCAGTTTCCTTGTTCTCAGTCATCACTCACTATTTAAAATTCACTTCCTTTTTTAGCTACTTCCTTTACTACCTGTTCCCACCCCACTTTCCCACCAAGATGCAAGCAGGCCAGGCGGAGCATGGAGTGGCTGGACACAGCCCTGAGTTCTCAGCTCCATTTGGACTTGAGATAAGCCACATTCTTCCTTAAACTTTTCATCATATTTTATGTTTATTTGTGGTGTACGTGAGAGTGAGCAGGTGGCCACAGGCCCCTGCTCCTGTGGAGGTCAGAGACAGCCTGTGATGTGGAATATCCTTATAGTTTCTGTGTGATTATTCAGGTCTGGGCAGCAGGGAAACCAAAGAGCAGTCTCCACTCACAAACCTGCAAGGATAGGTTCTTGCCTTCTTCCAGAGACAGGTCTGGGAGTTCATACCTTTACCTGTTGAGCCATCTCACAGGCCCCACCCCTTTTTTTTTTAAACTATGAGTATGTCTAATGTATTGTTTGGAATATGCTTATGCTACAAAGTATATGTTGTTTTAGTGAAGTTACAATTTCCCTGGATGTTTTTATTTTCACTGCTAACTGCAATCCTGTAAGGGAAAGCCCTTGCCCACCGTCTTCCTTGTTCAATCTCCAGCCTCCACAATAACGGTGTGGATAAAGCTGAAAGCTTGGATAGGTGAATTCCTTCAGTCCTTCCCTCATTTCCTCAGCCAACCCATTTATTTTAAGCACCATTGGGTCCCTGAAAAACAATGATGAGCAGACAGTCCAGAGGAGGAGGTAGTTACCATCTGATTAGGCTATGGTAAATACGATGCATAACTCTGGGGGTTGTGAAGGGACAGAGGAGGAGTCCCTAAGCCCACCTAGGTCATCAGGCCTTTTATGGAGAAAGATGACCAAGACGAGTGGGACCCCCAGCCCTGTCAGAGAGTAGGGCAGGGCCCTGGGGCTCTGCAGGTGGCTGTGGAGGAAGTGTTATCCAGACACTGGGTGTCACTACCTACCAGCGGACTCCCAGGTGATGCCAGGGTGGCTTTACTGTACTCATCTTACATATGGGGAAACTGAAGACAGGAAGGTGAAGTGCCTGATCTGGGATAGACTGGGAAGTGAAAGTGGAGTTTCAAGCTCACATCTAAGAGACTCAGAAGGGAGCCTGCGCTCTACTAGAAAAAGCTATTGTGCTGAAGACCAGAGCCCCAAAAGGAGGACAAGGATCCTGGCACTCAGTGGGGTAAAAGACTCTTTCTACAAATGTGGTTGGCTCCCAGTGTAGTAGGAGAATGTAAAGAGACAGCAGGAGGTCTTAGCAGGTCCCCAAAGGCAGCTTCTGTGCTTCGCATTTCTATCTAGGTTGGTACTTGAGGCCCCTTGTTGAGGCCTGTGGCTGGTTACTCCCATGGGTCCTGGAAAGGCCTTTGGTCTCCATGGTGACCACTTCCCACCATCCCTGAAATCTCATTGTGACCAGTATTAAGGGATTAACTAGTCGGCAGCCCTCCCAGGGTCTTGGGTGCCAGAGAGGCAGCAGGAAGTGGTTCAAGGATGAGGAGGTTGCCCACCATTCGTGACCCCATAGGACTGGGAAGAGGATGTCGGACGGGGGCCAGGGCTTTCCCCAGGACCCACCAGGTATGCTCCTGAGTTCACACCTGTCTAGAAGGAAGCTCAGGGTGGTGGGAGAGAGACGAGAGAAGTCCAGAATTCAGGGTATGTGGGAAACTTTAGCCCTAGCCCAGGAAGATCAAAAGTCCTGATAAGAGATGGGCATTTGATCAAAATAGGGTCCAGAGCCCCTCAACAAGAGACCCTTCAGGGGATACTCCAAGGCTGATCAACCATTTAATCTTCATTTTGCAGTTGGGGAAACTGAAGCCGAAAGAGAGGAAAGTGAGTTGCTCAAAGTCAGTAAAGTAAAACAGGTGTATAATTCAGAGGAGACCTCAAAGTAGCCTAAACAGAACATTGGTCAAAAAAGAAACTAACAAAACGCCCTGTCACATTGCTCCCTCTGTCCCCAGAAGCCTGAAGCTGCCTGTCTCGCTAGCCCTGCTTTCACTCTTGAGGCTGGCAGAGAGTTCTAGACAGGCTCCACAGTGCTTGGGCACTTGACCACAAAGCCCTGACCATGACACCCAAAGGATGTCTAGTCTCCGGGTCCCGATTTCAATGGCTTGTTCACCCTTTAACCTCTCTGGGGGATTGGATGTCCTGGCGATCCAGCAATCAGGAAGGAAATGTAAGGCCCAGGGACTCCCCAGGAACTTAGTTGGTGGAGTGCTTGTCTACTGTGAATGAAGCTCTGGGTTCCATCCCCAGCACTGTGTAAACCAGACGGGATGGTGCACACCCGTAATCCCAGTACTCAGGAGGTATAGGCAGGAGGATCAGAAGTTCAAGGTCATTCTCCACTCGATACCAAGTTTAAGGCCAGACTAAGCTACATGTATGAAACTGTGGAAAAATAAAAATCCGAGATTCAGCGCCCCAGGAGACTAAGTGTCCTCGGCCGAGCTTCTCCTCCCCAAGGCTTGCCCGAATGGTGTCAGGTGACGACAGACCACCAGGGAAAGCGAGAAGAGCCCAGTGCAGAGCAGTGCGGGAGGCTGGGTGACAGCGCAGGATCGGGGCAAGCTCCAGGAAGACAAGGAAAAGTAAGAACCCGCCAGGATGGTGCAGAGCCCAGGAGAGGTGGTGAACAGAGTCCAGGGAAGCAAGGCTTCTCAGCAGGGGCCTCCTTATATCTGGATTTTGTGCCATAGCAATGTAGCAAGGACTAAAGTCTAAAAATGTTGACAAATGAGGTAAAGTCGTAAATAAGAATAGTAACGACATGCACCTCCACAACGACAGGTGCGCAGCCAAGGTTGCGGTGCACGTCCTAGGAATCAGCTCCGTGACATTTCATCCTTGACCTGGAAGCCAATATGGTGTTGCCAATAATAACAGCAAAAGTCATTGGTACCTGGAACCGGAGCTGTCTGCAAACTGGAGACAGAGCCAGGTGTGGTGTAAACACCACCCATGAGTCAGCAGTTATCCCTGACCCACCTCACAGGTCGGGAAACTGAGCCTCACCATAGGTTCGACTCATCCATGGTCAGACCTGGACCCACACCAAGGCATTCAAGCTCTCAATGGCCCCACAGAAGCTCTGAATTAGGGCCACCCACCAGACTGCTCTGGGGATTTCCAACACCTAGCACCGTGCATGTGACTCCAGATTTTTGTTTCGGGATAGAGTGTGGCTACATAGCTCAGGCTAGCACCTTCCACTCACCAGGATGTAGCTCAGGTTGGCCCGGAATTTCTGGGCCTCTTACTGTGATTGCAGGTGTGTGATACCTTGCCTGCCTGGCTATCCAACCCCAAGATTTGTCTGTCGGTTTATGACAGGGCTTGGGAGTCTTTATTTCATCTTTCTTTTATTCTTCATGTGGTGCTGGGGATGGAACTCAGGGCCTGTCACATGCTAGACAAGCATGCTACCACTGTGCACAATTCCTTCAAAACCAGGGTGGAAAACCCTTTTACAGTCTCAGGTGAGCCCAGTGGTAGCACATGCTTTTTAAACCCAGCACTTGGGAGGCAGGCAGATCTCTGAGTTCGAGGCCAGCCTGGTCTACAGAGCGAGTTCCAAGATAGCCAGGGCTACACAGAGAAATCCTGTCTCGAAACCAGAACAATCTCAGGTGGTTCCATTTTATTATCTGGACTAAAATTCTGCTAGGTTTTCTAAAGTGAGAAACCAGGGCCAAGGAGAAAAATGGCCTTTCCCCGGACCACGGCTAAAAAACAAAGCTGGGACAAGGCAGTCAATGACTTTCATGAAACCTTTCTTCAAAGAAGTGGAAACCCCTCCTGATAAGTCAGGCCCTGGGGCTTGTAACGAGGGCTGGGTTTCCACCCCCTACCCCATCCCCCACCTTAGCCCTCTTGCCTAGAACATTTGTGCAATGAACAGCCTGTACACAGTGATCCTGGCCGGTCTCAAAATTCCCAGATACTTATTTTACCCCGATAACCTGAGATAAATCCCCGGGACTCCCTCCGGACAGAAGTCAGGGGGAATTAAGGGTGACTTCTGAATGGCAGAATCATTCCTCATCCCCCCAAAACCACGACTTGGGCTATCAGAGGCTCCCCATCACCCCTTAGGCCCTACAAAGGTTAAGGTCACCTCACAGAACACAAACAGGACACTGACACCCTCAGCCCACATGTCATAAGCCACCTGGCAGTAGGCAAACAGCCCACAGGAAACGCCACCCACAGGACCCAATCCTGGCCTCTTTCCTGACCATTTCTGACCATCCGCTTCCCAGACCTCCTAAACCTACCCCATCCGCATCTCCCACAGGACACTGCCTTCTGCTCACAGCTGCTTCCCGGTCCTTATCCTGCCGGCCTTCCCTGGGTGCTTACGACATCCGGGAAAGTCTTCTAAGGATGGGGTGGTTTGAGGACTAGGAATACAGGTTCCAGAGTCAGCATGAATTTGAGTCCTACATTTTATTTCCTATCAGCTGTGTGAGCTTGGGCTCACGACTCAATGTCTCTGGGCTGCCTTACAAACCACTGATAAAAACACCCCAGCCCCAGATCCGTGGGAGGATTCATGAATGAAACCCCTTCATACAAATGTCCGCACATTGGCTCTGTGTGTCTTTGACATTATTTCATCCTCATGGGAAAATTAAAATGTAGGCACTTTCTCAATTCAGAAGGAAGAAATGGAAGCTAAAGGGTCTAGACAGTCAGGAACGTGTCTGGGTTCTGAGTCTTTTCTCTAGCGACCTGATGCTTCCAGAGATGAAACAGCCAAAGCTAGGGGCTGCCCTCTACTTCACACATCCGCTGCACACAGCTGCCCTGACTCAGCCTCTGGTAGCTCTCGGAGATCTGTCAGCAGAGGGGAAGCCCCTTGCCCTTGATGTCCTAAAACACATCACTCAGGCCCTAGGAGACCCAGGCTATCAAAAACAGCCTGTTCTTAGAAAGGATGCACCCCCTTCCTTTCTCCGTTTCCCTATCTGCTGGGTCTGGGCCAGGGTTTTCTTGGCTTGAGAATGAACTATTACCATCTCATCTAATGCCGGGTGGTGGTGGCACAGCATTTAATCCCAGCACTTGGGAGGCACAGCCAGATGAATCTCTGTGAGTTCAAGGCCAGTCTGGTCTACAGAGTGTGTTCCAGGACAGCCGGGGCTACACAGAGAAAACTTGTCTCTCAAAAAAAAAAAAAAAAAAAAAAAAAAAAAAGGATCTCATCTAAGGAGGCACCATCTGGCCCCCTCTGGGCTCCTGGGAACCCTAGGATCCAACTTGAAAGCCTCCCTTTGCATCTCACCTAAGATTTCCTGGCTGGGACATTAGAACCAAAATCTGCTGCTTCACATCCCCCTTCGGGATGCTCCCCGCTGCCTTTATCTCCCTGTGGTAACAGAGCAAATATGCTCAGGCCCTGGAGCAGGGACACATGCACGCTGTTGACTCTTGAGCAAAGCCACCCCTCCGGAGGGTGCAGCAGAGGCTGTTGGAGGTGTGTGGAGAGGCCAGTGGCCTCTTGCATAACCTAGGAGGCCTCCTGACCACCCCGGGCCTTTTCAGGGTTAGGGATGAGGCAAACCGCAAACTCATGCCCAGTTAATTTTTTAAAGCAAGACCAACAGACTCAGCAATGATTAGCAGACGGGTAAGTTCATCTTAATCACATTGAGGACAGAAAGTGAGGAAGAGGCCACTGGAGGCCCGGGGATGGGGCCCAGTTATCAGTTAACCACATAAGTGTAGTTTCCTTTTAAAACCACTGGCCTTCAGCTCCCTCATCATCCTCTTTGATATATTGTGGTCCCTGAGTGAGCCAGGGGCCATCAGTCATTGAGTAGAAGCAACATGCAGTCACCCATGATCTGTGAGTTGAGGCAATGGAGTCCCCTTTATTAAGGCAGAATTCATCAGTCACCTCTAATTAGCCTAAAGCAAGTCCCTTCTCCCCTCTGGGCCTGTGGAGGGGCCCCAGGTCTTTAGCCCAACTTCCAACCTGCAGCAAGGTCTTCAGGGTCTCCATCTGACTTATGGGGTGGCTTACAAGATGGTTTTTCCGGACTGAAGTTCCAGGAAGTCTCAGTGAGACTGAGCCATGGTGGACAGAGCTCAGGAGCTCCAAAAGGAGCAGAAAGGACCCCAAGAGGACACCTACCTGGTTTCAGTTGTTGACACCAACAAGAATCAGATTCCAGCTTCAAACAGAGGTAGTCCTCTCAGATAGGAACAGAGATTCCTTGGTAGTGAGCTGGGGGCTTCAGGATAGCCTAGTAGGTCCCAGCTGCCTAGGGCTCCTACCCTCAGGTCTTGGGAGCTGCCAAAGGAAACGGCAAAGCCCGGCCAGTTTCAGGCCAGGTGGCTGCCTGGACTGGAGTTTGGTCAGCAGTTGGGGACCTATATTGTGAGATAGTTAGGACTTTGTCCACAAACTGGAATTTGAAATTTCAAAGGGGCGAAGCTGAAGGCCCTACCTACCCCAGAGTAGAGATGGCTCTTGGCTTCTTGCCCCCACGACTTTTGTTCTTTGTCTTGATAAGTGCTAGCTTCCCCTGCATTGCGCCCCGGGTGGCAGGTGGGGGAGGAAGGAGAGGAGATAGAGGTAAGGTGAGCTCCGAGAGGAGAAGCCAAGGCGCCAGGTGGCCCCAGGTGGCTGGATGTCTGCAGTGTGCCTCTAGACCTGCATGTGGTCAGAGACAGAGCCGTGGCTACTCAGGTTCACGACAACGCCCCTGCTGTACTGTGATAGGGAAGCCAGCTGGAGCCAGATCCAATCTCCAGAACACTGTAGCTATTCCAGGGCCCCCGGGAGTTGGGGACAACACAGACGGGGAGGCCCTTGAGCCCCATCATCAGCCTTGATCCAAATGGCAGACTCCTCTGCTGTACGAGTCATGGCCCTTGGGCAAATGTATTTTTACTTTATTGAGTCTCGTTTGATCTTATAACGTGAGGACATCCTGGAAATGTGAGAAGAATTGGGTTCTTATCTTGAGGCCAGGGACATGTTCCACAGCCATTTGCTGTCACTGCAGATTGCTCTAGGGGCTAAGGATGCTGCTCAGTCGGAGAGGGCTTAGATAGCATGTGTGAAGAAGGGCTTCGGTCTGAAGCACTGTATGAACCAGTCACGGTAGCACACGCCTGCCACCCCAGCACTCAGAAGACAGAAGCAGGGGGATAGGAAATTAAAGCCATGCTGGGCTACATAGAGGGCCTAGGCTACAAAAGACAGAGTGAGGGAGAAGGATGTGATCCATTATGGCAGGGCCTTTAACCTCTAGTCATATCAGAGATGTGATCTCCCAGCTCAACTCTCTGGATCACCCTCTTTCCTGCTCACTCCCCATCTCCATCCACAAGGTCAAGAGGTTGGCCCTCCAGGCAAGCTTTGAAGCCACCTCTTCCAGAGGCTGCCACTCCTTGAGCTGAGGCCTGGCAGCTCAACAAGAAAGGGCAGAGGTGACAAGCAAGTCCCACACTGAAGATATCCAGGCTGAAAGATGCCCTACCTAGGAGTTCCCCAGAGTAGGGGTTCTGAGTCCCAAAGATTATGTGGCCAGTGGGGCCAGGAGTCCCCAACCATTGATGACAATCACTACTGTTGTACATTGTATCCCTGGGCATCCATGAGGGAGGTTCCAGAATCCTCCTCAGATATCCAAATTCACACGTACTTGATATCAACATCTGATATCAACGACTGTTGGGTTTGCACACAGCCTGTACACAGCCCACTGTATTTTCAGCCGTCTTCAGGCTATGTGTGCTACCTTGGAGTGCTGCATAACTAGTTTTTAGTGGTTAAGTTAAATTAGTTAAGGGGTAATGACCTGAAAAAAATCTGTACAATGGTCAGGCAAGTGGTGCTTGCCTGTGTTCCAACTCCCAGGAGGCAGAGGCAGGGGGATTGCTTGCATCCAGGAGCTCAAGGCCAGGTTGGGTAACACAGTAAACCCCACATCAAATAAATAAATAACCCCTGTTTGTACATGTTGACATAGGTGTACAGAACTAGTAATAGCAATGGTAATAACAATTTTGGTATATGTGTGTGCATATGTTTGTGATTTATCCAGTTGCACGCACATGTCTGTGTGGGATGTGTGTGTGGATGTGCATGTCTGTACATGTGGAGCTGACAGTGGATGTTTTCTGTCACTTTCCACTTTGTTCCTTGACAAGGTCTCTCACTGAGCCCGGAGCTCACTGATTGACTGGACAGCAAGCCGTGGGAGCCTCCTGTGATCAGAAACACGCAACACCATGCCCGGTTCCCCATGTGGGTGCCAGGGATCTGAACTCAGGTCCTCGTGCTTGTACAAAAGGCACTTTACCCACTGAGCCATCTCCCCAGAACCCTTTGGTTATTTTTAAATAAAAGATATTTAATTTGTGGGGAGAGAGAGAGAGAGAGAGAGGTGAGGTGGGGTAGAGGCAGAGATAGAGAGGTGCAGCGGAGGTGGGTACAATCTCACTGAGGTCAGAGGACTTTGCTTTAGGAGATGGTTCTCTCCTTCTGTGGGCTCCAGGAATCAAATTCAGGCCAGCAGTTTCATGAGGCAAGCACCTGGTAAGCCACCTCTCCAGTCCTTTTGTTACTGCTGCTGTTGACGAGACAAAGCCTCACATATGCCAGGCCAGTCTTAACACCTTGTCTTCTTCGCCTCTACCTTCCAAGTGCTGGGATGGCACACATGTCCATGATGCCTGGCTCTGGCACCCTTTTGCCCCTAGGATTTTCCATCCTAAGTGTCAGTCCCTGAATACAGAACCTGTGTGTCAGGAGGACCGACTTACACCCGGGTCACGTATTGCCCACAGTCACCCACCTGTGGCAAGGATCCACTTCACTTTCCTGATGCTGAAAGCAAAGCAGACGAAAGCACAACCAGAGGCGACGGGTTTTATGCACATGTGCTGGACTCCATGACCTAGAGAAACAAAGAGCAGGGACGGCCGGGTGACTGGCAGCATGACGTCACTTAATCATCACCAGACAACAGCAACAGCAAACTTCACAGACGAGGCCCATTTTACAGAGACGCTAGACTCAAAATAGCTTGTTCCTGACTCCAGGGCGGTCTGATCACAGAGCTGGCCTATCTGTGAAGGAGGGCTGCCGGGAGGGTATTACCCGGAATAAACTGAAGGCAGAGGGAATTCTGAATGAGACAGTTACGCAGTTTACAATTGCTGGGTGGGTAGGTTGCTGTGGGTGAGTAGTGACAGGGTGGGACATGGGTGTGAACTGTGTGACACGCCATGTGTGCCATGGTTTGTATACCCAGCAGCTCTTCGCATGCTAGTTCCCTTGTCTTTTGATAGATCTATGTCTCTACACTATGTGTCCCGGCCAACCCTAGTTGATCATAGCCTGTATTTAATGGACTCTACATTGTCATCTATAAAAAGACCCATTGTTGGCTTGTTAACCCAATAAAATTCTGACTTGCTAACGATTGCATTCCACTTGTAGAAGTGTGGAATTGTCCGGGCGACAAGTCACACGTAGGACAGATATGCTAAAAGCTGTGGAATAGCTGTGGGTGGCCCTGTCACGGGTCTTCCCTTCCCTCCCAGCCCAGCCCTACTCCCAAGAACTCTGCGACCAGATGTTACCAAGTGGAACTGGAAAGGACCTGAAAATGTCTGAAGTCAACATCAGACCTTTTCAGGATCTCAAGAAGTGGGCTGCAGGTTCCGATCTTTCCTCCCCCTTCAACCAAGAAGTGGAGGACGAGACAAGGACCTCCCTGCACTGTAACGTAAGGGAGAGTTGCCCAGAGAAGAGCTGTGAACTAAGAAACTCCTTGAATAGTGACAGAAAATGCTTCTATTTGTTTCTGATCATGTGAACGTGTACGTGATAGGAACAGGGCGTGCCAGGGATCAAACGCAGAATAACAAGCGTGCAAGGCAAGTGCTCTACCCACTGAGCGATCTTCCGGGCTGACAGGTATAGTTTCTAAACATAGGGCACTCTCCCCGTCCCCCCTCCTAATCTCTCTCTTCCTCACAACTGCCTCCCACACTCTCTTCCACCATCTTGTCTCTAGGGACAAGATGGAAGGGGCCTAACAAAGCCAAGCAGTACAGAAAGAAGGCTTCCAGTGGCTGCCCCACTGTGGTGCCAAGGCACACGTCCTCGCCCGCTCTCTAACTCACACACCCATTCCCTCACTCACTTGCTCATTCCTCTACCCTTTTGCACACTCCTGAATGCCACTCATTCATCCAACTCGGACATTAATTACCTGGTCTCCTAGTCACTCACTATTCTGGCTCACTTACTCATTCCTAAGCAGACTCTGCCTTCTCATTCCTGCCCTGTGTTATTACCGTGCTGTCTGAGTGGCTCTTTCAAGCAGACCCTGAAGCTTTCAAAGCTGCTGCCTTCACTCTCAGCCCTTAGTGTGGGAGTCTGGAAAATGTCAGCAGAGGCAGTGGCAGCGGTGGCTCCCGCCTTTGATCTCAGCATTGGGGAGGCAGAGGCAGGTGGATCTCTGGGAGTTCAAGGTCAGCCTGATCCACAGAGCAAGTTCCAGGACAGTCAGAGTTATTACACAGAGAAACCCTGTCTTGAAAAAAAAGTCAGCAGAGAAGAACACACACAAAGATTGCATAGTTGTTCAAACTCAAAACAAAACAAGTACAAGGGAGCAGGTGCACCGAGCTCCCAGTCAAACCTCAGAAAGGATGTGCTCAATGAGATGAAAACGTAAAGAAAAAAGGTTTTAAGGGCTAAAACGTTGGGGGGGGATGTAGGACTGAGAGACAGCTCAGCAGTTAAGAGCATTGGCTGCTCTTCTAGAGGACTGGAGTTCAATTCCCAGCACCTACATTGTGGCTCACAACTGTAACTCCAGTTCCTGCGGGGTCCAAACACCCTCTTCTGGCCTCCACGGGCACCAGGCATGCATGCGGTGCACAGACATACATGTTGGCAAAACATTCATACAGATCATCATTTTTTTTTAATCTAAAAACAGAAATTTAAAGGCTGGAATGAGTGTTGAGACGTGCAGAGACACTCTGAGCATAGAACTCCCTGTGACTGTACAGGGGTACATCCATGAAGCCCACCCCAAAGGGAAGAGATGGACAGAGAGAAACAGGGAGGCAGAAAGGGGACACAAAATGGGAAGAGGAATTAGTTGGGCATGGTGGCACATTCCTTTTAATTCTGGCTCTTGGGAGGTGAGGCAACAGTGCCAAGAATTTGAGCACTGCCTTGGCTACATAGCAGAAAATGATGGGTTGGGGGTGAGGCACCAGTCTGAGTACCTTAGCAGTTATTTCTATGTCTCATGTAATGCCCAAACTATCCTTTCAGATTGACTGTAGATTTGATCAAGAGGGAAACCAAGGCTTGGAAGGAGAACCATTTACCTAGAGTCATAGTTAGCAGAGGGTAGGCGCCTGAGTGTAAGCTTATGTCTGAGGGCCTGCAGATCTTGATTGTGCCTGGCTTGGGAAGGGTGGGGGCTGCGGAAGCATTCAGTATGACAGGGGGCTATCCCAGGCATCTGGTCCAGCTGGAGCATCTGGGAGCTGTCAGGGATCAGGGAAGGGACCCGTAGGTGGGTCCAGGCGGCTCCCGGGGCAGGTGAGAACCCAGAAGGGAGCCCAAAGAGTCTTCTTCAGCAAGGATCCAAAAGGTCCAGGGTGGGTCTGGGGTTCAGATTCCCAGTTCCAGGACCCTGGGACAGCCTTATCTCAGTCAGAGAACCAAGGATGGAAGTCAATGATTTGGGAAGTGGTTGGATGAGGGCTTCCTGGAGATAGATATGCCAGTGTCTAAGTGTGTCAGCTGGGACATCCAACTTGGAGGGTCATTGGCTTGAGGGCTGCTGAGGTAAGGGTTCGACAAATGCCAGCCCTGTCCAGCGCCTGCCTTGGAAGATTGGTAACTGAATATTAATGACCTGGGGCCCAACAGTTGTAATTAGCACCCCAGGTGTCAGTCAGAAACCAACAAACAGCCAAATCCCCGTGGCTCCACCCAGCCTACCCAGCAACGGGGGTGATTAACCATTAACCCCCACCCCTCCCCACAGAGCCTCCACCCTCTGCAGAGGCTAGGCCAGGACGCCAGGCTGAGTCTCCCAGAGGGCAGTTTGAAACAGAGGAAGGCAGAGAAGGGACCTGGGAGGAGGCAGGGAGAGGGCGGGGACGGGGGCTGGGGCTCAGCCCAGGGGCTTGGGTGGCATCCTGGGCAGGGCAGGACAGGGGGCTGAGCCGTGGGTAGGGGAGAATGCGACTCTCTAAAACCCTCGTCGACATGGATATGGCCGACTACAGTGCCGCTCTGGACCCAGCCTACACCACCCTGGAGTTTGAAAATGTGCAGGTGTTGACCATGGCCAACGGTAGGTGGGGGCAGTTGTGCCCAGGTATGGAGTGAATCTTTGGCACTGGACTTTGGGATGGGAGGAGAAATACAGAAAATTGTAGGTTGGTCCTATAGGCTCGTACAGGTATTGCCAGGTGAAGCAAGTGGACCCACGTACTGTGGCCAGAGGCATTCTGGGTGAGGGAGGCTGGCAGAGGTGGATTTCCGACAGAAACATTTCCCAGAGCTTCCCTAGATAGGCCCTGGGATCTCAGGCTGCCTTCCTCACCACGTTACAACAACCAGCCGTGATGGTGAGCTTCCTCGGGGTGACTGCAGAAATCCTACCCAACATGGTCCGTCTTCAGGCCCCTGGGCCTATAAGCAAGCAACAAAAGCCCCGTCCTGTTCCTAGAGATGGGGACAGGAGGCATAGCTATATTTCAGAGAAACTGGAGTTCAGGGGCAGCGGAGGGAGTGGAATTCTCAGGCTTCCTAGCTAGAAAAACAGCACAGCCGTGTGGTCTACATGCATGGCCCTGGGTGTCCGTGTTCGTGTATGGGTAGCATGGCAAACACAAGAATACAGCTGCGAGTCGGTTCCCCCTTTAAGTTTGTGTCCTGGCTTCATCTGTACGTGTTTGTTGAATGTTCTGTGGTTGTATCTCCAGGGGCATCTGTTTTGCTTGCTTGCGTATTTGTGTGTGTGTGTGTGTGTGTGAAGTCTGTGAGTCTGTTCCCCCTTTAAGTTTGTGTCCTGGCTTCATCTGTACATGTTTGTTGAATGTTCTGTGGTTGTATCTCCAGGGGCATCTGTTTTGCTTGCTTGCGTATTTGTGTGTGTGTGTGTGTGTGTGTGTGTGTGTGTGTGAAGTCTGTGAATGTGTGTCACGGGCCTGTAACATGTTTGTGAATGTGGACTGGTGGACATACTCTGTGCTTCCTGCCTGGTGGCCCTGGATGGCACTTTGCATTCGCGCATGTGCACACAGCCCCTTGTGCTGCTGGGCAGCCTTCTCTGATGTACACAATTGTGTCGCTCCGTTGCATGGGGTTTTGTTTGTTTTATTTTATTTTGAGACAGGATCTTTATGGAGATCTGGTTGCTCTGAGACTCACTACATAGACCAGGCTGGCCTCAAAATCATAGAGATCTCACCACCTCTGCCTCGCCAATACTGGGATTAAAGGGTGCGCCACCATACCGGACTTGGTTTCCTTTTCGTTTTGCTTTGTTGTTTTTATGCAGAGTATATGTTCCCGAGCTGGCCTGAAACTTTAGAACATATTCCTAGACTAGCCTGGAACTTGGGATCCTATACTTCAGCCTCCCAAAATAGCATGGTTTTGTTATGAGGGTCTTAATGATTGTTGTGTACCAGACATTGGGAGGTGCATCAGTAGCCTGTGTGTTTGTCTCTGAGCCGATTCTGTTGTCGGTGTGTGTCGCTCCGGTTCAAACATCTGCTCCAGTATCACTGAGACTATGTCTGGAGGGAGAATGAGAAGGTAGACTTCCTGGCTGGGGGTGGGGGTGGAAGGGGGCCGATAAGCTCCTGGATAGGAGGGGACCACCTTCTAGACTAGCCCTAGAGAGAAGGCACTTGGCTGGGGCTGGCCTGCTACCACCTTTCATCCTTGACTCTGACACTATAAGGCTTAAGCCTGGAAAGCTGTGCTCTCAATCGGCCTGGAAAGAAGCATCGTGTGGGCTCTGTCCATGGTCAGTCCCCCAGCTGCCTCCCCTAGTACCTCTTGCTGTGTATGGTGCGACCTTGGGCACACCGCCTCCTCCTTTGTCTCTTGCGCAGTATAAAAATGTGTTCCTTTACCCTGTTGGCCAAAAGCTTTCAGAAGGATGGATGCTTCCGAGGAGGTGCTCAGGGAGAAACATACTGAAGTAGTGAATAAGTTGCTTCTGCCTTGAGATAGTATCATGTGACCCCCTCAGGGACAGCACATACTGTCACACTCCTGGCCACTACAAAGGCCCTTCAGTCTGCACCTGCAGTCAAGCCCTTAAGTGTCCTGAGGACATATCAGTCACCCCCAGCTCTGGAAAAGCTCTTCCTCCCCTGCCTCAGTTTCCTTATCTGTAAAATGGAGATGGGTAGCACATAGTATAAATTACACAAGAGCTTTTCTTGGTATTTGGTCCTGGCCCCAACAAGTGTGCCCTCTAGGACTCTGTATATGATGGAAGAGTCTCTATGCCCTGCCGAAGTTCACAGAGGTCTGGGAGTTGGGGTTATAAGAGGTTGTCTTCCAAAGTCAATGGGCTTCATCCCGAGCTGATGGTTAGAAGGTTCTAAGGATGACTGCTCCCACCTTCCATCCTCAATTCAGAAAGAGCAGAAGGGTCCTCACAGATACCCAGGCATGGGCAGCATGGCCAAACACAGCACACCACCCCATAAACCCTGTCCCTCTGCCTGGCAGCAGTGTAAATGACACTGGGCAAGCCCTTTCCTCTCCAAGCCTCAGTCTTCTTCACTGGGCAATGGAAATCGCCTGCTGACCTCAGGGGAGATGATCCGGCTAATTATGCCCAACCCAGGCTGCCCAGCAAGAGGACACTTGCCAGCCTCTGCCCGAGTTGCGGGCTCAGCTCTCCCCGGGGGTCGAGGGAGGAGAGGCTGTGGGAGAAAGGGCACCAATGAAGCTTAACAATTATCCCTGCCTTGGGAATAATTCACCAGCTGCAGGGGGCTCCACTCCGGACATTCAGGAGTCCTAGGAAGGGTTCAGCCAGGAGACAGCAGAAATGAGAAAGCTGCAAGGCGCCTGTTGGGAGCGTTCTCCTCTGCAGAGAAGCATTTAGTTCTAGAACCTACTGAGTGGCAAGCACTTCTGGCAGACTTACTGAACCTATAAACAGCTCGGGGAGATGATTATGCTCCATATGACAAGGTGGGGGGGGGCAACAACAAGAAATAACTCAGTGCTACAAGACCAAAAGGGATCTGATCCTATGCTGCAAGGCTTCGGAGTCTATGCTTTGGCACCCCACAGCCCTCTCCCATTTGCAATAGGCCATTCTCTTAGGAATCCAAGGTCATATGGAGTCTCTGTGAAAAGGTCCCCTCCTGTGTGTGTGTGTGTGTGTGTGTGTGTGTGTGTGTGTGTGTGTGTTGTCAACATGCCTGCACTTTTGTTTTGGGAGAATTATTACAGAGTTTATCATCTCCTAAGGGTGATTTTTATTTTTTCGGGACAATGTCTCAAGTAGCCCAAACTAAACTCGAACTTACTATGTCACCAAGGCTGGCCTTGAACTCTTGATCCTCCTATCTTTACATCTCCAATGAAGAGATTTCCTAAAGAATTGATCTGTGGTGGAAGATTTGCCTTTAGAAAAAGAGAGATCTGTTGACCTTTTTTTTTCTTTTTAATCTAAAACCAACCAAACCAATTTCATTGGGGAAATTGAGGCTAGGAAGAGGAGCCGGTCCAAGACCAGAAGTTAGCTAGGGGTAGTACTGGTACAAATGCCCAGGATTCTTGGCACACAAACTGAAACCTCCTTTGCCAGAGGTCTTGAGTGTCCTCCTCACACTCTTATGGGGCGATAGCTTCTAATCTGTGGTAAAGATAGTTCCACATCCACCCAGACCCCTGTCAGCCAGAGGCAAAGGATGCTCTCCGGGGATACCTTCCCCTCCTTGTAAGGATTTATAGAGTCTGAGGCTAAACACAGGTTCCCCTGTTCTGTTTCTCCTGATGAGGAAGAGGCTGGGGGAGTCGCTGGCCCTTCTGAAGCTCCCAACTGGGAGTCTGTAAGCGGTAACATGATGGTCAAGTTTCACTCCTTCCTGAGGAAGCTCTGTGGAGAAGCAAGTCCTTGCAGGTGCCCAGGAGATCAGCAGTACAGGTGGTTCTGGTTTACAGACTGGAAACTGAGACCTCCCAAAACCAACTGACTCTGAGAGCAGAAGGATGGAGCTGGCGTAACCCCCCAGCTCTGGAGAGCCTACTTTAAGTCTCAGGAACCCCCACACTCTCTACCCCCCTTGGGTTCTCACTCTCTCTCTCTCTCTCTCTGTGTTGATGCAGACACATCCCCATCTGAAGGCGCCAACCTCAACTCATCCAATAGTTTGGGTGTCAGTGCCCTGTGTGCCATCTGTGGAGACCGGGCCACAGGCAAACACTACGGAGCCTCAAGCTGTGACGGCTGTAAGGGATTCTTCAGGAGAAGTGTGAGGAAGAACCACATGTACTCCTGCAGGTGAGCCGCTGGCTGAGGCCTCGACTTACTCAGCTAGGAGATGGGTATGTTGGGATTCATGCCCTCCAGGGTCCCTCTTGAGGCACCTGCCCTTCCAGACCTTCAAAGATGGTCTATTTTCTTAGCATCTGTGGATCCGGGTGGAGCAGCAACTTTAACAATTGCCTACTAAACATAAAGAAGATAGGACCGGCCCTCCAACCTGCTGTTTTTTTCTAGGTTCCAACAAGGCATTGGCCCTAAGCCTTTTCACTTATCTCAGGGGTTCCCCCAAGATTCTGAAAACTCCCTCTTTCAAGGGCCTCTCTCATTTTAGGTAGCAACAGTAATATATTAGCAGTGGTTGCCTGAGCATTCGTTGTCCCATGCCAAGCCTGTAATATCTCACTGTCACCTGTAAATGCCCTTCTGAGGTGGTCACAATTATTATCCTCCTTTTGTAGATGAGGAAGTTATGCCTTGGATAGCTAAGAAATTTAGCTGAGGTCATTCAACTTGAATGTGTGGTGGAGTCCGTGTTGAAACCCATCTCTCCCCCATAACCTTGCCTTTCCCTTTTGTGAGCCAACTATTGACTCTAAGCCGTAGCCAGCAGCCTGCTATGGGCCGTGTACTCCCATAGGATGTGGTGAAAATATCTATGTCTCTGGTGTCCAAGAGACTAAAGTTTCTGACTCAGCTCTGCTGAGTAATCTTAGCCACCTATCACCTTTCTGGATTTCAGTTTCCTACGTTGAGTGGGACAAACTGGACTTTCAGACAGTCCATAGACCCCTCTGGCTTCTGATGGGTTAGCATTAGAACTCATGGGGTGCAGAGATGGAGCAAGGAGGGAGCTGGGTCAGGGTCAGAAGCAACCGGGTCGTCATTCTGCCCTAAGAGGGGGAGCCTGTGTCTTTTCAATCCCGCCATCCGACGCCCTCTCCAGGTTTAGTCGGCAGTGCGTAGTGGACAAAGACAAGAGGAACCAGTGCCGCTACTGCAGACTCAAGAAGTGCTTCCGGGCTGGCATGAAGAAGGAAGGTGAGCCTCCGCACTCCCTACACCCTGCCCCACCTGCACCCCGGCTCCAACCAACCCGGCATTTACAGCTCCAGCCGTCCTTTATGGCTCTGTGACAGGCCCTGGGATGACTGGCTAATGGCTGAGAGGAGGGAGGGTCTGGAGATCTGACCACAGGGAGTGGCTGGGCTTGGTCTTGAGAAAGATTCAGAGATAAAGCTCCCACTCACTCACTTCAGCTCCCAGCAACTGCCACTGAGTCTTCCTGTGCCACCATGAGGCGGCTAAGATGGGCGCTTTCTCTAATGGATACCGCGAGCATTAGGAAAAGCACAGAACACCACACGGCAAACACCCAAGCGCTGACTACCAAGACCTCATAAATATGACCAGAGGACCCTATTCTGGGCATCCTGTCCAAGGACAAGCACCCCCAATTCCCTTAGTTCTCATTCCTAGATGTCAGGCAATCTCTAGATTTTCCGCTTCCAAACAGTGGATGAGGTGCCACAGCCAGCCAACTCCTGCCGTCAGACAGGAACTGGCTCTTCCTCCAGTGACTCTTCCTCTTTCTTTCCCGTGACAGTTCTGGGAGGCTGGAAAGAATACTGTCCCCCTCTCACAGAGGGAGCTCAGGACCACAGCAGTTAGTCACCTTGCCGAAGCCCCCACGGCAGTTACTTGAAGAGCAGAGGCCCCAACCCCAGCCTCATGCTGTTCGGACACCTCAGTGCTGCCTACTTGGTGCCCCATGCTGTGCCCCACACTGTACCATACACTGTGGTCCGCACTGCATCCCACCTGTGCTCCATGCTGTGCCCCACACTGTGCCCCACACTGTGCCCTACACTGTAACCCACACTGTGCCCTACACTGTAACCCACACTGTACCCCACACTGTATCCTACACTGTGCCCCATGCTGTGTCCTACACTGTGCCCTACAATTGAGCCCCATGCTATGCCCCAAACTATGCCCCACGCTGTGCCCCACACTGTGCCCCACATGTATCCTACACTGTGCCCCACGCTGTATCCTACACTGTGCCCCACACTATGTCCTACACTGTGCCCCATGCTGTGCTCCACGCTATGACCTACACTGTGCCCCACACTGTGCCTGCCAGGCCTCATTTACACATTGTTTTCAGTGGCCAGTGCTGTAGCATGGTAGTAGAGCCAATGCCTGGTAACCCAAACATTTAGGGTCCTGGGTCAGTCCCAGCCAGGAGAGAGACAGAGAGAGAGGGAGAGAGAGAGAGAGACAGAGAGAGAGAGAGAGAGATGAAATAGGAAAAAGGAACTCTTTTCCTCTTAAACTCACAAATAAAAAAAATCTTTAAACTTTTTTTCTAAATAACTTGAGTTCATTTTCAAATCCCTTCCCTTCTCTCAACTCACTTTTCTCAGTTGACATATACTTCCAGCCCACACCGTATTCTTCAGACCAGACCCTCAGTCTAGCCCTATGGGAACACACACGAGCACACACACACAAACACACACACGCACACATGCACGCACGCACGCACACATACATCCCGGGATTTATACCATACTGGGCTGAGCAAGACCGAAGGCGGACTAAGCATGACAGCCCCCCTTCTCAGCCTCTGCTCTCCCGTTTCGAGATTCTTCTGACTGCCTGTCCCTCAAAAGGGTCCTTGCGGGTCCTCAATGAAAATTCAGGAGTTTTGTTGGAAAATTAGAACCCAAGATCCTACTATGCACACCGTATGCTGGCAGACCTCTGCTTCTCTGACATGGGAGTGGGGGGCTTTTAGGACCCCATGGGCACGTTGCTCCCTGGCTCACCTCATCTTCTCACTGAGGACTGCTTTGTGGAAGGACTGTGGCGCATGTGTGAATGTTGGAGACCAGATGAATGACTAAGGACCACGTGTTCTTCAGTTCTGATAACTGGTGATTCCGTGCTCCTGAGCACAAGTGCCCATAGGACACTGTGTTTGAGAACACTTCTCTCCTATAGAATGGTCGGTGTGTGGCAGAAAGGCAGGCAGTCCAACGGGGCAGGTGGCTAGCTAGTCATGTGTCTTTTGTTAAACAGTTTCCGGGGGGAAAACTGAGGGAGGCTTCCAGCCCCTCTGGGCTCTACTTGTCCCAGGCATCCACAGAGCCGAGAGATCCTACATCCCAGCTCCTGGGAGAAGAGGAGTCCCACCCCATCCAGTCTTAGTTCACTCGGCCTTGAATTGAACTGTTTGCTTCTTGGGCTGGGAAATAACTAACCCTTCTGCCAGGAGGACAGGAGAGCCACTGAGTCACTGACAGAGAGTGTTGCGGTCAGTAAATGTTCCTGTTGAGTACCTGCATGCATTATCGAGGGATTGTGAGGTACAAGTTAAACCAGGAGAGCAAAGCATTCTGGGCCACAGGAGAGCAAAGCACTCTGGGTCACCATGGGCAAACTCTAGGAAGGCGATTGCTCATTCTGCCCAAGTCTTAACAGTCCCAGAACCTTTCCTCAGCTTGATGGAAAGATCCCAAAGCCACTGACCGGGTATCTAGAGACATGTTTTCACTTATTTGCCTGTCCACCTCTCCTGCACATGGACTTAGGGACTGGCACCCTAAAGTTCTCAAGAACCAGAAAGGGAGCTGGAAACAGGGCTTCCAGAGCAGCTAGGGATAGTAAAGGAAGATCTATCCGATTCTCAGGTGGGGAAACTGAGGCAAGAGAGGGGAGACGATGGGCCGGGGTGGGGCGAGGATTAGGACCAAAGACTGTGAGAATGAAGCCTTCGCATTCTCTGGATTGAAATTGGGAAAGATCTGTTTAGGGTGGCAGGTTCTGTTCTTGGTGACTGAAACCTCCTGGCATAGCAGAGAAGAGCTTCACATCTCACAGGCGCAGAAGTCCTGCCTGGGCAGAGGTTAAGCCACAGAGCCCACAAGGGGCTCCCCTAGAGGGCAAAGACTGTGGGTAGGGGAGCCTGGGGGTGTTCGTGAACAAGCAAACGATGGAAAATTCTGTCCTGTGACTAAAGTTACAGAGAGGGACGCCTGCTCAACCTTGGCTCTTGGTCCCAGGACAAAAGGGCCCAGCCTCTGGCAGCAGAAAGCCAGGCCAGAGACAGGCCAAGAAGTACAGGAGAGCATGGCCCACCCTGTAGGATCTTCCTCACGAGCCCAGCTCAGCCCCAGGGTTCTCTAGGAAGACAGACTCAAGTCCTCTCCACCCCTGTCCTGTCGGTTAATATTCAATGGAAGTTACATTAGGTCCCCGACCCTGCTAATACTGCGCAAACATTAGGAAAACATCATTCCGTGACTGAGCTCGCTTGGGTGCTGATAAGGCCAGGCCAACCTTGAGGAGCTCTCTGTACAGCTGCTGACAGCAGTCTTTCATTCCGCCCGCCTCCCCACAGCGCCCAGTGGGGGCAGGCGACAGGGCAGGCTGGGTTGCCAGGGAGGGTGTGGCAGGCTGGTACAATCAGTGTAGTGGGGGGACTTGTCCACCACAGGGTCTCTGTCCTACGCCTCCTGACTTCTCTGTTTCTGGGTTTTTGCAGCAAGGTCTCACCTTTTTCTTTCCTTTTCTTTTTTATATCCGTTACTATTATTATTATTGTGTGTATGTGTTTGGGGTGTGTGCACTTGAGCATGTAAGTGCACTTGCGCTCGAAGGCAGAAGAGGGCGTTAGATCTTCTGATGTTGGACTTCCAGGTGGTTGTGAGCTACATGGTGTGGATGCTGGGAACCCAACTTTCATCTTCTGTAAGCGTGATACGTTCTCTCATCAACTAAGCCTTCTTTCCAGACCCCTGTGTCGGTACTCCAAGCTGGCATAGCCTCCTGCCATAGCTTCCCAAATGCTGGGATTACAGGCATGAACCACTATGCCCGACTCTAGATTTCATCATTCTGAAATCAAGAAGAAGAGTGGAATGTGAGTCACATGCTGTCTGTGACATGACATCTTCACTCCACAAATATTTACCGCATACCCACTGTGTGTCGGTGTATGCTTGGGGGCCAAGGTGACGGTGAGCAAGAAGAAGAAAGATCTGGCTTTTGGAGCTCTGGAGCTAGATAATAAAGAATTCAGCAAATCATGCTACAATAGATAGGGAAATTGAAACAGGAAAAGAGGGCAGAGTTTGGGGCACAACACTGTGTCAGAGGAGGCTAAAAAAGCACCTGAGGTGGCTTTCGTTGTTGCTGTTTTGTTTTCGTTTTTGTTTCTTGTGGCCTGTCTGGATATCTAGACTTATGGAAGGGCAAGTGTTGGGGACAGATCGAGTGACGGGGGGGTAGGGGTGGGTGGGCATCCAAAGGAGCTGTGATGAGATACTGAGACAGTCATTCTGAGCAGAACATGATACGAGAGCTGGGTGTGTTCAGAGAGATCCCTGAGAGTAACTCAACCCCAAAAGGGAAAGCCAGGTGCTTCGGTTCTCAGGACCTCTAGGAGGGCCTGGTCCAGCCCAGGGGAGAGTGGTGGGGCCTTCAGAAACAGAGCAGAGTCTTCGTGTGACAGCCTTCACACTGAAGGTCCCCAAGCGCCAGAGTGTATGGGGGTGTCTGCGTACAAGGCAGACACTGCCTGCCAGTTCCTAAGATGGAAGATAGGAAGGGAGCTGAGGGGAAGGAGCTTCGGAGAGATGGGGAAGCAGAGGCCCCAGGGAAGGTGTTTCCGACATCACAGAAAGAACGCTCTGCAGCCTCATCCTCACTCCTTCCACAGCGAGGCCCCTCAGACTCCAGGGGACAGGTGGGGCACTGAGAGGATGTCTGACACCTTAGGCATGTACTGAGTTAACTGAGGTGGATGGTGGGCTGGAGGACTAAGAGACAAGGCCTTCGGTCCTTGACTTCTGGAGAGTTCCTGGTGTGGGGAGAAAAGAGATTGCTTTCCCCCTCATTCTCCCAGGTTAGTTTAGAGAGCAGGATTCTTCCCAGCGGACAGCCCACTGGGGCAGCCGGGCCTCCAGGTCCCAACCCAGGACTTCTGTCTGTCACTCAGGAATCTCAGGGTCATCTCTGTGTCACCAGGAGGAAAGGGTTGATCATTTAGAAGGGAAGGGGTCAACCAACTCGCAAGCAGGGGTCGTGGATCCGGGATGGTGGCAGATTCTCACCGCACTACTCAGACGCTGGTCTGTCCTCCTCTGAGTTTTCGCTAACCTGCCCCTCATGGTGATCTGTCATTCCTTCAGCCTTCAGTACCCAGGGCAGGGGGAAGCTTTGGTGCCTGGGGAGCTTTGCAAACAGAGTTAGAAAATCCCACATGTGACAGGCAAAAACGACTCAGTGGGACATCAGACACGAAGCCTGACAATAACCTGATTTGACCATTCCTGGGAACCACGTGGTAGAAGGAAAGAACCAATTCCTACAATTTGTCCTCCAACTTCCACACATGCACCATGGCACATGTATGCTCACACATGTGCGTGCACGTGCACACACGCGCGCGCGCACACACACACACGCGCGCGCGCACACACACACACACACGGTATATGTCCATCTGCAGCACCCTGGCAGCCCCAGTCCAGGTTGAAGCCTCTCCTTCCCTATCTCCCCACTGCTTACCGGTTGTGGGACATCGCCCTCCCTCAGGGTTCCTTCTTACCCTCTCTCTGCCCTTCTCATAGCTGTCCAAAATGAGCGGGACCGAATCAGCACGCGGAGATCAAGCTACGAAGACAGCAGCCTGCCTTCCATTAATGCGCTCCTGCAAGCAGAGGTCCTGTCTCAGCAGGTACCAAGGGACCCTCTCACCTACCTGGGCTCCCTTCCAGGGGAAGCTCACTTCTTCTACCTCAGCCTCACACGGAAAGGGCCACAGATACCATAGAAGGAAACCTAAACCCAATGCCACACACAGCTTTTGTGACAGAGAGAGCTCGAACCTAGGTCTGGCATCGGGGGGCACTGTCTAGTTCATCACAGTTGCCATGTTCACAGGCCACACAAACTGCTCTCCTTGAGGGCTCAAGAGCAATCTTACCAAAAAGCAGTAGCAATTGCAACAAGGTGGCAAATGGGCTCAGTCACCCTCTGGCTGCACGACCTCAGACAAGTCACAGCGACTTTTTGGGCCAAGGTGACTTCATATATGAGATAAAGGTGATGCCCTTTTACACCCAAGGGAGGAGTTAGACGAGACAGGAGCAGGGCAGGCAGTGGGTGGCCATCCAAACAGAGTGCTCCTGCTTCTGAGTCCTCCCTGTCCCTCTGCTCAGAGCTGCTTACTGATGTGGCAGTCCAGGCAGTCCAGCTGCCACCAGACAGGGGACTTCCTAGGGAAGTTCAGGGAAACCCCACTTCCCCCAGCATTCCTTTGTCTCTCACAGATCACGTCTCCCATCTCTGGGATCAATGGCGACATTCGGGCAAAGAAGATCGCCAATATTACGGACGTGTGTGAGTCCATGAAAGAACAGTTGCTGGTTCTGGTTGAGTGGGCCAAGTACATCCCAGCCTTCTGTGAGCTCCTTCTGGATGACCAGGTAAGGGCACCTGTGCTGGGAGCAGAGGTGGACACTGGCCATCAGGGCCCAGCTGACCTATCCAAGACATAGCCTTGGGCTGATTTGATTTTACTCAATGAAACCCATACCGCTCACGTGCTCCCAGAACTGTTTAAGTCACTCTACAAATATTGACTCAGTCTCCCTAAGGACTATGAAGCAGGAATGTTTCCCATCTTCCAGGTGAGGAAACCAGGACACAAAGAGGTTAAGTAAATTGCTCAAGGTGACACAGCCAATAACCTGCATCACTGGGATTAGAACCAGCCAGGGATGCTCCAAAGTCCAGACTCTCAACCACTGCATCATTCAGCATTCTTGGAGGTGTTTTCAGGAACCTAAAACCGGGAATCAGGAAATTTGGCTTAAGCTCTGGCTTTAAGACCAGTTCCTTGAGTGATTTGGGGTGAATTACTTCACTCCAAGGCCCAGAGTTCTTATCTACCAGGTGGAAGTTATCTCTGCAGAGTGTTGTCAGAACTGGGGCCATTCTTGTTTGAAAAGTCCAGGCTGGCACAACAGCTCCTCAGCTGGACCTCCTTTGCCCGCCCTAGTGTTATGTCTCTTGCTTTCCCCCAAGATGGTTTTTCAGCATTTGGTATTCCAAGGCACCTTCTCTGGACTCCCAAAATGGGGCCAGGAAGGAGAAGTTCAGGGGTAGCGGGCTGTGTGCATCTTTGAATGGCTGGGTTTCTGAAATGTCTTGTCCAATGGCTTCCAATACACACACTCCTTGGCCTCCACAGACATCTTCCTTGCCTGGGCAAGGAGGAGGAATCAGTCGCCTTCCCAACACTGAAGGCCCCAGTTCTTTGCCCACAGGTTTGATACTGCAGCATCTTGGGTCTTGTTATTTGTTTGGGGGATTGTTTTTTGGTTTGAGACAAGGTCTTGCTATGTAGCCCAGGCCAGCCTGGAACTCACTCTGTACATCAGGCTGTTCTCAAATTCACAGAGAACCGCCTGCCTCTGTCTCCCAAGTGTTGGGATTAAAGACGTGCACCGCCACGCCTGGCTGCATACAGTCTTAGTGCTTCAGAGAAGTTACACAGGCCCACAGCTGTTCCTCTCTGCAGAAACCAGGAACTGCTCTTCCTCTTTAAACACCTATAAGAAATCCATGGGGCAGTTGGGTGGTAGTGGTGCATGCATTTAATCCCAGCACTTGGGAGGCAGAGGCAGGCAGATCTCTGTGAGTGGCCTGGTCTACAGAGCAAGTTCCAGGACAGGTTCCAAAGCTACACAGAGAAACCCTGTCTCAAAAACAAAAAACAAAAAAGAAAGAAAAAGTGCAAAAGAAAGGAAGGAAGGAAAGAAGGAAGGAGGGAGGGAGGGAGGGAGGGAGGGAGGGAGAGAAGGAAGAAAGGAAGGAAGGAAGGAAGCAAGCAAGCAAGCCAAGGGCACTCTATGTCAACAACACTGGCCTGGCTGTTCCTTAGCCCCCTGTTGGGTCTGGACCCTAGAGACATCCCTCCTTTGGAGAACTGACAGTTAGGGATCATGCCCAAGCTGTCCCTGACTTCTCCCACTCCTCCTCGGGCTTCAGCCCCTGTCCCTCTGCTGGAGAGCCTGAATTAATGTTTAATCCTCTCTGTTCCTTCCCAGGAACTTAGCAGGACAACAAGATACCCCCAAGCTGAGCAATTGTTAACCTCAATTTCCCACCCAAACCTCCCTGGCTGGGGCTCAGAGCATTCTCTGAGGGCAGTGATGGGTGGCCAGTAACATGGGCCAATCATTAATGCCCCCTTGCCTGCCCACACCCCACAGCTGTCATGTCTGAGGGTTGGACCTGGGAGCCTATGCATGGTACATAAGGAGACCATATTGTCTACCATGGCTGAGGCTACCTGTGAGATTTGGGGACATGGCCTTCCAAGGGACCCACATTTCCATTATTCCAGGGACCAACATCTTGTTACACCTGGGTAGCCAATTCCTGGATCTAGAAGGCCAAGTCTGACAGGATGAGGGGACTAAGGCATAGAGAGAGAAGAAGAGTGACTTAAAGCCCAGAGCACATCGGCCACCGTGCTGGGATTTGACTCAGTCTTCCGTTCTGTGGTCTGAGAGCCACGGAGCTAATGGTTGACAGTGCCGCCACAGTGCCTCCTGAGTAGAGTATGCTCAGTGATTAACATCTTCTGTATCCCTTCCTATTGTTCACAGAAAATAGTATCTCACCTCCAAGTTTTCCCATTCCTTGCCACTTTTTCTCCTAGGTTCCAGGCATGGTGAAGTGGAAAGGGGTCATAACAGGTGGGCTCAGGAGGAACCTGAGACGGGAGGAAGTCAGGGTGTCGGCTCAGACATTCATCTCCCCTCTCCATTCTATCCTTCACTTGCTTCAGTGCGGATCTGTGTGTTTGCTGTGTTCTGCGGACCCTCTAGGCTGAAGAGGCTTACTGTGCATTCCCATGCCGTGGCCTCTCTTGTCTCACTGCTCTGAGCTCCTTCCTTCTCCCTCCCTCTCTCCTTCTCCCTCTTTTCTTCCCCTCCACTTGCCCATTGCAGCACCATCCCCTTCTATCCCCTGGCCTACTTTACCAATCCCTTCCCTCTCACTCTCTCAGCCTGACAGTTCTGTGAGCTCAGAGACTGCGGTGTCCCCACACTGTCTGAAAGAGTGTCTAGGAGGGATGGTGAGATGGTTCAAGAGGCAAAGGCTCTTGCTGTCAAGGCTGATTCCCAGGACCCTCAGGGTAGAAGAGAATCGCTGTTCTCTGCCCTACACACACACACACACACACACACACACACACACACACACCAATACACTTTTTAAAAGAATGACGCACTGTGAGCATCTAACACTTGACAACTCAATGGAAGAGGACAGAGTAGCACCTGACCCTCGCAGCATGGCTTGCTACCTGCAGCCTCCCACTGAGCACACAGATCCCCAGGGGCACCAGCCTGCTGTGTTCCCTGGTCTTCACACAAGCACTAAGAACAACGGCTCTAAAACACAGATGACAGCCTGTGAAACACTGAGACTTGACCTTGAACTTCAGTCTTCACAGACTGCCACGAAAAGACAGGGCTCGAAGATGCCCTGTACTCGGTGAGCACATTCTAAGAACAGACATTCATGTGGAAGCTCACACAGATTCTCTGAGCATCCCAGAATCTTATAGCATCCGCAGTACAAGTGCCGTGGAGAGCTATAGCACTAGTGACTTCCCAAACTCAGTGCAGCTTTGGAACCAGCAGGGAAGCCTGCATATTACAGGTCCAGTTCCTACATACAGACCCAGAGTAACCAGTAGTGAAACCCAAGACTATGACTTTCCCTAAGGTGCCTTAACAGTTCCCTACAGTTGGGCACGCTGGTAGGATCTTGGGACCCACAGTTTAAAAACATCTGGGACAAGTTGACACTCTTGATTATCTGATCTAAGGCATGCACGCCAGATATGGCCTATGCCCTGATGAGGCCGGGGCATGGCTCCTTGCCCAGAGATGATGACACACCAGTTCAAGAAGCAGAGTGAACAGGAGGTGCCCTGGTTTGGAGAGCACAGGCCTCCACCTTCCTGGTCTCTGTAGAATGTTTTCTATATACCTCGCTTCATCAGTCACGGGAGAAAGGCAGAGGTTTTGTGGGGTGGGTTTCGGAGTTCAGGTAAGTAAAGGCAGAGAGGACACAGAGCTGTCTTGCCAAGGCCACTGACCTGATATGAGCAGCCTTCCTGATGTGCAGCTGCTAACTTCACCCTGTCTCTCTTCCAGGTGGCCCTGCTCAGAGCCCATGCCGGCGAGCACCTGCTGCTCGGCACCACCAAGAGATCCATGGTGTTCAAGGACGTGCTGCTCCTAGGTGAGGAGGCTGCTGGTCCCAGACGGAGCTGGAGGGGTGGAACCCAGCTAGGTACACCCAGGAAGGAAGAGTATCTCTCTCCACATACACAGACCAGGCAGGCCAATCAAAAACATCCCAAACAGGATATACCGTTGCAAGCCGGTAATCTCAGCTACTTAGGAAGCTGAGGCAGGAAGTTTACGAGGTCAAGACAGCCTGGGGGGGCTACGTGGAGGGCTCAGGTTAGCCTGAGAAGCATAACATGACCCTATCTTCAACTAAAATAAAAAATAATTTTTTTAAAAAGAATCTAGCAACTATCAGTTGAAATCAGTTGAGATGGCACTGGCAAGACCTTGGACTGGCAAGATGGCTCGGCTGGGAACAGCACCTGTTGCCAAGATTTACAATCTGAGTTCAAGCCTAGGGATCCAAGTGGTAGAAAGAGAAAGTCAACTGCTGAGATTGTGTACTGGCCTCCATGTGCTCCCCACAGCCCACACACTGCTCCCCCAGAATAAATAAATAAACTCTTTCAATACAACGACCCCAAGATAGTTGCTAGATATTCCCATTTTATAGATGAAGAAAACTGAGGTACAGACACATCAAACCATAACCATAACCAGCCGTAAGTGACAGAACCATTCAGAAGGTGTGACCCAATTCCGGAGTCTATCCCTTGACCTTGACGCTTTAGTGCCTCCCAAGTGCACCTTGGCTTTCCTTCGTCTTGAGTCATGCAGGTAAAAGGAGTTTGGGGGAACACAAAAGGCCTCCGAAAAAGCTAAGTTCCTAGCTCACCCAGGACTTCAGGCCTCCACCTTCCTCTGCTGGCCTCCGGTTTCTGATTTGTAAAATGGGCATGGTGACCCCAGTAACTGCTCCCAAGAGTACCAGGCACACAAATCACAGCCAAGGGTGACAGGGGTCGACCAAGGTGACAGTCCCATCTTCCCCCACCTCCCATCCAGGCAATGACTACATCGTCCCTCGGCACTGCCCAGAGCTAGCAGAGATGAGCCGTGTGTCCATTCGCATCCTCGATGAGCTGGTCCTGCCCTTCCAGGAGCTGCAGATCGATGACAATGAGTACGCCTGCCTCAAGGCCATCATCTTCTTCGACCCAGGTACCATCCACACCTCCTAGCCTTCGCATCCCCAGACCTGTCATCACATCCCTGACGGGCTCACAGCCTCTTGCCTTACCACGACAACCAGAAGTCGTTTTCACCAGCCCCACTGAGTAGATGCTCCCAGGGAGGAAGGGCTCTGCAGGGCACAGATTGCAAAGGCCTGGGTTTTACTTTTCCCATCTTCCTTCTTGTCCATCATCCCGAGCATCCTTTCTCCCACCCTCCATTACTGCTGCCCTCCTGTCTCTGTTGATCAGCGCTGCAGCTTTCAGCAACAGTCCTGTCCTATCAGCAACAGACAGGCAGCATCTTCTACCCTTCACTTGCTGGAATGGGGATACCGAATCCCCTCCCACCTCCCTTCAGCCTCTCTCTGTCCTCTCCCTGCTGGCTGTGTTGACTCTTATCCCTGACTTTGCACAGTATGTCTGTAGTCAGATCTTTGCACAAAGCCTGCTTTTGTTTCTCATTATCTGAGGCTTGCTGTCTTCCCTCTTACCTGCTGGAGTGCAGGACCGCTGGGCGCTCGGCGCTGTCCTTGGTGCTGGTCCCTGATTTCACAGGGATGGCCTCTAGCAATTAAAAGCAGCCAAGAGGAAAATAACTGCCATTTATTGAGGCCCCAGGTGCGCGGTTTTAAACATTTCATGCAAGGTACATACAGCATGATTCCTGTGAATTAGGGACCATCTTCACCCCATTTCCAAACAAGGAGAAGGTGGAAGTGTAGAGAGGCCGATTGACTTAGCAAGGTCACACAACTAGGAACCCGCAGAGCATGAATTTGTACTTTAGGCTGTTAATTTAGACATGTCTCTCCAACTCACGGTTTTGCTTTCTGCTTGCAATTCCCATTTCCCAGAGGGCAAGGGTCTAGTTACAGTCCTGCGGTGCAAAACTCTGGGCTGAACGGGTGGTTATTTCTCAGTGACAGGTGCGATATTCCTGGCCCCAAGGCAGAGTCGGCAGCTTGGGTGAGAGCAGGGGGACCTAGTCCAGGCTGGTAAAGAACAGGTATTCCATGAAAGATGACTGACTGAATAAAAAATATAAGTGCAAAGTGTGGGTGGGGTCTCTTTCTGCCAGAGGAACTGAAGCCTCAGCGGAGTCCCCAGGTGAGAGACAGCAGCAGGCAGGGGAGAGGAAACTATCTTGATGTGGCCAATGCAGGGTCTGTATGGTAGAACCTCCTCTGTGGGCCAGAAACCCCAAGTTCACATCATGATTCTGCTGACAAATAGTTGCGTGAACTGGCCAAGTCTTGCTTATTTCCCCTTGCCTGAGACAAAGAGAGACTAAGGCTCTCAAAGGAAGAGCATTAGCCTAGTGTGTGCAGGACCCTCGGTTTGACCCATAGCACAGCATAAGAAAACTCTAAAGAGAAGTGAGGCTCTAATATGAAGTACCAGGCTTTATATCTTTTCCTGCCTGGATCTTAAACCACTATTTGTTTTAGAGGAAGCTGGCTGTTGAGGACCCCAAATTCTTGTCCCAGCACTGGTTAAGACTCCCTGGTTCATGGGGCTGGAAAGATGGCTCAGCAATTAAGAGGACTGGCTACTCTTCCAGAGGTTCAATTCCCTGCACCCACATGGCAGCTCACAACAGTCTGTAACTCCAGTTCCAAGGGATCTGACATCCTCGCACAGGTATACACATAGGTAAAACACCAGTACACATAAAATAAGATAAATAAATCATTAATAATAAATTAATTAATAAAAAAGACTCCCTGTGTTCCAAGGTCAGTAAGTCGCCCAGTTGGAGCCTACAGGTTAGGGGATTTGGGGCTCCCTGACCACCTCTCCCATTGCAGATGCCAAGGGACTGAGTGACCCGGGCAAGATCAAGCGGCTGCGGTCGCAGGTGCAGGTGAGCCTGGAGGACTACATCAACGACCGCCAGTACGACTCTCGGGGCCGCTTCGGCGAGCTGCTGCTGCTGCTGCCGACCCTGCAGAGCATCACCTGGCAGATGATCGAACAGATCCAGTTCATCAAGCTCTTTGGCATGGCCAAGATTGACAACCTGCTGCAGGAGATGCTGCTTGGAGGTCTGGAGCATGGGGCAGGGTGGGGGTGTCCTCTCTTTGTTGCTCTGTAGTGTTGGCTCTTGGGAGACAGGCTTCTCGTGGACCCGAGCTGGCCTCTAGACTCCAGTGCTTCCTCAGTGGCAGCCTTGGGCAACTTGTTTGTCTCTAGGACCTCGGTTTGTCATCAGGAAAATATAGAGATAGGACAGAGGTCCATTTGTTCAGACACTGAGGGTCGAGCATGAGTCAGTCAATCACTCTTGAAAGGAGGGAAGAATGTCATGGCCATTAGCCAAATGAATAGCAGGACAATTAAAAATGGGTTATGTGTGGACCTTTAGGTGAGTCAACCAAGAGATGCCTTCCTGAAGTAGTATCTAAGATTGACGGGTAAAAATTACTAGATTTTAAAATCTTGAAAAGTATTCCAAGCAGAAGTCATTTGTTCCCAGCTCTGAGCTAAGATTTGTGTGAGAGATGGAGGAGATGAAGGTGGAAATTAATTAGAAACCAAGTCATAAACAGGGCTTGATGGGCCATGGTCAAAATTTCAGTTTTAGGCCAGGCAGTGGTGGTCCACGCCTTCCTTTAATTGCAGCACTTGGAAGGCAGAGAGAGGCAGGCAGATCTCTGAGTTCTGAGCTGAAGGCCAGCCTGGTCTACAAAGTTCCAGGACAGCCAGGGATATATAGAGAAACCCTGTCTTAAAAAGAAAAGTGAGTTTTATATAGGAGCAAACGTAATTCCAACAACAGAGAAGCTGAGGCAGGAGGACCATAGGTTTGTGAGGCAGCCCGGGAAATATAGCGAGACTTTGGGAGGAAAGAATGAGAGAAAAGAAGGAAGAAAGAAAAGGAAGGAAGGAGAAAAGAGGGAGGAAGGAAGAAAGGAAGTGAGAAGGTGGGGAAGGAAGAAGAAAGAAAGGGAAGGAGGGAGGGAAGATAGGAAGAAAAATGGGGGGAATTATGTTTTATTCTCTCTGCAACTCTTGTAAAGAGCCTGAAACTTAAACTAAAATTTTAAACAAGCCAGGCTGATTTAGGGGTCAATAGTGAATTACAGGGGGCAGTGGAAGCACCCAGGAATGTTACTCTCTTCTATCATCTGAGACAATGGTGACTTAACATGTGGAGGTCGAGCAGGCAAAGAAGGAGAGGTTCTCTGGATGCCACAGATGCTGAAGCAGGGAGTGACAGAAGAGAAAAAGGAAAGGGTCAAGTTCTGCTTTGAGTGGCAGAAACAATGGTGGAATGGTTTACTGGCAAGGAAGATGGGGGGATGACTTGAATCTGGGTCTCGGGTGGTGAGCCGATGACCCAGAAAATCCATCTGGACTTGACACGGGAGGTGTGTTGGATATTCACACGGGACGAGCCGTGACTGTGAGTCGATGGCCCAGCAATAGAGGAAAGGCAGCCTTGGGTTTTCTAGCATTAGAAGGCAGAAGATGTGTCACAGAAGGCTTTAGAAAACAGCCGTCGGGGACGTGGGAGAAGGCAGGAAAATTACAGAGTCCAAAAAAAAGGTGTGCTTTCAGGAGGACAGGGTTACAGTGGTGTTAAATGAGGGGAGGAGAGAGGAAGGGAAAAGGTAGGATAAAGGAAGAAAAGGGACGGGAGGAGTGTGGGAAAGGGATGAAGTTAGAAGTCAATGAAGGACTAGGAGAGAGAGAGAGGAGAGTGGAAGCTTGCAGGGCCTTGGTGCTTTGCTGTGTGCTTGCTGTGTGCAGCATCAGGGGGCTTGGGGGATGGAAACCAGGTGTGGAGGGCATCACAGAGGAGGTGAGGGGCGAATGGGAGAGTGACAAAGCAGAGACAGGGCAGGCAAACCTCGGATGATGCCCCCCACGCAGCATAGCTGAGCCAGAGCTGAGGTTGGCTGAGAGACGGTAACTCTAACCACAGACCACGATCACCCTTTAGGGGAAAGTGGGGCATCAGGTCTAGCCCCTCAACAGATAGCTCTGCGGTGGGTGACAGAGTCAGCATGGGAAGTAGAGCCTGAGGCTTGAGAAGTAATGCAGTGTGGTGCAGCCACCTCCAGATGGAAGCCAAGGCTCTCTGCCCCCGCACTGTTGCTATTTGGAGAGGCACAGTTCTCCTGAGCGGAGATGTTCTGCGTGTTGTCTAGCTGCACGGCTGGCCTCTGTTCGTGAGAAATGAGTAGAGTCTCTCCAGAAATCACAATAAAAATAACTCCAGAAACTGTCAAGGGGCTAAAATCACCCCATCTGAGGACCACTGTCAGGCAGGATTGCGTTCTCAGCGACCCTGTGAGCTGGCGGCTATGGTGACTCAGGTGTCACTGCCGCCAGCATCAGGAGTTGTGGTCTGTTCGCCAGACACATTTGGGTGAGATAATCCCTCTGGATACTGTTATCTCGTCTGTAGTATGGATGATAATGGTGTCTATTCTCTAGGACTAACGGGAGGATGAAATTGTGTAAAGAATTAAAAGTACCATAAGCCAGTGCCCAGGACAAGATAGGTGCTCACTGACCATTTTACTATGAAACCAAAGAGTTTACTCATTGTATTTAAACTCAGAAGCGCTGGTTTCTTTCAAGCCACAAAGCCCACAGACATGCCTGGTGATTTTTACATGACACTAACCCAGGAATAAGCACCCAAGAGATACTGTTAGTCTTGATGAGTAGACTGACCGCCGCACTGGGGAAATGATGCCGCAAGGCTGTGGTCCTTTTCCAAGACTTCCGGTCCTGACTGATACTCTCGTTTTTGTCCACAGGGTCTGCCAGTGATGCACCCCATGCCCACCACCCCCTGCACCCTCACCTGATGCAGGAACACATGGGCACCAATGTCATAGTTGCCAACACGATGCCCTCTCACCTCAACAATGGACAGATGTGTGAGTGGCCCCGACCCAGGGGGCAGGCAGGTGGGCAGCCTGGGGTCTACCCTGCAAGGGGTAAGGAGGGGGAGGGGATCCAAGAAAGGAGGCAGGAGAAGATTGTGTCTAGAAGGTGGAACCAAAGACATAGTTCTCTGTGTTCCAGAGCAAGGAATGGGGGTGGGGATAAGGGTGTTGTTGGTTAAAGCTGTTTATTCAGTGAGGCTATGCATTCAGCAAGGTGACGGACAATGTCTACCGAATGAGGCAATCCACTAGGTGAGGGAACCGTTGAGCATGTTTGTTGGCTGAGATTTCCATTAGATGAAATCATCCACTAGGTGAAAGTGTTCATTGAAATAGGGCTGGCGTGATGAATGACACCATCCTCTGGGCAGTTGAAAGAGACTGGCAGTTAAGTAGGACTGTCCACTAGGCTACGGCCACCATCTGAGGGGAAACTGTCAATGACTAAATTGGTTGGCCATTGGGTCAAACTCTTCAAAGAACAGAATCGTCAATGGGATGAGGTGGCCACTGGGATGAAAGGGATTCCATTGAATTTGGTCTTGGGAAAGTTGTCTATAAAATGAAAGTAGCTACGCAGGTGAAAGTCACTCACCCAAAGTGCGATGGGAGTGAACCCTTTTTGTTGTTAACTCTTCTCCCAAAGACTGAAGAAATGCCAGTTTCAACCCAGTTAGCCCAGGGCCTCAGTTTTTGCTCTTTCTTCCAAGTCAGAGTATTTTTTAATCATACTTCGTACTGCCTTTGGGAAGAGTCACACCTGGGCCCTGGTCTGGGAAAAGCAGCCTGGGTCTCCATCTCAAATGGTGGATAGATGGATGGGAGGACTTCATAGAACATGGCAGTTAGAGCTGTAACAAGATTGGATCCGTCATCTTATTTTATATAAAGTCTCAGCAGGCGGGAGGGCTTTCCCAGGGCTCTTTGGTTATTTCCACAAAGGCTGGAATCTTGAGCGACTTCCATTTCTTTCTCCCTTTAGCCACCCCTGAGACTCCGCAGCCATCACCACCAAGTGGCTCAGGATCTGAACCCTACAAGCTTCTGCCAGGAGCCATTGCCACCATTGTCAAGCCTCCCTCTGCCATCCCCCAGCCAACTATCACCAAGCAAGAAGTCATCTAGCAAGTCGCTGGGGGTCGGGGGTTCTGCTGACTCATACCCTCAGAGAGCACCTGGGTGTAACTTAGTCACAGCAAGGAAGATGTGGCAAGAGGGGCCGTTCCCAGAGCAACCATGGAAAAGGGTGCAAGGGCCCAAAAACACAGGCTGAGTGTCACATGCATTGCCACCCCTGACCCCACACCCTGGAGGGCAGGGCTTTGCCTTGAGGAGCCCCTGGCTGGGAAGTTTTCTGCTGCCTGGACCACTTTTCCCAAATTGAAGCCACTGTCTTCATCTTCATGCGTATCTTCCCTCAGCTTCTTCTCCCCGAAGGACGACTGTCTGCAGATGCTGCAGGACCATGTTGAAACACAACTCCCTTTCCCTCCCCCTGCTGGGGCCTCTTCCTTCCTGGTGCTGGTCAGGGGGTCTGGATGCAAAGCTCCTGAGGCTGAGTCAGCTTGCAGTGTGGTACTCCTCTCTCTTCCGCTGTGCCAACCTCAGGCGACCCACTCTCCCATCCTTCACTGTCACCTTCCTCAGCCATTCTGTCTTCTCCAAAGCCACCTCTCCGGAGGCTGAGGGAGATGTGGCAACCATTTCCCCATTCATTCTGAGAACCTTTTGTAAGCACTGACCTGGATGAGGCAGAGGGTAGGAGTCACCACCTCTCTCCCCACCTCTGCCAACACCAGCATGATTCTTCCCTCCCGTACTAGGCTATATCTTTGGAGCAATGAGCCCGATGGCTTCCCATGGCAGAGAGTCATCCAAGGGGGACAATTGTAACAGAATGTAGAGAGAGGTTTGGCACTGGAGAGAGGCAAGCTCTCCTTCTGTCCTTTGACAGGAAAGAGTGGGCTTCTGGCTAGCACAGCCGGCGACAGACCAGTTTCTGGGAGCCTGAATGCAGGCCCAGAGGTAAGAAACATAGTATGGGAGGGAGACAGTGAAGACATCCGTCTCCATAGCGTTGAGATGGGACACACACTGGGGACTATGGAGCCTTGAACGCTAGACTGAAGTCGGAAGTAGCTGCGATGTGGTGCAGTCAGAAGCTGAGCACATCCTGCAGAGGTGGGGCTACTGAGACAGAGCAAGGAGGCCAGACTAGAGCCTGGGGCTGAGACAAAGCGACGGATCAGGGCTGTCCCCGGGGCCTGTCAAGCTTCCTCATACACCCAGATGATGCCATGGGCATTGGCTTCCATTATCTCATAGAATCTTCAGAAGACGAAGGTAAAGGATCTTAACTGCCTCATAGGAAGTTCTTGTCTCCCCTGTGATGGAACTCAGAGATTTCACCATCCTTAACCGGTGTCAACGCCAGAGGCTTGCTCTTCCCAGAGCGTGTCAGCTAGAGGGTGTTCTAAAGTCCCACTGCAAGTCAAGAATCCTGTTTGCTGAGAAGTAGTCGGGCGGATGCATGACTCCTGTCCTTCACTCTCCCCAAGTGTGGGTGAGGAGCAGCAAGGGTATAGTTCCTGGAAGAGGCACTGGTCTAGTCTGGGAGTCCAGGGCTGAGATAGTCTGGGTGAGGGGCAGGAGAGGGATAAGAAAGCCTGGGTCAGGCTTGCTTGAGGAGCTGCATGCAAGCTGCATTCTGGAACTGCTAATCCCCAGCAGTCCGCGCGTAGCCTCTGCCTGACTCTGCATGGCTTTGAGGAGCCCCTACAAAGTGCCACTGACCAATAGGACTAAAAGGAATGTTTCCAAGGCTGGAGGTGTGATAAGTAGGAGGAAAGAGCCATGAGATTGACTACCACGTTCCATCAGGGCTGGCGCTTCTGAGTGGGTGGAGCTAGCACCCCAGTGTCCAGAAACCCCAGCTTCAGTGATAGGGTCCTCCGTAAAACGGAGGGGTACCGGGGCCACCTACTTAAAGAAAAAGAACACCACAGTCCGGGACAGTCAGGATGGGTTGTCCTTAATCCCTTAGGCCACGTCTTGGGTCTCAGGACAAGACTTGTCCATGCTCAGAGCCCTCAAGGCTTTCTTGGCCATCCTCACTCCAGTGTCCCCAAAGGCTCCAGGCAGATCGCTCAGACTGTTCTGATGGACAGTTGGCCTCCTCCTGGACATTGTCCTCCCCACTCTTTGCCTCTCCATCCCCAGTGGTGTTCATGAGAGGGGTAGGAAATGTTGACCTTCAGGGGTAGCAGTCTTCTGGTGTAGGGGGTCAGCCGTTGCCCCCGTCCATCCTTTCTGAAGGAGAAATCCATTCCACACTAATAGCTATTATAATATGGGAAGCATGAAATAAAGAAAAGTTTACCCTTCTGATTATAAGCTGAGGGCGCTATGTTGGAGTTTTTTCTTCTGAGTTTTGGTCCTACTATAATACGATGGACTAAGTACAAATTGGTGGTAGACAAGGGTGAGTGCTAAGTTTTTCCCCCGAGACCACCCTCCTTTCTTCAGGGAACTCTCAGAAGCTTCCAGCATTCAGGAGGCTTTCCTGAAGTGGACACAGGAGAAGGGAGGATTGGACACAGACATCCTCGCTTTCTTGTGACAACCACACCATTCACCTTGGCCATTCTCTGTGGCCAGCCCTGGTAATAGGAATCGTGAACTTCATATCCAGCATTCATAAAGTAGCCTCCCCCATCAGACTAGTTTGCACATGCAAACATCACTGGGGTCCCACACTGATCCCCAAATCCCACCATAACTGCCCTCAAAATCTCAAAATAAGTTCTTACTCTTGTGTTTTAGCATAAGTTTATCCAAAAAAATAAATGGCACGTATGTTTTCTAAGCCTTTGTGTTGGTGTCTTTCTCCCCTTGGTGTCAGAATAAGAAGAGTCTGGGGCATTCACACTGGATAAGATTGCCTCCTTTTCAGTCTTCCTGCCAAGAGGTTAAACTTTATGGATAATCTCCCATCATATAGATGGCAAAACTGAGGTTCGGGGAGGTCATTTTCTTTGAAAGGCAGAGGGAGAAATCCTGTCCCACTCCAGCCCATCCGTGTGTGTGTGTGTGTGTGTGTGTGCTCATGCACACACACGCACACGTGTGCATTCACATTTGCACATGTATATGTGTATGTGTGCTGATGCCCAGGCAGCACAGAGAATGATTTCCTGTGGTTTTGTGTGTTGTTTCTAGGGCACCATCCATCTTGTTTTTGGAGACAAAATCTCTCACTGGCATGGAGTCCACTGATTAGGCTAGGCTAGTGGCCAGCAAACCCTGGCAAAGGATCTGTTTGTCCTCATCACTGGGATTGAAAGCTTTTGCCCAGCCTAGGGAGATGCCTCATGGATGAAGAGCACCGACTGCTCTCCCAGAGGACCAGGGTTCAATTCCCAGCACCCAATCAATGGCTCACAACTGACTATAGCTCCAGTTCCAGGAAATCCAGCTCCCCCTTCTGGCCTCCAAAAGCACCAAACACAAACGTGGTACACAGGAGCACAAGCAGGGAAAACACTGGTGTGCATTAAATAAATATTTTTAAAGTATGTGACTCCACACCTAGCCTCGATACATGGGTTCTGGGGATTGAACTCGGTTCCTCATGCTTACAAGACAAGCGCTTTACCAGCGGATCTACTTTCCCAGCCCCAGCCCTGGCTCCTTGACTCAGGGTATCAGGTGTGTGGGGAGAGTGAAAGTGGATCTGTCATCTTCCCTCCTGAACAGCGAAGGGATGAGAGAGGGGGTGGCGCAAAGATTTGGAGGAATAGTCAGAGGCTCCAAGATGGAGCTCTTCTGGGGGCCACCTCAACCTCTGAGACACATGGACACCAGGATGTCATAAGAGCAAGGATAATCAGGTGGTGTGTGTGTGACCATCTCCAGCCAGGACGCTAGACATCTTGGTCCTTTCCCCTTAGGTAGATGGCCTGATGTCCAGCCCCTGCAGATCACATCCTCCCATTCACGAGGGCTGAGCTGGAGCCAGCATGTGAAAGCTGAGCATCCACTTCTCCTCCCAACTCTTTTCCTGACATCATGTCAGTGACCTAAAACAGGCCACAGTGGGTCATCTCACCACACAACTGACCACTGGGACAGCAGGGCTCTTCTCGTGGAAAATCCATGTATCCAGCACCCCATGGCATCCAGGGATGGGGAACCTTCTGATGCCCAGCTACAGTGGCATTTGTAGCCCTTTGCAGTCAGTGCCGTGTAGGGCAGATTGCAGGGCAGACTGTTCCACTTCCACAAACCCCAGCTGTAAACCAGGGGCACTGACGGAAGGGAGGTTACCCTCACACAGTTTCTGGGGAGAGACTAACCATTCACTTTCCATCTTCAGGGGAACCCACTAACTGCCCTTCCTGGGTCCCGGGGTCACTTCCAGCTTCCTGTCCCTCCCCTTAGCCCTGAACACCAGGAAATGTTTGGATGATGTCGCAATAAGCTCCCATCTCCACTCCTGCCAACATGGCTGTGGGGGTGGGGACCGGAGGAGAACATTTCGGCCCTAAACTGTGCTTAATAAATCCATATCAAAACCATAAACCTCAGACTGCCATAAATTCCCCGACCTTGGTTCCTCCACCTCACCTGCCCTTTGCCCTCCAGGCTCAGTGTAGGCAGTCAGAGCCTCGAATTTGGTTCCCATTTCAGCTGCTAAACAATATCAGGAAGGTGGCAAACAGTAGTACCCTCATTCTGAGACAGTAAAACCCGAATAGAGAAAAGTGAAGAAACTACAGGCTGACTGCGACCTGGGGCTTCTAGGGAACTCTTCCTGCCAGCCCTTTCTCAAAGGTTCTTTTCCAATACACGAACCAGAAGCTTCTTACCCTAGCATCCCAAGCAGGGCCTCAATGCTCACAGTAGGACCAGAAACACAAAGAGCCCTGAGTGACAGGTAGTCTGAGGAGCCAAAGAAAGTCTCAGGTAGCACGAAAGGCCTGTCATCCCAAATTGTTGAGACTGCCACCTTCCTCCCTTGTGGAGCCCAGATCACCTTTGATTGATACTTCTCCTGTCTGTGTATCAGTCCAAGCTGAGGTCTAGAGACCAAGGTCCCAGGATCCCTTGCAGCTGTTTGATAGTGAAGTAGGGTCAAGATGTCAAGTCAATGTTCCTGCAATGCTTCCTCTTTGCGCCTACCTTGCCGGGCATAATGAAATTCCACCAGTCTCTGGGCAGCTACTGTTCAGTCATATAAGGGAGGGAGCAGGCTCAGGAGAAGAAAGCGACTTGCCAAAGGCCCTTAACTGGTGTGACAGCTGATCAGGTGCCCATTGTCTGACTCCAGAGGCCACCACGAGGACACTGGGGAGCCACTGATGACTCAGTCCTTGTGCAGTGGGCATAGCGGGAAGAACCCTGGAAAGTGACAAAGGTCAGCGGGCAAAGACCCAGGATGAGGCGTTCTGGGATTACAGAGAAGTCGCACCACGAGGCGCCTCCCTCCCAGAGCTCATCTCGCTCACGTGTAGAGGGAAATGCAACACGCAGCAACACGTTGAGGACCAAGGAGGGGCAGCAAGCTGGGAAAGAGGGAGAGACCGCTGGTGCCGGGGGGAAGGGAGTGGCCTGCGTGTTGAAGGAAAGCTACTCAGAGGCTAAAGCGGGCAGACGAAAAGTCCACTTGAGGTGGAGTTGAAGCCAGAGAAGCCGATGAAGGCCTACCCACAGGAGGAGGTCGGCATTCCCCATCTGGGGCTCAGCCACAGCACAGGCCATGTGGACCCTCTCCATCCTTGAACCTTTTCTTCAATTCATAAACACTCTCTTTAAACTCTAAATAGCCACTGGCACAAACAGGATGAGACTCCAAAACTAAGGTGGAAAGGAAATTAACTTTACACCGTAGACAGAAATAGCTGGGCAAAGTTCTACTTTCATTTCTTTCCTTTCTGTGTGCTTGTTTGCTTTAATGTTTTAGTTTTTGAGACTCTGTCTCCTGAGTAAAGACTGAGAGTCTGAGCTGGTCTCATCCTCTAAGGCAGGAGGATGACTTAAGTCTGTGGGTTTTCAGCAAGCCTGGGTACCGTGGTAAGACCCACTCTCAAAAATAAAGAGGGATGGGTGACTGGCAAGCATCACAAAGGTGTCAAAGGCATCTTCTCACCCAGTGGGAAGCTTTTCCTTGGAGTTTTCAGACGGAAAGACCAGATGGGCAGTGGTGGCACATGCCCTTAATCCCAGCTCTCAGAAGGCAGAGGAGGGCAGATCCCTGTGAGTTCAAGGCCAGCCTGGTCTACAGAGTGAATTCCAGGATAGCCAGGACTACACAGAGAAACCCTACCTTGGGGAAAAAACAAACAAACAAACAAGGAAAGACTAGAAAAGGGGCAGACTTTGTGAACCATGTCACCTAATGCCGTTCCCATGGATCTGTTAAATCCCCAGCATCCCCTCATCTTACATCCAGAAGCTTGCTTGCTTGTCTGCTCACAGAGGTGGGGCCTCAGATGATGGACAGAGGAGTCCTAGAGAAATGGGAATGAACTAGTTGATCCAAAGCAGGGAGGGCTGTGGCCAGTGTATGTGTTTGAAAGGTCACTGTGGGTGCTGGAGAGGTGGCTCAGTGGTTAAGAGCACTGCTTGTTCTTCCGGAGGACCCAGGTTCAGTTTCCAGCACCCACATGGCAGCTCGCAACTGTCTGTAACACCAGTTCCAGGGAACCCAACACCCATGGCAAAACCACCAATGCATATAAAATAAAATAAATTCTAAAAATACTGATTTCAAAAGCTAGATGATGCTGTAACATTTTAAGAGTGGAGTTAAAACTGACAGGTAACAGTGAACTCGCTCCATTAACGGAAACTGTAAAGAAAATGCATTACCTGCCTATACAATACTGGTCTTCTAAACCTTAACATTTGAGGGGAAAGCCACAATGGGTAGGGTGAAACGCAGGGTGTGCTACCGTATTGGGAAGACTGGGGTACTCCACGATGTGTCTGCATGGCGGTAACTTCAGAAGAGGGGCGAACAACCTAAAGGTTCGTTGGACAAGTACTCAGAGGTTGCCCAGGATGTGCTGGGCGCTTTTTGGGCTCTTAGAGGTAGGGCCAGACCGGCTGGGCTTTCTGGAGCCTCAGAAACGTCTTGAAGTTTATTTTCAGTGCTGCAGTAAAGTGAGAACTCCAGGTTCTTAAAAGTTTTAAATAAGCAGTGATTCAACCTCCTTCACCTTTCCTTGTCTTTATTTCCTTCATCTTTCTTTCTGCTTTAATTTATTATTTTGTTATTGAAGGATCTCACTGTGTATCCTAGAACTGGCTGTGTAGGCTAGGCTAGTCTTGAACTCACAGAGCTCCGCCTGCATCTGCCATCTGAGTGCTGGGATGAAAGGTGCCGCTACTACAAGCAACTCTGTTCTTAAAGTGACACTTATTTATGAGCGTGTGTGTGCGCGTGTGCCCATGCATGCGTGTGTGTGCATGTGCGCATGTGTGTGTGCATGCATATGTGTGTGTTTATGTTATTGTGCATGCTTGTGGCATGGCATGCATATGAAAGCCAGAGGATAATTTGCTAGAGTCAGTTATGTTCTTCTACCATGTGGGCTCCAGGGGTTAAACTCAGGTCAATAAGTTTAGTAGCAAATTCCTGTACCTGCTGAGCCATCTTGTGGCCCCACCCCACCCCTTTATAGACTAGGCCTTGTATGGCCCAGACTGGCTTTGAATTTTCTATGTAGTCAAAGACGACTTTGAATTTTTGATCCTCCTGCCTCTACCCCCTGAATGCTGGAATTATAGGTATGAGTCACCAAGCCCTGTTTTATTCGGTGCTGACAGCTGAACCCAGGACCTCACGTATGCTAGGCAAGTGCTCTACCAATTGGGCTGCATTCCCAGGCCCTGCTTTGTGTACTTAAAAGACCTCTTCTGATCTGTTGAGAACAGTTTATATGACAGACACAGCTTGAAAGCAGTGAGCTTGGGAGCAGTGCAGGTGAGGGACAGGTGCATGGATAGATTCTTCAATCTATCACTCATTTACCTGCTATCACATTTTTAAAGTACAATTTGTTTGTTGTGTGTGTAGGAGGATGCCTTTGTGCCCCATGACATTTTAGTGTGTGTGCGTGCGTGCGTGTGTGTGTGTGTGTGTGTGTGTGTGTGTGTGTGTGTGTTGGGGGATCCCCGTGTGCACCATGACATGGGAATGGAGCGCAGAGGACAACTTGCAGAAGTTGGTTCTTTTTTAGTTTGTTTGGTTTTTGTTTTGTGAAACAGGATTTCTCTGTGTAGCCCTGGCTCTCCTGGAACTTGGTCGGTAGACTAGACTGGCCTTGAACGTAGAGATCCACCCATCTTTGCCTTCTAAACACTGGGATTAAAGACGAGTGCCTCCACCACCAAGCTAAAGTTGGTAGTTTTCTTCTACCATGTGGATCCCTAGGGATGATCATCAGGCTTGGTGGCAAGTGCTACCCACTGAGCCATCTTTTCTAGCCCTACAGTAAGGTCTTTAACCAGCCTAGCCAAGGCCCTAAACCCACCTCACCTCACCAGTTATCCCTTGCAGGAGACAGAGCAATTTCTGGCATATTAAATAAGGAGTTTGAGAGGGAAGGTGAAGGGGACTCCACAGCAAGAATGTATGCAGCCCTTGCTGGCAGGCAGCAAGGAACCGGTGACCTCAGTACGTGCAGAGCTGAATTCAGCCAGCAACCTAAGTGAGCTGGTTCTTCTGGTTTTTTCCCTAGAGCCCTCAATTAGGAAAAGGGACAGTTGACTTTAGGACACAGTCATGTCAGACCTGTGCTTCTGATCTGAGAACACTGCCGGGCAGGGATATCCAGTACACATTGTTTGGTCACATTAGAGATTTTCAACAGAGAACAAATACAGGCGGTGGTGAGAGAACATCACATGAGAGAAGATCACGTGACTGGAGATCATGTGAGAGGAGAGAGATCCAGAACTTGTTGTTGAGGATGAAGAAGAAAAACAAAGCAAAGGTGGCACTGGCACCCTAGGAGGACACGAGGAAGAGTGAACTCGAGGAAGAGTGGACCAGCCACGGTTTGAATAGAGCAGTAACTGTGGTACTGGAGATGTCACTGAGATACTTCCTGGAGCGCTGTATAGCCAGATCCTGGGGGAAGTTGGGCTGGAGATGGGAAGTTCACTTCGAGTTGGGAAGAGTGGCGTTAGCCTGTTATCCAGGCACTCAGGAAGCTGAAGCAGATGAGTCAAGGTTCTGGGGCTGCATAGTGAAAGAAACCTTGTCAGAGAGAAAGAAGGATAGGGAAGGGGTAGGGGAGAGGGAGAGGAGAGACAAATGACCAGTGCATCCAACATAAACCTCAAACTCTCTGTGTGTTGCGGGAAAGAGAGAGGCAGACTCTGCAGAATCCCTGTGATCCTCTGTAAGATGTTCAAGAAAGGCAAAACCACGGGGACAGCTGCAGCTACCAGGGGCTGAAGCTGCGAGGTGGGGGACAGAGGCGCTCAGGGGACCAGGTCTGGAAACATTCTGACATCTTGACTGCATGGGAGGCAAGACTTCAAGCATTTTGATGATGGGGTATGGGGTGGGCGGGAACAATGACTTGATCTCATTTAAATGGGTGTAGGTAGCGAGGAGGTGAAAGGTGAGGGCTTGCCTTGGGCCAGACCGCACAGAGGCTGGGCATAGGGTCCAACTAAAGCAAACAGGACAAACGTTGATGGTAAAGAGAAAGGTTTCTGGCTCCTTTGCTGTGGGCCTACTGTGCGCCACACAGGCTCGCTGTCTCTGTGGACCCCAGTGAGGCTGTGGGGAGATTGAACGAAGTCTCATTATACAGAGGAAGGGAAGCAGCTTGTCTGAACCCACAGGCAGAATGATATGGCCTGGTAAGAAAACACAAAGTATTGTGTCCCACACACCATTCCAAATGGCTAAGGGAATGAAAGAAAGAAAGAATGAATGAATGAGTGAATGAGTGATTGTCAGTGTACTCCAGGTGGTGAGGCCTCAAAAGCACACTCAGGCTGAGACTATGAGAACGTGGTATTTTTAGAGAAGTGGGGGCCATAAAACTTGTACCAGTCCCCAACGCCCAGCCCCTCCTCCCGAGCTCCGAGATTGTGCCCGGCCTTGGGAAGGGCTCCCCAGCCTTATCTTGGGACAAGTGAAACTATAAAACTCTTTATGACTTTGAGATCATGTCTGGCAGGAGCAGCGATTGTTGCCATAAACCCGAGCTGGCCCTGCAAGGAGGGCGATGCCCTGGGTTGCAAAGAGTCAGGGGATAGTTGAGCAACGCCAAGGGAGTGGCTGCTCTGAGCTGTGCGCGTTGGGGCCTGTGAATTAGAGCCCCTCACAGACTTAGCCCACACTGCCCCTGGGTGGTACTCAGAAATTTAAAGTTCGCCATGTCTTTCCACGTTATGATGTCATTGAAATGAGGAAGCGTCTTTACATCCCACATCCCACAGGGACCATCAGTGAGATCACGTGATGACTGTGGCCTGGGTGGTTCTGGTCAATTTTTTGTTCTGTTCTCTTGCTGCTCTTTCGGTTTTATCACAAGTGACATTAGGGCCGTTTAAGGAAGAGTCATGAGCAACGGCAGTTTCTGGAAACTTTCCACTGATAAGGAGGCTGGAGCCTCTGCAGCAGCAGGGGGAGAACTTCTGGAGATGTCCACAGAGCAGCCCTCCTAGAAGGGATGCACAGTGGAGGTGTGTGCCAGGTGGGGAATGGCGGTTCTGGGAGGCAAAGGGACCCGGAGCAGCTGGAGAAAGGCTGCAGGCTTTGGGCAGTTCCTTAATAAATATGGTTTTTTACTTATATTTTCTTCTTTCTTTTCTGTTTTCTCCATACAGTCGAGGCTACTCCATCTCTGTGTAGCTGAGGCTGGCCACAAATCTCTCATCCTCTGCCCCCAAGAGCTGAGATGACAGGTGCTCCCACCACACCTGGGTTATGCAGTGCTGGGGATGCGCCAGGTCTGATGCTAGGGAAGCATTCCACCGACGAGCCACACACTCAGCCTAGTGTCTTTATTTTTCTGAATAAACAAGAGAGCTACACGGATCACTAAGAGTTCTGGTATGGTTGCTCAAGGCTATCATCTCAGTACTTGAAAGGCTGAGGCAGGAGGATATCCAGTTGGAGGTCATCCTGGGCTACATAGTGAGTTTGAGTCAGCCATAGGCTTGTTTGATAGTAAGACCTTATATCAAAAAAAAAAAACTAAAAATAGAAAAGAAAAAAGACAGGAAGGAAGTATGAAAGGAAGAAAGAAAAAGACAGACAGACAGACAGACGACACACCTATAAAATGGCTGGCAGTGTTGCCACATGTGTGCCCAGCATGTGCAAGGCTCTGGTTCACTCTCCAGACCACACAGACAAAGGAAACAAGACAAACAAAAACAGCAACCCAAAGATCTAAAAATCTCATCTTTAAGAGTATTGAGGGGGCATGCGATGATGGAACATCATGTCCAGAAACAACTTGGGGAGGAAAGGGTTTATTTAGCTTACATACCCCACTCAGAATCTGTTTGGGGAAGTGAAGGCAGGAACCCAAACTGGGCGGGAATCTGGAGGCAGGAGCTGATGCAGAAGCCATGGAAAGGGGCTGCTTACTGGTTTGCTCCCCATGGCTTGCTCTCTTTCTTACAGAGCCCAGGACCACCTGTCCAGAAGTGACTCCGCCCACAATGGGCTGGACTCTCCCACAGTCACAAGACAATGCGCTGAGGCCTACCTGTAGTCCAACTTATTATTATTATTATTGTTGTTGTTGTTATTATTGTTATTATTATTATTGAGGGGGTTGAGACAGGGTTCCTCTGTGTAACAGTCCTGGCTGTTTGACCAGACTGGTCTTGAACTCACAGAGACCTGCCTGCCTCTACCTCCATGTGATTAAAGACATGCACCACCACTGCCTGGCTCTGTATGTAGCCTGATCTTATGGAGGCATCTTCTCAACTGAGGCTCCCTCCGCTCTGATGACTAGCCAGCACAATGACTGAACAAGTAAAGGTGCTTGCTATCAGGCCCAGCAACATGAGCTCAACCCTGCATGGTCGGGGAGAGAATCAGCTTCAGCAGGTTATCCTCCGACCTCCCTCCTCATAGCCCACGTAATGAAATGGAGAAGAGGTCTTTCAGGAGGTAGTGAGGATAGGGCAGGCTGTGCAGCCCCACCCAGACTCGAACTGGAAATCCTCTCGTCTCCCGCATCCTGAGTGCTTAGGTTATAGTTGTGCACAACCACACCTCGCTTCAAACGTTCTCTTAGCAAACGTAAAATAAAAACTCTAAGTGACAAGAAAGTACTATGTCGCCATTTGGTTGGCGGTGTTTCCTTTCTACGTGGTACACAAAATGCTGGTTGCTCTTAACAACCAAGGCCCCTCGACTCAACCCCTTTCATCTCACCCAAGGCAAAGGACCGATGAACGACAGGGCCGAGCCAAGAGCTCAGCAAACCCGAAACCCGTGCTCTCTCAGCGCCCAGCCTGACTTGATGCACATGAGCCGCCAGGTCATTTGTCACTCAAAGTCTTGTTCCAGCTGGACTACTACCACCTGTACCGTTTGAGGCACTCTGAGAAGGTGTGAGCTGCCTTGTGCAGGACTCCAGCCCAGAAGGGTTTGTAGGATGGCCAGTGGACCAGTCACCCTGTCCCACTGTTCACGCCAAACGGAACTGTCAAGTGGCCTTCATGCCCTTCTCAGGACGCTGGCTTTGTGTGTGCCGGAGACAGCCCCACCTTTCATGAGCCGTTCTTGGACTGGCGGATGTGACTGAACTATGCCCTTGTTGTCCAGATGAGGCAAGGGAGACTCGGGGAGGTTGTCTGACTTCCACAGCGACAGGAAGAGTTCTAGAATCTACGTCTCGTTCCCTCAGATTTCTTGGATCTAGACGAGTAAGTAGGGCAGGAGGAACAGAGGATTAGAAAATGAGTAGAAAGAATGGGCGCGCTGGTCTTGGGACCACCGAGGCTTGTGTGTGTGTGTAATCAAAGGTCTTGTCTGGGAAAGCTGCGCTGAGGGGACAGTTGTGGGGGATTAAACCAGAGCAGGCACAGCTATCAGCCCCACCATACCCCACTTCCCCCTACTGAAACCCCTCCAGGGCCTCCATCAGGTTTGCAGCAAAACTCAAGCTCTGTGGGCATGGGTGTTCACGCCTATAATGCCACAACTTGAAAGCCGGAGGAGGCAGGAAGGTCGTGAGTTGGGGGTCAACCTTGACTACAGGGCAAGCCCAAATCTCAAGACAAAGAAGCTAATAAACAAAAGGACCTCCCGGGCACTTTGGGGCTGACTGAGTGGGTGGGTGGGGGGTTGCTATTGAGCCTGGCATCCTGAGTTCGATCCCCCAGACAGACCGGATGGAAGGAAAAAAACGCTACAAGTAATCTCTGACCTCCACAAATGTGCTATGGTGTGCTGCCTGCACTCATATTAAAAAAAAAAAAAACAAAAAAAAAAAACAAAAAAAAAACAACTCCTCTGTGAGTTCAAGGCCAGCCTGGTCCACAGAGTCAGTTCCAGGACAGTCAGGGCTACACAGAAAAACCCCCTGTGTTTCAAAAAGACAAAAACAAAACAAAACAAAACAAAACGCCCCTCAGACTCACTAGGGCCCTGAGTCCTCCCCTCCAATAAGCAGATCCGGATCTTTCCCTATATTCCCACCTCATGTTTAGTCTTCCCTCTGTGGTCTTCCCAGCCCCACCTCTGAGCTACTTCCTGTGTGTCTACATGCCCAAGGGCTCCCCATTTCACAGCTCCTTCCTGAGGTCTCTTTTGCCTGGCACACACTTTCCCCCGCTCTGATCACAGCCACTCCCTCCTACCCCTTTGGGTCTCCGCTCCAGTGTGGTCTCCTGGAGACGCCTTCTGTAAATATAGTTACATACAGGAGCTTCTGCAAGCTCAACAATCTCCATTGTAATGGTTTAAGTCTACCCTTACCACAGGCAAGGGCCCTAAGCTATCTGAAGGGAATGGGCATGGCTGAATGCCAAGCAAACTTCTTCTGCAAAGCGGGCAGCGGGCTGGACTTGGCTTGAGATCTTAGCATCTCAGCCCTGTTCTAACTTGTCATCTTGTTTGATTTTCTTCATTGCCCTGAAAACTTCCAAAAGCATCTATATATTGCTTATTGGTTTATGGTCGTCCTCTCCCCTTCCCTCCTAGGGTGCTAGCTTCACAAGAGCGGGAACTTGGACAGTTTTATTCAGCGTTGCTGTGTTAGCTAGTCCCAAGATGTCCCTTGAAGAGTCCCAGTTCTCTAGTATCCATACCACTGTGTAGTCAACCCCCACAGATTGGGCTGCCCTGAACAAACGTTGGAGACCATGGAAGCCGTAGAACACGGCTTCTGAGGCACTGTGTTTTCCATCTTCCTGCCTTAGATCCCCTGCTCTGGGGTATGAGGGAGCCATGATGAAGACACTCACGGATTCATGGAGGTACATTGAGGCTTATTGCCAATAGGCAGAGACGGAAATGAGCTGTATTTAAACAAATGGTCCCGCCCACTAAGCCTGCTTAGCGAACATGGGTCCAGTGACACTTCCCTGCACCGTCATGGAAGACCCTAATACAGAACCCACTCGCCTAAGCCCTTCCTGAAGTCCAGCATCCCCAAACCATGAGTTAACACGGGCTCGTTGGTTTAAACCGTGGTAATTAATCTTGAAGCTTCACTTGCAGAGCGTGACATTTATATTAATGTTGACCAAAATATTTGCTTAATTAATATTGGTTAATAAATACATTAGGTGCTCAATAAATATAAAACACACTGCAAAAACAAATATTTAAAAGATAAGTTTCTATGTGAATGGTGGAGAAGGTGCAAGCTAGCTCAGTGATAGAGGGCTTGACTAGCGTGCACAATATCTTGGGTTCAGTCCCTCCCTGGTGTTGATAAAAAACAATAAATATTAAATCTATTTTTAGATTTTAAAGTTGAATTTATTTATGTGTTTGTATGGGGAGGGTGAGCACGTGTGTGGGTGTGTGCATACTACAGCACACATGTGTATGTTGGAGAACAATTTGCAAGTTCATTTTTCTCCCTCTGCCATGTGGGTCCTGAGCTGAACTCAGGTCAACGGGTTTACATGACAAGCATCTCTACCCTCTGCGCCACCTCACCAGCCCAAAATAAATCAGCTGAAGGACAGTGAGGACCTTTCTAAGTCACTAATGGTTCTTAGTCAAGAAGTCTGGACGAGAGTTTTTCCCACTCACAGACCCTCAGCTTCAGGAATTCTCAGTTTAGCACACTGCTGAGATTTTCCCCGGTTCTGCTCACCAAGTTTGATTTCTACAGTCTTGGAGGTCTGTCATTCCAACATCTTATGACTCATTTATCCACAAAAATCTTCCCTCAACAACTTTTTTTTTTTAAAAGATGTGTTTATTCTTAACATGCTGTGGGAGTTTTGCTGCAAGATACCTCCACCAAATGCTTGCGGTAGCCACAGAAACCAGAATAGGGCATTGGATCCCAACACCATTGCTATAGATAAAAGGTTGTGAACTGCCATGGGGGTATCAGGTCCTCTAGAAGAGCAGCCAGTGCTATTAACTGCCAAAACATCACTCTAGTCCCTCAGCTCTTTCTGTGTGGCACAGTGCTGGCGGGCGGGGGGGGGGGGGGGTAGGAGAGAGATAACCCCTTTCTCCTCTTGTGGTAGTGAAAGGATGGGGATCTTAACAGGATCATGTACACACACAGGATGTGTGGCAAGTACTGGAGCGCAGAGGCTGCCCTTGTTGGAGTGGGAGAATACAAGCGGAGCGGAGAGAAGGGCTTCGGGAAGGAGCGGGTAGCGGGGATCAGGGGTGAAAGGGAGAGCCGCTCTTCATCTGATGCCCTTTTGCCCAGTTGGATGTTGACTTTTCACCAAGTACACACGGCAGAGTCGATCAATGGAACAAACAATCATGATTAAATAAACAATTCAGTTAGCGGGTGCTTTTGTAATTCCGAGCATGCTGCCTGCTCTTCCCTGTGATGAAACACCTATTTCCTGGTGTCTCGATCCCTTTACTATCGCTGTGACAAAATAAAGAGGCATGGCCATCTATAAAGAGATATGTTTAGCTCACAGTTCTGGGCGCCAGGAAGCCCATGAACACGGTACTGGTATGTGTTGCGCGTCATCGACCTGTATAACATGGTGGAGGGCATCAAGGTGAGACAGATTCATGGTGCTACCCCACTTCTGCTATGACTTATTACCCATAAATCCACAAGCAGATCAGTTCCAGTCAATTCCCCCAAAGTTCTTATCTATCAGCTCTGCTGTGTTAGGGACCACACGTCAAACACACAAGATCTGGGAGACGGAATTCAAACCACAGTACTTCGCATGCTTCAAGACGTGTTCAAGCCAGGCTGTGGTGGCGCACGCCTTTAATCCCAGCACTCCGGAGGCAGAGGCAGGGGGATCTCTGTGAGTTCAAGGCCATCCTGGTCTACAGAGAGAGTTCCAGGACACCCAGGGCTACACAGAGAAACCCTGTCTCAAAAAACAAAATACAAACAAACAAACAAACAAAAAAGCTGTGTTGAAATGCCCATCTTCTGGGCCCTGCTGCTGTCCTCCCTGGGACAGCTCCCGTTGATGAATTCCCTCATGAGCACGGTCAGATCTCCTCCAGTCCCTTCCTCCCACCCCAGGAGGCGTCAGGCCTTCCCGGACTCCTGGTAGAATTTGGCAAAACAAGGAATCCACAGAGATCAAAAGCCGCATGAGGGAGATGCTGGATGCCTGCATTTACTCTCGGCTGAGGCTGCATCGTTCCTCAATGGCTCTGCTTCTGTTTGGGTGTCACTTCTGCCTCCAGCTGGCTGGACCAGTACCACTGTTTTCTGTGTGTGTTGTTGTTTGTTTTTTGTTTTGTGGCCTTCCCTAGAGTCGCCCTTTGCCTTCCTACCCCGTACAGTGTTGGGAGGGGGAAGACTCCTGCATCCTGGGCCAGCGCACTGCCTCTGAGCTACATCCCCAGCCCTTGAGTCATTTTTCCGTTGCCAAGCTGATGAGGGGTGTGCCGGGTATCTAAATGGGTGGAGGCTAATGACAGTGTTTGTGGGGTGCCAAGGACCAAACCCAGGGCCTTGTGTGTGATAGACAAGCACTCCAGCAGCTGAGCCCTGTCCCTGCCCTGGACTTAGAATTTTCTATTCATTTTATATGTCAGGCTTTCCTGGGTAAAGGGTTTTACGGTAAAGAAACGATTAGATTCTGGAGGTTCTGGATTTAGCCCATCAGAAAGAGACCGCACGAGGCAGGCTGCCTTACGGTGATTCCTGGGTGCTGATGAGTGCAGGAGATGTCTGTAGGAATTAGGAGTCTCCCAGCTGCTAGCAGGGCACTGCAGTCACTGCCTTATGGGTAAATGGGGAGCCTCTATTCAGATCTTCAGCATACAAATCCTCGGGGCCTGCTCCACCAAATCACAGTGATGACCACTCAGACAATACTACAGACCCAGGCAAAGTGTCAGCTGGGCATGTGACTAGGAGGGCCTCTCTACTCACAGCTCTACCAACCGAAACATCCACAACCACCTCTTCTCATCACCTTCCCTCTCCTGGCCCTGGTCCTCCCTACCAGAAGCCCACACCTGCCTCCCTCCTGCCCTCCGTACCCCAGATGAACACAGCATTCACATCCAGGAGTGTTTCTATAAAGCACAATTACTCTTAGCCCCACCTCACTTCATCAGGCCACACGGAACAGCATCCAGATTTTGAGCCCTGTGTGATGGTGCGCACTTGGAATCTTTGTACTCAGGAGGCAGACACAGCAGAATCTTTGCAAGCTTGAATCCAGCCTGGTCTACACAGTGAGTCCTGGCCCAACCAGCGCTACATGGCGAAGCTCTTGGTCAAACAAGAACAAAAACAAAAGGCCCCACTCTGCCATCTGACCTCCCTCTTTCCCTCAGACCTCAGCAACACTGGCCCATGGTCTCAGGACCCGTGAGCTCTTCTTCTGTTTACTTGGGTGGCTCTTCTGCCACAGCTTCAAAATCACAGCTTGGACTGGAGAAATGGCTCAGAGGTTGAGAGCACTGGTGGCTCTTCCAGAGGACCAGGGTTCTAATCCCAGCACACACAGGACTTGCTACCTTCTGTAACTCCAGCACCAGGGGACCTCCACCTCTTCTGACCTAATGGAGCACATGCTGCACATATGTACCTGCAGGTAAAAACACCCAGACACATACATATTAAAAAACAAACAAGCAAACATGGCTGCCTCTTGAATTTCTGAGGTCACTACACCCCATGAAACTGGCAGCATATGGGCAAATGGACAAGGGTACATGGCTGGGAGGGGCACTTCAACTGCTTGAACTGTACACTGTGTGCATAGTCAAATATTAATAGGTTATGATTTATTAATCATACCAAACGGATCTCCTTGGGGAGGCCTTCCTTCACAGCTAGCTTCTTAAGAGTACCTGGATGACCCATTTGCTAAAGGCATGGTTGTCAGCCTGGGTCAGTCAGAGATGATGGAAGGAAACTTTAGGAGGTGGAGCCTGATGTAGGGAGGGTAGAGGTGTGAGGGATGCAGTGGGGCAGATGGGAATAGAGATGAGCAAGCCAGGGCATGAGGCAGACAAGAGTGGCTTCTTCTAAGATGAGGGATCTAAGGCTGGAGATGTCAGGGGAGTCACCCAGGTCGTTCTCGGGGTCAAATTCAAGTCCCAACTCCAACTGCAAGCAGACTCATAGGTGAGGAGCAAGTGCGCATCCTCATAAGCCGTGGATTGCCGCTCTCTCCCGTTTGACTGGTGAGAAAGCGGAAGCACTCTTGCCTGAGCTCATTCAAAAAGGAGCCTCGCTTTGGTTTCGTCCTGACTGAATGACCGTCCACCACCCACCTCTCCCACGGCTTTGAGCTTCACACCAGGTCCCAGCCTGGACCCCAGAGGGGCCGACGAGCTCAAACCTTCGCCTTTCCCAGAACCTTTGGACAAAGTCAAAAATGTCCCTGTCCTCTTGCCTTCCCTTAGCCCATGCGGTTGGGATTCCCCCAACTCCAAAGGAAAAGACGACCAAAATACCCTGCTTAAAAGACTGCTATTTCTAAAACCCGACAAAACAGGACAGGGCTTGTATGACATGACAATGAGGGTAGGGCTCCAGGTCAATAGCTGAGCAGGGAGATACTGATTAATGAGCACCAGGCTGGGCCTGTGGGCCCAGCTTCAACAGGAACTGAAGTCACAAGTGGGGTCCTGAGCAGAATACTCCCAGCATCCCCTGTCTGGAGAGAAGCCTGATATCTCCTTCACAATGGGGGGCAGTAGATAATTTCTGGGACTGCTCCCCACGGGCCACCATGTGTTACCCATCTGGTTGGGTCTGGCATGCTCAGTATTTCCCTCACTGAAGAAACACCTGTAACCACTACACATTACAGAGATCTGATCGATTCGCTTCCTCCCAGGCCTGGGGAAGGGCAGTGAGCAGGCAGTGGCCATGAAGGAGGAAGGGCAGACAGCACCAGGCAGATATTTACTGACGGCCACTCTGAGACTGGGACACCAGTGACTCACGTCATGTCAGAGGGACTGAGAGAGGGAGCCAGGGCTGGACCCTCGCTCCCCATTTCCTGAAATGGGGTCTCCCCCTAAACAAGCCTGTCAGGAGCTTGTCCACTAGGCCCTCTGAGAACTCACTTCTTAGATGCCAGGGGCCCACTTCAGAGACCCCATACTGTGTTTATTAAAACAGAACCTATATATCACAACAGTTCAATATGGAGAAAAACAGAGGACAAAGTTCAAAATGATGACATTTTGCTCTCCAGAGACAAGTCATCCTGAGAGAGCTGGCTAAGCCAAGCAGTTACTAACCAGTCCCACGGGTCCAAGCATCGACTCCCCAGCCTCCCCCGAGTCAACTTGTGCACTGGTTTCGTGAAGCTGTACACTTAACAGTGTTAAGCAGCGTCACATGTATGGATTATGCTATAGGAACAGTTTAAAAATCAGGAAAGCAATGCACTCTATGTACAAAATCCTCGGTAACCGTGGCTAGCTGGGGGGAGGGGTGGCTGGAGAGATGGCTCACCGGTAAGAGCTCCTGCTGTTCTTCCAGATCGTCAGAATTTGGTTCCCAGCACTCACAGTCACCTGTAACTCCAGCTCCAAGGGATCCAATATTCTCTTCTGACCCCCAAAGGCACTGGTACACACACGGAATACATTTTAAAATAGTGTCTAATGAATGGGGTGTTTGCAAAGTTAAAATGAGAAAAGGTCCCGGTGTGGGAGGGTATTGCTTTACCCAGCACTCAGAAGGTGAAGGCAGGCGACTTTCTGGGAGTTTGAGGCCAGTTTGGTCTACACAGGGAGTTCTAGGACAGCTGAGTTAGACAGTGAAACCCTGTTTCAAAAACAAACAAACAAAAAACCAACAAAACAAAAGCGAAGATCTCGTGACCTATTACCCTCTGAACACAGCTCAGGATTTCTCGGAAAGAACCCAGTCCCTGAAAATCATATTGATAGTGACATTTCTTTTTGTTTAGGGTTTTTATTTTCATTTATTTATTGGGGGTGGTGCGCTTGCCACAACTTGGGAGTGAGGGGTCAAAGGACAAACTTTCAGGAGTTGATTCTTTCCTCGTACCATGTGGCTCCGGGGATTGAACCGAACTCCTCAGGCTTGAGAGGTAAGTGCCTTTACTGTCTAGCCAAATCTTGTTGGCCCCTTCAAGTTCCTTTTATTCTCAAACGCATTGGTATCTCACTACTGGAGATTGGCTGGAGTGCCCCCAAGTGTTCACATTCTGTCATAGCACCTCAGGGACTGCAAAGGCTACCCCATCCAAGCTCTCTGAAAAATGTGTAGTTTGTTAAATTAACAAGTTAGTTAATTTCACTGTGATGTTTCATACATATATATGAAAACTTTGTTCAAGCCCCCACTGCCCTCCTTGTCCCTACTTCCCCATCTCCTTCCTCCCCACCCTAATAATTCTCCTACTTTCATGTCTTATGTGTGTATGCACACATACATATTGTAGTTCAGTCTAGACTCCCTTTATTTAAAAAGTGATATTTTCTTTCTTCTTACTTGTCTAATTAATAGTTAAGTAATTATTTTTATGTCTATGTATGTTTAGCCTGTACATGTGTCTGTGTGTCACACGTACCTGGTGCCCACAGAGTCCAAAAAACAACCTCAGATCCCCTAGAACCGGAGTGAGATGGTAGTGAGTGAGTTGCCGTGTGGGTGCTGGGAGCCAGTGCTCTGAACCACTGTGCCCTCTCTCCAGCCACTCCCATTGCCTTCTCTTACCCCCTTCCTCCCACTTCTTTCGTGTCCCATACGTATCAGAGAGCATGCTAATTATGCATTGTATATTTAAGTGTGTATTCCACATTTTTTTAAAAAGCATGTGGTATTTGCCTTTTCAAGTCTGGCTTATCTCACTTACCATGATGGTCTCCAATTGCACTCATTTTTCTACAAATGACATTTCATTTGGGGAGGGGGTGTTTTTGTTTTGCCATTTGGATTTTTTATTTGTTTGAGATAAAGTTTCATGTAGCCCAGGCTGTCCTTGAACTGGACTTGTAGCTGAGGATGGCTTGGGCCTTCTTGTCCTCCTATCTCTGACTTCCCTGGTATTGGGACCACACACATGCACCACTACACCGAGTTTATGCGGGGCTGGGGGAAGCCGGCGCTGGGGATGTAGTCAGTTGGTAGCGTGCTTACCTAGCATGCAGGGAGCACTGGCTTTGATAGCCAATATCTGATAGAACAGGATGGCCCATGCCTGTAATTACAGCACTCAAGAGGTGAGAGAATCCACAGTTCAAGGTCAACTTTTCATTACTCTTTACAACTGAATACAATTCTGTGATGTATTTATGAGCTTTGGACTGGTCCAGGAACTCGCTTTGTAGACCAGGCTGGCCTCTGCTTCCCCAGTACTGGGATTAAAGGTGTGCGCCACCACCGCCCAGTTCTTTTTCTTCTTTTTATCAATTTATTTTTATGTTCACTGGTGTTTTACCCGCATGTGTGTCTATGTGAGGTGCCAAGCCCTAGAACTGGAGTTACAGACAGGTGTTGAGTTGCCATGTGGGTACTAGGATTTGAACATGGGTCCTCTGCAACCAGTGTTCTTCCCCGCTGACCCATCTCTCCAGCTTGCCACATTTTCGTTATCCATTCATCTATAGCTGAGTGCCCAAGCTGTATCCATATCTTGGCTATGATACACTGGGCATCAATAAATCTGAATAGCTATGTGGAATGCTGACATAGCTTACTTGGGGTGGATATCCAGGAGCGGTGTAGCTGGATCATATGGTAGATCTATTTTTAGTATTTTGAGGAACCTGCATACTGATTTCCATAATGACTATAACAGTTTACAAGCTTGAAGTCTTGATTCCAAAGGGCAATTCTTGGCTTTTCTTTTGTTTCAAAGCCATATTTCAAAAAAAAAAAACAAAACCACAAGTACCCAAACCTACACTAGCCCAATGGGTCACAAGTCCAGCCCCAGCCTTGCCATGATACCCTCCCTGAAGGGTGCCAGAGGGAACTCAGCTGGGAGCAATTCCTCCTCTGGATACAGGTGCCACTGCAAACGCGCTGTGACCTTTTAGGCACAGCCCCACCACAGTGCAATTGGAAACTACCTGGGTTACACCGTGAGACCCTGTCTCCAAAAACACCCAAACCAAAGCAAACGGTAATGATCACAGGTGGCTCTTGACAACCCCGTGGAGATGTGCGCGTCTGCTTTCCTTCGGTGTTTCGAATGCCCTGCAGAGGGTATATTATTTTATTGTCTTCTCCTTTCCCCTCCACAGTGAACTTTGGGCATCTCTTACGTCAGCTAATGATGTTGGGACAGAAAGTTCTGAGGCTGAGAAACTTGAGCAGTCAGCAAGCACTGGCCGGGGAAAGGCTGATAATAGTTAAGATTTACTAAGAGCTTTATGGTGCCTGGCATGGTGCTGCTGGTATAATGGGAGAGCGCTCTCATTTGATCCTCGAGGCAATCTGGAGTCTATTATTAATTAATATAATTATAATTATTAATCAGATGCAAACCTTCAAGTGTAGCGCTCCAAGGTAGTATACCTGGGGGACATTATGGAGGGGGATACGAGAGGAGGTCTTCTAAGTGGAGGTGGAGAAGAATCATGTGACAGGCCCTGAAGGTGGCCAGCTTGGAGTCACACCATGAGACCCTGATGAAAGAGGGAAGGGAAACGGAAATTTCCACTCAGTGAGAGCAGCCCATTGCACAAACCCCACCTATGGCAAAATCAAAACAGATCTGTATTTTTTTATCTACCAAACAATCCCCCATTTCTTTATTTTTGGTTGTGAGCCTAGCCTTTAACGGCTGAGCCATCTCTCCAGCCCAACCCCTGGTTTTAGAAGTGTGTGTGTGTGTGTGAGTGTGTGTGTGTGTGTGTGTGTGTGTGTGTATAAATACCACACACAGAGATTGGAGGAAAGCGTCAGGGATCTTTCACTATCTTTCTCCACTTCAGAATTTGAGACATGATCACTCACTAAACCTGGAGCTTGCTGATTCAACTAGAGTGGCTGGTCACCAAGCCTGGGGCCCTACTTGCCTGTCACCGCCTCCCCCCGCACAGGATCGCAGATGCACATCGTCTTACCCGACTGTTGCTTGTTTGTTGTGCTGCTGCTTTGCTTGCATATATGTCTGTGCACCATGTGTGTTACCCCCATACAGTTCCAGGAGAGGACATCAGATTCCTCGGAACTGGAGTTACAGACAGTCGTGAGCCTCCATGTGGGAGCTGGGAATGGAACCTGGGTCCTCTGTAGAGCGTTCTTAACTGCTGAGCTAGCGATCTCTCCAGCCCTCCCCTGTTTTTGTTGGTTTCTTTGGTGTTTTTTGTTTGGTTGGTTAGGTTTTTTGTAAATGCTGGGAATCCAAAGACAGGTCCTCATGAATGAGTCCTCCTAGTGAATACTTTGCCAGTGAAGGTGTCTTCCCTGTCCACTCCCTAAATCCCTTTAAAAATGTATTCTGGGGGCTAGTGTGATGGCTTAATGATTAAGAGCACTGGCTGTTCTTCCAGAGGACCCAGGTTCAAGTCCCAGCACCCACATGGCAGCTCACAACTGTCTGTAACTCCAGTTCCAAGGAATCTGACACCTTTACACCAAGAACACGTAAAATAAAATTAAATAAATTATTTTTTTTTAAAAGACATGTTCTGTAGAGAAACATCCTCTCGGTCTCTGGGAAGAGACTCACCCTCACTACTTTTCTGCTAAGTAGACAACTTCATAATCACACATTAGGACACTCAGCCAAGCTGCCAATACAGGCTCCCAATTCAATTTAGGTGTAAACCTCCTCCATAGCCCGGCCAGGTTTGCTGGAGGATGAGGACTAGATGCCTGTCACCCCTTGCTCTGGGCCAGGGGTGTCTCGTAGGGAGGAGGGTAAACAGCCTGGCTGTCTTCCAGCTCTCTGAACCCAGCAGGCATTGGAAACTTCCAATTTAACTGGGCACCACTGAGATGGCCATGTATACAGGCCTTTCTTGCCTTTGACCTTAGAAGATACACTTCTTTAGCGAGTGCACCGGAGATGAAAGGAGGGGTTCCCCTTAAGAATCCAATTGAATGTGGCTGGCCCGGAGTCTTTCTGAAAAGCCATTGACAATGACACTGGGACTTGTTTCCTCTGCATATACTGGATTTTGGGGATCCAGTCTGTCTGGACACTCACCTTCCTGGACCTGGAGGGAGGGGGAGGAACTTGAACTTCCCACAGGGCAGGAAACCCTGACTGCCCTTAGGGATGGAGAGGGAGGAGGAGAGGGAGTGGGGGGAGTGGGAGGGTGTTGGGAGGAGGGGCGGAAATGGAAACTTTTATAATTTAATAAAATTACTTTCTAAAAAAAAAAAAAAAAAGAATGCAATCCCTGTGCCATGCAGCCTACCCTCTCCCCGCAGGAGACACCCGCAGGAGACAGTTAGTCACCGGGTGGGGATGGGGCCAAACAGAGTCCTTCCTATAGGCAGTCTCTGCTCGCCATGGCCCATGGGAGACCCTCAAGTTCTCTCCCTGAAATGCCTGAGTGCAGGCTGACCTTGGCAGACACAGGCAAATGTTAGTTGCTTGCTTCTTGGCCTAGCTGTCCCTGCATCAAACTCCCAAATTAAGATTTCCAAATAGCACCTCTTTTCCTGCGTCTTCCCCCCGGAAATGGCAGCTGCATGTTTGTCTGCTCCCTCTTCCCATCCCGGAGACCTGTGGATAAACATGGGGCTCAGAGGAAGGGGAGGGGCTTCTGTCCCTCGAGGTCACATCTTAGCAGTGGGGAGTTTGGCACTGTGCCCTTGAAAAAAATGATCGCTGGGTATCCCAGGAGCTCTTTCTCCAACTTTGTACAATTCCCTTCTACCTTCCTGAGCCTCACTTTTCCCATTTCTTCAGTGGGTAGTGATATTTACCCACTGGACTTGTTACGATGTCAGGAGTGACCCAGTGAATTTACACAGCATCATCAGATCTGACACCCTGGGACTCCCACACAGACCCGCGATTCCTTCCTGTGACCAGTAAGTCATCTGACCTCTCTGTTTTCTTCCCCCCTTCTTCTTTTCCTTCCTCCTCTCTTATTTCAACAGGGTTACACTGTGTAACTCCAGCCTGGCCTTGAATTCACTATGTAGCCCAGGCTGGCCTCAAATTTTGAGATCCTCCTGCCTCGGCCTTCTGAATGCTGAGATTATGGACTTGCCTCTTGTTTGTTCAGCTGCCACATGGGGTGCTCAGTAGAGTGAACACACAGGTCTCCCTAGTACAGTGCCAGGCGTGTGGTGAAAACTAGGTCTAGACTGTGCATGAGGGCAGTGGAAGGTGAGGTGAGCTCTTAGGCCGGTGTTGATGCAGCAAGGAGTGGGTCTCCCCCTTCTGTCCCCTAATCATTTCAGGCCATGTTTTGGAAAATATTCAGTCTGGCTGGGATCCAAAGCCCCTGGGAACAGACAGGACATCCTGTCCTTGTCCCTCCAGCAGCCATGCTGACTCAGGGAGATCGATGTGTGACCACAAAAACACAGCTGGGCTCTGACCTCTTCTGGGAATTCCACATGGCTAAGCCCTGGGTACTACCCTACTCCCATTCAGAGATCTGGATGGCTCCCTTCTAGGGCCTGATCCTGGGCTCTGGAGCAGAAGGTAGCACACGGAGAAATGGAAGTCCCTGGCACTTGAGGCAGACCAGGCCTGGGGGTCATAAGCTTCACATGACCCTCTGATTGAAGTCAGACATCTCTCTCACGCTTGCCAAGCCTCTGGCTCTCCCCCTCCCCCCAGCCCAACCCAGTCCAATCCAGGTCTGGACACTTTTCCAGCCAAGCCAGGCTCCAAAACCACTGGTTGGGCAAAACCTTGACCTCAGACTGGGTCAGACCCATCAGTGAGATTGTTGAAGAGCGTGGAATGTTTCTTTTTGAATCCCAAGATCTAGAGTGAGCCCTCCCCATCGCAAAACTCCGGCCCTCAATCCTTCACAGTCATTTACTTGTTCTGTAACTTTGGGCAAGTTCCTCTACCTCTCTGAATTCCAGCCCTGCCGCCTCCCCAAGAACTTTGTGACAACCACAGGGGCAGGTACCCAGTGAGGGCAAGTTATTGTAAACAGCATCAGATGCCAAACATAAAGTAGCGTGGGCACAATACACAGGCATCTCTGGGCTCAGTCTCCAGCCCTCCTCTCTTTCCCTCACCCATAATCAAACTAATGAACAGCAAGGGGTATAAGCTATGGAGTGTGAGATGATCAGGGTTCAATGCCAGGGGCAAAGGAGCCACAAGTCCCCACCTCTCCCTGAAGACCTTTAGGCAGTTAACGGGTGCTGGAAGAGGAGAACCGTTTACAAAGTTGGCAACACAGCTTAGCTGCTTAGCTGGTAGAGGAGCTTGCAGGCAAGCCTGGTGATCTGCATTCAACCCTCAGGACTCACATGGTAGAAGAAAAAGATGATTCCCACATAAGTTGACCTCTGACCTCTACTCATGAGCCATGCATCACACAAACACTCACATCAGGTATACACATACCACACACAGATGCACTAAATAAATAAATGTAAATTTAAAAACAACTAAAAAGATGCTTGACCAGTTCCTGTGTGGCCACCAGTAATTTCTTCGAGCCTTGTAAAAATGGAGATTAAAAATGCAGCAGAGTTGTGAGGAGTCTGTTATCTTACATGCTCTGGGATCCGTGGCTGGCGGACAGCAAGCCCTAATAAGAACTAAGCATTTCTAAGCATGTTCGTAATGTTCCCGGAGTCGTGAAGCTGTGTTTCTGATGATTCACACTGGACTCCTAAGTAGGGAGGGCCTACTATGTGTCTGCTGCTATGGGAAACCATACAACCTGAGTGTGTACAAGCACACACACACATGTATGTGCACATATATACTTAGGGAGATAAGCAGTTTGATTGTCACTTTTTAAAACCTTGATTTTAGGGGGCTGGAGAGATGGTTCAGTGGTTAAGAGCATCGGCTGCTCTTCCAGAGGATCTGGGTTCAATTTCCATCACCCACATAATAGCTAACAACTGTCTGTATCTCCAAGATCTGACAGCCTCACACAGACATACATACAGGCAAAACAACACTGCACATAAAATAAAAAATAAAAAAATAATATAAAAAACAAACAATAAAACCTTGATTTTATAAAAACAAAGCAGATGCAAAAAGTCAAAATAAATGTATATTTCTGCTGGTTGTGGTGGTGCACACTTTGATCCCAGCACTCGGGAGGCAGAGGCAGGTGGATCTCTGTGAGTTCGAGGCCAGTCTGGTCTACAGAGACTCTGTTACACAGATAAACCCATTCTCAAATAACAACAAACAAACAATAGAGTTATTTCTCAGATCGGGAGAGATGGCTCAGCAATTTAGAGCACACTCTGCTCTTCCAGAAGACGGGGTTCTTCTCCTAGCACCCACATGGCAGTCATCTGTAGCTCCAGCTCCAGGGAACCCAGTGCCCTCTTCTGGCCTCTGAGAGTGGTGCACAGACACACATGCAGGCAAAGCACCCACAAACAGAAAATTAAAAAAACAAATCATTTTTAAAAGGACTTATTTCAAGACAGGCATGGCACGCATAACTGTTGACTTGGGTTTGACCCTGGGACCTACGTGGTATAAGTCTCCTGTAAGTCATCCTCTGATCTCCACACAAGTATGGTGATGTGTGTGTGCTCACACACACACACACACACAAAAGCAACACATGTAATTTTGAAAGCGTATAATTTGTGGCCAGGTGTGGTAGCTCCTCTCTGTAACCCCAGAACGTGGGAGGCAGAGGCAGAACTGCAGCAAGTTTGAAGTTACCCTGCTCTACACAGGGAGTGCCAAGCCAACCAGGGTTACAGAGCAAAACCCTGTCTCAGAAACGAGGGTCGGAGTATCCGCAAGCTGCATTTATATGCTTATATATTTCATTTTTAAATGGTCTCTTTAATCATGCCAAAAATTCCACTGTAAGTATATACAGCTGGAAACGGCGCAGGCATTCCTAGCCACAGTGGCATACTAACAATGTCAGGATTTACTTCTTTGGAGGTGGGACAAAGCTTGGAGAGCAGGCTATTTGCAGCCTTCCACCCCAGATGCAGGATAAGCTGCTGCCCTTTGATGACCTTTCTGCTCTGGAGTGGGGTGGTCACTGTTAACAGACATTCTGAGGTGGTCACCATTAACAGACATTCTGAGGCACATTGTGCCAGGTCTCTGCACACGCCACTCCTCTACACAAGGCTCACTTCCCTCCTTTACGCACGGGGAAATGGGTCTTTTCAATGCAATATGTCAGGCCTACTACTTCTGAGTGTCCAAGACAGAAAAGAATACAGAAGTTCAAGTCTCTACTCGATCTCTTAATTGTTCTGTAATCATGGACAGTGTCTTGCCCTTCCTTGATCTGAGCCTGCTCTCCAACCTCCGAAGCCACAGAGCCCAACTGTGAATGGCCTCTATGACAAAGTAAAAGTTGGCACTGTGCTGTCGTAGACTTGAGTTCTAACCCAACTCGTCTCATCGCTTTCTGGACTGGAATGTCCTGTTCTGTAAGAGATCGTCTCCTCTGTTGCTGTCCACAGGATTAATAGAAGGCATAAGTCAGATGGTCAGAGCCCAGTGCTTCACTGTATCCAGCTGCTCTACTGGAAAAAACTCTTGCTCTTGCCTTATTTATCTGAGATCCTTCCTCCATTTCTAACCATTCACTGTGAACAAGGAAAGTTCCCCATACTCACCACGCTGATCGCCCCCTACTGTTAGCATCTAGAACTGCAGCCTGTGCTCCCAGTGCCAGCAGTAGACCTGGATCTGGGTTAAAGATGGGTTTAATCTCAACACCTAGGACAGCAGGGTCCAAAGCTTTGCTAGAGATCAACCACCTATTCAGCTTGAGAAAAGTTCATTATTTTTTGTCTTACGAACCATTTAACTGGCTTCCCTCCCCCCCAGGAAGACTATGTTGGTTACTTTTCTGTTGTTGGGATAAAATACTCCTACAAAACCAGAATAAACTCTTCCTTTCTTAAGCCAGGGAACCGTCCCAGGTAGAGTCTTCCCAGTTCAATGAACATGACTAAGGTAATGCTGTACAGGCACTTCACCTGTGGTTCTAGTGTCTGTCAGGGTGACAATTAGCACTCACGGATCTAGACGCTCTGGGAGTTTGAAAGGCTTGGCCAAGGTCATATTAGATCACCAGATTTTGGTGGCTGAATAATTAATCATGCCCTGCCCCTTGAGGTGCTCTCATCGCAGCCTCTGAAACTCACAGCTATTCTATGGGGTAAAAGAGAGGTTGTATGTGATTAAGGTTCTCTCTCTCTCTCTTTTTTAAGATTTATTTATTTATTATGTACACAGTGTTCTGCCTGCATGTATGCCTGCATGCCAGAAGCGGGCACCAGATCTCATTACAGATGGTTGTAAGCCACCATGTGGTTGCTGGGAATTGAACTCAGGACCTCTGGAAGGAGCAGTCAGTGCTCTTAACCTCTGAGTCATCTCTCCAGCCCCATGATTAAGGTTCTTGAGATAGGGAGATTATTTTGAGTTAACAGGTGGGCCCAATGTAATTGCAAAAGTTCTAAGTAGGAGGCAGGAGGATGGGTGTGATGGGGAAATCCTCTCAGCTGCTTGGAAGGTTAAGGCAGGAGGATGGGAGGGGTACTGAAATAGTCTCAGCTTCTCAGGAGCCTGAGGTAGGGGCTTTGGAAGTTCAAGTCCAACCTGAGTAACTGTCTCAAAAACAAAACAAAAATCTGAGGCAAGGTTTTATTTCGTGGCCCTGGCTGTCCTGGAACTCATTATGTAAACCAGGCTGGCCTCAAACTCACAGAGATCCTCCTGCCTCTGCTTCCGAAGTGCTGGGATTAAAGACACTAGCACCACAATGCCCAGATTTCTCAAATATTTGAATATGACTGAAAGAAGAGACATGCGCATTCACACTTATAACCCCCGCACATCCAAACCGGCACAGGAGGACTGAGAGTTTGAGGTCAGCCTGGACCACAGCAAGTTCCAGAGCAGGCTGGGCTATGAGACACTACCCCAAACAAACAAACAAACAGCCCTTCTGCCAATTCTTAAAAGACTTATGTAGTTTAGCAGTAAAACATTTGGCTAGCATAAACAATGGTCTGAGTTCAAACCCCTACCCACCCTCCCCTACACACCCACCCTCCCTCCTACACACACACACACACACACACACACACACACACACACACACACGCGCGCGCGCGCGCGCGCGCGCACGTTCATGAAGGAGCTAGGAGTCATTCATCCGTAGCTGTGAGAGCCGAAACAAGATGGTGCAGCGATGTGGGGAAGGCCACGGACAGAGTAATACCACAAGCCTCCACAAGTACCCAGAGAGGATGTAAAAGATACCGACTCCCTCGTATCTTTAGTAGGGCAAGAAAACCCATTTGTGTTGTTTCCAGTCACCCTGTAGTGATTTGCTGTAGGAGGAACTTGAAACTAATCCTTAGATCTGCGGTGAGGGGAGCAACAGGACACCAATTTAAATTGGGGTTTCTGAGAAACAACAGTTTCCAAAGTCTGAGCGAGACCAAAATGTTACATAAGACATGTTGTCTTAAAAATAGACTTCTGTTTATCTGAAATTCAAATTTAACTGAGTGTTCTATATTTTATTTGGCAACCTAGAAGTTGGGGATTGGAGAGAACCTAGGATCACAAGTCTCACGACTTGCAACATGGGGTGACTGGTACACATTTATAGGCCCAGTACTCAGGAGATAAAGGCACCAGGATTGTGAGTTGGGGGCCAGCCTGGTCTATGTAACGACACCCTATACTAAAAACAAACAAACAGATAAACACAACTCAGGATTCCCAGGCCACTTCACACTCCCCTCTACCCCCCACTCACCCCCGCAGACAATTTGGCATCTGGCAAAACCTGATGTCCTTACAACCCTCCCGGACCCTTCCCACAACCCTAAGACTCCTCTTACCCATAAGGAAGGGAAAGGAAGAGGTGAGTTAAGGTTATTCCTTTGGCTCTGACATTCTCTTGGACCACCAGAATTTTTCCAGAAATGGTTTGTTGTCCTTATCGTACCTGAATGAGGAACCTCAGAGATTTGCCCCCAAATTACAGTTGTACAAAACAGGGATATGCATGTAGTGAGGGTAGTTAATGGGCCAGGCATGGAGCTAGTAAACTCCCTTTCAAACTATGGCTGTCTGGAGACAACCTCGTGAGCCCCAAAGCAGGAAACAGGTAGTTACTGAGTTGGGGTCCAGGGTAAGAACCGTGCTATTCATGAAGAACTGACACCAGGAGGCTAGGCGTCAAAATGGCTCAGCTGATGGTGTACTGGCATTGGACAATGTCAGCGGAAGGCCAAGGAGTTCTGGAATGCAGATTCTGAGGTCTTGGTCTGAAGCCGGTTACAGCACCTCTGCCTCTTCCCTGTCGGGAAGCAGGGGATTTGCAAAAACAGGACAATTTGAAGAGAAAATGATGCAAACACTAGGCATGCTGCGGCAGTATGTTCTAGGGAAGCAGCTGCTTTTCTCCTCCAGGTCTCAGTTTCCCCTGTCAACACACCCGGTTGCACAGCCGGGGCCACCAGGTGGGGACAGAGCCAAGCAACGCCGCCGCGTTCACTCGAGCGCACTCCCGGGTGGGCACCGCCTTCGCGCGCCCGAACGTCACTTCCGGCGCGAGGGCCGGGCGGGCCGGCTGCGGAGTGCGGGTCTGTACTGCGCGCGCTGCCAGCCGAGGCTCCTGCCGCCGAGACCCGCGCTCCGCCTGCCGCCGGGCTGGTGAGTGCCCGCGAGCCTGTGCGTGCGCCCAGGGGCCAGAGATAGGGGAACCCCAGAGGGCAAGACTGCCGGAAGTGAGCCAGAGGGGCGGGAGACCCCAGGAAATGGGGACACCTGGGGAGGGGGCGACCACCGGAAGTAGGGGCCTTGGAAAGCTGTCAGCGGCTCGAAGGTCTCTGGGGCTCCGAGAGAGATGGTTTCCGGCCTTCAGTTGTTTGGAGAGAGAGGGAATGCTCCACGGGGAGATGGTCCAGGTTGGGAGGATGCTAGGCTTTGTCTCCTGTTCCCAAGTCCACCCATCATGTCGTTCCCCAGACTGATAGCCACCGCTGAGGCCTTGGGGATACAACAGGAGGCTGCAGGTGGAGGAAAGAGAAGATGAGGCCAGGGTGGGGCTTGACACTTCTCTCTGCCTCACTGGGCAGGGCTTGCTGTACTTCTTTTGATGTTTACTGAGTGCTGTCATGAGCTGGCACTGGGGGCTGTGTGTGAGCCTGGCAGACAGGGATCCCCACGGTCGGGGTGAGTGCTGGCTCCGTATCCTGAAGATGAACTGTGGAGTTGACAGTGGAGTTGAACAGTGAAGTTGAGCAGTGGAGTGGTACCTAGCATGGGTTCGAGCCCCAGCAGCACACAGGAGGAAATAAGACAATGGATGTACGATGCAGAGCTTGACTCAAAGCAAAACCCTCAAGCATGCATGACCTCTTTCCATCAGACCACTATGATGTAAGCTGCACAAGGCAGGGAATGAATGTGCACAGTGCCTGGCACATACAAGAGGCAGTCAGTAATTCTCTGATAAATGAACGGGTGGAAACTGACTCTGAAGGGTTTCGTGTAAACACCTGTGACACCGCACAGACATTTCTAAAGCGCGATGGGTGGAAACCTGGAGGGATTCGTCTCAAGAAAATCGGGGAGGCTTTACAGAATAGATGACCTCACAGCTGGGCCTTGACAATCATGAGTTGTGTCGTTGGTTGGCGAACATAGAGAGGACATGTCATGCAGTGGATATCAGATGTGTGAGCTACTCCGAGAATGGAGGGTCACTGGTTCGTCTCCCCTGGCAGAGGAGGGGTGGAGGAGGAAAGGAGAGGGCCTTTAAGGCTAGCTCTCTGACCTGTGACACTACAGTTCATCTCAGGTAGGCAGGGGGTTGGGATTCCAGGCACCTACCTGTTGGCGACTGCCATGGAAACAGCCCAGGGTGGAGCCTGAGAAGGCAGGAATGTCCCATTCCTTGCTCAGCACACTCTATGAAGTACAGTGAAGTATTAGGTCATGGGGCCTCTATATCTTAAGGAACCTGTTAGGTGCTACAAGGTATTGCACAGCGGTCACCTGGATATCACACACTGGTGACCTGCACACGTGACAAGAGCTGGAGATGGAGTCCACAGAGCTCCTGCCCAGGCAGCTCAGCCTGGAGCGAGTGAAGGCTGACTTCTTCATGTCACGGTCCCCTTTTGCCTGGGTCGTTGTTGAACCTTCTATGCCATCACTTCATTACGGTCCACTTTTTAAATTAAAGTTACTTTTCATCATTTCTGTGATGTACGGATGCGCGTGGCACGGTGCACACACATGGCGGTCAGAGGACAGCCTTGAGGTGGTTTCCTTCTACTTTTACATGGGTTTTGTAGATCTTGTAAAGCTCAGTCCCAGGGGTTGAACTCAGGTAGCCAGGCTAGAGCTGCAAGTGAGCCGTCCTGCAGGCCCTAGTGCTTTTTTAAGACAATAGAGTGGTCCTTTTAAAACAGAAGTCATGCCGAACCCTCTCTGCCCCTCTTCACTCAGCACGGAAGTTTGAAGTTCCTATTGGCATCCAGTGCCCTGGCCAGTAGCCCCCAGAAAACCTCTAAATCCATCTGCTTTCCCCCATCTTGCTTCCTGAGTTCTAGCTACACTGGACATCTTGTTGTTTATTTTTGTTTTGTTTTCTTTTTTGAGACAGGGTTTCTCTGTGTAGCTTTGGAGCCTGTGCTGACACTAGCTCTGTACACCAGGCTCACCTTGAACTCACAGAGATCCGCCTGCCTCTGCCTCCCAAGTGCTAGGATTAAAGGCTTACACTGGGCATCTTGCTTTTCAGAAAAGCCAGACATTTTTCAGATACCCTCACACAACCATGTGATGTGTTTGACCCACCCTGCCATCTTTGCTCAAATGTTACCCTGTCAAGTTTTCCCTGGCTGCACCCATTTAAAACCAGTCTTGATCCCATTCCTCCCACTTCTGTTCTTCATAGTAGTAGACTGTGTATTATGGTGAGAAACTGTCTCCCATTTCCACTGGGCTCAACAAGACAGGATTTTTTTTTTCTTTGCTTCTACTTCCCTGTGCCTGGTGGGGGAAAAAAAACAGACATTGTTAAGTGTCTGATATTCATTGGATGCATGTGTGTCATCCATTCAAGACTCAGGGTGAGTCTGTGTGGGTTGGGAGATGCTGGAGTAAGAACACACCATTGAGAGGGACCAGAATATGCACGGAATGAGGACATATCTTTGGAAGCAAGTGAAAGAAGCCGGTGTGACTAGAGGTTGGAATTCAAGTGATGGAGTGGGCGATCCTAAGATTTGGTGGGAGTGGCCTACTGGGTCACTAGCCACAGTGGACCGGAGGGAGTTCAGCCAGGTGCAGCCAGGACAGTACAGGTATGTGCAAGGACTCTTGAGATGGCCCCTGCTCTCCTTGTTGAGCATGGGGTGGAAGGTCAGCGTCCACGCATGGACAAAGGCTTAGGCTCTGCAGCCAGGGAGCTCTGCTGCCAGCCGATTCCAGGACAGCTCAGCAGCTGCCCTGTTTTCATCCCATAGTGTGTTAGCGCAGGTGTTCCGGGAGCAAGCCCTAGGAGCAGCAGATGGATGGACAGTGTGTGGAGTTTACTGGAGTGCCTCCACAGATACAAGGAGATGAGGAGGAGCCTTGGGACTGTGAGGCAGGTCTGGCCCCTGTGATGGAGGTGTAGGCAGGAGGAATCCAGCTAGATCAGTCTCTCTGGGTCAGTCACTGGCTGGGGGTGGGGGTGGGGCTGTTGTGGATGTCTGTAGAAACCGTGGCTTTAATAGGATAGGGCCTCTGAAGGGACTGCAGTGGGGCCCTTCAGTTACATTTCTATGATCACCATAGTAAGTTACATTGTAAAACTCAGGCAAGCTGGACGTGGTGGCATATATCTGTAATCCCAGCACTCAGGGGCTGAGGCAGGAGGCTAGCAAGTTCCAGACCATCTTGAGCTACCTAGTGAGACTCTGTTTCTCAAAAACAAACAAATTCTCTTGAATGTCCAGTTGTTCAGATCTATTTCTTTGAGGCACTTTTGGTCAGCTTCTTATCTCCTACACAAAATTGCTCTGTACTCTCTTCTGACTTTTTCCTCCAGCAAAGGTCAGTTCATGAAGCTCTGCATCTGTGCGTGTGTGTGTGTGTGTGTGTGTGTGAGAGAGAGAGAGAGAGAGAGAGAGAGAGAGAGAGGTGTCTTCCTTGATCAATCTTCACCTTATTTTTTATTTATTTGAGGGGGGACACACTCTCATGCCACATTGTGGATGAAGAGATCAGAGAACAGCCTGTGGGAGTCAATTCTCTTCTACTCTGTGGGTTCTAGAAGTCATCGTCAGACTTGGCATCAAGTGCCTTTACTTGTCAAGCCATCTCCCTGGCCCTCTGCCAGTCTACTCAGTGATCGTCAACTGTCCTAATGCTGCGACCCTGTAATACAATTAATCATGTTGTGGTGACCCCAACCATAATGATTTTCCTTGCTACTTCATAACTGTAGCTTTGCTGCTGTTATGAATTGCAATGGGAATATCTGGTATGTGGGATATCTGATATGTGACCTTACAGGCTGAGAACCACTGGTGTAACTGAACCTGAAGCTCACTGACGACTGCCTGGCCAGTGAGCCCCAGGGATGCTCCTGTCTCTGCCCCCTCCCACCTGCCCCCAGCACTGGTGGGGGCAGACTCACATCCCTGGAGACTGGGCATCCAAACAGCACTTTGGGCATTTTGTTGGCTGAATTCTCTCAACAGCCTAGTTTTGAATTTCAGCATTGACAAACTGCTCTCTGGAAAGACTCAGTTTATATTCTCACCAGTATTTTAGAGAATGTGTTTCTTATTTTTGAACTGGGTCTGAATCTCAAGGGTGTTTGCATTCACATTTATGTAACAACAAGTCAAGCCCCTGTTTAGGCCCTTCCAAGGAAGGCACAGTGTTTGGCTGTTGGATTTGACTTGGGTATGTGGCTCAGATCAAGACCTCCATACGACTCCCTGAGGTAACTTGACAAAACTCCCTGTCACCCACTTCCCGCTCTTGGGGTTCCAAGTAAGCAATGTTTCACCTTAAAAATTATAGAAACAGGCTGGAGAGATGGCTCAGTGCTTCAATTCCCAGCACCTACATAGCATCTGATACCTGTCTGTAACTCCAATTCCAGGGCTTCTGACACCCACACACAGATATACATGCAGGCAAAACACCAATGAACATAAAGTAAATAAATTTAAAAAGATTGACTTAAAAATAAAGGTAAATAAATGAATAAATAGAATACTAAAGTAGGCGTAATTTTTGAAACATTACATGTACGTGCACATGCGAGTTTGTGAGCGTATGGGCAAGTCTCCTTTCATCTTTCTGTGGGTTCTTGGGATCATACTCTGGTCATTGGGTTGTGTGACAAAAGTTACCTGTTGAGCTGTCAGGAAGGCCCATCTTGCACTTTCTTACCCTCACGTATGGCCTGTGTGTCAGCAGGAACCCCCATAGCTAATGTCAGAAGAAAGTGACTCTCTGCGAACCAGCCCCTCTGTGGCCTCACTCTCTGAAAATGAGCTGCCACTGCCTCCACCTGAGCCTCCCGGCTACGTGTGCTCACTGACAGAAGACTTGGTCACCAAAGCCAGGGAGGAGCTTCAGGAGAAGCCCGAGTGGAGACTCCGGGATGTGCAGGCCCTTCGAGACATGGTGCGGAAGGAGTACCCCTACCTGAGCACGTCGCTCGATGATGCTTTCCTGTTGCGCTTCCTGCGGGCCCGAAAGTTTGATTATGACCGGGCCCTGCAACTGCTGGTCAACTACCATGGCTGCAGGCGGAACTGGCCGGAGGTCTTCAGCAACCTGAGACCTTCAGCCCTGAAAGATGTTCTTAACTCTGGATTCCTCACAGTGCTGCCCCACACGGACCCCAGGGGCTGCCACGTCCTCTGCATCCGACCAGGTACTGGGGAAATGTGTGGTCCCTCTGGGATGGGTCTGTCTTCACCCTGCTTTCTCTCAAAGTTCCCCATTTGCTTGTTTTAGTGAAGGTGCTTTTCTGGTTTGGTTTTGGCTTTTTAAAACAACCCAGGCTGGTCTTAGACTCAATATGCAGCCATATCTATGATCTTAGACTCCGGACCCTCTTGCTTCTCCCTCCCAAGTGCTAAGATTTTAAGTACACCATGCCTACCCCAAAGCTCTTTTGACTACAGATGACAAATCATCTTCAGACTAACTGAGGACCACAGGAAGATTTGATCTAATGAGGCGGAAACAGATTCCAGATCCACCATACTGAAGTTGCTTCTACTCCGACTAGGTCCTAGAGCCCTGAGCACAGGTCCCCAGGTCTGACTGTGCTGAACACAGACAGATTCTTCATATTCTTTACCCTGAAGGACAGCAAAGCTCTCAGACTCACCTGGCCACTCCGTGAGCTTCTGTCAGTGCAAACTCAGATTCCAAAGGAAGGAATCCAGTGGGCTGAGGAATCTGTTCTTGGTCGTGGGATACAGGCATGATTGCCAAGCCCCTCCCAGTGCCTCCTCTGAGTGGGCTGAGGACAGACAGAAGCAAGACAGTGTGGGCTGGGCAGAGGCCTGGGAAGGTACCCACTCTCTGCTTCCCTCCTTGCTCTGCGCTGCTAAACCCTGACAAGGCCCTATGTATTGTTATTTATTTGTTTATACTTAGTTAAGTTAGTTAGTTATTTTTGCAGCGCTGGACTGGAACCCCAGTGTGCACCTGCTGGCAGGAGCTGTACCACTGAGCTAAGATCAGAACCCCTTGATTCATTTGCCGATACCATTACTTCATAGTGGTACTCGGTGTAGCTTACTTTTTTAAAAAAAATGCATCTTTTTTTCTTTTTACTTATTTTATTTTATTTTACTTTGTGTTTTGAAATAAAGTCTCTATGTAGCCCTGGCTGTCCTGGAACATGCTATTTATAGCAGGTTGACCTCAAACTCACAGAGATTCACCTGCCTCTGCCTCTCCAGTGCTGAGACTAAAGGCTTATGCCCAGCTTTTTAAAAAAGTGTCTTTTCAACATTACACAAAGAAGTATGGTAGACTCAATGGTAAACAAACATTGCATCTCTCTATCCTGCTTTTCTGCCTATTAACTTTACTGTTTGCAGTGGAGAGGAGGTGGCAGCTTAGGTGCCAGGAAAGATAATGAAAAGCACGGTTATTTGCAGCAAGGGAAGCTCCCACAGAGCATTTAAAACCATGGCCCTCAGAGCAGCTAAAGTGTTAGCTAGTGAATGGAGGGCATGGGATGCCAGCCTTCTGATTCCTAATTCTGTCCGTCCTGGGCACCAGGTGCAGCAGAGGAGAGGATCTTCAGTTCACTCGCAGGCCCTGCAGTTCCCTGCCTGGCAGCGTCCAGGGAGAGAGAGAGAGTACAGCACCCCTTCTATACAGGCCAGGAAGTGAGCCCGTGCTGACGGCCCTGTGCCTGCATCTGCAGGGGTGCCGAGCGGTGGTGAGGCCACCTCCATCTGCTTCCCTCCGCCTGCAGGCCTCACACATTTCCTTCTCGCCTTTGACAAGCTGTCTGTGCAGTCTAGAGCATTCTCTTCACCCTGCACCATGTGTCAGACATAGCTGGAGCCACTTTACCTGTTGTGCCAGGCTCTTTCCAAAATTAGGTGTTTATTTTAAAATAAGCAGTGCAGGTTTCTGAGCACCGAGAGACCTAGAAACCGGCCAGGGAGCTTTGTCTCACTGCTGTGAGCTCAGCGCAGGAGTGTTATCAGACGGTCAGGTGGCACCATGTTGGCTCTGCCTTCTCCTGGCATGTGCTTGTGCCCTTCCTGCTGACCCAGCTTCTTAGGAGGAAGCGTACCTACAAAGGTGTGCTCCTAACCGGGCTTTGCTTTTTTTCTAAGCTCTTTTGAGATATATGCGGATGAAAAGATGATATCCAGCTACACAGAGGCAGACTTAATTCACAGGAACATTAATCACCAGGTTTGGCAAAGATTTGTATGAAAATTTCATATAGGGTCAGTGAGATGGCTCAGCAGGTAAAAGCACTGGCCCCGCAAGCCTGTGTTCGGATTCCTGGACCCCAAGTAAAAGTAACAACCTAGGATTGTCCTCTGACCTACATACATGCTCTATGGCACACACGTCCCCTCACACGTAAATGGGTACGGGTCATACACACATATTCAAATGTGCACATTCATTACATATCCCATTTTTAGCAAAATGAAATTTTGTTTTTTAATGTATTCTTTCTTGATTTCATACATATCTAATTACTTTGACCATAAGCCCCCATTATCCATTATCACCCTTCCCTCTAATTCCCAAGCCCCTTCTTCCCCAAGAAGTCCTCCAGTGATCATGTCCTGTGTTGCCCCACTCACCCCCTTGCAGGGAATGGGTGGGTGGGGAGTGGCCCACTGCATTTAATTAGGGTCACTTGCTTGAGCACAGGTTGGGAGTTGTTTCCCTGAGCAAGAGGATCTTACCAGTGGTCACACCACTCAGGACCATGACTCCGCTTCCCCAGCATTTGGGGAGGGATTTTTGTTTTTGAGATAGGGTCTTGTGTAGCCTAGGCTGACCTTGGACTTCCTGTTCTTACCACCACCTCCCAAGTGCTGGGATTACAGGTGTGAGCACAGCATCTAAGTCAGCTTCGTCTTTATGTCTACATCCCCATGTCTTATGGGACGTGAGTCTTGGTAAAGATTTTCTTGAGAATAATAGTTTCCAGTTGGGCAAGGTGGCCTGTGCCTACTGTCCCAACACTCAAGAGGATCCCTGAAAGTTCAGGGCCAGCCTGGGATACAGAGTAACTCTGTCTCAACTCCCTCACCCCTGTCCCCCCCCCCCAAAAAAAGAAATAGAAGAGAAAAAGAATCGTGATTAAGGCAGGTGGTGGTGGTAGCGCACACCTTTAGTCTCAGCACTCGGGAGGCAGAGGCAGGTGGATATCCGAGTTTGAGGCCAGCCTGGGCTACAGAGCAAGTCCCCGAACAACCAAGACTGTTATAGAGAAACCTTGTCTCGGGGGGAAAAAATATAGTAGGGATTAACAGTCAAAAAGATTGTCATTTTTATCCTTTTCCCAAAGAGTGGAATCACTAAATATGCAAATATTAATCAAGCATCAGGAGGATGCAAGGAGGAACTTGAGGAAGAGCCTCATGGAAATAGCTGTACTCCGTCCTGTAACACCTGGAGGAGGTTCTGAGTTAGAACTCACTCTTTAGATGGCAAACCAAAAGCCAACTTCTGTCAGTTGAAACAAGAACTCATTTGCTCAGGTGATATCTGGGTTCAGTTAGATTTGGTTTGGGGTGGGGACCTAGATGGATGATTTCATGGCAGCCTTGGCACAGACTTTATTCTCAGACCTGCTCTGGTCTCATGAGCCCCTGGATCTCGGGCTCACAGCTTTACTGCTAGGAGAGGGAGAAGTGATCTTCCCTACCCCGAGGACCACACCCTAGGTGGAGTCTGGCTCTGTGTGGCCTGGCTTAGGTCGCGTGCTGTGGCTAGGACATCAACCAGCCTGGCCAGCCAGTCCGCATCATCACTCTCCTGGAGTCACCAGTCAGGTTAGTTCTGTGCAGCCAGAGTGGAAAAGCAGGTGGCAGTGTGATGACACTTAATGGCACGAAGCAGAGGTGGCCAAGGTAGGTGTCACCCTGTTTACTTAAGAGCCAGGCTCAACTGGGCAGTGGTGGCGCACGCCTTTAGTCCCAGAACTCAGGAGGCAGACACAGGAAGATCTCTATGAGTTTAAGGCTAGTCTGGTCTACAGAGTGAGTTCCAGGACAGCCAGAGCCACACAGAGAAACCCTGTTTTGGGGGGGGGGGGGGGGAAGAGAAACAGAGAGAGGGTTAAAGTGCTAGAACATCTTGTCCAAGGTCACACAGCCAATAAACGTCAGAGGGTAGCACGTCTGACTTCAGAGTCCATGCTTTTAACCTCAACACTCAATTGTCAATGGTGTTTTCTTTTTCTTTTTTTGTTTTCTTTCTTTCTTTTTTTGTTTTTCGAGACAGGGTTTTCTCTGTGTAGCTTTGAAGCCTATCCTGGAACTCGCTCTGTAGCCCAGGCTGGCCTTGAACTCACAGAGATTCACCTGCCTCTGCCTCCTGAGCCTGGGATTAAAGGTGTACGCCACTACCACCTGACCTAATTGTGTTTTTGTCTCCAGGTATTCTGCTGGGTTCAGGAGGTTAGGAAACACCAGCTGCTGGGCAGGATCTTGGTGACAAGAATGTCGTTTTCCTCCATTGCAAAGCCAAGGTTTTAGAAGATGCGTCTCTTTCTGAGCGCTCGTTCGTGTTCATTCCGTAACACTGTCTATCCTTGTGATCTCAGACAGATGGATACCGAGCAACTACCCAATCACTGAGAACATCCGAGCCATATACTTGACATTAGAAAAACTCATTCAGTCTGAAGAGACCCAAGTGAACGGAATTGTAATTCTCGCAGACTACAAAGGTGTCAGCTTATCAAAAGCATCTCATTTTGGCCCTTTTATAGCCAAAAAGGTGATTGGCATCCTTCAGGTATGGCCCCTGCTTATCATGTACCCATTCTGTGGTTGCTTTTCCCATGGCCTGTCCACTTGCTGTCTTATGGGGACTATACAGACCCCACTCCCATTGCAGTGAGAATAACCTCCAGTCCCATTTGCCATGCCTGAAGGCACCTGCAGAAGGCATCTCATATCTGTGCTCAGTGGTTCGCAAAGCCCTACCATTACAGTTCAGTCCTCCAGGGAACACTCTGAGGCAGGCAAGAATTTGTTTTCCTTTTCGATAAATGGGGCAGCAGAGCCCTAAAGAACACGAGAGTACGTGGCCTGCTCCACGTCACAGCTATAAAGACTGAGCTCTTATTTATTGTCATGCCCCTTGCATGCTGCCTCATGTGAGCTGTGAGGTACCTGGTGCATCTGCCCTTCACTGAGGTCCACAGATGTCCAAGCCCTTGCTGTGAATTGACTTAAACAGACTACTTGGCTGTTGGTCATCATCTTATTTTGTTTTTTGAAACAGAATCTCTTGTGCTCCAGGTAGGCCTCAAACTTGATATGTAGCCAAAGAATTACCCGGTCCCCCTGCCTCCACCACCATGCACACCTCCAGCATTGTAAATTGCAAGGTCTGGTTTCCCTTAGCTTCTAGTGTTTTTATCTTCTTGTGCTGGGAATGCAACTCAGGACCTCATGTATGCTAGGCAAACACTCTATCACTGAGATACATCCCTGGCTTAATGTTTTATTTTGTTTTTAATGATTTTATGTGTATGGGTATTTTGCCTGTATCTGTATCTGTGCACGTGTGGTTGGTGTCTGAGGAGACCAGAAAGCATCAGATTCCCTAGGGTTACAGACAGCTGTAAGTTGACATGTGGGTGCTGGGAATTGAATCCAGGTCCTCCAGAAGGGCAGCAGTACTCTTGGCTGCTGTCTCTCCAGCTCCTGGCTCCGTGTTTTGATGGCTCCTGTTGAATCACTCACACACATACACACACCACACACACACACACACACACACACACACACACACACACACACACACACAGTGTCGGGTTTGGATCTGTATTTTCTACTAATGTAAGATCACCCAGAAGGACCAAAATTCCAAAGTTAAGTAAGTTTGGGAACTGTGATGTAATGTGTCCTTTTCTGGTGAATCTCACTGTAAACATCAGTGTATTAAAGCTTGTGAACAGAACTGCACTTAAAGATACACCCCTCCTTATTTAAATGGACCTGGAGATTGAACCTAGAGCCTTGCATGTTAGGCAAGGGTTCTACCATTGAGCTAAAGTTCCACCCCTTTTTAAAAAACAGATTTTATAGCCAGGCGGTGATTGCGCACACCTTTAATCCCAGCACTTGGGAGGCAGGGGCAGGCAGATCTCCGAGTCCGAGGCCAACCTGGTCTGCAGAATGAGTTCCAGGATATCCAGGGACATTACACAGAGAAACCCTGTCTTGAAAAAATAAACAAACAAACAAACAAAAGCCACTTTGCATCTTAAGATAGGGTTTCCTGAGTGGCCCTGGCTGGCCTTGAAAGTACTCTGTAGAGTCATTACTTTTCTGGTGCTGTGGTGAAACACCATGACCAAGGCGACTTCTAGAAAAAAGAAGTTTATCCCGAGTTTATCCCGTGTATGATTCCAGAGAGAGCAGAGTCTATCAAGAGTCAGGCATGGTGGCAGGACAGAAAGCTGAAAGCTCACATCTTTAATAGCAAGCACAAAACAGACAGCACTAAAAATAGTGTGGGGCCGTGTGCTCTTAAAGCTGTCCCCAGTGACACACTTCCACCAGGACACCACTCCTCAACTTCCCAAACAGTGCCGCCCAATGTGACCAAGTATTCAGATGCCCAAACCTACAGGGGACATCTCATTCAAACCACAACACTCTGTAACTCACACAGGCCTTGAACTCAATCCTCCTACCTCAGCTTCCTGAATAGCTATGGTTACAGGCCTGAACCACTAAGCCAAGCTAAGGAAACCTATGTGACTATGTAGGTCAGTGTATTCCTCTGGCTCACAAGTTTCTCAAGCAGATCTGCTTTCACATCATATCTGGTACACCAGAAGTACACTTGGGCTGCTCCTACCTGGGAGGTCTGATGTTTTCCAGCTCTTTCTCTGTGGTCTTGGACCACTGTTTGCTGCTAAAAGAGCCCTCCCACCTGCTATCTTTGCCCAGCTCTTCTGACCCAGACTTCCTCAAAAACTTGTCTCCTGTGATTGACACCAGGGCTCTCTTTGAGGCGGCTGTGAGAGTCAGAGCAGACTGGTGCTGGGCTTCTTGTGGTTTAGACCAGGAGAGCAGCTGCAGTGGAGACAGTACCAGATACTACCTATGTTCTAACATGGCATTCCTCCCACCCACAGGATGGCTTCCCCATTCGGATAAAAGCAGTCCACATAGTGAACGAACCTCGGATATTCAAAGGCATTTTTGCCATCATAAAACCATTTCTGAAGGAGAAAATTGCAAACAGGGTGAGCAATTTCTTTTTAACTTGATCCTTTTTTTTTTTAATTTTCCATGATTTTTTTTCTCACTTGATTTATTGTGACACCTAGAGCATCATTATTTTGTCCAGAAACTAATCTGGAAGTATAAGGTACTTAGACTTAACATGATCCATCCTTTTCATGAGGGGAAGATGGAACTAATAAGAATACATTGTTTGCCAATAACAAGAATAGGACAAGGGTGTTGTGTTACTGCAGGGCCTCATGTAGCCCAGGCTGAATGGTGGTATTTTTATAAGCTGCCTCCCTGTTCTGCAATCTATTCAGGCTTCTGGTCTTCTGGCTTAGACACTGTAAACCAACATTACATCTTATGTGTAAGAGGATTTAGGTAAGGGAAATAATGGGTCACCAAGCAGATAGATTGATCATAGCTAACTCAGAGCTCCATGCATGCCGAGTAAGTACTGTACCACTAAGTTACACGGCCAACCCTGGAAGACACTTTCAAAAGAGGATCTTCCTTTCTGATGCACAGAAGCCCCTCTTCTTCTCATCTTTCTCAGGACTACTGATGCAAATGTGGTAGTGACATTTTTATCCTCTTTCCTTGCACCCAGAGACACTGAGGTCACTCCAAGGGCTGGATTTCTTTCACACTTTTTCACACTTTATCTTTTGTTTTAAAAATCTTTTAATCTTAAAGTATGTGTGTGTAGGCGGAGTTTCTCTTTGTTCTGGCAGCCACTCCCAAACAATCACTCAAAAATTTATTATTAATTATAAATGCTGAACCAATAGCTCAGGCTTGTTACTAGCTACTCTTACATTTTAAATTAATCCCCATTTATTATCTATGCTCTGCCACATGGTGGTACCTTCTTTCAACACAGCATGTTCATCCTGCTTCCCTCTGTTTCTGCTGGAAACTCCTCAGACTCCACCCTTTTTCCCAGCATTCTCTCTGCCCTGAAAATACTGCTTAGCTATCGACCAATCAGCTTTTTATTAACAATGAGAGCAATACATTTTCACAGTGTGCAGAGGATTATTCAACAGTGTGCATGTGTGCAATACCCAAGGAGGCCAGAAGAGAGCATTGAATCACCCTGGAACTGGAGTTACATGCGGTGGGAGCCACCTGATGTGGGTGCTGTGAACCAAACCCAGGTCCTCTGACCCAGGTCCTCTGGAAGCACAGTAAATGCTCCTAACTTCTGAGCTGCCTCTTCAGCCCAGTTTCATTTAAAAAAAAAAAAAGCATCTAAAAATAGAGAATCTCAAGGTTAATCCAGCTCCAGATTCCCAGGCCCTTTCCCCAAGGATGTTAACAGAGAAGAGCCTGTGTGGGTGGTTTTTAAACCACCTCAGGCAATTCTGATCATTTAGCCTTGAAGGCTGCTGGCTGGATGTGAGCCCCTGTTGATTCCTGGCCTCCCTTTCTTTTGCTGTAATAAAATACAGAACAAAAGTCACTTGGGACAAAGGGGTTTATTTTGGTCCACCTGGGGAAGTCAAGACAATGGAGGGTAAAGTCCCTGGTTGAGTGGCACCAACAGTGAGAAGACAGTGAAGGCAGGGTAGTAGTTGGCTTACTCTCTCCATTATGTGCACACCAGGATCTAGCCCTACCTAGGGAATGGTCATACCCTCAGTTACCATGGCTCTTTTCACCTCAGTTAACCTGATAAAGACAAAATTGCCCACAGGCATGTCCAGAGGCCTGTCTGCCAAGTGATTCTGTCACGATTAGCATTTTACCTTGCAGCCCTTGGAAAAATATTTTGCATCTTTGAAATCCTCTTATTCATGTTCCATTTTTTTCCTCTGTGCTCACACTCACTCAAAAGTATAATCAATCAACTTCTATATGAACCATGGGAAGAACAGGCCCAAATCTTTACCCTAAGATCCTCACACTCTGGAAAGGCACACAGAATGGATTGTGTGATGAAGGGGTTATGCACTCACTGGGGTAGTTAAAGCCGGTACCAGTGAGAAGATCTGTGAACAGCAACTGGGAGAACAGCACGGGATAATGTTGAGGTGTGGGAGGGGTGTCCAGCCTGGAAGAGCAGGTAGGAAATCAGAGCTGAGGGATGGGAAGAATGATGGGTAAAGCCAGACTGTGACAGGCCTTGTGGGCCTGTGCGATGACTGTAAATATAGTGACATTTCCTGAGCCACACTGAAAGGAAGGGACTGTAGTGGGACAAGGCTCAAAATTGAGAGGCCAGGTAGAAGGCCACTGGTAGACTTTGAGAAATGGTGGCAGCCTGGGACTGGTAGGGCGGTAGTGAAGTAGTTACATCATGACTCACTGGAAGTTTCTCAGTGGGGTGTGCTAGAGAACTGAGGTACCCCAGGCTCCTGGGGCTAAGGAACTTTCTTCACTCAGCACCTGCCACAGGAAGATTGTCACATTACTGATTCTCCTCAGCATGGGTGTGCTTTTTTTAAAAAAAAAAAAGTTTTACAGTGTCTTAGCTTTCGATTGCTGTAATAAACCCATAACCAAAAGTATCTTGGGGAAGAAAGAGTTGGCTACATGTCCCTGGGCACAGTCTACTACTGAGGGAAGCCAAGGCAGGAACCTGGAGGCAAGAACTGAAACAGACTATAGAGGGATGCTTTTTACCGGCTTGTTCCTCATGGCTTGCCATTTGCTATTTTACATACCCCAGAACCACCTTCTCAGGGCTGGCACTGCCTACAGTGGTTTGAATCTTCCCACATCAATCATCAATCAAGAAAATTGTCCTGAAGGCCAATCTGATGGGGGCATTTTCTCAACTGAGGTTCTTCTCTTTCAAATGATTCTAGCTTGTATTAAGTTGATCACAAAAAACTAACCAGCACAATTAGTATATATTTGTAACATGTGGGCTGGCTTGCTTGTTGGGGGTTTCTGTCCTGTCCGGTTCCCTCAGCTGTTTAGCCCCAAAGAAAATCACACAGAGGTCTTCATAAATTATAAGCTGATTGGCCCATTAGCTCAGGCTTCTTATTAGCTCTATGACTTATATTAACCCATTATTCTAATCTATTTTAGCCTTATGGCTCGGTACCTTTCAGCTGACAGGTCACATCCTGCTTCCTCGGTGATCTGCCCAAGACTGCGAGGAATCAACTTCCTCCTTCCCAAAATTCTCCTGTTCTCATTGCATCACCTCTACTTCCTGTCTGGTTTTCCCACCTATACTTCCTGCCTGGCCAATCAGAGTTTATTTAAAACATGATTGACAGAATACAGACAATTCCCCCAGCACCATATATTAATATATAATAATCATTTCATTATGGCATTGTCATTACTCATTACCCTCTTGTCCTCCTCCCACGCCCATTGTTCCTCTTCAAGTAGTCTCCCTTCTACAGTCTTTTTTGTATGTTTTGGCAATTTTAGGATCACTTACAAGGTCATGAGTAAAGGACCATTTATAGGAACATGGACACTTACTAGGGGCTATAACACTGAAGAAACCCTCCCTACCCCCAGCAACTATTAACTGCCTATAGACCCTTAAAGGAGTGAGTGGTTCTGCCCCCAACACCATGATGGAATGTGGAAGAACCCAGTCTTGTGCCCGTGATCACAGTTGCTGAGTCTGTGCTTTTTATACTGTTGTGTTTTAGTTCTTTCTCCATGGGTCTGACCTGAACTCTCTCCATACAAGCCTTCCAAGGAATATCCTCCCCAGAGAGTATGGGGGCACAGCTGGAGAGCTGGACATTGCCACCTGGAATGCGGTGCTGCTGGCATCAGAGGATGATTTTGTAAAAGAGTTCTGCCAGCCTGTGCCTGCCTGTGACAGTTTCCCGGGCCAGCCACTGCTACCCGAAGGACTGATCTCAGATGCACAGTGTGATGATTCCATGCGAGCTGTGAAGTCCCAGCTCTACTCCTGCTATTAGCTCTCTTCTGGGAGAGTCATCGTGTATAATTCCTTCATTCCTTAGAAACGCACAAGGCTGAAGATGCCGAGGCCTCAGTCTTGCTCCATCATTACGCAGCAACAGAGCTGCCTATAAAGATTAAAGGGTGAGCCCACCACAGGCAGACCATTGGCTATCTGCATTATTCCAGGGAAGACATGGAAATTGCCCTGGTGATTCCCAAATGTTTGCAACTGCTAGTCTGGATAAGCTGTCTGTATCTGTTTCTTACATATCTTGGAAGCAACCAGGGTCAGAGTCACTCTGAAGTAACTAGGAGAAGACAAGTGGATTGATCATGACTCTCAAACAATTTGGTCACAACTCTGAAGCAGTTTGCCAATCCTGAAAGATGGCCACACGTGAAACTGTTAAGAGTCTCTTTCCCCAATAACCCTAGGTGTTGACCTCTGTTGCTCATCAGCAAGATTCAAGGTTCAGGCCCTAGCTGTCATCACTGGACCTAGAAAGCACTATAAACTGAGCAGTACAAATACCAGGACCCAGGCAGTAGTTATAGATCAAATTTGGAAGCCAGGTGCTTCAGAGCATCCCTGGGATTCCAGGGTTGAATCTTGCAATAGAAACTTTTCCCAAACCCATAAAGCCTTAGCTCTGGTTCTCCATGGGATCATACTGGTCAACTAAAATACTGGATTTCCAGACTATGTGAGTAACACATTTGGACTAGGAGCCAGGTGTGTAGCTGGACAAGACATGAACCTCGGCTTTGTCATTTCTAAAGCAAGCTACATGGGATGGTTCTTTGAGGCTGCTGAAATTGTTAGGTTTTCTGCTTGCAAAGATGACCACCTAGAGGTGGTTGGGTTTTGGTTTTGTGGTATGTACACAAACCTTATGTAAAGGAGCATCACCATTTGGCTGTGCCTTTGGTGGTAACCAACTGCCTTTGTAGAATGATGGGTGACCTTGAAAGGAATGGCTTTTGTGAGGCTGACCAAATCTTGTACAAACCCTTCCACCCTGGAGACACTAGCAATATATCAGAAACAGTCACAGTAATGGCCAGCTTTGGGCTTCTTCTATTTTTGTCTCTGGAAACACACTGGGCCAGGTTGTTGCTGGTTTACCTGGGGCCCAGCAGGCTGTCTAGTGTGGATGAACCAGTTGGCCAGAATGTTAGTTTTGCATTTAGGCACTTTAGACACCTGTCAAAATTTTAGCCTTAACCCAAGCTTTGAGGGAATTATCTCCTGGTTTTTGACCTGTTTCCTTTGGTATTCTTAGGGTATTATGATGTTAAATAGCGTCAACTACTGTTGGTTGTGTACTTACTAGAGTAAGCAGGCATTCCATAGGGCTTACAGATGTGGCTTTGAGACTCAAAGGTTGGTCAATTGTTACTAAATTTCCTAAAACATCTGCAGAAGTTCTTAATTGAAACTTACCACAATAATGCCAATTCTGGGGAACATTCTTTTCACCATAGATGCTAATCCTTGATCTTTTAGATCCTGGCTGAGCTTAAGTGCCAAAACACACCTGTCTTGACTGCCCAGAGACCATTTACTACTAAGTTTGTGCTATTTGGTTTAGCTCCTGGCAGGTTTTCTGCCTACAGGGATGACCACTCACACACCTGGAAAAACCATGATGGCTCTGAACCCAGCAACCTGGGCAAGAGACTATATATTAACAACAGCTTTCTTAGGTCCTAAAGAGGAAGAGAGCACAAGAAAAAAAGACAAAAGGGCATTGGTGGCGCACGCCTTTAATCCCAGCACTCAGGACAGGCTCCAGAGCTACAGAGAAACCCTGTCTTGGGGGGGGGGGGGAGACAAAGGGAAAGATGAATTTCTTCCCTGGTTTAAATCCTGTCACGTGATTAGCTAGTTCCTTGTTTAGCAAAGGACAGCCAGGCTCACTGGGAAAAATCTCAGAGCAAAAAGCACCCAGTTTGCTAGGTCTTTCTGATTAGGCCAAACGGGAGCCATTCCATCAAGCCTGAGAGCGTGGGTCTGCTGTCCCCCCAGTTGTTCTGCTGCCTGCTGACTCTAAAGATCAGTCTTGGCACCTCTGGTTTGAAGCCTCTGAGAGGCCAGGACCTCCTGGTGTAAAATAAAGCAGCTCGTGCACTGAGCAAGAAGGGCAGCAAAGCTTCAGTTGAGGGGAACACTGGTAGAGGCATCAAGTGAGCAAGACCTTAGGGGTAAAGTATCTGACTTTAAAGTTTTAGACATTTTACAGATAGCTAAAAATGAACTTGTCCTAAAATTCAAGGTTATATGGTGTTGGGAGGGAAAAGCTATAGTGAAATAGAAGTGGGTCCCAGCTTTATCTTCCTACTTGGTCTTGAATGTTCCACTTGGCACCCTTGATCACTGGACAGAGGCTTGTACACTTAACTCTGAATCCTGTTCCTAATTGGTTCTCTGGCCATAAGGGTACTCTTCTCTGCTTTTTAAAAACAAGGTCATTTAAGAATGTAGGTCAAGTAAATTGGTGCTGCAATATGCTAGTGTAGGGATATGGGAGTTTTCTTCTCTTGCCCAAGTCCACTACAGACTTCCACTAAATTCTGATCCCTGAAACCTATTGTTCCTTCATGGAGGGATACAGATAAAATCTACAGCAACAACCAGAAGGGCTGGCTTCACACCTTTGCTTTCTCTGGGCACAGGCCGGTTAAACCACTCTCATCTCATCCTAGGTTTGTAAGCACCTCAGGTTACAAGGTTTCTTCAGAAATGCAGGCATTCCCTCTGAATATCTGGGACAGCCTTACGATCCAGCAGGCAGTTTGGCGGATGTCATTTCATCCTCATCATTCATGGACCTTGCTTTTTCATCCGGGCAGCAATGGCTACACTGCTGTTGTGGCGCTACAATACCTCATCTTGAAGTCATGCACTTCAGGTTTTCCTGTGGAGATTTCCTTTAGAAAGGAAAACGTTCACTTGATGTATGTGTAGCTATCCTATGGTCATGTCAGGCTGCAACACCAATGGGTTGCTCAGGACAGCCAGCTATCTTGCTAAGGCGCTCAGTATTGCCATCTGTTCACTCTGTAAATCTCAAGCAAATTTCTTTCTGCTCTCCCAACTCAGAAATGCTCAGTTCAAACACAAGAAGCGCCACCAAATACTTCTCCATGGGAGCTAGCTCTGCAGGAAGGCTCAGTGTGACTTGCAGTTGGAGACGACTACATGTTTATAGGTTTTCGATTACTTGGGGTTCTGTGTGTGTGTTTTCAATCTCTCTGGAGGCTTTTTCCATTAGGCAGTTAAGTGGTGGCTGCTTTGGGTCTCCTGGATGTGCCTCGGCTTCTTGGCATAGCACACAGGAACCCAACTGGTAAATACTTGAAACTTCCCAGTGGCCAAGACCTCCAATACTCTTCTGACCGGTGGGAATGGGGGTGTTTTTCTGAGCAGTCTAGGTAGGCTACTGTTAGCCCGTGGTCATGTTCCTTACTTCAAACTGAAATTCAGTTTGACTTTGAGTTTAGGCACATGTGGTGGATTCATCTACTTCAGTGTTTGTTTTGACCAAAAGTTTATTTTTCTAGTGCATTTTTCTAAGTGGTGAAAATATGTAATTTTAGTATGCATGACTGGATCTCCAACAATAAAAATCTCTGAAAGGCTGATTGTGTACTGTGCTTTTGTTCTTGAAACAAAACCTGGATGTAGTCCTGGTGACCTAGATAAACACAGGTTTCCTAACCATGGGCCCAAGTACAGCTTCCTGCCCTCTAGATGGACTTGGGAGGGGCATTGTGGCAGGCACTGGCTGCCACTGAAGATCATCAACACTTCGAACACACTAGTATATATAAGAAAAATGACCTTAGTTCCACACAGTGGTAGAGGCATGCATTTTTCAGTTCCCAAGACTTGAGATGTTTCTCTGGACTGGCCCTGGATCCTTCCAATGATAGCTAATGATTCCTAAAGAGCTCCTGTGGCATGGGCAGATGTGCCAAGTACACAGAATACCTAATTTCATTTAAATCTTCAGATACTATGAAGTATATTGCTCCCATGAGAAAAACAGGGCCCAAAAATGTTAATTAGCTTGCCAAGGACACTCCAAGCCAGGATGGATCCTGTATCAGAAGGGCATGATGGGTGGAATGAGAAATCTTTCAGAGAAACAGCCCCACATGAAGTGACAAATGGCTATTCAGTTCCTGGTATTCTAGAAGCTGAGGCTGAAGTTTGGGGTCAGCTTGGACATCACTAGACCCCCCATCGCTCCACTTGATCTTAGTCAAAAGGCCAAGAAGTAGTGGTGGTGCATACCTCTCTGTGAGTTCAAGGCCAGTTCCAGGGCAGTTTCAGAACAGCTAGGGTTACAGAGAAACCCTGTCTCGAAAAGCCAAAAATAAATGAATGAATGAACAAACAAGCAAATAAATAAAGCTAAGATGTGAGAGATTATTTCTTCGAAGAAAAAAAAAGTATCAGAAACTTTTCTGAAACAAGTACAAATGTACAAGTGTATTTTGACTAAGTGGGTGGGTTTTTGGTTTTTTTTGGGGGGCTATGTTTGTGAGACAGGGTCTTATGTAGTCCAATCACATCTTGGACTTGACATATAACCAAGTATAACACTGAATTTACAATCCTGCTGCTACCTCCCAAGTGCTGAAGTGTGTTCCACCGTTACTCTGGGTTCATTGTATATATTAATTACATATAATAGGATTCATTATAACATCTCCATACATGCATGTTATTTATTTCATTACCATCTCTTGTCCTCTTCTCCCTCCCAACCAGTCCCCCTTCTATTTCATGTCTTTTCTTGTGTGGGAACCAGTGAATTTAACTAGTTATTTGCAGGAGTAGGGACAATTTACCAATGGTTACACCTCTGAAGAAAGTATCTCTCCCTTAGCAACCTTGCATCACCACCACCCAGCCTCCCCCACAAGTTTTTATCTCAGAGACTGAAGTTGTATTTAACATTTTCATCCAGGAACACTTATACACAAGTCCAGACTATAGGGGCTGCTGGAGTAGGATTAGTACCACACACACTAAGCTGCTGCCTGCTATTTGTTTATAGAGGACATGTAATGTCCCAGAGCAGACATCAGTCTGGCTGGCATAGTGGTTGAGTTAGTTGGGAAACTCGTAGCACAGGATGTAGGGTTACTGCTGGCTTCCGGTGACGCAACAGGTAAATGTACATGCTACAGTGGAGCAAGCTCTCTAGGTGAGCCTTTCTGGGGAAGTCTGTTTCTCACTCTAGGATGAGAACGACACTTTACTGCCACTGTAAGGCAGTTGTGAGGATCAGTACCTCTCCATGGTCTAAGGCAGAACTTTTCCAGCCTTCCAAAGCACATGGCAGTGGTTGAACACTGCCAGTCAGTAAAAGTCCTATGTGACTGGATTTAAGGTTGGTAAGTAGGGTTAGGGCTGTGGCTTAGAGATGATCAGCATGCAAAAAGCCATGGATTTAAAAATGGACAGTGGTGGCACACACCTTTAATCCCAGCACTTGGGAGGCAGAGGTACATCTCTGTGAGTTCTAGGCCATCCTGTTCTACAGAGTTCTAGGACAGGCTCCAAAGCTACAGCGAAACCCTGTCTCGAAAAACCAAGTCATGATTTGATCCTCAGAGCCATTAAGGAAAAAAAAAAATAAGCTAGTAATAATAGCTTTAAGCCATCACTCTCCTTAGAGGAGTTTTTAAAAAAGAAATTAATGTTCATGTCATGCTGGGCAGTGGTGGCACATGCCTTTAATCCCCTAACACTAGGGAGGCAGAGGCAGGGGAATCTCTGTGAGTTCAAGGACAACCATGTTACAGAGATCCCATCTCAAAAAACAAACAAACAAACAGTGACCCCAGTCACTACAGAGATGACCTGAAGATGCTAGTAAAAAGCTAGCACTCTAAACACAGCACTTAGAAGGCAAAGGTAGCCACGGCACTGTGAGTTTGAGGCCAGCTTGGTCGATATAGCTAGTTCTAGTCCAGCCAGGGCTACATATCGAGGCTATCTCAAAGGAAAAGATACTAGTGCCTAATCAGGTGATGTGGAAGCGGTAAACAGTCTCTCCCTGTGTGTCTTCCTGTCTATTCTGTCTCCTATACCTTGATGGGCCCAGGAGCAATGAAGTCTATCTTTAAGCCTGAGGTTTCTCTCTGTGTTGCCATTTTCTCGGTAACCCTGGACAAATCACCTTCTTCTAAACCTCAGTTTAAAGTTTAAAGAGAGAAAGGGAGGTAACCACCAACCACATAGCAGTAGATATTGTTAAATCACTACAAATGTAGCTATTCACATGACCTTTGGGGGCGGGAGGACTGCTAAAGGGTAAACCCAAGGCTTTGGGCACGCTAATACTGTATCTCTGAGCTAGATCTCCAGCTACATGATATCTTATTCTTCACTTGAAGATAGGCTTAGGTCACACAGTTAATAATCAGGACATCATTGCGCAGGCTACTAATTTGTGTACCTGGGTAACAGAATAGATGGACCAACACAAGAGAAATAAAGAGATTAAGTACAATCCCTGTTAAGAAGCACAGGCCTGGCATTTGCTGTCAATAACCAGAGATCACCCATTAGCAGAACACTTAGCTTAGCTTCCTATGTAAGAAAAAGGAGTCAAGTAAGGATTTCTCATAGATGAAAAGTTGTCCTGCTTTAAATCAGATCTGAGTTATGGTCTAAGAGTTCAAAAATTCTACCAATAACCAGACCCATGGCTGGTTTATGGGAGAAAAAGAACTTGCTGGGGACTGTACTCAGCACCTCATACATGCTAGGCAAATACTTCACCACTAAGCTACATGCCTATGTGTCTTTTATTATTTAAGATAATGTCCCCCATGTTGCTCAGGCTAAAACATGACCTATAGCCAAAGCAGGGCTAGAGTTTGTGATCTTCCTGCCTCAGCATCCTTAGTACCAGGGATCATAGACGTGTGCTACCATCCCTGATTTCCAAGGCTATTTTTGACAGTGCCTTTGGTTAGCAAGATAAAATTTTAGGCTGAGCATGGTGGCTGCTGCCTATAATCTATCTCAGTGTTTAGTGAGTAGAAGGGGCAGAACTCCTCAAAGGACTCTTCTCTCTGTAGCCTAGCCTACAGAGCGAGTATTGGGGCCAGAACAACCTAGAGCAAGAAACTTTCTCCAAACACACTAACCTAGAGCAGAAGTTCTCAATCTTTCTGATAGTGTGACAGTTCCTCATGTTGTAGTGATCCCCAACCATAAAATTATTTTTGTTTCTACTTCATAACTAATTTTTTTGCTGTTATGAATTATAATGTAAATATCTGTGTTTCTCCCAGTGGCAAACTCTGCTGTTGCCTTTGAACTCAATCTCTTCTATCCACTTTAAATACTAATGTGGAAATGGTCTAAGCTATCAATTTTCCCCCAAACCCTCTTTACTTTTCTATTTCAAATCTCAGATAAATTGCCCTGGTATCTGGTATGAACCAAAGCTACAAATCCTAAGGACATTCTCACTAGAAGTCCACTGTACTAGCCTCTATCTACGGATCTCTTCTCATGAGTTTTCCCATGTTGGTCAGCTATTTTCATTAACTTTAAGCCCAAGAAAGAAGAATGTGTCTCTTTCATGTTTTCACCCCTACAGGCCAGTTTCTGTTGAAAAACCTACATTATTATTTATTCCTACTGGGCTGCTTTTCAGTAATATCTTCTTTGACAGTGTCTTAACTACTTCTTACTTACTTTGGTCTTTACCAGAGAAAATATTAGGGATAGTTTCTAGATGAACGTAAGACTTCACTTACCAGTCAAATCTCAAGAGCCAGAAGAGAAGCAAGGCATCTGCCTGAAATATCAGATTGACAGGCGACTCTCCAAACAAGCAAACAAATAATACTGACCAAAGCCAGTTGAAGAAGGAGGCTTAAGAGACTAGGTATGGTAGCTCAGAGCTACATTTCAGTATTTGGAAGCTAAGGCAGGATTTGAGTTCCAGACAAGTCTGGGATACAAAGAAAAGACCCTTTCTAAAAAACAAACAAACAAACAAGAAACTAAATATCTATTTTAATCAAGTACTTTTATAATGCAAATGTAATAAACTAACATGCCTCTGACTTTTACACACTTATAACAAGATCAGTACATAACACTGCAGCGTTTCCCAAGTGAACTTTCATTTAATCAAATCTACAAAGCATTTACTGGGATGACATATCTGACAAAGCCACAGACTTCTATCAAGCAGCAGTGTAGTATAAAAAGTAAGTAAAGGAACTCAATAGCCTTCTCTCAGTCTTATCAGCAGCCATGTTTCTGGGGAAGGACCTACATCCATAATTCCTTTCCACAAACCAGGATGCTACCTCTGAAGAATCAATGGAAGAAACAGTGTGCCTGTGTCACTCAAAGACCTCTATTGAGGGAATTGTGGATTAATGCATTCCTTTTTTGGTTTTTAAGGAGACTGCAATAGAAATATATTAAAGATAGCCTCAAATATCCAACAATCTTCTAACTTACATCTTAGACCGAAGTAGGAATCTACAGGTCTTTATAAAGAACTCTCTTCACAGCACAGCTGTAGTTCACGCTAAAACACAAAATGTTCCCTTTGTGCTATAGCCTTACAAATAAACATATGTATATATATGAAAGTTCAGATTCTGCATCAAGCATTATTCATTTCTTGCCTTTTGATATAAACATGAATACAGCCAAATTTGTAAAGCGTTCACTTAACAGTTTAGTTGATGAAACGAGAAGGGATATGTGTTTTCAGCAAAGGAGCTTTGTCAGCTTGAGCAGTATCCTTGGCACTCCGAAGCTCAGCTGAAGTCCCGACCTGTGAGGATGAGCGGAGCCACAAGAGTCCAGAGGTAAAGGAGGAGGCACACCCAGCTGGAGCCCATTTTGACCCACACAGCTAGCCAATCGCTGGATACTTTCTGGAACTTGGCATCAGGACTAAGAAAAACAAGAAGGGGGAGGGGAAGGAAACTTAATATTGCGAAGCTGAATCCTTCCCATACCACTCACTCACTCTGGCCAATGCCAAGAAACCCCTCAGGGAGATTTAGCTGCTACTATTAACCTAGGATAGTTCTAGTAGGGACTTGAGAAGCTATTTTCAGTTACCATGATCAACAGACTCTGCCTTTCAAACAGCATTTTCCTTCTTGCTAACATGAAAGACCTAACTATTCTTTTAGCAAGGTTCTTATATACCATCTGAATTATTCTAGTTACTAGCAAAATGGAAATAGTTTCCCTGAAATGGTTCCTGCTTAGGATATTATTACTTTGACCAGAATACTTTAATATTGCCTCTCTAGAAGCACAGAAAGAAAATATATATCAGGCCAAATGGTTTTATGCCATGATTTTCTAAAGAATTCCTACTGGGTTCTATTTCAAGCAGGGCATGTTAGCACATGCTCTTAATCCCAGGAGTTAGGTGGCTGCAGCAGAACAAGAGGAAGTTTGAAGCTAGACCATCTGAAACAAACAAAAAGGACTCCAGAAAAGGAAACTAAATACAGACAGCTTCATTCTCAGAGACAGAGAAGGGCACCACAATAAGGACAATTCACTTAGATATATAGGCATTCCCAAGGGCTGAGTATTCTATCTTTGTCTATTCCTCCTACCTGTACCAGCTGGTTATAGTCATCATGATATACAAAGAAGCACAGCAGAGCATCAAGTGGAAGAAGGAGTAGTTATACTGCACCCCCTCCTTCTCATTGTCCACAGCCCGACGAGGCTGTCCATCTTCTTCATCGTTGGCTCCATTGGTGGTATCACCAAGGATAACACTGTCACTCCCAGAGAGAGTCAGCTTGTTAACTTGGCTATTGCTTGAAGTACGGATGCTGGAAAGTAATCCCAAGAAAATCACATCAAAAGGGAGTCATTTCAGATGAAATGATGTCTTTGACTCATATATGAATAAATTATTTCTGGGCTGTTCCTACTTTGGACATTGAAAGCCCTGTCCAAAGATACAACTTGCTGCCTATTAATTACAGGATGGTACTCTTCTTAGTAGCTGCTATTTCATGGCTCAATTCCAGAAGCATGCTACCCAGTGTCTCTTCTACTGCAATATAAGTGCCTCTACTATGCTTGTAATATACCACCTACCTCTTTCTAGCCAACTTATGTAGAAAGAGACTGCTTGTTCATTTCCTGGCTGCCCAGACTCGAATAATCACACAGAAACTATTAATTACAACACTGTTTGGCCTATTAGTTTAGGCTTCTTATTAATTAATTCTTACATCTTAAGGTATTGCCACAATGCTGTGGCTTACCAGATAAGTTCCAGTTGTCTATCTCCTTTGGCAGCTACATAGCATCTCCTTGACTATGCCTATTCTCTCTCTATATATATCTCTGTTCAGATTTCCCAACTGGCTTTAAAGCCACTGACTGAAACAGTTTTATTCATTAACCATGTGGAACATTCTTCTGTATATGTGTTGCTTTTATTGGCTAATGAATATAAAGAAGCTGCTTCGGCCTATGGCAGGGCAGAATATAGCCAGGTTGGAAGAGATATAGAGAGAGAATAGGCAGAGTCAGAGACATACCATGTAGCTGCCTAAGGAAACAGATGCTGGATCCTTACCAGTAAGTCACAGCCTCATGCCGAAACATAAGACTACTAGAAATGGGTTAATTTAAGATTTAAGAGCTAGCTAGAAACATGTTTGAGGCTTTGGCCAAACAGTGTGGTAATTAAAATAGTTTCTGTGTGATTATTTGGGTCTGAGCAGTCAGGAAGCAAGTCAGCAGTCTCTGACTACACACTTATTCGTCCTTCATTTCTGTCTCAGTGCTATGACCTCTTGAAATTCTTCCCTGGCATCATTCCTCCCTACAACAGGTGAGAGGCTTCTTCCTACTTCCCAGTGATCTCTAGGTGTCCTGTTCCAGCACTTGTCAACCCTGCCTTGAGAAGTATTCAAAGAACATCAGCTATAGGCATCTGGATTTCCAACACTGCAGATGCTCACTAGAAGAACGAATTAATGACTAAAGGAAAAAAATATAAATGACATAAACTACATGATCATTTCAACAGATAAAGCATATGACAAAATTTAGTTATTTTTCAAGATGAAAATACCCAAAGTGATGGGTGATGGCAGTCCACACATTTAATCCCAGCACTCAAGAGGCAGAGGCAGGTGGATACTTACTCCGTAGCCTGGTCTACAGAGTAAGTTCCAGGACAGACCAGGCTACACAGAGAAACCCTGTCTTAGAGAAGGAAAAAAAAAAAAGAAAGAAAAAGAAAATACTCAAAGAAAAAATATAGACTTTTCAACTGATAGGAGCCCATCAGTAAACACAAATCAGCAAGTGTCATACTTAATAGTGAAAGACAAAAACTGCTCCCTCTCAAGATCAAAAACAAAGCAAAGATCCCACTGTTGAATTTACTATTTAACATTGTATCATAAGTTCTAGCCATAGCAATTAGACACGAAAAAGATAACAGCAACTGATTTCAGCAAGCTGTTATATACAGAAGGCACCTATTTCTATAGTTCACGTTATACCATAGTGGACTTGTAATGGCAGCACTCAGGAGGCTGATACAGAACGATCAGGAATTCAGTGGTGCAAATACATATGACAAGCAGATAAACATACACACATAAAACAGAGTTATTTTATAGATAATAATATAAATAAAACAAGCTCAGAGTGGTGGCACACACCTATAATCCTATCACTAAGAAGAATGCAGAATTCAAGGTCAGTATAGGCTACAAGACTTTGCAAAAAAAAAAAAAAATGGGTCCGTAAGATAGCTCAACAGGCTTGGCATGGTGATGCACCCCTTTAATCCCAATACTTGGGAGGCAGAGGCAGGTGGACCAACTGAATTCCAGACCACCCTTGTCTACAAAGCAAATTCCGGGAAAGCCAGGGCTAAACAGAGAAACCTTGTCTTGGAAAAAACAAAACAAAACAAAAAAGCTCAGCAGGTGCAGGTAAACCCTGACAACCTAATTACAGCCTTGGAATGCAGAGAGGGAAGGAGAGACTCAGTTTCTGAAAGTTGTCCTATGACCTCTGTGCCACGGCACACACCTATCCACATGGGAGGTAAAGGCTGGAGGACTAGTTCTAGCTCATCTTCAGCTAAACCGCAAATGTGAAGCTGGCCTAGACATGAGTGCCTCCCTCATCAACAAAAAGCCTAAAAGTAGCCAACCAGTCTAACTGCGGTAAAATTGGGGCCAGTAAGATGGCTCAGTGAGTAAAGATGCCTGCTGCCAAGCCTAATAACCCAGGACTGACATGGTGAAAGGAGAGATCTGTGTCCCACAAATTGTCCATTAACAATTTCCGTATGTACACTATGGTGCAACTGTTGCTCCTTCAATAACTATACACAAAATAAAATGTTTAAAAAACTGTTAAATCTGAAATACCATGTAATAATGTTTTCCATGGTAAAAGTAGATTGAAAAGGAGATATTCTCATTTACTCTTTTATATGTGGTCTCTCTTATTTTGCCAACTTGTAAAAATAAAATTTATCTTGCCTGTTTTTGAGTATTTCTTACTTTTAAATTATTAATCCAATAATATATGGAAAATGAAATGAGTGGGAAGTTATACCTGTTGTTCTGTGATAGGGACTATTAAACTTAATTTTTTTTACATAATATAAATGAGGAAAAAAGACTTATAAAAGAATTTTGGCACAGTTATGGAAATCACACCCAGGGCTTCACACATACCAGGTAAGTGCCATATACTCTGACCAACACCTTCTACTCCAAATCATTATATTTTTTTTCTAAATGTTCATTCTGAAGATCCCTATTTCCAGTCCTTGGATTTCTATCCTTCTACACAAAGGAGGCACCTCCATAAAACCAGAATGAAGCTTTCTGAACGCCCCCACACCCATTTTTAAAGACAGGGTTTTTCTCAGTGTAACAGCACTGGTTTTCCTGGAACTCACTCATAAGGATGGCCTCAAACTCAGAGATTCACCTGCCTCTGCCTCCTGAGTGCTGGGATTAAAGAAAGTGCCACTACCGCCTGGCTGAATTTTTCTGAACTATAAGACATATACACATACATATACATATACTTGCAAAGATAGGCAAAGAACTTTTTATTGAAGGAAGCATGCTGGTAGAATTTGCCAAAGGAGGTGGAGGCAGGAGGATCATGAGTTCAAGACCAGCCTGGTCTACAGAGCTAGTTCCAGGACAGGCTCCATAGCTACACAGAGAAACCCTGCCTTGAAAGATAGATAGATAGATAGATAGACAGACAGACAGACAGACAGACAGACAGAGCTATATTATTTCTTTACACTGCTTTTAAAACATATTATTCACTTTCATGAGAATCTTGTATTAAGCACCTCTTATCTAGAACTTACCTAGAATATATAAGGCAGACAACAAAGATAAATAGCCCCCAAAAATCATCCAAACTCATAGAGTGTCCACTCCGTGACAGTGGAGTATAAGCAGGAGCAAGAGTAGTTGAATTTGCTGGAGACACAGTCGGTGAAGTTAAGTGTGTAATGATGCTCATAAGAGAGGGGTTGCAGGTGCGGTCTGAAAATGGGAAAGTTTTGCTATCATTAGTTACAGCTCACTCGTGTTCCGAGGAGAATCAGAGGGCTTGCCTACACACCATTTAGCTGTGTTGTGAAACACAGGAAAGATATGTTTAGAAGAACATGAAACTCAGCAGTTAGTACTGTATTTACATCTTACCCGATGATCTACCTTCAGAAAAAGTAGTTATCTTAAGTTTTATAAATATCTATTGTGACTTCATTGGTTTTGTGATGTTTAACAGACCATTTTAGCTTCCAAACAGGAGTGCATCCCTAGTTTTATTTCAGTTACTTAAAATGTAAATAGCTGAAATCTACTGAGAACACTGACCATTTCCAAGTAGTTTTCTTGTTTGTTTCACATTTGCTCTAGCTCCAGTTTGTATACCCAGCAAAGGAGCACGTCTATTGATGAGTTAGGACATTCCCTTACCAGGTTCGTTGGTCATGGCTGACCAGGTGAGGTAAAGGGTGTACAGAGTGATAATGGAGGACTGCAGGAGGCCAGAACGAGGCTGATGTTCCTGTGGAATCAAACAAAAACAATGCCACATGATCTGTAAGAAATGAATGATCCCCTGGGATGCACTCAATTATTAGAAATTGAAAACCTGCTTTCTGACAGTTAAAAGAAGACAGGTAGCCCTTCAGTTTCAGTTAGTCTACAAAATAAAATGACACATCTACTGCTGGTATGCAAAGCATTTCACAATCTTGAAAATTTCTTTATATCACACAAAGGCTTTCAGTTTCTAACCTCTTTATATGAAGAAAAATCCACTCAACTCTACCACAAAATAGCCAGGTGACCAATCACTTCTTGGAAATGTCCGTTTTGGTTTTTATTCTTTTTTTCTGGATACTGTTGCCCAAATTCAATCCTGCTTCAGCTTCCAGGATTGCTGGAACTAGAGATTTACCATGTCCACTTAGTAATTAAATGTGAGCTAACAACAAAAAAAAGTAAATGAAAATTTTTTTTCTTGGAAAAAGGATCACATGTAGTTCAAGGCTGGCCAAATATGGTGATGACCTTAAAACAACTGACCCTTATGCCCGGTACTGAGCTCAAACTCACCTTTGTGCAGGCTGTGTGAGCCTCTAGCAAAAAAAAAAAAAAAAAAAAAAAAATCAAACACCCCAGTCCCTCATGCTTTTAAAAAATACTATTTATGTATTCTATGGTGGGAGCGAAACCTCAGGTACGGTCAGGAGTTAGTTCTCCTACATGATGGGTTCCAGGGATGGCACAGGGGTCATCTAACAAGCACCCTTGTATGAGTCATCTCAGACACTTCCCTCATGCTTTTTTTGAGAAAAGGTCACAACACTAAGGTTTTCTAGACTAGCTTCTAATTCCTTAAGGGATTATCACACTTCAGCCTTTTAAGTAGCTGGGACTGCAGGATGTACTACAAATCCAGGCATTTTTAAAATTTATTTATTTATTTATTTATTTATTTATTATGTGTGCATGCAATATTCTGTGTGTATGCCTGCAGGCCAGAAGAGGGCACCAGACGCCATTACAAATGGTTGTGAGCCACCATGTGCTTGCTGGGAATTGACCTCAGGACCTTTGGAAGAGCAGGGAATGCTCTTAACCTCTGAGCCCCAAATCCAGGCATTTTTTTTTCATTTTACAAAAACAAGGTCATTGGGTGGTGTTGGCACACGCCTTTAATCCTAGAGTTTGGGAGGAAGAGGCAAGCAGCTCTCTTGAGTTTGAGCAAGTTCCAGGACAGGAGTCAAAGCTACACAGAGAAATCCTGTCTTGAAAAACAAAAGGAAAGGAAGAAAAAAAAAAAAAAAAAAAAAAAAGCAAGGCGATCTGGGATTGCAGGCATATCCAACCATACTCACTTCAGTTTTCTCACATTTAAAATAATTCTCTTAAATTCTCTTTTCTCTCCTTCCTTTAGTAATGAACTCCAGTGGCCCAGATTGACCTTCACTTGCAGAAATATTCCAACCTCAGCCTCCTAGGTTTAGACTGGTTCTCTACCATTTTTTTACTAATTTATTTTCAATCGTGTGTTTATGGATCTGAGTGAGTGCATGCCACTCATGTGTGGATGTCCTTGGAGGTTATGAGCCTCCTGATGTGGTTGCTGTAGACTGAAAGAGCAATACTTACTGCCAGTAGCTGACCCATTTCTCTAGTCTCCTTAATTTTATCAATTTGTAAAAAAGTGTTTATGTTGTGTATGAGCACGTGTATAACTAATAACAGGTGCATGTCTTGGTAAGTGTTTTGAGGTCAGAGGACAACACTGGTTATCAGTCCTTCCTTGTCTTCTGCATCTCCCACTACATCTCCCAGGCTAGCTGGTTCTCATGTCTCCACTCCTCTCACAGTAGGAACACTGAGATTAAAGACACGACTACCATGCCCAGCTTTTTACATGAGCTTTGGGGATCTGAACTCAGGTCTCTCTTTATGCTTAGTGTTTTATCCATTAAGTCACCTCCCCATTTACTCTTAGAATAAAAACTGAGCTTGGTAGCTCATGTCTGCAATTCTAGCACTACTGAAGTGGAGGATGAATAATCAGGAATCAGGTATCCAACCAAGGCCAGTCTGGGCTACAGAATGTAAAAAGCCAAACATATGAAAACCAACATTCTACTCACATTTAAGACTCTGTTAAGGTTTTATTTCTTTGGTTTCAGTTCTTTGAGCCAGAGTCTCACTACATAGCCGTGGCTAGCCTGGCAGGATGATCTCAAATTTGTCGAAACTGCTGATGAACATTACCACACCAAGCTTCAAGTTACCTAGTTTTGGTAACTTTGGGACTACTTTCTTCTCTTTAAGTTCTGTTTAAATATATTTATTAAGTATGTGTAGGGACATATTTGTAACAGTGTATGTGTGTATGAAGGTCACAGGACAACATGCAGGAGTCAGTTCTCCCTGTCTACTCTATGCGTCCTGGGATTAGAACTCCAGGTACTAAGCTCAGGAATAAGCACCTTTACCCACTGAGGCAACTCACATCCCCAAACTACCTAGTTTTTAATGATCAGGAAATGAATATCATCAAGATATAGGAACTCAACTGGGCATGGTGGCACATGCCATCAAAGAGGTCCCAAAATTCAAGGTCTGGACTGTCTGGTGCGTTTTAGGCCAATTAGGGCTATAAAATGACAATATCTCAAAATATAAAATTAAAAACTAAAAAAAGTCAAGAAAAAAAATAGCCCCTCAATAGCACATACACGATCACTAAGCTGTAATTACAAATATTTAACAATATTATGGAGAAATATTTAAGTAGCTAAATACAGATATAATTAAAACATTGCCTGCAATTTAAGCTTAGCTAGCATTAATTCTAAGTCTTTCACAAGAGAAAACAGAAAACCATCATACCTGAACTTTGGGGAGAATGGATATAACAGAAACAGCAACACAAAAAATCAGGTTAAGGCTGATGAAGACCTTATTTTCTGTGCAGCCATCTGGTTTGGTGTAGAAGATGTAGAACAACACAGCAAATATGATCGAAAGGATATAAAACAAGCTTGTACAAAACAGCAAAGCTGGAAAAGGGGAAAACAATATGAATATCCAGTGTCCAAAGAAATGGCTAGAATTAAGATCAATTTTCTTCTATGCTATATAAGGAAAGAGACTTAATTCATTCCCATGGTGAGCAATAAACTGCAAGAAAACTTGAAATGGCCCAAGGTTCAAGCTTCATATTGTTTTAAAATGATTCTCCATTAAACTCCAAAATCCACTAAGTAAATGAACTCACAACCTGGAACCTAACCTGGGTTTCATGGGTTCAAAAAAAAATATTTGGTGACTCCTTTTGAATAATCTCTGAATTACATATTAAATACATGCATAGGTTTTTCTAGATGATTCCTGGTTTTTCAATGGCACAATTTAGGGTCAGGCGTGGTGGGTGAACAGCTGTAATACTAGCATTTGAGAAGCTAAAGCTAGAGGATCACAAGTTCAAGGATAGCCTAACTACACACAGCTCCTCTCCACAAACTAGGTCACAGCTGGCAGTAACTACATGTCAGGGATGATGTCTAGGTAAACAAAGCAGGCTCTCTTTGAGACAATTTCACTCTGTAGCCACTGGCTACTTAAACCTGGCTCCCATCACAAATAATGATGTAACCTCCCTGGTCTGGGAAAATAGTTCCTTTCCATTCACATAGTTAGTCATATAATTGAATCTAAATCTAGAAATGTTTTCTTAGCATCTCAGCACTATAGTTCCATTATTGGCAGACTCCAATGATGAATGTACTATGCTCACCTTCCAGCAAGGCATACAATTCACAATAGCTTAAATGACAAACTAGCTTTTTAAAAGACGTTATAGGGGGCTGGAGAGATGGCTCAGAGGTTAAGAGCACTGACTGCTCTTTTGGAGGTCCTGAGTTCAGTTCCCAGCAACCACATGGTGGCTCACAACCATCTGTAATGAGATCTGGTGCCCTTTTCTGGCCTGCAGAAATAAATAAATAAATAAATAAATAAATACTGTGCACATAATAAATGAATGAATGAATGAATGAATAAATATTTAAAAGACAGTTATAGGAGTTGGAGAGCATTTGTGCTGCTCTTCTAGAGGACAGGGGTTTCAGTCCCAGGGGAATCTGATTCCCTCTTCTGGCCTCCATAGGCACTTCATAAATGTGGTGCACAGAAATAAATGCAGGTATAACACCTCCCCACACATACACATACTGTTCTTAAAAAGTAAGCCCTAGCTGGGCGGTGGTGGCATAAGCCTTTAATCTCAGCAGAGGCAGGCGGATCTCTGTAGATTCTGGTCTACATACAGAATTAGTTCCAGGACAGCTAGGACTGTTAACAGAGAAACCCTATCTCAAAAAAAACAAAAAAAAAAAACAAAAAAAACAAAAGCCTTAAATTGAGTTTATATATTCAAAACTGGAGATTTTATTATACTCCTTACTTAAGGTAGCAGTAAGACGCTCTGCAGTGAGTTTAGGCACTTACCAGCATACCAGAGCCTTGGGTTTCCTTCTTCCATTCGATTTACCCACGATTCATTCCAAGAGTGAGCCATGTCTACCAAGAGCACCAGTTGGATGATGATGAAGAAAGTGGCCCCTAACATGCCAGCACTAAACCAGACTGTAAACAAAGACAACAGTTACTCTTCACCATAACAGTAACAATTCAGAATATAGCTGCTAAACTTTATGAGCAGACTTCAAGTCTAGTAAAAAAGGACAAGCAGTAATAAACATTCTGTCTATAACAGTACAGTTTGATTATCATTTCAAACTTACAGGTATTCTTTCAGGAATGTCTGGGGATTTCCAACCTTTACAAGCATTTTACATGTGTGTTGTGGAGGCCTGAAAATGTGAGTCTTTGAGGTTATTGTGCTTCTACCTCAAAAAAAAAAAAAAAGAAAAGAAAAGAAAAGAAAAGAAAAGAAAAAAAAAAGAAAAACGGGGTTGCCACCTAGGTGTTGTTTGGAGTTCTACTCTCAAAGGTTACTGTCAACAGGTGTGGCTAATTGCCAGACCTTGTGCTCCAGGAATAGGAAGTAGATTGTTCCTACCTCAAACAAAAGTCTCAGCATCCAACTAAGTTCCAGTTCCCTTTATGGAGAAAACTTTGGATTCCATCCAGGGAGTGGTTTGCCCAATGTTTTGGTCTAGGATGTGAGCGTGACTTGTTTTGTTCTAGCAACAGAATGTTTAACTATAAATGTAGCTGGTTACTTTCAATTGCTAAGTTCCTTTCCTTGTATCATGTTAATGCTGTCTTTTGTCTTACTCCTACCTTCTGGGGTCAAGGGTATTTTAAACAGTTGGAAATTAAAGTGTGCGAATTTTCAGTACTCACAGGAATTTCCTCCTGATATTATCCTATATGTTTCTCCATTTTATTATTTTCATTCTCGTCTTCATATTCTCTACTATATTTGAAATCCTCAAGCCATTACCCTCATGAGACGCATTTTTGTCAAGGCTGGTCCCCAAGAGTGAGTGAGTGAGTGAGTGAGTGTACTGAGCATGAGTGCATCAAATAGATATCTGAGAATAATTTCTTTGAGTCAGTCCCCTCCTTCTATCATGTGAGATCCAGGGTTCAAACTCAGGCTGGTCATCAGGCTTTGTGGCAAGTGCCTTTTACCCTCTGAGACCTTTTAAGACTTGTTTCAGTTTGTAGTAAAGGGAGTCTGGTGAATTGATCCATGAAAGAGAGTTATCAACAATCAGTTAAGAGTACAAGTTCTTTAAAATCGGCCAGACCAAGAGTAGGCTAATGCTTCCAAAATGTCTTTTGGTATTCAAGCTCGTTTCTAAAGACAAAAACCACAACTACAGTGTCTGAGTAGAGTTGTAACATCTGTCTTTCTGCAGAGTTTAGCAATATTTTCCAAATACCATATGACAATTTTTTATTTACACTTCATCTATTTAGTTTTGTTTTAGCTCATACAAACAAAATTATTTTGGTTAATTCATCTGGACCATGGTCAGAGTCACAGTCCAAAACGGACTGCTAAGGTAGATGTGACTATTAGGGAGTGGAAGGCTGAGGAGTATCTAGGCAGACACAAAATAGAGTTAGGACAATATGGCATTATTTATTTAATCAATTCATTAAGACCGCACATTCTAAATAACTTCATAAGACTTGTCCTAAACTGGGCAGTGGTGCCACACAGCACTCAAGAGACAGAGGAATGTGGATCTCTGAGTTCTAGGACAGCCTCATCTATAAATTGAGTTCCAGGATACACACCAAAACCAGAAACAACAACAAAAAAAATATGTTCCCTTTCCTTTTAGGGAGATGGGGGGAAACCAAATAGGAAACTGTCAGATGTCACTTGATGACATGTCACAGAAGCAAATTAGGACGGGAAAAAGCAATATGGGAGCGTTAGAACCTCATGTTGGCCAGGCAGTGGGGGCACACACCTTTAATCCCAGCACTTGGGAGGCAGAGGCAGGCGGATCTCTGTGAGTTCAAGACCAGCCTGGTCTACAAGAGCTAGTTCCAAAACAGGCTCCAAAGCTACCAAGAAACCCTGTCTCGATAAACAAAAAACAAAAAGCAAAACAACAACAAAAAAGAACCTCATGTTGATAAGTTCTCTGATGACTTTTCCTCACCAAATGAGAAGATAAACTATTTAGTATAAAATTAACATATAGTTCCAGAAAAGCTGAGAAGTGGTCAAAATATCTCCTGGTTTTAATTCATCACTGTCTTAATGTGTGGTCATACAACTGGACACCATGTCTCTAAGGCCAGCTCTTAATCACAGAGTTATACGCATCAACCCTTCAGCAGTCCATACCTGAAGTAAAATGGCCCCCAGGGATATAGAAAGATCCAACCATGATACCAATAATGGCAGCAATTTTGAAGAACCAAAACCTAGCAAAGAACAAAATCACACTTAAGAGAAATGCTAATTTTTATTCTTATACTGAGAAAAATGCATTTTAGCTACCAAAAGAAGCCTAAATAGCATTTGAAACAAATATGTCTAGGCTTATTTCTTCATTTGACCCAAGGCTATTCCACTCAATATTTCATACAAAATATATTAAACAAGGTCTTGTGACATATGCCTCTGATCCAGTTACTATAGAGGTTAAAACATAAAGATACCTGTCAGAGCTATTTTTCATGAGCTATTGTGGGCCTGGACACAATAACAGTTTATAGTAATTGATAATTCAGATGTCAACCCACCCAAGAAATTATTCTTAGATGGAGAAACCCTGCCCAGCAAAGCCAGCAGGGCCACTGACTCTGAAAACTGTTGCTTTCATCTATAATTTCACTTGTGCAGTAATAGCTATGTTATCTCCCCATTACCATGCATTTTCATGTAATGTGTACATGTGATCTCATGATTACATTTCAATCTTATGGGCAGTACTGCAGGTGTCTCTCCTTGTTCTATATTAGTACTTCAAAAACCAATACCGCCTAACTGACTAGCCATGTCCAGGTATTATAATCACACTTTAGAAATTTAAAATAATGCACGTATTCTTTGCCTTTTGCTTAGATCTCTCAATGGTTTAGTTTTATCCCTTTGCATCCTGTAGTGGCTTCTTTAAGACAGTTGGGACCTCCTCACAGATGCAACTGCAGTTTGCTACAAAATAGCTGATAAGTTTTGTTATATATCCTCAAACAATGCCTGTGTCCTTAATAATTTTCCTTGTAGTTTTTTTATTACTAACAAGTTGCTAAGTATAAACAGATATATGCTTGGGAATTTCTTATGACAGGACATGGAAATATAGATTGAGAATAAGATAGGAGAAATTATAAACCATTAGAAAAAAATAAAGAACACATGAATAGAAAAACGTTTGAGAGAAGATTCTTTCCCTACAGCCATTAGACTCTAGTTCCTACACTTATTGTGACTTCTCTTTTTGAACCCTGAGTGAGTCTTCAAAGCAGGCCCTTGAAGGTTTTCTTTCTTTCCTTGTTTTTTTTTTTTAAGATTTATTTATTTAAATTGTGGCTTCTCTTTTTGAACCCTGAGTGAAAGTCTCCAAAACAGGCCCTTGAAGGTTTTCTTTCTTTCCTTTCTTGTTTCTTTTTCTTTTTTAAGATTTATTTATTTATTTAATCTATGTTGGGGTTTTGTGAGAGAGCGCAGCTATAGGGTCTGTAACCTAACACAAGAATGCAAGATAAGTCATTCACATTTATGAGTAAATTTTGGAGTTTTCTTACTTTTAGCACATAAAGGTAATGCTTTTCTAGAATTGTAAGTTCTAACAGTATTAGCTACATGGAGAGTACATTTATGGAAGAATCATTACATTTATGGAAGAAATTATCCCCCAATCCTCCATTTACAAAATAGGACACAAGGAGCTAGAGAGATGGTTCAGCAGTTAAGAACACTGACTGCTCTTCCAGAGGATCAAGGTTCAATTCCCAGCACACATGGCAGCTCACAACTGTCTATAACTCCAGTTCCAGAAGACATGATCAACATATATAAAATAAAAATATTGAGAAAACCATAACAAAAAACCAAAATAGGACACAAATACTTTGTCCATAATCACAGTGCTCATTAGCAAAAGGCCAGAACCAAATTTGACTTTCAGTCTATAACCTTTACTACTGTCTTGAGCTAAGTATGGGGACACAAACCAGTAATTCTACTAGGAAGGTGGAAGTAAGAGGATCAGGACTTCAAGGCCAGTCTGGGCTGATGAGACCCCCATCTCAAAATAACCCAACCAAGGCAAGCAACCAGCCAACATGGCTTACATGGCAGAACATGAAGTATCAAGCTTTGAGAACTGAATATACATGAACTTTACCCCTTTAAACTTTGATCTTTCCCAGTTAAAAGATCTTAGGCAAAATATTTAGCTTCTCTGAAATTCAGTTACTACATCTATAACAAACAAAACATTTACAAAGCTCCCATCAGCTTCCAACTGAGAAATTTATGTCAAAGAACTGGTCAGAAGGAGGAAGCAAGAGAAGCAACCCATTTTTTTAAAATTTTTTTTGCTGTTCTAACTTTCTTGTATACTATGTGTGTGCTTCTGTTAAGAGTATGTGTCTCAGGCACATGCTTATCTATAAATGAAAAAAAGTGTCTAAGCATTGTGTCTCACCTATTTTACAAGGTACTCTAAGCAACTGAAAGAAAGCTATCAAAAAATTATAATAATCTTTTATGTATACATCTAACCATTGATTAAATATTACATACATTGCTTCCATTCAAACGGCATTATCAACAGCTGAAGGTGAGGAACCATGAATATTAAAAGACAATCTTGCTTGGGAGGCAGAGGCAGGCAATCTCTGTGAGTTCAAGGCCTATAGGAGTTCCAGGACAGGCTCTAATGCTACAGAGAAACGACCAAAAAAAACAACAACAACAAAAAAGACAATCTTACATACCCATTGTGTATTGCGGCTCTGGGATCTTTACTTGTTTTTACTTTTAACATGAGCAAAAAGAAGGCAAAGAAAAAGATGGCCACAGCAAAGTTGATCCGATATACAGCTTTAAAACCGACCAGCACATCACAATCTTTCTCTGCCTTTATTATATCAGGCATCTTGATTTGAAATCCTTCTTCACAGAATCCAGGAATCTGAGGAGACAAGGAATTTCAATGCCATGAGAGTATCAACACTACAGATACGTAATCTCAATCCAGAAGCAGGATTTGTGAAGAAAAAAAAAGAAAGACAGTTCAGAGGTTAAGGCTGCTCTTCCAAAGGTTCTGAGTTCAAGTCGCAGCAACCACATGGTGGCTCACAACCCTCTGTAACGAGATCTAGTGCCCTCTTTTGGCATGTAGGGATACATGCAGGCAGAACACTATATCCATAATAGATAAAATGAAAAAAAGACTGAGAACTGAAATTTTTGACTTCCAATTGACTACAATCTTATTCCCTAAAAACATAAACAATTACATTTAAAAACAAAAGCTGGGATGGAAAGACAGCTTAGTCATGAAAAGCAGTTGTTGCTTTTACAGAGGATCAGGATTCAGTTCCCAGCACCCACATGGTTGCTCACAACTGTCCATCATAACTCGAGCCATCAGAGCCAATGCTTTTTTCAGACTTCCAAAGACACCAGGCATGCACATACATGCATGCAGGCAAAATACTTGTACACATTATATGTATAGTGGTAATTTGAATGTAATTGGGCCCCATAATCTCATAGGGACTGGCACTATTAGGAGATATTGGAGTAGATATGGCCTTGTTGGAGGAAGTGAGCCACTGTAGGGACAGACTTTGAGGTTTCCTATGCTCATAATATTGCCCAGTGTCTCAGTCAACTTCTGGTTGCCTGCAAGATGTAGGACTCTCAGCTACCTCTTCAGTACCATGTCTGTCTGCATGCCTCCATTTTCCCTGTCATAATAATAAACTGAACCTCTGAAACTGTTTTCCTTTATAAAAGTTGCTGTGATCACAGTGTCTCTTCACAGCAATACAAACACTAAGACACATATACACACATACTTTTTTAAAGCTGACTAGTTACGACAGTTAAGCCTGTAATCCCAAAGTTTGAGAGGCTGAAGTAAAATGACTACAAGTTCCAAGTCAACCTGTACTACACAGTGAGTTTAAGATTAGCCTGGGTCATTAGTAAGCCCTTCTCTGAAAACAGGATGTAGCTCAGTGGCAGAACACAGGATGAAGCTATGGGCTTGGTTCAGTCCTCAATTAACCCACCTTCCTGAAGTTATTTCAATTTTCCTACAGAATTTTTCAGCTACAAACTCCTTCTAAAGGTAAAAGAATATTGTAGCTTAAAGCTTATGCAAACAAGGGTAAAACGTTTCTAAATTATTTCCTCTGGGTTGTTAGACTATGTATTAAGTTTAAGACCAGTCTAGGCTACAAGAAACCCTATCACGTAGTAATAATTGTTTTAAGAAAAGAAAAAGAAAAAAGTCTGGCAGTGGTGGTGCACACCTTTAATTCCAGTACTCTGGAAGCAGAGGCAGGCGGATCTCTGTGACAGGACAGGCTCTAAACTACAGAGAAATCTTGTCTCGAGAAAACAACAACAATAACAAAAAAATAATAATAACTGTAATAATATCAATAATGTTAAAAGCGCTAGCTAGACGGTGGTGGTGCACACCTTTAATCCCTGCACTTGGGAGGCAGAGACAGCTAGATCTCTGTGAGTTCAAAGCCAGCCTGGTCTGTAAGAGCTAGTTCCAGGACAGGCTCCAAAGCTACTGGGAAATCCTGTCTCAAAGAAAAAAAAAGTCCTAAATTACTGGGGCTTTAGAAATGGCTCAGGGATTCCTCTTGTGGAGGACTGGGGTTCAGATCCCAGCACTCAAATGGTGGCTCTCAACCATCCCTAACACCAGTTCCAGGGGACATGACACCCTCTTCTGACTTCTACAGGTATGACAACATACATACATACATGTAGGCAGAACACTCATGCACAGAAAATAAATCTTTGAAAAGTATCTTAAATGATCTTGATTGAATGTAACAGTAAAAGTATTGTAAAATATAAAAAGTAATAAAAAATAACCATGGTAAAATGCTTTAACTTCTACTTACCTTCTTTAGCTGAGTTTGTATACCTTCTGTCATCATGATGCAAGACACAACAGTGCCAAGGAAAAGAATGGAAGCATAGATGAGTCGAGTTACAGTGGAATTCTTGCTGATGGGACAGCAACTGCACAGCAGACATGATGCTCCACTACAGAGGCATGGAACCTATAACAACAACACCATGAGCCATAAGAGCTCCTTCACTAGCTGGGTGTGGTGGCGCACACCTTTAATCCCAGCACTCAGGAGGCAGAGGCAAGGGATCTCTGTGAATTTAAGGCCAGCCTGGTCTACAGAGCAAGTTCCAGGACAGGCTCCAAAGATATACTACAGTGTACTTAATAAGCTCTCTACTGTCCTTTCCTGTCTTTGGTGGAGTATTCAAATTTTGGGTTTTATTAGCCCCAAGCCCAAATCTACAAACCAAAGAAAGTAAAAAGTCTACCAGCAACCAAAATAGCAGACACATATTCTCCCATCAACCTCAGAAGGCAACAACTCTGAAACACCGTAATGTCACCTGCAGTTTCCACCCACTGCTATGGCTCAAACCTATCTGTGCTACTTTGCTGTACAGTTCCAGCAAATCAATACCCATATTTACTTCTCCAGGTCATAAATACCTTGAGGGGAGACCACTTCTAGCCTTGTACTTTATACCTTTGCATAGTAGGAAATCAATAAGTACTGTCATGTCTACTATGCACCGTCTTTTCCGTTTTTAAAAAGAACATCGCAACTCTTGCTCAAGCCAAAAACCTAGAGTCTCGATTCTGGAGGGGTTCCCAGGCCCAAGGAGAGGTCCCCAGATTGTTCCCTGGGCAGCAGAGGAGAGGGTACCTGAACTGGCCTGGGCCCTTAACCATACTGATGAATATTTTGCATGTCCCCACAGAACCTTCATATGGTGAAGGATGGAGATAGAGACAGAGACACATATTGGAACACTGGACTTAATTCCCTAGGTCAAAATGAGAAGCAGAGGGAGGGAGATCGTGAGCAACAAAAGCAGAACCAGAGGGAACCTTCATCCGACGATGGATGGAGATAGAGACGGAGATCCCCATTGGAGCACTGGACTGAGCCCCCAAGGTCCAAATGAAGAGCAGAAGGAAGGAGAACATGAAAAAGGAAGTCAGGACTGCGAAGGGTGCGTTCACCCACTGATACAAGGGAACTGATCGAATGTGAGCGCACCAAGGCCAGCTGGACTGGGACTGAACGACCATGTGATCAAACCGGATTCTCTGAATGTGGCTGAAATGGGGGCTGACTGAGAAGCCATTGACAATGGCACTGGGTCTTGGTTCGTTTACATGGACTGGCTTTTCGAGATCCTGGTCTGTTTGGATGCTCACCTTCCTGGACCTGGAGGGAGGGGGGAGGAACTTGGATTTCCCACAGGGCAGGAAACCCTGACTGCTCTTGGGAATGGGGAGGGAGGAGGAGAAGGAGTGGGGGGGTGGGAGCGGGAGGGTATTGGGAGGAGGGGAGGAAGTGGAAATTCTTTAAATAAATAAAAAAAAGAAAAAACCTTTTAATTAATTACTGGAATAAAAAGCAAAGATAAAAAAACTAGAGTCTCAAAGCCTCCTTCATTTGACTTAGAAGAGCAACTTGTAGACAATGACGCGGCCATACATCCCCATTTAAAGGGAAGTTTTAAAGCTAGGGAAACCACCTTCTCATGCCGATGTAAAACAAACATCACTTATCAATCCCACTTAACATTTTCAAAAGACACAACTCTGTGTCCTCACAACCGCCCTTGCCTCTTTCTCTTTCTGTAAGTCAACTATCCAAGCAGCAAGATCTAAGCACCTGAGTTACTCATCACCAAGAACTCTAGACTTACATATATGTTCTTTTCAGAGAAAAAAAAAAAAAAGGAAAGGAAAGCCAGGCAACGTAGCACACATCTGTAACCCCAGCACTGGGCTACAAAGTGAAATCCTGTCCCCCAAATAATAATGAAGGGTTCTGTTAATACATACAGGCCAGTTGTGGGAGCTCACACCTGTAATTCCAGCACTAGGTAGGCTTGCTGCAAGTTCGAGGCCAACATGGGCTACAAAGTTAAAAAAAGCAAAGGCTAAAATCCTCTGCCTGGAGTGGTGGCACAGACCTGTAATCCCAGTATTCTGGAGGCTACATCAGGATTGTTGAGTGTGAGGTCAGCATGGGGACTAGGGGTGAAGCTGGGAACTCTTTTTTAAGAGACGCCTTTAGCATAAGCAAGGTCCTGGGTTCAATCTTAAATACATATAAAATAAAATAAAATAAAATAAAAAAGATAAAAAAATTACCTAAAAAATAAAACTAAACAGTGGCTATCTTCATGACTTGGCTCCCTGATATCCTCCCCGCCCTATTTTTTGGGGGGAGGGGAGATAGGGTGGGTACCGGCAGTTGGGTTAGATTAAACCCAGTCTCTGGACATCTACCGGTAAACTGTTATTTGCGACTTCCTGTTTTGAGACAGGGCCTTCCAAGTGCTGAGATAACAAATGATCTGCCATGCCTGGCTCTCCACAGCCTTTAATTTCCTATTATTCTCGTCCCTCATTCCCCTCTTGTTATTAACCCCATACAGAAAAAAAAATTAATAAAATATAAAGCAGTTTCTAGCTATAAATACCTGGATTGCATCATTTCATATAAAACCAAAACTTGAAATGATGCTATTCAGGGAAAAACGAACAAGATATTTACGACATTACCTCTGCCACGAAGCAGAGACTGAATCCTTGGTTCATTACATCAGTTCGGGAATGAGAAAACAATCAGGAACTGGTTCAAAGTAACACGCTTCTCTGAGGCAGATTTGTTAGCTTATTCAGTATATTCTCGCTTTCCCAGACCCTAAAATTAACTTTTTAAAATGTTTTAACATTGACAAAGTGATCTGACTAATTTCTGCACTTTCTTCTCACAACAGCTCTGGAGGACAGAGATGCCAGGTTGTTTCATTCCTCAATGTTTAGGCCGCAGCGCTAATTAAATAAATGGCTACAGCCAGTCCCGTCTGAACCCGAGCTGCAGCGGGGCTGACTTGAAATCCGCGTTCCCCAACCAGCTCTGTAGAGCGCTGGCGTATGCCGAGCTAGGGAGAAAATCTGGCTCCGGGAACCCTAAATTTCAAGATGCCATCCTCAACCCCCTCCTAGGGATCTCGGCTTCGCTGCTCCTCCTCCCATCCCGCCTGAACCCAGGATCCGGAAGGCTCGCGGGGGCGGGGCGTCGGAATTGTAAACAATGGCGGCCCGGCCTCCAGCCACCCTCCGCCCACACCGAGAGCCAGCCCAGCCGCCGCACCCCGACCTTGGGACGTCGCCTCCCGGGGCCCGGAGCCCACGCGCAGCCCGGGCCTGCCCGCTCCTCTCCGCGGGCCTCAGAGAGGATCGGGCCCGCCGTGGGCGACCTGACAGCCATTGCCGCGCGCCTCGGGCGCCGGAGGCCCAAGGTCTCGGGACTCACCCAGCTGGCCAGGGAGAAGACGCCTAGCACGGCCCCCATGGTGACGCTGGGGCCGAGACCACCGCTCCGAGCGGCTCCCTGCGCGGTGGCCAACTGCCGGCTGAGGTGTCGCCTCAGAAACGCGACGATTTCTCAAGCCGGAAACAGGGCCCGCCCTTCGCAGGACGCCCAGCACGTCATCGAGTGGCCCCGCCCATGGCCCACTGACTCATTGGCTGAGGAGGAGGGGAAGGCGGAGCTACGGCTGCTGGCGATGCAGGGGCCTCAAAGGGTTCAGGGCAAACAGCCCTGGGTTCGCTTGAGGCTATGAAGAAATGGGGTGTTTGTAAGGCTGGAGGCAAACAACAGGCTATGTTGGGTCGAGTAATAACCAGTTAGGACCTGTAGTCCCAGCACTAGAGAGGATCGGAGTCCAAGGCTATCCTAGGCTACATAAAGCATTCCAGGCAAACCTGGGCTACAATGTGACCCTATATCTGAAGAAGGAGAGGGTTGTTGTTCTTGCACGGAAAAGTAATGGTTCACGTCCATATCAGAGAGAATGAGACAGGGTGATAAAATTCCAGGGCTAGCCTGAGCTGTATAATGAGGTCTAGGCCAGGCTGCTGAGAGAGAAAAGAGAAAGATTGAATCACATACCCTCTTCTACAGTGGAGCTCATTACACCATTCAGGGTTATATGAATTCATGTTCTAGAGCCATGGCCATATTGGGCTCAAAATAAGCTATTATTCCCTTTAAAGAAAGACCATTATTTTACATCATCAACTCAGAGTTTGTGACCCAGTTAAGAGGAGACTGGCAGAACAAAAGCTCCCTGTTGTAATGAGATGAGAGTCAGGTCCAAAGATACTCAGAACAAATGGCCAACTGTGGTGCCTATTAGCACACCCAGAGCACAGCAGGCCTCCAGGCTCCCCCAGTACCTGAGGCTCCTCTCAGCTCTTCTAACTGCATCCCCTACCCTGAACCTCTCCAGCCCACAGACTTCCTTTCCCTCCCCCCAGTTTCTCATGTCATATATTCCTGAGCTCTCTGGGTTCTCTTTGCCCTCTTGGTTCTCAGCTCACTCTAGGTTCTCTTGCTCTCTCTCTCTCTCTCTCTCTCTCTCTCTCTCGCTCTCTCTCTCTCTCCTCTCTCTTTTCTTTCTCTCTCCCTCCCTCCCTCTCCTCTCAAGGCAGATTCAGTCTGCTGACTTTAGGACCAAGCCATGACAAGCTCAATAGAGGCCTGAGTCTCAGTAGTTTACCCTGAGGCAATACCTGGTTCCATCAAGACCACAAATTGAGATTACCCAGCCACCACCCGGAAACAAATCATCCAAAGGAAATTCCTATTGTTCCAACCATAGGATTACCTGCCAGCACACACCCATAGCTTTTCACCAGGACACCTCTAGACTAGTGTCAGTCAATCAAGGGCCCTAAATCTTAAAAAAAAAAAATCCCTCACCCCTGCCTTTGCTAACTCTAACTGAACTCAGGGCTCTCTGATCACTCCAATACGTTGGACACATGGAGAGACTGACCCAGTTTGCAAACTTATATATGAATAAAGGCTCTTTGCTTTTACATACAGGACTCGGTCTCCTGGTTGGTTTTGAAGGGGACAGCGTGATCTGGACATAACACTGGCCATGTCCAGTCCACTACTTTGTCTCCCTGATCTAGGCTCTTCCAGACGCCTCTGGCTGTTCTCTCCCTCACATCTACAATAAAAACCTTCTCCTCAGCCATACCTTGGAGTGTTCATCTCCTCCTTTCATTCAATGAGAACTATGAAATGCTATAAGATATTCTTTTAGTAAAAGTATATTCAAGGACTGGGTACTGTAGCTCAGTTAGTAGAGTGGTTGGCCCCGAGGTTGAACCCCACCACCACATAAACCAGGCCTGGTGGCCAACACCTAGGATCCTCTTGCTTAGACTGTAGAGGCAGGTCGATCAGAAGTTCAAGGTAAGGCTCAGGGTGATGGTGCTGTCCCTTTGGTCCTGGTTACTGAAGAGGCGGGAGACATGATTTCAAGGTCAACCTAGTCTATGTAGGGAGCTCTTGAATCACCAGGGTTATGCAGAGAGACCCTGTCTTTAAAAAAAAAAAAAGTCATACAAGGGTATCTTCTACTACTATGTATGGTATATATGGAGTTTGAGGCCAGTTTGAGCTACAGGAGACTTTATCATTAAAAAAAAAAGTAAGGAAAAGGGTCAGAAGGTCAGGTGAGATGGATGAGCAGTTAAGAAGAAGCACTTGCTGCTCTTTTAGAGCATTTCCCAGTAGCCATAGGGCAGCCTACAGCCTTCTGTAGCTCCAGTTCCCGGGGTCTCTGACATCCTGCTTTGACCTCTATGGATACCAGGCACACACACATGGTGAACAGACATACATGCAGGCAAAACACCCATACACATAAAATAATAAAGTCACAAATGCAGGCACTCTCAAATATATTGGTGGAAACATCAGAGAATTCCGTGGTCAGATTTGCTAACTAATCTTTACGGCTAATTTGGTGTAGGTGGTACTACCCTGAGGCAAGTGGGTCTGGACTATATAAGAAAGTTGGCTGAACACAAATCAGAGCGAGAAAGCTTGTAAGTAGCCTTTCTCCAGGATCGCTGATCATTTGATTCCTGCCTTGAGCTCCTTTCCTGAACTGTAACCTGTAGACTGGAATAAACCCTGCCATCCTCAAATTGCTTTTGGTCATGGTGTGTGTATCACAGCAACAAATCAAACTATGGAAGACAGGTCACAACAAAGTGCAAAATCTCTCCTCTAGATCTGATGCTATCTGATGACAGCCTGGGCCTTTGGCTTGTGGGAGCTAAGGAGCCAAAGGCCTGTTACGTTAATCACAGGATGTAAGGTCAGACAGAGGAATGAATGACTACTCAAGGAGATAAGGATAGACCAAGGAAAATTGTAATTAGGCTCTGGACCTGCAACATTCCAGTCTCCACAGTGACTACAGTTCTAACCACTTAATCAGCCTTTCAAAAGTTCAATGTAAGGTGTCATCATCTGCAGGAACTTCCATTCACAGGTGCCCAGAGGACCAAGGATCACATTTAGTGCAGACAGACAGGAGCCAAATGTTAATTTCCCTTCATTGTTCAGAAGGCTCATTCCTAGGATCTGATGGAGATGTGGCTGAGTAACGGGCAGGAAAGTATCTCCAGGAGACAGGATGGTAAAGCCATGAAGGGAAAACTTCTGGACCATGGAATAGAATCAAAGTCTAGTCACGACCTGGGCTTGATTTATATTTATTTTTTTTCTTTGTATTTGACTAGCAGAAGTAACATGTCTAACATCATAATACTAAGAATATTAGACCAGTGGTTCTCAGCATGTGGGTTGTAATCCCTTTGGGTGCTAAATATCAGATGTTTTTCTTACTCTTCATAACAATAGCAAAATTACAGTTATGAAGTAGCAGCGAAATAATTTTATGGTTAGGAGTCACCACAACATGAGAAACTGTATTAAAGGGTCAGAGCATTAAGAAGGTTGAGAGGCAGACAGTGATGATTGTAATGGATTATTAAAGATTGCTGCAGATCCCCGTTTTTTTTTTCATTTATAAATAAGCATGTGCCTGACACACATATACTCTTAACACAATAAATAAATAAATCTTTAAAATAAAAGAAGAAAAGAAATAATTCCAGCACTTAGGAGGCAGAGGCAGTCTGAATGAATCTATGTGCTCAAGGCCAGCCTAATCTACAAGCCTGTGAGTTCCAGAACAGCTAAACAGAGAAACCCTATCTCGAAAAAAACAACCAAAGTATTCAGGTAGCTGGGTATGGCTTTTGGGAGGCTGAGGCAGGGAGATCCTCAGGTTTAAGGCCAGCCTGGGCTACACAGTAAGTTCTAAACCAGCCAAAACACAAAACTACAGCAAAAATAGACAACAGTAACAACAACAGCCACTAAATAACTCTGTTTTACCTGGAGGGAAATGGGTCTCCACAAAGCCCTGTACCTCCAGTTGCTCCCATTTGTCTACTCTGCAGCTATCCTCTCTCATGGCATTTCATATTTTTTTATGGTTTAGAAGGGTTTATTGTAGATATGAGGAAGGAAACAGCCAGAAATATCTGGTAGAGTCCAGACTGAACTAGACCTGAAAGGAGAGAGAGGTGGGGGAGAGGAAGAGAAGCGGGGAGCCTAAATTGATTATGAGGGAAGAGGACAATCTTGAGCCATCTTCAAGTCTACTGATTTCTTTTGTTCTCTTTCTCTTTCTTTAGACAGGGTTTTGCTATGGAGCCTCGGCTGGCCTGGAACTCATCCACGGAGATCCTCTTGCCTCTCCCTACAAGTGCTGGTTAACAAAGGTGTGCTCCAGCCTGCCTTGATGTTTTCTTCTCTTTTTTCTCTAAGATCCACTCACTTTTTCTTCATGTGTATGTGAAAGACTCCCGTGGGCGTCTTCCCTCGGGAGAGACCCCATGCCCAAAGATCAGTCGAAAACACGCAGCCGGATGCAAACAGCAAGAGGTTTATTGGGGATATGCAGGTACCTGGGGCGACCAAGTCTCTCGGAGGACTTGCGCGCCTGCAGGTTGGGGGTGAGGGGTTTTTATAGGAGAGCAAAAAGCGAGGTTTACAGAAGCGAGATGCAGGGTGGTAAATTCTTAACCTAGATAACAATGAGGGGACTACTCAGCGGTTTATTGTTCCTCTCATCCTCCCCCCCCTTTTCCTGGCTGGCGACCAGGTGTCTGATTGCACAGCCCCTGACTCATGACGAGCCCCGCTTTATACGTGACTCAGGCCTCGCAATCCTCTCGTTCTTTGTTTCTATGGCTAGTCCATAAATCCTTTGTCTTGCAGCCAGATAAGGCTGTCTTTGCTCTAACCTCAGGTATCTTTGCTCAGCATTCCGGAGGCCCTGAATTCCGGAGGCCCTTAATTAAGCCTGTTATTTGCTCAGCATTCCGGAGGTCCTGAGCTAGTTATCTGTGAACCTTTGCAAAACGGTATAACTGTGGTTAAAACGAGGGGTCCTTCATATGCACTATGTGCATGCCGAGTGTCTGAGGAGCCAGAAGAGGTTGGATCATGGAACTGGAGTTACAGCAGATTGTGAGTCAACATGAGGATTCTGGGAAAAGAACTCAGGTCTGATTGGAAGTATCACCCCAGCTCCAGGCACTCATCCTTGGGGCACCAGTGGAGCAGAAAGCTCCATCTCAAGCTCCCTCCCCCTGGGAGTTGCCTTGGTCTGAACTCTACCTTTGGAAAAGCCTGCCAAGCACTGACCCCTCCCCAGCCACCTAAGAGCGCTGCAATAAATGTGGGCATTGCTTCGGTCTAATTTGGTCTGATTGGAATTATTTGTGTTGACAGAGAGGCTCATCTTAAGCATATTCCTAATAAGGTCCTCCATGGGAGTAACAAGAGCAGGGGTTAAACTCTCCCACCTTTTTTTTTTTTTTTCAAGACAGGTTTCTCCATGTAACAGTCCTAGCAGTTCTGAAACTAGCTCTGGTAGAGCAGGCTGGCCTCAAACTCACAGGGATCCGCGTGGCTCTGCCTCTAGAAGACTGGGATTAAAGGTGTACGTCGCCACCACTGCCTGGCTACTCGCCCACTCTTTACAACTGAATTTAAGTTGCAACTCTCTGAGAAGGGCAAAACAGGTGTCTTTTCCAACAAAGAGCCATTTATCTAGAAGGCCCTTACATTCAGGGTTGAGGGAGAGAACAAACAGAGAAGACCTAAGCTAGCCCTACAGTATCTCAAGGACAACCCCAACAGCCCCTTCTGGGTCACATCCAAGCTGGTGCAGATGTGTCCAAAACTGATAAGCCCCAACCTCAGCCAGTTAGAAATCCACTAATGTAAAGGCTGTCTGCTTGACTAATTATGTAGCTGACCCTGGAACGTCCTTCAGCTGTGTAAAAGGAGCCTGCAGGTTCCTCTCGGGGTTGTCGTCACTTTGCACAGGTGAATGAGCCCACATGCATGTGGGCATCCTTCAGCGTTTCCCCAGGCCCTACATAAGCACTCTAGTATAAGTATCCACTGAACCATCTCTCCACCGAGCAATCTCTCCAGTTCTCCTTTTCCTACTCCTTTTTTTTTTTTCAAGATAAGGTTTCTCTGTGTAACAGGCCTAACTGTCCTAGAACTCTCTTGCAGGCCACTCTGGCCTCAAACTCACAGGGCACGTGCCACCGTGCCCTGCTCTTTTTCGTTTTTTGGGACGGGGTCTCTCCATTTAATCCTGACTTAGCTGGAATTTGCCGTGTAGACTAGATGTGCTTTGAACTCACTGGAATCCTCCCACTTATGCCTCCCTACTGCTGGGATTACAGGTTTGGGTCACCCTGCCCAGCTCAAGCCTAGTGATTTCGAACCACCTGGCAGGACCACTTGCTTGTCCAAGATCACCTGCCTTGTCGACTGTGTGCTCCAACCGTTTCCATTGTTTCCCTTGTTAGTTAAGGCTCAAAGCTCCTGCCATCCCTAAGAAGATGCATTTGGAGTCACTGAACCCCTTTATCTACAATTGCCCATATGCCGTATTTATTAATCCTCTTTCTTTCCTGTTACTTCTCTGTTGGTGTGATAGTAAGAGGCTGGAAGAGAATTCATTTCTGTGCTGGGACCTTTTGGGACTTTGAATTACACACCAGCCCCCAGGACAAAGTTGAAGGTCACAGGACCCTCTTAGGGAAAGTGTTAATGGCAAAACCCAAGTTACACAAAGCTGTTGACTGCAGCCCATTCCCCAACCCGTAGTCATATAGAAAATGTTGACCCAAACAGCTCCTGTGGAGGATGTTATGCACAAATCCACCAAGTCCCCTAAAAGCCAACAAAGGAGACCAAGCCCCGTAGGTAAAAGCAAACAGCCTTTATTTTATGCAAATTTGCAAACTCCGCGTGTCCAATGTATTGGAATAAAGGGAGAGCTCCAAGCTCAATTAGAATTGGGTTTTTATAGTAGTAAAGGTAGGGGTGAGGAGTTTCTGAGGTTCAGGACCTCTAATTGGTTGACATTTGTCTAGGTGTCCTGGTGAGTATGCTGGCAGGTGGAATGGTCTGTTCTTGGGTGGTGCTCCGGTAATCTCAGTTTATAGTCCTTCCTACAACCAAATATTGCTTCAGGGTAAACTACTGAGACTCAGGCCTCTATTAAATTTGTTAATGGCTGAGTCCTACACTGGCAGGTGATAACGGTTGGAAGTAAAAAACTTCCCTTGGATGCTCTGTTCATATGTAGTTTGTCATGGCTGGCTCCTACAGAGGACAGGACCAGGGGCTGTTGCTATCCCCCTTAGACAATAATAACCTATCAGGAATTACAGCTAAGCTTTACCTAACTTTTAGCCAACTGTGATACAGGATAAGCACTTTTGTACTTTGAAACTGTAATCTTGTGACTGTCCTGTGGTTGTCTTTATAAACCCCTTACAATAGTAGACGGGGTCCTTCTCCCTCCATCTGCTATGTCAGTCTGTGAGGCAGGGGACAGCTTGTACTAGTTTGTACATAATAAATGAACCTTGCTTTTGCATTCTGAAGAGTGGCTTCATGGTGGTCTTCATGGGGGGTCTCAGGACTTAGGCACAACAATAAGACCAAAGACCAAGACAATTTACACATAAAAATAGTCATGTAACGGACTAGAGTCCATACTCATCATGAGGACAGGCATGGCAGCAGGCAAGCAGGCAGGTACACAAGACATTGGAGCAGTAGCTGCGAGTTTATATTTCGGTGCACGCTACAGGTCGAGGGAGGCGGGGAGAGGAAGTTAACTCGGAATCCTGCGGGCTTTTGAACTGTCAAAGTCCCATCCTCCAGCAACGCACTTCCGCCAACAAGGCCACACCTCCTAGTCCTTCCTGGGGACCAGGCTTTCAAACACAGGAGCCTAGGGGTGCTATTATTACTCAAACCACCACACCCTCTTCCGGTCTTCCTTGCTATTTGTGTACTGGCACCAGCTGCTGAGTCCAGTCAGTTAAAACTCCCATAATTTGGCTTTTGCCCTTCCTATCCAGTTTCCCTCCCACCGCTCTCTTTCACCCTTCCTACTTTGTGTGTGTGTGCGGTGTGTTTTCCAGATGTGTGTGTTTGTGTGTGTGTGCGGTGTGTTTTTGAGACATGCTTCTCTATGTTGCCCTGGACGTCCTGGAACTCACTCTGTAGACCAGGCTGATTTAGAATTCAGAAAGTGCTGAGATTAAGGGATGTGCCACCAGGTCCAGCAATCCCTTCTTTCAAGTCTTCGATTTTCTAAATAGCTTCCAGATTTGTTTACATGTGTGTGCATGTATACGCAGAGTTGCCATTTCTTGGTTGCCATTTCTCATGAACCATTCATCTCGGTCGTGTGTGTGTGTGTGTGTGTGTGTGTGTGTGTGTCAGACTCTGTTACCGGAACCTCCCCGCACTGGGATTATAAACAAATGGCACCCCACCCAGTTTTTTACATGGTTGCTGGAGATCTGAATTCAGGTCCTCCAGCTTGCAAGGCAAGTGCTGTACCAACTGAGCTATCTCCGGGAACTAGCTCTTGTAGATCAGGCTGGCCTCGAATTCACAGAGATCCACCTGCCTCTGCCTCCCAAGTGCTGGGATTAAAAGCGTGCGTCACCACTGCTCGGCCTGTAGTCAGTGTTTTTAACAGTCTCTAAATCCTTGTTATTTTAAGACTTTCTCCAAATGAGAGTTCTTAGGTCACTTGTAACAACTGCTCAGCTATAATTCCCATGAAAACGTGATGTTTTACAGGCCTGGACCAGGTTCGAAGGTAGTCAGTCATTTCTGAGGGAATGTGGCAGCCAGCCCTAACCTGATGGCACTGTGTTACTGCATGCACAGGGGAAAAAACCTGATGCTATCCCAGTTATCAATGAGCCTTCTTTCCAGTTTCCCTGGGTGGTCTGGTTTGTGTGACAACTTACACATCCCCTGTGATGTCTAAGGAACCTAACCCAGTACCTGGCACCCCTAATAGCTGTTGACCTTTGTACTGAAATGCCGGGGAGATCCTAGTGGCCTGCAGCTGTTACCCATGTGAGAGAAGAATTAAAACGGGATTACTGCTGTGTATAATGGGGGCCAGAAACAGCTGGATGGAGTGAAGCACTTTTATCACCTTTATAAACCCTTCCTTCAGCTCAGCTAGCTTTTTTTTAAAGATTTATTTATTGTGTATACAATGTTCCTACTGCCTGTACACCTTCATGTGTACATGTACACCTCCATGCCAGAGAGGCCACCAGATCTCATTACAGATGTGGTTTCCAGGAATTGAACTCAGGAATTTGGAAGAGCAGTCGGTGCTCTTAACCTCTGAGCCATCTCTCCAGTCGTCCGCTAGCTTTTGACTTGACTCTCAGGCTGTTGTCCTCCTGCTGGCATTAAGAACAAAATTCATTTCATCTGAATTCCGACTAAGTCTAAGTCTTTGGTTTTCCCTGGTGGATTGGAATTCCACAACAGTTAGGAACATCTTTTGTGCTGAGGGTCCTGTGTATCCGCAGGATCTTTCCGGGAAGTGTAATTGCTGATTACAAGTTATTTATTTCCCATGCTGAAATGCTCACCCCCAAAACCAATTTTATTCACTATTTACCACACCAGAGATAATGATAATAGAGAAATCTGTCACTCCACATCAATTATTTCCAGTCAAGGGGCTGGGCTTGTAGTTCGGTGGCTGAGCATTTGCCAAGTAAGCAAGAAGGCCCTCAGTTCCACTTCTTCCACCACCAAAAAAAGCTGGGAGGTAGAGGCAGGGTTCAAGGTTTTTTTCAGGTACATACTGAGTTGAAGGCTAGCCTGGGATAGGTAAACCCTTGTCTCAAAAAAAAAAAAAAAAAAAAAGAAAGAAAGCAAAATAAGAAAGGAAGAAAGGGGGGAAAAAGAAAAAGAAAAATCGAAACTCCAAACTAATCAACCAAAGGCGAACTCAAAACAAAACAAAAACAATAACAACAACAAAAATCAAAACAACAACAAAAATTCAAAACCCATTTATTACCAACCTAGCAAACTTGGGCACCTCTAGTGCACATACAGTCGCCTTTCGAGTACCAAAGATGAACTGAGACACAAGCAGTATCCGCGGTACAAGCCCTCCCCTAGAGTCTCGCTGTTCCCCACGCCCAGCTTCCGTTGGCCCACCTCTCTAGGGAGCTAAGGCCCCAGGCTCAGGACAGCTTTCCTTCCTCCACCCACTCCTCGCTGTGCCCGAGGGCCTCCTTCCTCTCCCCAGCTCGCTGCTGAGTCCCTTCCGGGCCGCCGTAGCGCGAGCGACGCGGGAGTTCGGCAGCCGCGTCGCCTAGGCAACGGCTCGGCGGCGGGCAGCGGGCGCCAGGCGGCCCCGGGGAGGCGCTACGCGCCGGCGGCCCGGGCTCCGCGAGGCGACGAGGCGGCAGGTAAGCGGCGGCAGAGCGAGCGGGCGGGCGCGGCTCGGAGAGGAGCGATCCACAAGGCTACCGGAGAGGGACGGGCCGCGAGGACGCGGGGCAAGGACGGAGGGCTGGACTTAGTCCCTTGGGCCCGGGAGCGGGCGCCTGCGACGCCCTCTGACCCCGGCCCGCTTCGGGTGGGTGCGCTTTCGGCTTTTATTCTTACGCATCTCTTGAGGCTCATTGGAAAGTTTTCTTTTTAAATAACGTATTTTTAAAGCTCCTTTTCTTTGACGGTTTGTCGTCGAGTAACTAGGAACTGAAGAAAACGTATGCGTGTGCCTCCCGGGGGGGGCGTCGATATTGGACTTATTCCTGCGTCAGTTTTCGCACCTCTACAATGGGGATAATGTCTTATAAGATGATCACAAAATGTATTTATATTTAAGATGTGCGCTGTGTGGGAGCTTGCCTTGTTGCTACTGCTGCGAGGAACATCAATGAGGATTTATTGAGAACCAGGGCCCGGGCTGATCGCCAGCGGTTTAAGGAAAAAAAATGAATGAAACATCATGTCCTTAGGGAACTCCACTCCAGTCCGTAGACCTATGGACAAGAATTTGGTATTATTTGAGCTGTCGTTTTGCACGTACAGGAAACTGAGCGCAGAGAGAGCAGTTGTGGACCTGAAGAAGTGAGAGTGGTGGTCCTAGAGAGATTACACAAGAAGATTACTTCCAAAGGAGATAGGAAGTCGGTCGTTGTGTTGGCCAGGAGTTGGAGTCGAGGCTGATTGTTAGGAAGACAGAACCCTGAGGAGACAGCCCGACTTGTAGAGAATCTCCCAAGAATTTTAGGCTGGAAGAGAATCTGAAAGGCAGAAATAGTTTCTACTTGATGTTTGAGAGATAGGACTTGGCTCTTCCTGACACTTTTTTTTTTTGGGGGGGTAAAGTTTTAGGAAGTTGGGATTTTATTTTTGGGGTCTTCAGGGGATTGCTTGTTTTATACAGGGTCTTATTTATGGCCTGTAGACTGGCTAGTTGCTGTTACATCGCAGAGGCTAGCCGTGAACTCCTTGTGTCTGTCTCCATCTTCTGAGTTCTAGGATACAAGTGTGAGCTGGCAGGGGATTTTAGTCAGTAGGTGGGTGTGCTTCATCAAGGGTAGATCCCTCACCCTCTTTAATCTCATCACTCTTATTTTTGTCTGGTTTTCCGAGATGGGGGTCTTACAGTGTCATTCTGGCTGTCCCAGTACTCGCTCTGTAGACCAGGCTGGCCTCGAACTCAGAGATCCACCTGCCTCTGCCTCCCAAGTGCTGGGATTAAAGGCGTGCGCCACCACTGCCCGGCAGTCTCATTGCTCTTATTTTTCACTTTACAGTCATTTCTTTATGGTAATTCAGAAACCAGATATAGAATATTGTCATAGGTCTTTTTCGTTATTAAAACTAAATACCAGAAAAAATAAAAAGGGTAGCTTTTCTGACCATAGCCTTTTTATAGCAAAAGCCCTGAAGTGGCTCAGAGTGTTGCATATTACAAGATGGGGAGTTTGAGGGTTCCTCTTTTTGTGGTGCTGGAGGTTGAAGAAACTCTTGCCCATATTAAGCAGGTGCTTTGCCTCTGAACTTCACCCTTGGCCTTCTCTCAAGAAGTTCCATTATCCAGTCACAAGAATTCCAACCTAATGGCCTTATCTACTGCTGGTTCCCTCCCAAAGGTCCCACCTCTAGACACTGGTTTCCACTCTCTTCAGCTGCAACCTCCTAGTGGAAGTGAAATTTCAACACTTGAGCCCTTGGGAGATAGATGGAAACGATAGCAAGTCTGAGGTGCTGGGCACTGTGCACACTGGAACGAGAAAGCTGGTTCCCGTCATGGCCTTCAGAGCTTAGGTAGGAAATTGGCCTCTGACGGGTGGCTGTGTGATGGGCGTTGTTAATGGAGTACTTCTGGTCAGGTGAACACAGTCTAGTTTGAAGGTTTGGGGAAGGAGTAGTGTGAGTTAGCCCTGTCTGGAAAGATGGTGAGAAGGTAAAGGGACAGAATTTCAGACACATTCGAAAGCAGTGTTACAGAGCCCAGCATGGTGGCACCTGCCTATCTTCCCAGCCCTTTGCAGGTGGAGGCAGGAGGGTCTAGAGTTTAATCTCTGGCTACATACAAGTTCAAGGCTAGGCTGGACTGAGTGGAACCTTTTTTCAGTACACACATATACACACAAGTTCATTACTCTGTTTATTTTGAGACAGACTCTCGCTATGTAGTCTCTCCCTGTTTGGCCTGGAACTTGCCTTGTAGACCAGGCTGGCCTAAAACCCACAGAGATTCATCTATCTCTTCCTCTGGAGTACTAGAATTAGAAGTGTGCCACCACACCTGGCATTAATAGTTTATTTATGGCGGCGAAAGCAGTTGACTACAACTGGCAGTGGAACATGAATACTGACCGGTTGTGGCTCACACCTACACTCCCAGCACTCAGCAGGCTGGAGCAGGAGGCTCAGGAATTTAAAGCTAGCCTGGGCTGCATAGACAGGCCTTGTTTCAACACCCCCCCCCCAAACAAAACAAAACAAAACAATGATACTGAAAAATAATGAGAGAGATTTAAAAAGGGCCCAGCTCTGAGGGTTGCTGCTTTGTACCCTCTTGGAAGAGCCATTCACTTAAGTGACACCAAGAAGTGACTCTGGAAGAGGAAACCAAGGGAGTGTGTGATAATGAAGGCCCAGGGCAGAGGTCAGCATTGTTAGATGCCACCCAGATGGCAAGTAGAAGACGTTAAAGTAAGAAGGTGCCATCTGAATAAATAAGTTCCAGGGGTCACTAGGGACCCGACTGAGCAGATGTGTTGAAATGCCGGGGGCGGAATCTATAATGTCCCAGCTTCTAAGTGTTCAGTGTAATGTATCAGTGGGATGAGGTAAGAGTGGGATGTGAGAAGACCGAGTGTAGGCAGCTCTGAGGAGGGAGGGAGAAGGCTGGAGAACGGTTGAGGAGTAAGGGAGGTTTTTTTGTTTTTTGTTTTTTTTTTTTAAGCACAGGAAAGAGTTTAAATGCAGTTGGCCTAGAGCTGATGGGAGGAAAAAGGCTGAGAAGACAGGGATGGAAGGGGAAACTGATAGCACAGCTTTCTCTGGAAGGCAGGAGTCGACAACTTAGGGAGAGAGGTTGTTGCCGAAAGACATGCACCAGTGGAAGCAACAGACGGACAAAAGGCAGCAGCATGGAGAGCAAGCCGAGCTCATTGTTGGCAGATAGCAGGCCTCTTTGTACTAGTATCACATGAAGCACTTCTTATGCACTAATCTCAGTATAATTGGTCCTTTTGGTGGAGTGGGTTGCTGGGGATTGAACTGAGGGCCTTGAGTGTTCTAGGTAAGCACTCTACAGTTCCCTAATAAAATCGTCTTTATAAAAACCTTGTGAGTCAGGCCCTGCCTGTTATGATCTCCAGTTTATGGATGAAAACTATGGTAAAATGCTTACCTGAAAGCACATTATATTTTGGTCCTGTGTTTTGGTTTGCTGAGCTTTTGTGTGTGTGTGTGTGTGTGCCTGTGTGTGCAGGTGTGGGTTCTGCTCTGTCACTCCATCTTTCACTGAACCTAGAGTTAGACTGGTAATTAGCTGGCCTCAGGGATTCCCTTTCCTCCATCTACCATAGTCCCGGGGTTTCAGGCATACACAGTCACGTGTGTGTGTGTGTGTGTGTGTGTGTGTGTGTGTGTGTGTCTGTGTGTAAAACCTGAGTGTTCGTGCACCATATGCGTGCAGGAGCCCTTGGAATTGGAGTTGTGAGCCACCATGTGGGTGCTGTGAATCAAACCTGGATCCTCAGTAATAGGTAATTGTAGCAACTGCCCTTAACCCAGAGCCATCTCTTAGCCCCACCCCCATCTTTTTATGTGGGTGCTGGAGATTGAAACCCAGATCCTTATGCTTGTGTAGCAAGTACTCTTCCTGAGCATCTCCTTAGCCCAGAGCTTTCACTCTTAGTCACCACCCAGATGGTGGAATTTGTACCTTCCATAGTATGTGCTGAGAAAACTCAAGAGGTTAACTTCAAAATACTTAGATATATAATGCAGTTAACTGAGCAGACAGCCACAAGAGAGAGAAAGGACCACGCCTTCTTCTTTCTCCCTTTCTTCTTTTTTTGATGCCAGGGATTGAACCCAGGACCTCGAGCATATTAACCACCTGCTTGGCCACTGAGCCACACCTTCATCTCCCTAAAGCAATAGCTTTGTAAAAGCAGTAATCATCAGAATTGTAATTGTAGGAGGAATGGCAGTAACCACGTTAAAGGCACATACTAAGCAATATACTTAGACATGCTGGACCTAACCACATAGGATAAGAGCTGGCTGAGTGGTGGGAGGGCAAGGCAAGAATGGATGACAGGGTGACAAGAAGGTTTTCCCAGGGAACATTAAGGGTGCTGGTACCACAAAGTGGGCAGGCAAAAGCCGGTCCCAGGAGTAGGACATCATCACCAGAGAGTCTGCAGAGATGTTGGCCATGGTGATTTATGGTGAAGAAAGGCTAGACACAGACTTTGTTTGATGGGCACTTTAGTCATGAGAAGGGGACAAGGTGGCTGTTACATACACTACAAAGATAACTGCATCCTGTGATTATGTGTAAGAGGCAGTTTGTATGTTCCTAATGTTTTTGAGAAAAAATATCTTTTTGAGAGAAATGTATTTGTAGGAAAAGTTTCTGGAAATACTAGTTTTTGTTTATTTGTTTTGTGTCTGAGGCAGGGTCTTACTATGTCATCTGGCTAGCCTTGGATTTGCTATATAGACCAGGCTGGCTTCTGTCAGTTCCGCCTGCCTCTGCCTCTGTCTCATTTTGTTTTTTAAGACAGGGTCTCACTATGTAGCCCTGGCTATCCTATGACTCATTATGTAGACCAGGCTGGCCTCAAATTCAGAGTTCTGCCTGCCTCTCCCTCCTGAGTGCTGGGATTAAAGGTGTACACCACTATGCGGGGCTTGCTTCTGTCTCTTGAATGCTGGGATCAAAGGTGTGCATCACCAGCTTAAATATCAGTTCTTTAAAAAATGTTTTTAAGGAGTTGGAGAGATGGCTCAGTGGTTAAGAACACTGACTGCTCTACCAGAGGACCTGGGTTCAATTCCCAGCACCTATATGACAGTTAGCAACTGTCTGTAATTCCAAGATCTTACACCCTCACACAGACATATATATTGGCAAAACAACAATGCATGTAAAATAAAAATAGTGGGGTGCGTGCCTTTAATCCCAGCACTCAGAATGCAGAGGCAGGCTGATCTCTGTGAGTTTGAGGCCAGTCTGGTCTACGGAGCCAGTTCCAGGACAGCTAGGACTGTTACAAAGAGAAACCTTGTCTCAAAAAACCAACCAACCAACAGACAAACAAATAAATATAAAAAAATATTTTTTTTAAAAAGTAAATAAATGAATTATAATTAAAGTTTTTTAGAATTTATTTATTATGTATACAGTGTTCTGTCTGCATGTTTGCCTGAATGCCAGAAGAGGGCATCACATCTCATTACAGAAGGTTGTGGGTCACCATGTGGTTGCTGAGAAATGAACTCATGACCTCTGGAAGAGCAGCAAATGCTCTTAGCCTCTGAGTCATCTCTCCAGCCCTAAAAAATATTTTTAAGGTTTATTTGTAGTAAAGGATACATAAAATCTGTCATTTTCTAATAACAATTTTAAAATATAGGTTTTAATAATATTAAATACACTTGCATTGTTGTTCAACCAGTCTTGCAAAAGTCAAGGCTTACATTTAGTTTTTAAAAATTTCATATATATGCCGTGGGGGTGGTTATGGTTCATGCCTTTAATCCCAGCACTTGGGAGACAGAGACAGGCAGATCTCTGTGAGTTCGAGGCCAGCCTGGTCTACAGAGCAAGTTCCAGGACAGGCTCCAAAGCTACACAGAGAAATCCTGTCTCAAAAAACAAAACAAAATAAAAACTTTTGTGTATATAGCTGGGCACATGTCTTTGGTCCTGGTACTTGGGGAGGCAGAGGTAGGAGGATTTCAGTGAGTTTGAGACTAGCCTGGTCTGCATAGTGAATTTCAGGACAGCTGGAGCACAGTGAGACCCTATGTCCAAAAAACAAAATAAAACAAAAGGATAAATACAATAACAAGTCCATAAATTTTGTTTTTCTTTCCTTGAGACAGAGTTTCTCTGTGTAACAGTTATCCTGTAGACCAGGCTAGTCTCTGTAGGAGGAGGCCACTCCTTAGTTCCTTGCTGCTCAGCCCCGAAATAACCACACGGAAACTGTGTTAATTAAATCACTGCTTGACCCATTAACTCTAGCTTCTTATTGGCTAACTCTTACATTAATTTAACCCATTTCTATTAATCTGTTTATCACCACATGGCAGTGGCTTACCGGCAAAGATTTGGCATATCTGTCTCTGGTGGCTCCATGGTGTCTCTCTCTCTCTCTCTCTCTCTGCTTTCTCCCTCCCAGTTTAGTTTTCCCCACCTAGCTCTGTTCCCCTACAGCTCTGCGATAGGCCCAAAGCAGTTCCTTTATTAACCAATGAAAGCAACACATAGAAAGAAGAACCTCCTATATCAGGCCTCAAACTCAGAGAGCTGACTGCCTCTGCCTCCCAAGTGCTGGGATTAAAAGTATGGGCCATTACCATAAATCTTTAAAAAAGAATAAGAAAAGCAAAAAGAATTTTCAGGTTCTGGATGCCCTCAAACCATCACCTTCTCTTCCAAAACCCTGAGATATGCTTCAGAGCATTCTGGAGGGAGCCAGCTGCCATGCTGGCATTTGTAAATAACTCAAGACTTGGACTTTCTGAAAGATGTAAGTTCATACTCTAGTTTTGTCCTCAAAGCAGCTCTGTGAATATTGAGGTTTGGGTTGAGGTTAAGTCCTCTAAGCCTCTCAGGATTCAGAAAACCTGACGAATAAAGTATGAGGGTAAATGAAATAAATTAGCTCACATAAGTCTTTTTATCATGTTCATTTATTCATTCTATGCTCTCTCTAATGCTCTCTTGATGTTCCCCTTTCAAATGTTCCCCCTTTTTCTTTTTTTATTGATTTTTATTGAGCTCTACATTTTTCTCTGCTCTTCTCCCTGCCTTCAACCCTCTCCCAAGGTCCCCAAGCTCCCAATTTACTCAGGAGAGCTTGTCTTTTTCTACTTTCCATGTAGATTAGATCTATGTATGTCTCTCCTTAGGGTCCTTATTGTTGTCTAGGTTCTCTGGGTTTGTGATTTGTGGGCTGATTTTTTTTTTTGCTTTATGTTTAAAAACCACCTATGAGTGATTACATGTGATAATTGTCTTTCTGGGTCTGAGTTACCTCACTCAAAATGATGTTTTCTAGCTCCATCCATTTGCCTGCAAAATTCAAGATGTGATTATTTTTTTCTGCTGTGTAGTACTCCATTGTGTAAATGTACCTCATTTTCCTTATCAATGTTCCCTCTTGATGTTTGTCTTTTGATGTTCCTCACTGTTCTTCCTATCCCACAAGGTTTCCAATTTACATACCCATACAGACATAGTTAGCAATTCCATAGGTGATAACAATGGTACCAAGCATGCATTTCTTAGGGCTCACAGGATGTATAAAAGACTGACAAGGTAGGTGCCTTATGTCTCAGAAGGGGCATGGCTGTGAAGCTCTCCAGAAGATACTAGGAGGATTAGAATGCAGCTTGCTTCCCACCCCTACCCCTCTGGACTAAGTAAGCATCCTGGTGCTGTATCTGCTGGCACCCAGGTGAGAAGGAATTTCTTTCTCTGGGGTTGGTTTAGCAACCCAAGCTTTTTTCCTGTATATTTTGGGATAAAAATACAGTTAATTTCCTAGACTAAGACCTTGTGTCAAATGAAAGGTAAAGGTAAGTACAGAACAGCTTCTTAGGGTAGCAGCACAAAAGCCAGTAGATTACACCTTCCTGAGTCTGCTGCTAGGGAATTCAGGGCCACCTAGACCTGTTTATCAGTAAGAGCAGATATACTGTCTCTCCTATTCAGTGCCTCCTACTTAGGGCTCCTTTCTTTCTTTCTTCTTCTTTTCTTTTCTTTTTTTTTTTTTTGTCCTTTGTTTTTTTTGAGACAAGGTTTCTTTGTGTAGCTTTGGAACCTGTCCTGGCACTGGCTTTGTAGACCAGGCTGGCCTGAACTTGTAACATGGGGGTTCTGTCCTGTCCATTTCCCTCAGCCATTTGGTCCCAGAGAAAATCACACAGAGAGTCTACATTAGCTATAAACTGATTGGCCCATTAGCTCAGACTTCGTATTAGTTTTTATAACTTATATTAACACATTATTCTTATCTATGTTAGCCACATGGCTCAGTACCTTTTTTCAATGGGCAGGTCACATCCTGCTTCTTCGGTGTCTGGACAGTACTTTGGAAAGAGCTTCCCAGAATACTCCTGTTCTCATTGTCCTGCCTCTACTTCCTGTCTGGTTGTCCTGCCTATACTTCCCGACTGGCTACTGGCCAATCAGCGTTTATTTAAAACATAATTGACAGATGAACTCACAGAGATCTGTCTGCCTCTGCCTCCAGAGTGGTGGGATTAAAGGTGTACACCACCATGCCTGGCTCAGGGTTTCTTTCTTGCCAATAAGTCCTGTCAATAAGGATAATTGTGAAGGGCTAGCTTTATGTAGATTTGACTCTAAGAACAAAGGTTTGTCTGAGTGAATGCTTTCATACCAGGGTCCCACGATGTGGAAAAGGTCATCCAGTTGCCCATACAGGAAGATGTTATCTCAGTGAATGATTTATATACTGCTGGAATATTTCAGGATGAATCCATTATGGAAGTGAGAACAGCCATGGCTTTGCAAGATTTCTACAGAATTGACAGTGACTATCCAAAAGACAGGTGTTCCTGAAGCTCTGCAGATCGGGTTCCTCATTGGATGGAATGCACCCCCATGAATTTGTCTAGTGATCTGTTAGCTGTACTTTTACTGTGTATTGGTTGTGGCTCACAGCATCTGTGAGGTGGGTGAAGAACATTCTGGTTTTCAGAGGGGAAGCTAAAGATGAGAGGATTCAGGAGACCCCTTCTGGAAGCTGTTTCCTCTACATCCTGGGGCAAAAAAATCTGAGCTTTCCTATGTAGTTCCTATATTTTTGCCCACCCTCTCTCCCTCCATCCCACCTTTCCTTCTCAACTGGAGATTGAACCCAGGATTAGGTGAATTATAATAACGCTGAGCATAAATATCCTTAGCCCTGGTCCCATGTTTCTTTTGAGACAGTCTCTAGCCCAGACTGCAAGCAGGGGAAGATGACTTTGAATTTCTGAATCTATAGATGCTCTCCGCCATGCACAAGTTTCTGTGGTGTTAGGGATCACACTCGGCCTCAAGCATGTTACACTAGGCAAGCACTCTTAACTGAGCCATGCCCAAGCCCCTGTTCTTTAAAGACTTTTTGGAGACATGTTCCAAATATCTTATAGAAAAAGGCACCTTGGGAGTTACAGTGACTTTGTCTTGCTACTTTCAATGGTTACAGCTTCTCTACCAAGATTCCTAGCTTTTCTCTTGCATTGATTCTTGGAGAAACTGTTCAAAGATGGCAGCATCTACGATTCTGTGTTTTACATAGTAGGTTTAGTCAAGGGTGAGCTTAAAAACCTTTGATTTATACTTTGATAATTTCATAAGTATCTTTATCCTGTCCTCCTTAGCTACCCCTTTCCCACTCCCCTGATGCCCCCCAACATGCCCCTTCCCACTTTCTTGTCTTTATTTATACTTTGACAATTTCATAAGTGTGTGTGTGTGTGTGAGTGTGTGTGTGTGTGTGTGTGTAGAGTCCAATTAGTGATTCCTGATGGGATGTTGACTGATCTTGCTGCCTTGATCATGCAGGACGTGTGCATTTATCCATAGGTGTAGTGAGTTCATGGCTATGTTGTGTCCAGAAGACAGCACTTCACAATGCTCTTCCTCATCTTCTGACTCATACACTCTTTTCCCCCTCTTCTGCAGTGTTTCTCAAGCCTTGGGGACTGTGAGACAGATGTCTCATTTAGGGCTCAGTAATCATGGTCAGTTGTTCTCAGCATTTTGACGGTTATGGTTCTTCATTAACTACTGCCTGATACAGAAAGAAGCTCTGACTAAGATTAGGAGCAACACAGATATGTAGATAGAAATATTTTGAAGGTAGTTTGACAACATGAAAATTTAGCAAAAATAACAATAGTAGGTTTGTTTCCCTCCAGAGCCTATGATGTCTCCACCTGTGGTCTTTTGACCAGGTTTATAGTACCAGCCATGAACTCCTCATGTGGATCAGGCCTCAAATCCAAGCAGAAAGTGGTCGGTGACGTCAGTAACAGTCATGCCACTATTGTGCTGGGTTGGTGTTGTAGTATGCAGGGCCTGGTGCTGGGTGAAACCATTACTATCTTTTCTTCTCTGGCAGCCTGAATAACACAGTCTGGCACTAGAAATCCAGAAGGACGAAGAATAGGAAGCACTCTTAACTGAACATCTCTAGACCCCTTAAATAAATCGTAAAAAAAAAAAAAATGTCAGCTGAGGAAATGGCTCAGTGAGTAGAGTGCCTGCCTGGTGAGATTGAAGACCTTAGTTCAATCCGAACACCCTTGTAAAGTTAGGTATGGCCACATATGTCTGTAATCTCAGCTCTAAGGAAATGGAGACAGGAGAATCCTTGGGCTTGTGCATGGCCAGCCAATCAAGCTGAATTGGCATGTTCTGGGTTCAGTGAAAGATCCTGTCTTACACACACACGCACGCACGCACGCACACACACACACACACACACACACCATATGCCCTTTGACTTCTGCATGTGTGAGCACCTATGTATGTACACACACACATCTTTAATCTCTATTTTGATACAAAGTTACCACAGAAGAATCCTACCTTCTTCCCAACCCTCCCCGGGAGCCACCATAATACCATAAAAGAGAATGTGTCTTTCCAGACCTGATTTGTGATTTGCTTTTGTGGTTAACAACCTTTGTTCTGTGAGCCAGTTACTAAATTTAAATAATGCTTAATATGTCAAAAACTTGGACTGCCCTGAAGAGTTCTACATAATGGAAGTTCCTTCTTTTTCTGATTCTTGTGGTGCTTTGAACTTTCTTTTTATAGCATTTCTCATGACTAGTCCCTTCCATAATTACTTTTGCAGTGTGTGTGTCTATGTTATTAAATCCTTAGCTTGGTGAGGACAGGAGTCCCTCACTGGACCTTTACCCATCTTACACATAGTTGGGGTTTGTCTGTGTTCTTGGAACTAGTGAATGAATCAATGCCTCTTTCTTTTACTGCAGAGCCCTCTTCAGTAATACCGTTTTAGGAATTCACTGTTAGTGGAGCTTGTCTTCTGGCCTCTTGAGTGGCTCAGATTACGTGTTAGGGGAAAACCCATACATGTTTAAAAGGTAATTTCAAACCTAAACAAAAGAAGAGCAAATAGTATAAAGTAATCTCTATTACCCACCATAATAATTATAGTATTTTAGAATGAGTTATGTTTTGAGATGAAGGTGAAGAGAACACAGGGCCTTTAGGGTACCCATTTTGATTTTCTGGGGAGAGATGAAGGGCATGTAAGATAGGCAGGGTAGATAAAGAGGAGCTGGTGGCCCACAGACAGACCAGCCTGCCTTTAGTGAACCGTCATTGTGAGCACTACTTGAGTTGACATACGGAAGTGCAAAGTGTTTGGGTGGCAGCTTCACTCCAGCCCCTGGCATCCATATATTCAAAGAGTCTGGAATGTTGAGGTGCAAGCTCCACCCCAAGCCCCTTCCCCTGGAGTTGTCTTAGTCCAGACTCCGCCCCTGAAAAAGTCCACCAAATGATGACCCCTCCCCCAGAGCGACTCAAGACCACTCCCACAGGGTATTTAAACTGCCCCCTCCCCCCCAGAGAACAAACACATGGTTTTCCAGTCTTCCTTTCCTCTCTGGGGGGCTGGAAAACCATCTGGGAGCATTTGTATCCATTAAACCTGGACCTTTTCTAATTCGGTTTGATTTGGTCTGATTTGGATTATTGCGTTGGCGGAGAAACTTTTCACAAAGAACAGTGGCCACTGTTTGGTGAGTGTGACTGAGGTGCCACTGCTGCTGTTGGCATCATGGTTGTCACTGCACAGCAGGAGAAAGACAAGTGTGGCAGCCGAGGCACTCAGCTTGGGTGCCACCCTTTCCAGGCTACAATGGTCTTCATATGAGAATGGGGCTCCTAAGAGTATATAAGCCATCTAGCCGGTTAAAGCATCACAAGTAATACAAGTAAATGTATTCTGAATTAACCTTAAGGACTTTTTTTCTAGAGTATTCTGACTAGAGGGATTCATATTTCTGGGATGTTTAGGGGTAATAAACTAGTGCCTTATATGGTTTCTCATTCTGAGATTTCACGAACCTCATCTCCAGATCCACTTGTCAGCCCAGCAAATAAATCTTAAAACACAGTATGTGTTTTTCTAGTTGCAAAAAAGGCATGTTTTATTGTTTGCCTGTTTGTGAGCTCTGTAGACCAGACTGGTCTCAGTGTGTGGGAGTCTTCCTGCCTCAGCTTCTTGGATGCTGGAATTACAGACATGTACTATTATGCCAGGTTAAAATGTTTGTTTGTTTTCATTATTTTTTAATACAGAGTCTTACTATGTAGGCCTGGTTAGCCTCCAACTTAGAGATCTACGTACCACCTCTGCCACTGAGCGCTAAGATGAAGGGCATATGCCACCCAAGCCCTGCTAAACTGTTTATTTCTAAAGCATGAAAACAGCTTCGTTTCATAGTTCCATATATGTGCTGGATTTGAAACGCTTATCAACCAAGTTGATGAAGGAATAAAAATCATTTCCTAAGGAACCCTTGGCTGAGGGGCAGTGCGTCTGTGAAGTATAAACAGTGGCCTTATTTGCTCAGCTCTCTCAGTCACTTGTCAGCTCCTAATTAAAGATGGTGCCATAATCCACAGATTACTTACTGTGCTGCTTCCCCTAAAGCCAGGATTTCTGGAGAAAAATTACTTTTATTTTTCTTTTAAATGAAAATTGAGTTTTAAACTGACTGCCTTCTCCTCAGTGCTACAAAGAATTCTGATTATTCAGAACATTTTTTCCAAAACACACGCAGTCTTATCTATCCAGATAAGAATTTGATTCTGTGGGAACAGAGATGGATTATCCCTGGTGGTTCTATAAACGCCTGCAGTATTTGTTTAGACAGGACAGTCAGCTCTCACATCCCCTGGGTCACAAAAACCAAACCCAGGCCAGAAAGCCAGTGCACTAGACCCAAATTCTTAGGAAGTCTTCAATCTTAAATATTTCCTTAAAAAAACAAAAAAGCAAAAAACCAACTAGTTGCCATTTAGGCTTGAATTTTTAAGTATTGGGTTGTTGTTTTGATAGCATAGGTTAGCCTTAGCATTTGTTTTTTGATAGCATAGGTTAGCCTCCTTAGCAGTTGTGATTTATACCATCTTGTAATTTACAGACCTCATGGAAATTAAACCCCAGCTTTATAATCGCCAAATAAACAAACATAAGAGCAGTGCCCCAAAGCCACCATTAACCTCATTAGCAGTTGAACTCATCATCCCCTCCCCCCACTCCATTCCACCCCACCCCCTGGACTTCTTTTTCCTGTTTTCAGTGTATTTGGTTGATACTTATTTTCTTCCTTCCTTCCTTCCTTTTTTTTTTTTTTTTTGAATTTTCAAGACAGGGTTTCTCTGCAGCTTTGGAGCCTGTCCTGGAATTAGCTCTTGTAGACCAGACTGGTCTTGAACTCACAGAGATCTGCCTGCCTCTGCCTTCCGAGTGCTAGGATTAAAGGTGTGCGCCACCACTGCCCGGCTGATACTTCTTTTCAAGGGATCTGGCACAAATCCTGTCTGATCATCTTCTAGCCAGCGTCTTACTAAAAGGTGCATTGCTTCTAGTTCACTTTTCTTCCCAGTGGATTGGCTAGTTTGCTTTTGACATAGGATCTTCCTACATAACCCGCACTGGCCTTGGCTGGTGATCTCATCCTTCCTGTTCACCTCTTGTATTGGCATTATACATATGTACCAGCATGCCTGGTGCGAGCTTGCATGCATGCATAGGTGTGTGTGTCTGTGCGCGTGTGCGTGCAGCCGCAAGTGTGTGGAAGTTGGAGGACAGTCTTGATCAAGGATACTGTCCTTGTCTTCCATCTTGTTTAAGCGGGGTCTCTGTCATCTGTTGCTGTATATGCAAGTCTAGGTGGCCTGTGAACCTTTGGGGATTCTCCTGTCTTTGCCTCCCATCTCTGTGTAGGGACATTGGGATTCTAAATGGATTCTGGGGATTCAAACTCAGGTCCTCACACATGTATGGTTAGCTAGTTCTTTACCCACTGAGCCATCTTTGGCCCCTGGCTTGATTTTCATTATTTTGAGAGCACTATTCTTTCTTCTGAATTATTGTCTCTTTCAATAGAATCTCAACGGATTTTTTGATCTTACTTGTTAATCCTTGAAAAGTGAAATTGTTACTAGGTTCTTTTTATTTTTTAAGGTTGACTCTCAAGCAGCCCAGGCTGACTTTGAACTCTCCTTGTAGCCGAGGATAACACTGAATCGTGTCCATAGTTTGAGCAGGGCATTGGTGGTGGGTGAGGTATAGAGCAGTTCTTTGCCCAATAGTCAGCATTATCACACGTGGAGCCAGATCCAGGCGGACTTGCTGGAATTGCTGTCCATCTTTGGAGACCGCCTCAGCTGCTGCTACCTGTATTTCTGCCGATCAGAAGAAGCCTTTGTTTTGTTTTGTTTTTTCAACATAGTGTAGCTTTGGAGCCTATCCTGGAACTCACTCTGTAGACCAGACTGGCCTCAAACTCACAGAGATCCTCCTGCCTCTGCCTCCTGAGTACTGGGATTAAAGGTGTATGCCACCGGCCTGACAAAATTAAGGTTTTACATTTTATTCTTGTTAAATTTGAGCCTTAAAATTTTGAATAGAAGGTTTTTAGTATTAAAATGAAACTATAAACCATATATCTAGCTCACAGAGGGACTGATAACCTTATTTTTTCTGATCTTTTTACAATGTGCTTTTACAAAATATCACAAGTTTTTTTTTATATGACTCAGTTTATAGAAGTAGCTGAAGCTTAGCAAAGTTAGCAGAGACAGAGGCTAGACATACATCTTCAAGTCAGTTGTTTCTTTGGTTTTGTTTTGTTTTGTTTTGTTTTGTTTTGTTTTTCGAGATAGGGTTTCTCTGCAGCTTTGGAGCCTGTCCTGGAACTAGCTCTTGTAGACCAAGCTGGTCTCGAACTCACAGAGATCCGCCAGCCTCTGCCTCCCGAGTGCTGGGATTAAAAGCATGCGCCATCACCGCCTGACTCCAGTTTTTCTTATATAAACCTTAATCCTAAAACATCCATTGTTTAAGTGATTAGATATATATTTCTAGGTCAGTTCTTTGTTATCCTGTGTAGACCTTTACAACTTGAGGAATTTATGAACCTTATTCATCAATCATTTGTTGGTTTGTTCTATTTTTCATAGACAAGAATTGCATCCCATTTACATGTGTAGTAGTATACTGTAGCACATCTATTTTTCAAACAAGAATACAAGTTACATACAGGCATGTTGTAGATTACCTATGTATAGATTGTTTTAAACTATCAATTTTTTTTTTACAAATTTTAAGGTACCTTTTTTTAAAAATATTTTATTTATTTATTTATTATGTATACAATATTCTGTCTATGTGTCTGCCTGCAGGCCAGAAGAGGGCATCAGATCTCATTTCACATGGTTGTGAGCCACCATGTGGTTGCTGGGAATTGAACTCAGGACCTTTGGAAGAACAGTCAGTACTCTTTAACCTCTGAGCCATCTCTCCAGCCCCTTAAGGTACCTTTTTGTTAATAGATTTTACAGATTTTTCAACCACACCCAATGAACTTCCAAATGCTAAACTACAGAAAGTTTACACAACCGTCTTTCCAATGCTAAGGTAAGAGAAGTTTATACTTTAGCAGAAGGTTTCGAGATGGAAGAGAGGGGAGTCTTTAGAGGGTCATACAGAGCCAAGAAGAGGAGCATGAGACAGCAGAAATTCCTCTTGGGAAGAGTGTACTTTTTAGTTGTTTTAAAGCACATAGTGTCGTGAAGGTGGGGGTGTTCTGTTTTGTTTTCTCCATCACAGAGTCAGGTGGCCCACCTGACCAAGGACAGATTTTTGAGGAAACTTTTAAATAAGCTTGCTTAGATTTGGAGTGGGAGGGCCATAACTGAACTCTACAGCCAGATTTATTTTTAACGAAATAGAATAGCATGTAACAATTTTTAATACTATCCATACCCAAGAGACATTTGAATCCTTGTAAAACTGAATTTAGTGATCAGAGGGACCAACTTGAGTACGCAGAGTAAAGAAAGCTCAGAGACAAGAGCAGGGAGTAGAGAGAACTTGGAAGAGATTTTGGGGTCCTTTGCTTCTGCAGTGGCAGTAGTTGTTATAATCTTTGGGAATTTAGACATGAAGGGTGCCATTTCTGCCCATTGAGCTGCACAGAGGCCACGCCTTTTGCAGAAATACAGCGAAGCTCTAATAAAATCCCTGTGTCCAAAGAGGAGCGAGGTCAGAGAAGACAGGTGAGGAGTTGATGGAGCAGTTCTAAATGAGCTCGCTGTGGTTAGAGCAAGCAGGAAAGAAGACATCCTTTAGAAGCAGAGCAAGGAGAAGGTGGAAGAGGCTTGGGGGAAAGGGTCACAAAGAAGAAATCTACCAGGATTACAGTACAGAGACGGATAAGTGCCTCTAGCAGAGAGATGCCCCGAACCACAGTGGATAAGCATTCAGCAGACTCTAAGCATGCAGCAGACTCTAGTGAGCCAACAAGAGACATTGCCTTTCCAAGTGATAGGTGCCCAGCAGAGCATAGCAAGCTCCAGGAGCCAGGTGGACCAAGAAGATGCTTAGAGAGTGGGCTAGGAGAGGCGAGCGGCTGCTAGAGGGGTGGGGAAGGAGTAGCTGAAGAGGCCGACTCTAGAATGTGGAGTCAGAAATGATATGGTGGGTGGCAGAAACCAGCAGAAACAAATGATCCACACCTCAGGAGAGTCAAATCCCAGGTTTTAGTACCAGATGTATTCTAAGGGGTACAGTAAAAATACTGCCGACATGACCGGTCCATGGTATGGTTTAGGGACAGCTTTTATTGTAGATGAGAGGGAACAGCTAGAGGCATTTGGAAGAGTCCAGAGCAGAGAAAAAGAGACAGATTGGGAGATTGGGAATAGCAAGGACTATCTGTGAGAGAAGGGCGGGTAGCAAGAGAGGAGGTAGTGAGAACAAGAAGAGAGAGAGAGAGAGAGAGAGAGAGAGAGAGAGAGAGAGAGAGAGAGAGAGAGAGAGATGGGGGGCAAGAGAGAGATAGCAGGGAGTGGGGAGGAGGAACCTTGTTGTTACAAAGAGAACAGATGGGAGGAGGGAAGCCTGGGGAGGCTAGTGTGGACTTTGAAATGTTTAACAAGTACTTGTGAGTAGGGACTGAGGGAGCCTGGAGGGTGGAGTGAACTTTGATATACAACCACAGGTATATGTGAATGGAGCTGTATGTCCCTTCTGTCAGAGGTAAGGAGAATGACTTCTTTTGGTGAATGGGAACTGGTTTCAACATTCCTGAGGAATGCTGGCTTTTATCTGACCACAGAAATCCTCCTGAAGTCCAGTTTGAGCTCTTTTCTAGACATAGCGGCAGCTTGAGGCCTTGAGATCTAGCACTCTTCATTACCTGTGGATCCAGCTCCTCTTTAGGGCCTCCAAAGCCCTGGGGATCCAGCTCCTGCCTTCCTCTCCTGCTGCAGCCCTTCCTTGGCTCCTTGGGTTCTAGAAAGCTGGAGCATCCTGCTCTTGAAACCACGCTAGCTCCGGTAAGAGCACTTTCCCTTCTCTCTGCCTGGGAATCTTTCCTGGCATCTAAGAAGATGCCAGGAAAATGCTGATCTCTCTTTTTTCCTTAGTCTAAAATGCTACTTCCTCTAGATGAGACCACACCTGACCACTCAGGACAGCTGACTCTCCTGCTTCCTTTAGTCATTGGCCCATTACTCTGTTTAATTTCTTTTGTAGAATTTGGTATTGTCTAAAATTGTCAGGTATAAGCAAGCAAATGCCGTGAGCAAAGTCACTGGGATGAATTCTTGTGTAGGCTGGGACCAAGTCGTAACATGGAGCCTTCCATATGCATGCATTCCTTTTCTTTCTACACTGCTGAAGATTGAACTCAGAACCTTGAGCATGCTAGACAAATGCTCTACTGCTGAGCTACACTGCTTCCGCTGTATCTGTTTCCTGTGGAGACCATTTCAGGAGAAAGACTCTAGTCCTGTCAACTTCAAAATATTGCTTGCTGACTATGTCAGCTGATCTCCTTGTAATGGCAGAATGGGGAGCTTACTGAAAAGGAGTTTGAGGTGAGCCCTTTACAGGGCTGTCATCCCAGCACTTGGGAGGCTGTGGCCAGGAGTGCCATGAGGTGGCCCAGCAGTTAAGGGTGCTTGTCACATAAGCCTGACCACCTGAATTCAATACCCTACATTAAGATGGGAGATGAGAGCTGGGCCATGGTGGCACACGCCTTTAGTCCCAGCACTTGGGAGGCAGAGGCAGGTGGATCTCTGTGAGTTCAAGGCCAGCCTAGTCTACATAGCTAGTGCCAGAACAAGCTACAAAAGCGACGCAGAGAAACCCTGTCTCAAAAAAAAAAAGAAACTGTCTCCACAAAATTGCCCTCCAAAATGCACACTATGTCACATGCCTCCCCCCAGTAATAATCAGTGAAAATAAACACAATGAGGAGTCTATGGTAGTAGGGTTACTCGAATCCAAGAGTTCCAGGCTGTGTGGGTTTCATGCTGAGGTCCTGTCTCATGGTAGAATGCTTGTCTAGCATCCAGGAGGACCTGGACTCCATCTGCAGCAGGAGGGAGCAAGTTCTTCAGAGAGCAGATGCAACAGCCTGGATCTCAGTACTGCAGCTGGGAGGAGGTAGGCTGTGGGGGCACAGAGCAGGGGGAGCACCGAGGGGCTCCATTGCGCCAGTGGAAACATTTGCTTGCTCTTGCGACTTCTCTGAGAAGGATCAGTGGGGCCTGGCTGACTCTGATTAGCTGAACTGTTCCCTTTATAGAGCCGTGACCGAGTCTCTGTTTTGGATGTACTTATATAATGTATACCACCTGTTATCTGTGTATTTTTAGCAGTGGGGTTCGGGTAATCCTAATCCTGTCTGGAAAAGAGCAACTGTTTACCAGAAGCGCTTTCTCTTGGCTTTGACTCACGCTGACTCACCCTCTTTCCTTCCCACTGCCTCATAATCATCTTGCCTGGGAGGGAATTTTTTTAGGGAATTCAGTTAGCTTTTTTTTTTTTTTAATTTATTTAAACTTTACAAGGTTGAAAGCCATTATTGACTTCATCTCAGGAAAGGCTGAAGTTTATGCCAGTGAGATTGATACCATATAGCCAAACATAGCACATAGCGTTTGCGTGGGCTGAGTGATTGGACAAGTGGCAGCAACGTACATGTGAAGAGGGGGGACATTTTGCTCTCTGAAAATTGTGTCACCTTAGTTTCTGTTGGACTTGGACATTTTCCTTCTCTGAGATAGGAGCAAGAAGCTGAACTGGAGCCAGGGCTGTGATGTCCTCATGATGGGCTTAAGGCGGTGGGGCAGAATTCAGACAACCTATCACAGGAGCAAAATGGGAAGGCCTACAGGGCAGAATGACTCATACCCTATGTCTTCATTTATCATTCATTAAATGTGTTCTGTTGTTCATCTGAGACACTCTAAACACCAGGACTGCAGCCGTGAGTAACAGAAACACTGCCTGCTGTCAGGCCTGACAATTGTATGCTTGCCTCTTTCTCTGCTCCCCACCCCTTGAATGTTCCCGTTTATTTTTACTGTAGCAGTGTTGGCGGGGATAGGACTCGGGACCTCTTGCATGCTAGAACTGCATTCTATCACCGAGCTACAACCCAGTCCGCATACTTTATAAATGTAACGGAGCATAGTGTTGTCTTGGCCTGCTCGTGTGCTCTGCATGTGACTGACATGAGGAAGGCAGACTTCCTGGAGGAGAAGGCACAGAAGCAGAGACTGCTGAACAGTAAGGGTTAAGTAGGAGAAAGGGTCAAGATGGGGTGGAATGGCCAAAGAAAGTTGGAGGCTAGAAAAAAGCTGTAACTCTGGCAGCCTTGAAGTGGTGGAGGGGAAGAGCTCGCTTTGGGAAGACCTGAAAGGAGTTGATGTGAGGGAAGGACAGTGAGAGTTATACAGTATGCATGTATCTGCAGACTTTAGCAAGGTCTGGTCACAAAGAACTGGAGACCAGTCATTAAGTGGGAAGTTTCATTAACCTGAGTAAAGCTTGCTTATGGGGGAAAGCTGTGGCAAATGCATACTCTCATGGGACTAGCAGCCCAGACTTAGCCTGATGCAAGATCAGTGGGGAGGTGGAACGCTAGCTTACTGCCAACTGCTAGCTGAAATGGACCAGGGCTGCACTGTGGGGGCCTATGGCTGCAGGGATTCTCAGCTGGAGAACACACCAGCCAGTGACTGGCAGTCGGTGTTTTGAGGACAAACCTCTCAATGCTCCATAGGAGCCTAAGTGTCTGTACAGAGTACAGCAGACAGTTTCTCAAGCGTGCCTTAAATCCTTTCCAGAGTCTGCATTCTGAAGAAAGTCTTGTGAAAAAGGAAGCTGTTGCCAGGCATGGTGATACCAAGTTCTTAATCCCAGCACTCAGGAGGCAGAAGCAGGTAGTTTGAGGCCAGCCTGGTCTACAGAGCAAGTTTTAGAACAGCCAGGGCTATACAGAGAAACCCTGTCTTGAAACACAAAACAAAAGAAAGAAAAGAAACCTTGTGGTAGTGGTGGCGCAGGCCTTTAATCCTAGTACTCGGAAGGCAGAGGCAGGCGGATCTCTGTGAGTTTGAGGCCAGCCTGGTCTACATGAGCGAGTTCCAGGACAGACAGGGCTATTACTTAGAAAAACCCTGTCTCGAGAAATAAAAGAAGAAGAAAAAAGAGGAAGCTGCTGAGATGCTTGGTGGGTGAAAGAACTTGCCATATAAGCCTGATGACCTGAGTTCAACCCCCAGTGTCAACTAAACTCAGCAAGTTATCCTCTGACCTCCACGGTGTGCCATGATTCTCACACACACAGCACACACAAGGAAAAAGTCTCCTAAAAGTATGAACAGGGAGAGACAGTACTGGCTAGGCTTCCCTCGCCAGTCTATGGAAGAAGCAGAGAGGAGTCACGGGAATTGTTTCCATTGCCTATAGCCCGCGAGACTCTTCCTCTTCCAAATGTGCAAGCATATCGTTAGGCTTTGAGCTGTAGATTTACTGCTTATTGGCATCATTTAAGTGTTCTGTTTTAAGATGAAGGTTTTTGAAGTGATACCAGACATCATTAACATTACTTGACTGTTTTTGTTAATGTTTTCCACTCTGACCCAGCAGCACCCACTGGGGTTGACCATAAGCCCTAATGGAGACCAGACAAGGGCTCTGTACCACTGAACTACACCCAGAGCCAATTGTTTGTTTTTGTTTTGTTGTTTTTTTTCTTTTTATGAGTTTTCAAATGAATTTATCAAAGAATGTTCTTAGGAAGGGGTCAGTATATTTGTTATTTTTAAAAGTTGTATTTCTACATGTTATTATTTTTATTTTTTTAATTGTTTTTATTGAGCTATATATTTTTCTCCGCTCCCCTCCCTTCCTCCTCACTACCCTTCTACCCTCTCCAGCATCACCCCACGCTCCCAATTTACTCAGGAGATCTTGTCTTTTTATACTTCTCATGTAGATTAGATCCATGTATGTCTCTTTTAGGATTCTCTTTGTTGTCTAGGTTCTCTAGGATTGTGAACTGTAGGCTGATTTTTCTTTGTTTATGTCTAAAAGACAGTTATGACTGAGTAATATGATATTTGTCTTTCTGGGTCTGGGTTACCTCATTCAATATGATTTTTTTTCTAGGTCTATCCATTTGCTTGCAAATTTCAAGATGTCATTTTTTTCTGCTGTATAGTACTCCATTGTGTAAATGTACCACATCTTCTTTATCCATTCTTTGGTCAGGGCATTTAGGTTGTTTCCAGGTTCTGGCTATAACAAATAATGCTGCTATGAACATAGTTGAACACATGTCCTTGTGGCATGATTGAGCATCCTTTGGATTTATACCCAAAAGTGGTATATATGCTCCCAATTTACTCAGGAGATCTTGTCTTTTTCTACTTTCTACTTCCCATGTAGATTATATCTATGTAAGTCTCTCTTAGTGTCCGCATTGTTGTCTAAGTTCTCTGGGATTGTGGTTTGTAGGCTGGCTTTCTTTGCTTTATGTTTAAAAACCACCTATGAGTGAGTACATGTGATAATTGTCTTTCTGTGTCTGGGTTACCTCACTCAAAATGATGTTTTTCTAGCTCCATCCATTTTCCTGCAAAATTCAAGCTGTCGTTATTTTTTTCTGCCGTGTAGTACTCCATTGTGTAAATGAGCCACATTTTCCTTATCCATTCTTTGGCCAAGGGACATTTAGGTTGTTTCCAGGTTCTGGCTATGACAAACAAAGCTGCTATGAACATAGTTGAGCACATGTTCTTGTGGCACGATTGAGCATCCCTTGAATATATACCCAAAAGTGGTATTACTGGGTCTTGAGGAAGATTGTTTCTTAATTTTCTGAGAAATCGCCACACTGACATCCAAAGGGGTTGTACCAGCTTGCATTCCCACCAGCAATGCAGAAGTGTTCCCTTTCCCCCACACCTTTGTAGATTTTTTGTGTTCATTTATATAAACTTTTATATCATTAGCAAATAGTGAGAGTTTGACTTCTTTTCTGATTTGTATCTCCTTAATCTCCTTTTGTCGTCTTATTGCTCTAGCTAGAATCTCAAGTACCATATTGAATAGATAAAGATATGAAGAGAGTGGACAATCTTGTTTTGTTCCTGGTTTTAGTAGAATTGCTTTTTGTTTCTCTCGTTTTAGTTTGATGTTAGCTGTTGGCTTGCTGTGTATTGCCTTTATTATGTTTAGGTTTGTTCCTTGTATCCCTGCTCTCTCTAAGACCTTTATCTTAAAGAGATGTTGTATTTTGTTGAAGGCTTTTTCAACATCTAATGAGATGATCATGTGGGTTTTTTCAATTTGTTTATTTGGTGAATTATATTGACAGATTTTCATATGTTGAACCATCCCTGCATCTCTGGGATAAAGCCTGCTTGGGGTCATGGTGGATGATTTTTCTGATGTATTCTTGGATTTGGTTTACCAATATTTTGTTGAGTATTTTTACATCAATGTTCATGAGTGAGATTGGTCTATAATTCTCTCTCTTAGGAATGTCTTTGTGTTGTTTGGGTATCAGGGTAATTGTAGCTGCATAAAAAGAGCTTAGCAGTGTTCCTTCTGTTTCTAGTGTGTGGTACAATTTGAGGAGTATTGTATTAATTCTTCTTTGAAATTCTGTGCTGAAACAATCTGGTCCTGGACTTTTTTTTTTGGTTGGGAAACTTTTGATGACTGTTTCTATTTCTTTAGCAGTTATAGGTTTATTTAATTTGCTTATTTGATCTTGATTTAATTGAGGTAATTTATATTTATCCAAAAAGTTGTTCATTTCCTTTAAGTTTTCCAATTTTGTGGAATACAGGTTTTTGAAGTATGACCTGATGATCCTCTGGATTTCCTCTGTGTCTGTTGTTATGTCCCCCTTTTCATTTCTGATTTTGTTAATTTGGATATTCTCTCTCTGCCTTTTGGTTAGTTTAGATAAAGGTTTGTCTATTTAGTTGATTTTCTTGAAGCACCAACTCTTTGTCTCATTGATTCTTCATATTGTTTTCTTTGTTTCCATTTTGTTGATTTCAACTCCCAATTTGATTATTTCCTGCCATCTCGTCCTCCTGGGAGAGTTTGCTTATTTTTGTTCTGGAGTTTTCAGGTGTTCTGTTAACTCACTAGTTAACAGCTTTCCAGCTTCTTTACATAGGCATTTAGTGCTGTGAACTTTCCATTTAACACTGCTTCATTGTGTCCCATAAATTTGAGCATGTTATGTGGTCATTTTCATTGAATTTTAGGAAGTCTTTAATTTCTTTGTTAACCCATTGGTGATTCAGGTGAGCATTGTTTAATTTCCATGTGTTTGTGGGCTTTCTGGAATTAGTGTTGCTGTTGAATTCTACTTTTAAGCCATGGTGATCCGATAAGATACATGGGGTTATTCTAATGTTTTTGTATCTGTTGAGGTTTGCTTTGTTACCTAGTATGTAGTCAGTTTTTGAGAAGGTTCCATGTCGTACTGAGAAGAAGATATATTCTTTTATGTTTGGATGGAATATTCTATAGACGTCTGTTAAATCCATTTGAGTCATAACATCTGTTAGTTCCCTTATTTCTTTGTTAAGTTTCTGTCTGGCAGACCTGTCCAGTGGTGAGAGTGGGGTGTTGACGTCTCTCATTCTATTACTGTGTGGGGTTTAATGTGCGATTTAAGCTTTAGTAGTGTTTCATGTTATTCTTAAGGGAAGGACATAGATTTAGATTTATTTTCAATGTTGCTATTAGAAATATTGGTTTTGTTTTTTGTTTTTTGAGATAGCTTTGCCCAGGCTGATCTTGAACTCCTTGAACAATCTTATGTGACCAAGGCTAGTCTTGAACTTTTGATCCTTCTCCACCTTCCAAGTGCTAGGGCTTTAAGTGTGCATTGCCATGCCTGGCTTAAGAAGTGTTTCAATTTCTGTCAAAATTAAATAAGTAAACATTGAGGGGGCTGGAGAGATGGCTCAGTGGTTAAGAGCATTGCCTGCTCTTCCAAAGGTCCTGAGTTCAATTCCCGGCAACCACATGGTGGCTCACAACCATCTCTAATGAGGTCTGGTGCCCTCTTCTGGCCTGCAGACATACACACAGACAGAATATTGTATATGTAATAAATAAATTTTAAATAAATAAATAAATAAATAAATAAACATTGAAATGTTTTGAGAGACACAGGACATTTCAATATTTTTTTTCCAAAAAAAAAAAAACCCTCAACAGCAACAACTTACAGGAACCGTATTTAAAAACACTACAGAAGCTGGGCGGTGGTGGCACATGCCTTTAATCCCAGTACTTGGGAGTCAGATGTAGGCTGATCTCTGTGAGTTCGAGGCCAGCCTGGTCTACAAGAGCGAATTCCAGACAGCTAGGGCTGTTACACAGAGAAACCCTGTCTTGAAAAAAAAAATTCAAAAGAAAAGCACTACATAATAGTTTTAGTGTATGAAGTTCTGGTTTCTCTAGAGCCTGTCCTGTGCCTTAGGTTTGTATGTAAGTTTGTAACTAGCTTGTATGCATTGGCCGGAAGTCTGAGTGTCTAAAGTGCCTCTCTCTCAGCCCAGCATCCCTCAGGTACCTCTCTCCTGGCTCAGGATCCAGTTGGTCTTACAGATCCCATCCTACTATCTGTACTATTTTTACCTTACTTCTTTAGAAATCCTGTTTTCTTTTTTCTTCCTCTAGGTCCTGCCTGTCCCCTCTGCTTTTCACCCCTTCCTCCTCATGCTTGTCTGAGCCTGTATCAGAGCTGAGTGGCGAGGACTCTCTACCTTCTCTTCACTCAGGCTGGCTTCCTCCCACCACCCCTCCTTTTTTTTTTTTTTTGACAAAGTCTTACTGTGTAGCCCAGGCCAGCCTCAAATCTAAAATCCTCCTGCTTCACCCCTCAGGAGCTAGGATTATGGTGTAGTTACCATGGGCAACTCAGTTTGTTCTTTGTCTCTATTTCAGATTATGGTATCTGTTACCATGGACATCTCAGCTTGTTTCTTGTTTCTGTACAGGTACAGGCTAGGCAGAGCACCCTTGGACTGGACCAGGGGAGTGGATTATCAGAGCACCACATTTTAGTAGCCAGATGTATTTCCATCTTACTGTATTACAGATAGCTCTGGCGTAAGCCTCTCGTTTGTGTCAGTACGCACATGTTTGTAACACACAGACATGTATTGTCCAATCCCAGCCCTTCGGAGGTAGAGGTAGGTGGATCTCTGTGGGCAGAAGGCCAGCCTGGTTTACATAGTGAGTTCCAGGTCAACCAAAGCCGTATAGTGAGAGCATGTGCAGTTGTTTGAATAAAAATGGCCCCCATAGGCTCATTTATTTGAAAGCTCAGTACTAGGGAGTGGCACTATTTGAAAGGATTAGAAGAATTGGGAGCTGTGGCCTTTTTGGAGGAAGTGTGACACTAGGGATGGACTTTGAGGTTTCAAAAGCCTTTGCCAGGCCCAGTTTCTCTCTCTCTGCCCATGAATTAGGATGGAGACCTCTCAGCTACCTCTCTAGTCATGTCTGTCTGTGTGCCTGCATGTCACTATGCTTCCCACCATGTTGATTACGGACTAACTTCTGAAACTGTAAGCAAGCTCCCAATTAAATGTTTGATTTTATAAGAGTTGCCTTAGCTAGGTGGTGGTGGTGCAGGTCTTTAATCCCAATACTCAGGGGGCAAAGGTAGATGGGTCTCTGTGAGTTCAAGGCCAGCCTGATCTACAGAGTGACTTCCAGGACAGCCAAGGGTACACAAAGAAACTTTGTCTCAAAAACAAAACAACCCCTCCTCCCAAAAGAAACCCTAAAAAACAAAAGAGTTGCCTTGGTCATGGTGTCTCTTCACATCAATAGAACTGTAACTAAACATCATGTCTCTAAAAATAAAATAAAAATAACCCTGAATGTGTATGTAATGTGTGTATGGGTATACATGTTCCATTGTGTGCATGTAGGAATCAGAGGATGACTGGAGAGGTGGCTCGGTGGTTAATAGCCCAGGCTATTTTTCCAGAGGACCCAGATTCAATTCCCAGTACCCACATAGCAGCTTACAACTGTCTGTAACTCTAGTTCAGGGGACCTGATATTTTTACACCAATACACACAAAACAAATTTAAGTAAATTATTTTTTAAAAAAATCAAAGGACAACTTGCAAGAGTCAGTTGTCTTCTTTTACAGTATGGGTCCCAGGGATCACCTTTGGTGGCAAGCACTTTTACCTGTTGTGCCATCTCATCAACCAATTTAGTTTTATGTTAAGGTGGCATCTTACTATGTATCCCTGGCTGTTCAGGAACTCACTATCATCCTTGCTAGTCTTGAATTCTGTGATCTGCCTTCCTCCACCTGCTAAATGCTGGGATTACAGGTGTGTGCCACAATGCCAACTGGTAGCACACGTGTTTTTTCATGTGTGTGTGCAGGCACACAGCACATGCCACAGAGTGTATATGAAGGTTGGAGGATGGTTTCATTTAGGACGACAGTGTTAGTTTTTGCCTTCTAGCCTGTTTGAGGCAGGGGTTTCATGTTCACTGCTGCACCACCAGGCTAGCTGGCACAAGTGTTCTCACTGTAGTACACTGGGAGTGTAGATATACCCGACCAGACCCAGCTGTACAACACTTAGGAGGTAGAGGCAGGAAGATTGAAGGCTAGTCTTGCCACAAAGAGAGTTTGAATCTACCTTGGGTTATGTAGTGAGTCGTTGGCTATCTGGGCTATACTGCTTCAACAGACTAAGAAAAAAATTTGTCGTTTCTGTTGCTCTTTGTTGGTTTTGAGACAAGGGCTCATTCTGTAGCCCAGGCTGGCCTCAGACTAACGGCAGTGCACCTGCCTTACCCTCTGGTGCGCTGGAGTCACAGTCGTGAGGTATCATAACTGGCTTTTTTCCCACATCTCCTCTACAACACCAGGAATTATTATTAAAATGAAGTCTTTGATAATGCACATTCAAAGCAGAACACCCATTCTGCTGAATTTTCATCCTTTAAAAGTTTATGTTTACATTTTATCCATTACAATGTGTTTAACTTTTCTTTAAATTTTTTTGGTTACATCAGCAGTTCTAAAATATACACAAACATTTAAATTTTTTTGTTTTACTTTAGAGAAAAAAAGGATCCAGATGGTAGGGGGTGGGGGAGGGTAGAGGCAGGTGGATCACTGTGAGTTCAAGGCCAGTCTGGTCTACAGAGCAAATTCCAGGATAGCTCCAAAGCTACAGAAAAACCCTGTCTGGGGAATATAAAATAAAATAAAAAGGAAAGGATAGGATCTCACTGTGTAGAACAGGTTGACCTCAAATTCACAGAGCTCTGCCAATTTCTGCGTCCCCAGAGTGTTAGGATTAAAGGCGTGTGTCACCACTGCCAGCTTAATTAAAAAAAGGGTGTGTGTGTACACCTGCATGTGTATATGTGCACATATACGTGGTGTCCATGGAGCCCAGAAGAGAGCATAAGAGTCCCTGGAGCTGGAGTCTGAGATGGCTGTGAGCCGCCTGCTGTGGGTGCAGGGAAGTGAACTCCAGTCTCTGTCAGAGCAGGGAGCGCTTCTCATCAATGACTTATCTCTTCAGCCTATACGTAATTTTTTAAAATTTTACTTATTTGGGCTGGAGAGATTGCTCAGTGGTTAAGAACATTGCCTACTCTTCCAAAGGTCCTGAGTTCAATTCCCGGCAACCACATGGTGGCTCACAACCATCTCTAATGAGGTCTGGTGCCCTCTTCTGGCCTGCAGGCACACATGCAGGCAGAATATTGTAAACATAATAAATAAATAAATAAATATTTTTAAAAAAATTACTTATTTATATTTTTAATATTGGTATTTTGCCATGGATTTCAGGTTCCCTGGAGCTAGAATTACAGACTATTGTGAACTGCCATGTGGGTGCTGAGAATTGAACCTGGGTTCTCTATAAGAGCAGCCATGCTCTTAACTGCTGAGCCATCTCTCTAGCTACCTAATATGTAATATTTTATCCATCCATCCATCCATCCATCTATCTATCTATCTATCTATCTATCTATCTATCTATCTATCTATCTACTTATGGTTTTTCAAGACAGAGTTTCTCTGTGTAGCCATGGCTGTCCTAACACTAGCTTCGTACACCAGGCTGGCCTCAAACTCAGATATCTGCCTGCCTCTGTCTCCTGAGTGCTGGGATTAGAGATGTGCACCATCATTGCCCGCCTCCAATATGTAATTTTTAATATTTCCTTGGGCAAGTGTGATAGCTCAGTAAGTAAAGGTTCTTGCTGCCAAAACTAATTCAATCCCTGGGACCCATGTGATGAAAGGAGAGAACCAACTCTCAAAAGTTGTCCTGTGGCTTCGACATATATTCTTGTCTGTTGTCCCTGGCTTCATACATACTCCTGTCTGCCCACACATATATAAACACACACATAGTAGGTGATACATGCATTATTAAAACTTTAAGATGCTGGAGAATGGCTTAGTGGTTAGGGCACCCTGCTCTTCCAGGGAACCCTCCACATGACATGTGACAACCGTTTGTAGCTTTAGTTCCAGAGGATCAGACACCCGCTTCTGGCCTCCCTCAGCATCAGCCACACACACGGTGCACAGACATACATGCAGGCAAAATACTAATATTTATAAAATAAAAATAAATCTCAAAATTTCCTTTTCGACAGCTAACTTGATTTCTTTTCTTAAAAGATATGCAGTTTTAGGCAAGTTAAAATTCTGAGCTTTTCTTGTTCTCTTGTGAAGAGAATAATGATACAGTGTGCATAAAGTCTCTATGAGGATTAAAGGAAATTCCTTTTTTCTCTTTTAAGAAGCTTTAGTTATTTTTATTTTTTTGTGTGTTTAAGTATTTTGCCTGCATGTATGTATTTATATGTTCCATGTGCATGCCTGGTGCCCATGACAGCCAGAATGTATCAGATCCCTGGGAACTGGAGTTCTGGACAGTTGTGGGTGCTGAGAACTGAATCTCTCCATCCCCAAATTCTTTTTTCTTGAAGTACTGTTTAAAAGAAGATCTGAATCTAGGCATGTTTAATCCCAGCAGTAGGAGGCAGAAGCAGAAAAATCTCCTTGAGTTCAAGGCCAGCCTGGGACTACAGGCACTTCCTTTTACCCCTGGCTGCTACTTTGAAGGGTGGTGCTGGAGATCTGAACTCAGGTCCTTTTGTTTGTGCGACAAGTGTGTCATGGACTGATCCAGCTTCCCAGCCCCAAGAAACCTATTGTTCTTGTTCTGAGATACTTTTCTGTAACCGCAGAGTCCAGAGCTTCACAGGCAGAGCAGCTGGGTATTTAACAATGGTGCCATAGTGTCTGGACTGCTTATTGCTTTCTTTTCTATTCAGTATTCCTGTCAATCCTTTCCACCTGTTGTTTTGTAGCCAGTAAGTCTTGGAGCCGAAAAGGAAATTAAGGGGTGAGGTCAGTCTGATGAATGTGCTCTGATACATCTTGCCATATTGTGAAGGTCTGTTTGCTCTCTACTTCATCCTGCCATATTGTGAAGGTCTATTTGCTCTCTACTTCATCCTGCCATATTATGAAGGTCTGTTTGCTCTCTACTTCATCCTTCCATATTGTGAAGGTCTGTTTGCTCTCTACTTCTCTCAGTCCTTTGTTAACCCTATAAAGGGTTTCACGGCATGCGTCTTATGTTTTTAGAGTCTGGACTCTCTGACCCCAACACATGTTTATAAATGCTTGGGTGGAAGTTGGTAGGTCTTTGGTACCTTCTGTATAAGCTACAAGTGACTTGATGCCCATCACCAACAAGAAATGTTCACCGAAACTTGTAGTTTCTTGAGAATTTCTGGATGGGATCTGAGCATTTGTGACAAACTCAAAGATAATCATCAGATTCCATTGATCCTTTTAAAGAAAATTGTTTGAGAATAGACATTTTCCTTAGATTCTCAAAGGGATACGTAGTGTACAATGAGTATGAGTCACTGACAATAGGAAAGCATCTCTCTGGTGTGGAGGAACCTCAGCGGTGTGTTTCTGTACGTTCATGTCGCTGACGTGGAGGAGCCTCAGTGGTGTGTTTCTGTGATTGAATACCTGGCATAAATAATTAGCCGTAAGGGAAGAAGGATTTCATAGTTTCAGGAGCTCAGTCCTTGGTCACTTGGCCCTTTGTGCTTGGGCAGAACATGACTATGATGGGCGTTGTGTAGCAGAGAAGAGCTATTCTCAGCACACAGGAAACAGAGCAGGGAATACAGGAAATGGCGAGGGCAAGATGCAACTGCAAGAGCATGCTCCCACTGACCCGCCTCTAGCTAACTGCCACCCCCTGCCTTTCACTAACTCCCAAATAATACTACCATGTTAAAATCCATCAGGGGATTAAACCATTCATTTGGTCAGGGCCCTCAAGGTCTAATTTTCTCTGAAAATGTAAAGAGAGAGAGACAGAGACAGAGACAGAGAGAGAGAGCAAGCAAGAGAGCAGTGAGCTTCATTCTTTACCCAGCTGTGTCTTAATCCAGTCAAATTGAAGATCAAAATTAACCATCACATGTTTATCCTCTTACCTCTCAAACCCAAAGTCCTGGATTTGATTCCCAACCCTGCATGAATGGGCTGTGGCAGGCCACACCTATAATCCTAGCACTTGTGAAAGCAAGAGGATTAAAAGTACAAGGCCATCTTCAGGTGCATAACAAGTTTAAGGCTAGCCTGGGCTACATGAGACCCTATCTCAAAGCTAAACAAATAACTGGAAAAAGTCTATGATCCAGGTATTGCAGCTATTTGAGATCCAGAGAAACCTAAAGTCTCCAGGTGTCTGTTGATTTCTTGATGAAAGTGTGGCATGTGCTTCTCTAAGTCACCTCTGTCCCTTCTCTTTTGTTTCTTTTCTCCTTTCTCCTTCTCTCTCTCCCTCCCCCTTTCCCCTCCTCTCTTCTCTCTTCCTTTCTCTTGTCAGTTTTGAGGGTTGAAGCTGCAGGCGTAGTAAGCACTCCAACTGAGCTGTGCTCCCGAGTCACCTCTCTGTTTCCTAATCTGTCAACTCCCAGTTGACACTATCTTTTAAAGTCTTTTAGTTTTCATCAAGAACAGAGAACACACTTGTTAAAAACGTTGAAAGTATTGTTGGCTGGTGATTTTAAGGTCTTAAGGAAGGGATCCTAAGATTCTACCATACTCCTCGCTCCTTGTTCGTCCTCTTGTTTATAACCCATAGGCTGACGTTGGAACCCAGTTCTTCTTTCTGTGTCCTGCAGAACCACTTTGAAAGCTGCAGTTTCTATTTCTATTACATTTTGCAGAGCTGAGTCCAAAAGGTTCAAGAGCCTGTTTAGAAAGATATTATAAAGAGCTGCTTTCTTATATATATGTTGTAATTTCATCTTGAATTTTGTGAGGCCATCCCATTAAATGCCCTAGTTGGTTTTGCTTGTTTGTTTGTTTTTAAATAATTAATTTAACTTTATTTTATGTGCATGAAGGTATCAGATCCCTTGGAACTGGAGTTATAGACAGTTGTGAGCTGCCATGTGGGTACTGGGAATTGAACCCAAATCCTCTGAAAGAACAGCCAGTGCTCTTAACTGCTAAGCCATCTCTCCAGTTCTGGTTTTTGTTTGTTTTTTTAAACAGTGCTCTTGTTACTGTGTCATTGTCACAGTGGGTAGAACCTCTGAATACTTTGGAGATATTGTTTTTATCCAGAGCAAAAGAATTTTTTAACCAGTTTTTTTTTTTATTTTCTGTGTGTGTGTGTGTGTGTGTGTGTGTGTGTGTGTGTGTGTGTAACAGAGGACAGCCTTGGGAATCCTGGGTATTAAATTTAGGCTGTCAGCCTGATGGATTGGTGGTGCCTTTACTACCCACTGACTGGTCTCTTGAGTCCCAGAAAAACTATGTTTGTTTGCTTTTTTAAGATACAGTCTCTCTGTGTAGCCCTGGTTGACCTGAAACTCACTGTGTAGTCCAGGCTGGCCTCAAACCTGGAGATTGCCTGCCTCTGTCTCTAGGATTAAAGGAGTGTGCCACCACTGACCAGCAAGGAACTGTATTTTGAGATCTGCTAAGCCAATTCCTATTACTGTCCCCAAATTGTTTTCTCCTCTGTTTAAGTTCCTTTAGTCTCTCCATCCTTTATTTATTTATTTTTTTTGTGAACCTAGGGATCAAACCCAGAGCCTTGTGGCTGCTGGGCAAGTGCTCTGCCCCGAGTTCCACCTTCACCTGCCCCTTTTCCTACAGAGTAATGTCTTTATTTTTCATGGATATGGCCTTAACATGCACTTCTAAAAATTAAGGACTCATGGAAGTACATAATTTAATGGATACCTCTTGCTATCCACCATCCAGAGATGTCCTCATTTGGCAATTTGGTATTTTGTATATCCTTTTACAGATGTAAATGGCTCCGGGAACAGCAACAAAACATAAACTGTGAACTGGGTACTTCAGATTGTCTCCTCTGTTCTACCAAACAGTACCATTGAGGCTTGTGGGTAGCTGGTGACTTGTGTAAACATGTCACCAACACTTTATAAACAGTTACTGACAGATGTATCTACGTAGGTGTTCTTGTCTAGTTATCTTTGTGTGATAAATATCCACACTGAAAACTTTGGGCCAAGAAGTGTGCATTGAAAGCTGGGGCCATACTACAGTGTGCTCTCTAGATGGGACAAGTTAAAGGAGCAAGCTAAGGAGGTGGTGGTGGGGGAAATAAAGAAAACTGAGGCCATAAAAGGTAGAGGATTTACCTAGGGTGCCTGAGGACCTGGGTCTTGTCCTCAACATTATAGTAATAGTACAGCTGGGTGTGGGGGCGCACACCTTAATCTCAGCACCCTGGAGGCTGAGGCAAGAGGATTGCCACAGATCTGAGGCCACTGTATTCTGTACAGTGAGCTTCAGATTAGCTAGGGCTATGTAGTAAGTAAGATTCTGTTTTGAAACAAAGATAACAAATTTTCAATAACAAAAATTAAGATTTGTCGAAACACTTCCATTTTGTGTTCTAGTGAGTGTCATTAGCAAGAGAAAAGGGTAAGAAGACAGGCCAGGCCTTCTAAAGACAAGCTGTGTCTCTCCACAGATTACTTGTCCAGTGTCACTCTTCACACTTGATGTCTTTTCTTCACTTGCCAGCAGAAATTTTTCTTTGTGGTGACTGCATTGTGTGATAGAGCTGCAAGCTTCCAACATCAATAATCACTCTGCATATGAACCTAACAGCACCCATTTTTCTCACTTCAGAGTTAGTGTTGTACCTGAGTCCTAGGACCCCCAAGAAGACCACCACGGAGCCACACTTCTGAATGCAAAAGCAAGGTTTCGTTTACTAAGTACAGGCTAGCACAGGTTTTCCACACCAGTACCTAATTCTAAAAAGCAGCTTTTAGAGGTAGCTGATTTTCTCAAACAGACTTGTTGGCCACAGTGTAAGTTAAAGCTGTGGAAGGTTCTGCATGTTTGTTGCTGTAACCCCACCTTTCCCCTATATATGTGCAGTGACCTTGAGGGGCGTTGGCAATCCTGCACTGTCTGCTTCTGCTCTAGAGTCAGTGGGAATGTGTCTGCTGTTTGTTTGGCACGCATATGCGATTACATATTTGTGAATCACAGAAAACCTTTCTCCTCCTACACAAACTGTGTCATAAGAAATGTTCTCTGTATAGGTCTTGAGCTGGGCATGGCAGCCTTATAGCAACACAGGTATACTGATTACAGTCATTCTGAAGTGTTTATCTATTCTTTATTGAACTCGGGAGTCAGATATCAGGGTAAGAATCTGAATGATCAGAGAAGCCACAGAGAAGTGATCAGTGATGACCTCTTTCTCTCGTTCCTTGGTCCAAGAGGGCTGAAAATCTTTCTAAGCCCCACCCTACTTCCTGTGTCTCTCTATACGTCCTTAGTCCTCCTAAACCTCAATGACTAATTTTGAACAGGTAGTAGTTAGCTCTGCCTTCTGATTCCCAAAGTAAACTTTATTGTCAGTCTCAGGAGTGTCAGTGTGACCAAATATTCCACATTTCCCCCTTTTCATCTAAATAAAAAGGAAAGGCTTTAACTCTCTAATACAGTAAAACTATATACAGTAAGAACAATTAATAGACCAAAAAAAAAAATCAAGCTGGGCAGTGGTGATGCACTCCTTTAATCCCAGCACTTGGGAGGCAGAGGCAGGTGGATCTCTGTGAGTTTGAAGCCAACCTGGTCTGCAGAGCTAGTTCCAGGACAGGCTCCAAAGCTACAAAGAAACCCTGTCTTGAAAAACCAAAAAAAAAAAAAAAAAAAGAACAATTATTAGGTAAAAATTACATTCACAATATCTAATCCATTTGCATTTGGCAAATTTGAAGACATTACTCCATTATCTAGCCTATCTTGGTGAGTCCAAAGTTTTGTATCTATTTTTTTGTTTTTGTTTTTTCGAGACAAGGTTTCTCTGTAGCTTTGGTGCCTGTCCTGGAACTAGCTCTTGTAGACCAGGCTGGCCTCAAACTCACTGAGATCCTCCTGCCTCTGCTTCCTGAGTGCTGGGAGTAAAGTTGTACGCCCCCACCACCCGGCTATTTTCTATCATAATTTTTATTATCATCTTTAAAATCTTTTTAGACCTAAAAACATCTTTTTAGTAAACTACCTAAGCTTTTATGTTTTTCTTTATTTCTTTTTTTTTGCTTTTATATTTTTCAATCTTATAAACATTACATCTCTTATGTAAGTTTCTTTTTTGAATTTGGTGATAAGGAAAACTTAACTATCTAGTCTTCAACCCCATCAAATATTCAAGAAGGATATAATATTACCTGAATAAACAGGAAGTGCAGAGAAAACAGCTTCTAAAACTATAGAAATGACAGGCAGCTGTCTGCCTGGACAATCACTGAGGTTTCTCTGCAATGTTGGTGCATCCGTCTTTGACCTGACAGACTTTTCTGTGAAGCAGGAATTTTGAAGGACTGTCCTACTTTGTTCTGGCAAAGTTTGGCAGTCACTTTCTTTTGTGTCCTGTTTTCCATTTTGAAAGTATGTCATCAGCAGTTGAGGTAAGGACTGTTTCTTGTCCAGGGGCTAACTTTGCCACAATAAAAGCTAATGTGCGAAGCAATCCCACACCAGTTTGGATTTAAAGGGTTATTTATTTGAGGGAAAAAATTTACTGAACACTGTCCGACAGCCAGGAAAGGAGTTTAGTTGCTGGAGGAAGAGAGTGAGTGGAGAGCTGCTGCTGCTTTTTAAAGAGAAAGAGACCGCGCCCTAGTGGGCTGGTATCTCAGTGGCTATTGGCTGAAGGAGCAGAAGCAGCTCCCGCAGCAAAAAGCAAATTCCATATGGAGGTTTTTTTATGCCCATCATCTGCTTTTGAAGTATATTAGTATTGCCAGAAGCAGACATGAAAAGCCTTATGTTACTAAAACATCTTGAATGCCATATTCTGTAGGTCTCTGAAGTGTTTGAAAACCATCTTGTCTATCTAAAATATATCTGTTTGATCTTGAAAACACAACTAACATGACCACAAATTTGATTGTTATAGATGACTAACTACTAACCTACATTTCTTAATTATCTTAAACAGTTTGTAATAATAGCCTTTAAGGAGTAGAACTTTAAAATTACATTCTAAGCTGGGCAGTGGTGGCACACGCCTTTAATCCCAGCACTTAGAAGGCAGAGACAGTCGGATCTCTGTGAGTTTGAGGCCAGTCTGGTCTACAGAGCGAGTCCCAGGACAGTCTCCAAAGCTACACAGAGAAGCCCTATCTCAAAAACAAAACAAAACAAAATTACATTTTAAAATGTGTTGTGTAGGTACAATACCTTAAATAACTATGGAATGCTAAAACAAAAATAACCTTAAATTTGTATCAATATGTAACAAAATTTGTAACAAAAATGTATACCAAATGTAAAACAAGACTAGTAGTTGCTCTTTTAGTTTAAAAGTAGATTCAGGAATCTCCCTTTTATCCTATATTTCCCTTTTTCTTTTCAGAACTAGATCCCTGAATCTAATCTCCTTTGCTTAGTTTCCTCCCTGACTATGATAATAACAACATACTACCAATCCTCCTAAATATCCATAATCCACCAAACAACCAAAAGCCATCCATCCCACCTCTTGGGAATATGAGTGTTATGTTCTTAAAATTACTTTCTGTTGTCTGGGGGTGATGGCATCTTTAGGGAACCCAGAGAAAATCATGAGAATGGTCAAGTCTGAGGAGATCTAGCTGCATCATTTGTTGTCCAGTCTCTGTGTGTTGGGGAAGTGCAGGGCTTGTCTGAAGTCCTGGCTGGAGTAGCTGGACCATCACAGCTAGCAGCTTAGAAGTTGTTTAGGATGCAGAATTTTGAGGAAACTGCAGCAGAGGCATTCTGAGAGGCTGGATCAGCTGGGCTACTTGTCTTCATTGGTGTCTAGTCCTTTTGTTCTGAAAACACACAACTTTTAAAGGTAACATATATATCTGCATTAACACAAGTATGAAACGTGTGCCCTAATCAGTTAAAGATGATTTTTTTTTGTTCTAGGTCTGAACATGTAAAAGGTGTCTGTCAACTTCATAAATTTGTTTGGACTGTACAACCAAACCTCTGTCCATGCCATAAGAAAGGATGGCATGTATTAGTCAGTCGTGAGGACTCTGTGGCCAACAAGATTTATCATGTCTCATCCAGTCTCAGAACTATTCCCATAATAAAGGGATCAACATATACGTCACATGTTCTGTAGTCTTTTCTTTTTTTTAATGTCTGTAATCAAGATTTTCAGTAGGTTTCTCCCAGTCGATTTGGTCTTCATTAATTTTCAAGAGAACCATACTTTTTGTTACATGCAACACATTTCCTGACTTCCATTCTGAAGCCATGACCTCTCTAAAGTATATTAAAGGCTGGTTTAACTCAGCAATCCCTTTCACAGCCCGGTGACTCAGCAGCTGCTGTTATCTCACCAACATTCAAAAAGTTCAAAATCAGCAAAACACCATATAGGATCCAGATACCCCGTGTATTTTCCATCTTTATGTGGCTTTTTCTTTTTTATTATTTTACTCTCTTTAAAGACTTTATTTTTTATTGATATTTATTGAGCTCTACATTTTTCTCTGCTCCCCTCCCTGCCTCTCTTCTCCCCACTTCAATCCTCCCGCAAGGTCCCCATGCTCCCAATTTACTCAGGAGATCTTTTCTTTTTCTACTTTCTACTTCCCATGTAGATTATATCTATGTAAGTCTCTCTTAGTGTCCATATTGTTGTCTAAGTTCTCTGGGATTGTGGTTTGTAGGCTGGCTTTCTTTGCTTTATGTTTAAAAACCACCTATGAGTGAGTACATGTGATAATTGTCTTTCTGTGTCTGGGTTACCTCACTCAAAATGATGTTTTTCTAGCTCCATCCATTTTCCTGCAAAATTCAAGCTGTCGTTATTTTTTTCTGCCGTGTAGTACTCCATTGTGTAAATGAGCCACATTTTCCTTATCCATTCTTTGGCCAAGGGGCATTTAGGTTGTTTCCAGATTCTGGCTATGACAAACAAAGCTGCTATGAACATAGTTGAGCACATGTTCTTGTGGCACAATTGAGCATCCTTTGTCTATATACCCAAAAGTGGTATTACTGGGTCTTGAGGAAGATTGTTTCTTAATTTTCTGAGAAATCGCCACACTGACATCCAAAGGGACTGTACCAGCTTGCACTCCCACCAGCAATGCAGGAGTGTTTCCTTTTCCCCACACCCTCTCCAGCATAAATTGTCATCAGTGTTTTTGATCTTGGCCATTCTTACAGGCCGAAGATGGAATCTCAGAGTTGTTTTGATTTGCATTTCTCTGATGACTAAGGATGTTGAACATTTCCTTAAGTGTCTTTCAGCCATTTTAGATTCCTCTGTTGAGAGTTCTCTGTTTAGGTCTGCACTCCATTTTTCTTATTGGATTATGTTATTTTTTGGTGTCCAATTTCTTGAGTTCTTTGTATATTTTGGAGATCAGACCTCTCTGTCTGATGTGGGGTTAGTGAAGATCTTTTCCCATTCTGTAGGCTGTCGTTTTGTCTTGTTGACTGTGTCCTTTGCTTTACAGAAGCTTTTCAGTTTCAGGAGGTTCCATTTATTAATTGTTTCTCTCAGTGTCTTTGCTACTGGGGTTATATTTAGGAAGTAGTTCCCTGTGCCAATGCGTTCAAGTGTACTTCCCACTTTCTCTTCTATAAGGTTCAGTGTGGCTGGCTTTATGTTGAGGTCTTTGATTCATTTGGACTTGAGTTTTGTGCGTGGTGATAGATATGGGTCTATTTTCATTCTTCTACATGTTGATATCCAGTTATGCCAGTACCACTTGTTAAATATGCTTTCTTTCTTCCATTTGGTATTTTTTGCTTCTTTAACAAAGATCGGTGTTCAAAGATGTTTGATTGTATTCGGGTCTTCTATTCGGTTCCATTGGTCCTTCTGTCTGTTCTTATGCCAATACCAGGCTGTTTTCAATACTGTAGCTCTGTAGTAGAGTTTGAAGTCAGGGATTGTAATACCTCCAGAAGTTCTTTTAGTGTACAGGATTGTTTTGGCTATCCTGGGTTTTTTGCTTTTCCATATGAAAAGACCTTCTTTCGAGGTCTTTGAAGAATTTTGCTGGGATTTTGATGGGCATTTGTGTTGAATCTATGGATTGCTTTTGGTAAGATTGCCAACTTTATTATTTTTAAGCTATTTTTTTCTATGACTGTCAATACCCATTTTTTCTGTATCTCTTGAAAGGTTTTCTTGGTCTGGACCACTTTACTGCATGCCTGCAGCCTTCTCTGTCCACATGAACCAAGCCTTGCTGTGTGTCTCTGTGCATGGTGCTGGCTTGCTCAAGCCTGTGTGCTGTATGCCTTGGCCTGCCTGAGAGACTGCTGGACTAGGAAGCTGTGTTGGATCTGTATGTGTCTGGAATTTTTTAGAACTTTTTCAGGTCCTATGTGGAAATACATGCCCTATATTGGCCACCAGATGAAGCATTTATTGAATTATTCTTTATCAATAAAAAAATCAGGAGTCAGATATTGGGGTAAGGACCTGAATAATCAAAGAAGTGATCAGTAAACTCCTCTCTCTCTTTTCTCAATCTGAAAGGGCTGAGAATCTTTCTAAGCCCATCCTACTACTTCTTTTGTCTCTCTATATGTCCTCAGTCCTCCAAAATCTCTGTGGCTAATTTTGGTTAGCTTGTAACTAGCGCTGCCCTCTGATTCAAAGTAAACTTTATCATGAGATAAATAGTCATGAGAGTGTTAGAGTGTGATCAAAATATCCCAATACATCATTCAGATATTGTTTGTCCATTTATGGGATCTTTGAACACTGTTTTCTTTTTTTTTTTCTTTCTTTTTTGGCTTTTTTTTTTTTTTTTGAGGCAGAGTTTCTCTGTGTATTTCTGACTGTCCTTAACTCACTCTGTAGACCAGGCTGGCCTCAAACTCACAGAAATCTACCTGTCTCTGCATCCTTAGTGCTGGGATTAAAGGTGTGCACCACCATCACTTGGCTGTGGGATCTTCAAACACTATTAAAGAATGTGTATGGATTGATTTAAGTCTTAAAGGAAATATGTATTTCAGACTCATAGATAAATGAATTAAAAGTCACATGCTCCTGAAATGTGATTTCTTTTCATAATCTTTTGAAGCTCAGCAACTCAAGTTAGATATCCTGAGGGCAACACATGTTGAGAGAGGGCCCTGGGGGTGGCGTGGGGAGGGAATGTGTTTGTTGAAATTGTCCAGGAGCAAAGCTCAGCTCACTTGAAGCCCAGTGATTTGTCATCCAAATATGTGCAGATTGCTGGTGCTATAAATAGCTTGAACTCAAGTAAACAGCCTCTTCCCCTAGCTGCTGTTTGGCCATTATTCACATGCCAGAACAGGCTGGGAACGGCACCGGCACCAGCCTCACTCAATGCATGGCATCCATATCCTGACCTTCTCTGCTTGGCGGAGCCACCAGCTTCTCCACGCTTTAAGTGACTGGAGTCAGGTGTTTGCCCACAACTCTACACATCGGGCGTCCTCTGTGGCCCAGCCTGTCGTGGAGCTTTGTCAACTCGCTGCTGCTCTAGGCCAACCACAGCTAGGAATATTGGCAAGGATTGAAAGCCTGGAGCCACATGTCTGGACTAAAGCAGATTTGGGAGGCACAGGCGATGTCTTTTCAGAGCAGAGGCACACATGCTGCTTCTTTTGGAACCTAAAAAGAGTGGTACCACTTGTCAGAAGTGCTCTGGCTGTCTGTGCCAACAGCTCGTGTGTGTGCCAGGGTCTGGCTGCTGGCATTTCCAGAGCCTCTTAGAGACTCATGCAGAACGCTGACAGAGCAACAGAGGACATTCCATGGTTGATTGCTGTTTTCTTTGTGGGGTTGGGGTGGGGAGGGTGTCTCTCTCCCCGCTTTGTCTCCCTCCTGCTTTCGCTCTCTGTTCGCCGTATTCATTTACAGTGGCTGCAGGTCAGATGTCCATGAAGGGTTTAGGGGCAGATGATAGGTCTGGTAGGAAGAACACCGGATGGGGACAGGGAGTCTGAAATCTTGGGCAAATCACTTACTTTTCTATTCTTCTTTTCAAATGAAGATAGTCCTGACCCCCGTGTTTTCATAGGATTGATGAGAAAATTTATGTGCTATTATTTTCTGGATGATAACAAACTGCAGGATGTGAAGGGGAGGTGTGGTAGCACCTGACCTCGGCCCTGGGGGCGGGGATTGCTGTGAGAGTTAGAACTAAGAACGCACATATTAAGTGGCAATAACAGCAGTGGTTACATTAATGTCCCTTAAGTGACTGAGGATTTCTAACCCTGAGGGACACTCAGTTGTTGTTGCCCCAAACAACAGCAACAAAAGCACCTTTTTTGTTGTCTTTTTCTTTTTCTTTTATTTATTTGTTTTGTTTTGGTTTTTTTGAGACAGGCTTTCTCCATAGCTTTAGAACCTGTCCTGGATCTCGCTCTGTAGACCAGGCTGTCCTCGAACTCACAGAGATCCACCTGTCTCTGCCCCTGAGTGCTGGATTAAAGGCCTCCATCACCACCGCCCAGCCAAAAGCACTTTTTAACATTTAGTATCACACATACAATAATTTAACAACCTTTATTATTAACAAGGATCTCCAATTATCTTAACATATATATCTTTTCCAGTTAGAGCCAAACAAGACCATTTATTTCTATAGTACACTTTTTAAAAAGAGTTTGACTATATTGTCCTTACTATATTTGTTAAGAAAAATCCTCTCCGCTGGTGCACAGAAATCCAGTCAGGCCAAATCAAACCAAATTAAAATGCCCATGTTTTAATAAATACAGCACTCTCGGGTAGCTGAGATCATGGCAGGGGAGACAGAAAACCGGGGAGCACTTAACTAAACCTGGGACCACGTGTTCCTCCTCTGGGCACCCATTTAAATACCATGTGGGAGTGGTCCTGATTCTCCCCTGGGGAGGGGTTAGGACCTGGCATGCTGGGATTTGGAGTTCAGACCAATGCAACTCCCAGGCTAGGGGGTCTGGGATGGATGCCAGGGACTGGGGTGACGCTCCCAACTTAACATATTGTCCTTGAACTCTGCATCCTCTTGCCTCAGCCTCCTAAGTGTTAGGATTTCAGAACTGGGCAGATTGTGTACTTCTAAAACAATGTCTTTTCTCTGCAAAGTTCCTCTGTTTTGTTCTTTGAAGTGGGCGAGATTAAGTGACTGTCAATGATGTTCTACTCATACGTGTCTGACTTGGAGCTTGAAGACTGTCTTCCTGCAGCTCTGGAAACATCTCAGAGTTGGAGATATTTTCCTATCCTATCCTTTCTCCCTTTCTTTCCTGGAATTCCTACCTGGGTGCCATGTTGAACTTCCAGGATTGTTCTAGAATCAAACTCCTTTCTGCCTTGTATTTCCCTCTGCATTGTCAGCTGCCCCCTCCTCACTCCCGGTCCTCCCACTGAAGTGTTATCTTCTCCATGGATACTTCAGTTCTCAAGAGTTCAGGTTTGTTAGTTTTCTTTATGCTTTATGGAAACAATGTGTTCAGAACTCCTCGATACAGGAATTTATAAAACCCTTCTCACTTGTCTGATTTTCTGGTGTTTACTGGATCTATTTTCTCTAGAGTCTTTGCCATGCTGATAGCGTTCTTGTGATAATGCTCTTGACTGTTCTTAATCAATAATGAGAGACTCTTTTTAAGGGATCGGTCTTAGCTTCATTTGGAGTTAGCTGTCTGCCCTATAAGCCTCTTCTTCCTAGGTAATTGTTGGACACCTTCTGTGTGGAAGAAGTGGTTTACTTCAGGGCACACGAATAGGACCAGCAAGTAGATTGAGGCCCCTTAGATGTCTTAGTAAGGAGGCCAAGTTCCTGGGAGAAGTCTTAGACCACTCCTACTTATGGAAAGGACCCCCTCCTCGGCGTCTGTCTGTAGTTCTGTAGAACTTCTGTGTGTTACATGGGTAGGGGTAGGAGCTGGTTGGCCAGCAGCATTAGATCTAGTTTCTCCATTATTATCACTGCCAGGCTGAGAGCCTTCTTGGGTTCCATATAGCAGTTTGTGTATCATGTCCACAGGTGCACACCACTGTGTCTCACTTTGGCTCTGGTTTCTCTTAGAAACTACTTGAAGGGAAATCTCTTGCTCTATGATGATCCTTTCCCATAGAGAGAGGGCCTAGCTTATAGTGTGCAAGGAATGAGTGTGTGTGTGTGTCTGTCTGTCTGTCTGTCTGTGCCTGTGTGTGTGCCTCTGTATGTGTGTGTATGTCTGTCCACCCAGCACTGTTTAAGGATCTATCAGAGATGTTTTAGCCTTTCCAGTCTGGTAGGAGAACACATAGCAGGTACTTAAAATACCTTGCTAAGAGGAATGAGGGATCATTTCAGCACAGAGCTAATGTGGCTCCAAACAAGGCCTCCCCAAGAAAGTGACATTTAGTGTGGGGTCTGATTAGCCAGACCCAGAGGGCAGGGCAGTTAGAGCGGCAGTGGTGATAGACTCTCAGCGTGTCAGGTTGCTTCCTATTAAACGTGTAAGTGATGCTGTCTTCTGGGAGGGTACTACAAGATGGCTCAGTAAAGTGCTTGCTTTCCAACTGTGAGGACTTGAGTTCAGATCCTGGAAGTCATAAAAAAAACCAGGATGGTGGCCTGTATCCTACTAGTCATAGTAAAAAGGTTACCTAGAAGGTCAAGAGCTAGCCTGGCTTATGCGGCAAAATTCAAGCAAATTTACTGAACGTGTCTTTGTGACTCTTGTGTGGTTGACTGCACTGCTTCCCATGTGATTCGTGTTTTTGATTGCAAATTCTTTTTGGAGCTGGGCACTAAGAGGCTCTCTGGTGACGCATGCATGCTGGGGTGATGGCATGCCTTTTTCCTGTTCTATAGATGCCCCTTTTATACATAAACAATGAAAATTGAAAAGATAATGGCAAGAAACTTTTTTTCCCTTTTTTGATTTTTCAAGACAATGTTTCTTTATGTAGCCCTAGCCATCCTAGAACTTGCTCTGTAGATCAGTCTGGTCTCAAACTCAGAGATTCACCTGCCTCTGCTCCATCACTCAGCTAAGAAACTCTACTTTCAGATGTAAATCTCAGTGTTATGTTTCTCAGTTGTCTAAAAAAGCATGGCCTTTGTAGCTCTGTGACTCAGAGAACAAGCTGTAAATGTGACATCTGCTCTTACAGAGAACCTGGTTACATTCTCAGCACCCCACTGGCTGACAACCATGCTTAACTCCAGTTCCAGGGGATCCCATGTCTTCATCTGACCTATCCACATAGGCACTAGACACACACATGGTACACATGCATGCATGTAGGCAAAATATACGCATAAAATAAAATAAATCTAATAAGAAATAAAGTGGAACATGATTGAGAAAGACACCCAATATAGATCTCTGGCCTCCACATATATGTGTGCACATGTGCAGATACCTACACAAAGATGTAGTCACATACAACACACACAAGGAACTTATAAGGGGAAGTGCTATTGTGATCTCATCCTCCATTGGGCAGCCAAGGCACAAACCAATTGCCCGAGGTCATCCTCAGTGGGAGGAAAGCAGGGCTGGTAGGAGCTCACATCTCTGTTGCTCCCACGGTGTTTTCAGGCTGGTGGTTTTTATTCTACCACAGTTCACCAACTTGTTCCAAAGCCTTCTGATGGGCTGACATCCTCCCATGAAGAGCCTGTTTGCTTGAGTACTGATAAGCATCAGAGTTTTCTGAGAACTAATTAAAATTCCTATTTAGTTACAAAGGGCCACAGTCTTCCCCCCTGCCGTAAAGAGCTGTGTCCAGCAGAGTTCCATAACTTCCTGTCCCCATGGAAATAACACGCACATAGATTGGCTCTCCCGTTTTGGGTAGAAGCAGTTAAAACCACCCAGCATTTTGGTAACAAAGCCAATAAGCCCACCCCTTGACTTGATGGACTGGTGTATTCCCTTTATCAGGCTGGGTGGGATGTGTTTTAAGAATAGCATTGGCACATGTGTGCATTCATTCTGACTTAGTCAGGAGCTAAGAGCCATGGTTTCTAATTCTGGCCCTTTTGTTTTTGAGCTGTGTAACTGACTTTAGGCATATCACATAACTTCTCTGCTTCATCTTATTGAGGAAAGAATATAATAATAATTCTTCTAGAGGGGTTGTGAGAATCAAAATAGATGATGTACAACAATCTGCTCAGTATTCACTTTGCACTGTCTACTGTCTTGGTCTTCTTGTAAGGATCACTTTTCAGGATCCCAAAATGAAGCCACTAGCATCCCATTTTACAGTTAGGAAAACACACACACACACACACAGAGAGAGAGAGAGAGAGAGAGAGAGAGAGAGAGAGAGACAGACAGACAGACAGACAGACAGACAGAGACAGAGACAGACAGAGACAGAGAGTGTTATGTAGGGCTCAGACCCTACTGATTCTGATTCTGACTCCTGAGGCTTCTCACAGTCCCTGCCCAGGTCTCCTTGCTTCTCACAGGGAAGAGTAGAGAAGTTCCATTTCCCTGATGGAGTACTCTGCAGATGCAACATTCTTGTTATCTAGCCTGACCATTGCTGGGTTTGTCCCTAAGGACAGTTGCATTCTCATACTTGTTTATCTTATCTAGTAGTTTATGTTGTCTCTCTTCATGTCCCCCGGGACGCCTTCAGTGAATTCTTTTGAATTTTCTCCCAGAGAAATGTCTTAGCTCTCTCTACTGTGAGGGCCCACAAATCCAGGCAGGCATCCTGAATCTATGGAAGAAGGGGTTTCTTTTTGCTCAGACGTGAGGCTGGTTGCCTGGAGTAAAATGATCCAAGATACATTTGGTAATAAGCTCTACACACACTGGCTTGCAGTGGGATTTCAGGCAGGAAAGAAACCCATGTGTCATTTCACTGATGAAACGAAGGTCCAGTGACTTGTTTGAGCCAGGGTTAAGACCTGAAGCCAGTTCTCCAGCGTGTCCTAGCCTGTCCTGTGTGTGTGCATAGGACATAAGGACATACATACTGTGCCTAGCCTGTTCCTAGAAAGCTGGAGAAATGAAAGACTTGGAGGACTGGGCAGAGAGGCAGAGATGGAGGAGGCATAGAGAGGTTTCCTGCCCAATTTAGCACATTACACACAGAAGAAATGGATGGAAGCACAGCGGAACACAGGCAGCCACAGTCGTCCCCAGTGACTGAATGCCTGGAGGCCTGGGACTGACCAGCCACATAGGAAGCCTTTTGTCACTGAGGCCTCGGTGTTGAAAATTGAAGGAAGGATGTTTGACAAATGTGACGGGCCTGGGATGCAGTTACAGCCTCCTGGCTCATTGTCCAAAGGAAATAGATCTCTCCCGTGGACAGAGATGGAAACTGAGCAAGTGGGTTGAGTGGTTGACATCATCAGGCAGAGAATTGGATTACAACAAATGGGGACTTACTTGGCCTGAGACGTGGGAAACACCCTCTAAAACCTCGAAGTGCTTTTCATTTAGGAGACAGAGAGAGAAAGGGCAGGAACGAACTGCCTGCTGCTCTCTGCACGGCCCTCCTTGAACCCTGGCTTCTTACCTTCTGTTCTGACCAGGACCTCTGCCCGTGGAGGAGACTTGGCCCCTGTGAGTACCACTGCACTGCCTTGTCTACCCCAGCCCAGCCTGCCGCCCACATAAGGTCTGTTTCTGTACTGTGAGGCATGGACACTTGGTTCAGACTTTACTGCTTTCTCCGCAGCTGTCCAGGGCTGCCGAGTGGGGTCCTCGTTCTCACAGGTAGGCACCATCCGCACTGGAGACTCTCACCATGTAGCTTCAGCAGTCTCCACAGCCTTCAGGGCACCTCCTTGCCCATATACAGGCTGAAAAGCCAAGTCTGACTCTAGAAATTACTATCTGTAAAATTTTAATAGTTTTGTAATTACAAAAGTTTTTTAAAATTCCAATTTAAAAAGTTTTACAAATTCTTAAAAGACATATCTCACACATATAAAATTGGTATATTAAAACTCCTAGTCCTCCTGCTTCCACCTCTCAAGTGCTGGTTGTATGTTAAATTTCGGATACCAACTTGTTTAGGTTCACAAAGGCATTTCCGCATTATACTGTAGCAATTGTGTGGAGAGCTCCAGGCTCAGGAGGAGTGATCTTGGACCTTGGCTCTGTGCTCTCTTCCCTGACCATATAAACCCTTACGGTTTCCTTCTCTTGGAGTCTGTTTTCAGGTTTTTAAACAAGGCAGGTCACTCTGCAGAGAGGAAGGGAGGGACCCTTGTTACTTCTAGGTCCCTGTGTGGGTTTCAGCTGAGGTCCTCAGGTGACTAGAGATGGCTTATGGCATGCTGTGGCCCATCATCCCAATTATCAGATTAAATAGATTTGATATTTGAAAATTACTATATTTTTTATGTGTATGAGTGTTTTGCCTACATGTATACTCAGTGTCTGCCTGTACCACTTTCGTGCCCAGTGCCTACAGAGGCCAGAAGTGGAGTTACAGACAGTTTTGAGCCTCACAGGTTAAATATACTTGAGAAGTTATAACTAAAATGGAAATATTAAGCCTTGGAAAGCAAAACCAGTGATAGACTAGGTGTAGTTCAGCGTGGAGCACTTGTTACCATATACATAGCCTCCCAGGCTTCCATCCCTAGCACCACCAAAAATAAAGTCACCATGTAGTGAAGAGCCATCCAAGGACAGCATGTGATCTTCACAAGTGTTTCACACACCTGACCTTATTTTTCTCATTTGTATCTAAATGAAGGCACAATACCAGGTGATTGTATGTATGTTTCTTTTCTTCTGAGGCTGACCATTATAGGTTTTGAAGCAAAGTGCCCTAGGTTTTTGGTATTTAAAATGACTAAAAACTGACTGAGTGGGGAAATCAAGAGGACACTGGGCAAGAAACATGGCTCAGTGAGTAGAGTCCTTGCTTGTGTAAGCACAAGGACCTGAGTTCGAATCCCTAGCTTATATGAAAAAGTCAGGTTTAATGGCTCTAACGTCAGAACCCTTGGAGGCCAGAGTGCTTTGATAGGATCCCCCTGGAACTGGAGTTAAAGGTGTTTGTGAGCTACTTGGGAACTGGGAACCAAGTCTGAGTCCTCTGAAAGAGGAGTAAGTGCTCTTAACTGCTTGAGACATCTTTCCAGCCTCACAATTCCATTCCAATGTAAAACCTGCCACCCTAGGTCTTTATTTGGCAAGAGAGCTGAGAGATGGAGGAGAAATTCCCTGTTCTTGCCTCCGGAGCCCTTTCTTTTCATCTAGTGTCTCAGCCACCCTGCTGCAGGGAAAGGATTTCCACAGCTGGGATGCAAACAAAGCAAGAGTCAGTTGTTCCGGGTCTTGCTAATTCTTTATCTTTAGGGCCATCAGAGACCCTAATCCTCAGGAGGATGTGTTGTTTGGAAACTGTTTGAAGTAAGGTCGGGGTTAGAGGGAGAGTTCTCACAGCAGTTAGGCATATCTTAAAGCTGCAGACTTCCCAGTGACTGTGCCATACAAGATGGACTCTACCCTGTAGCAAGGGCACTGGGAGGCCTTTCTTTAATGCCTCAGCCCACAACGTGGGCCCTAGAGCTAGGAACTCTGGATAGGGATCATCCCTCTTTCTCAGGAGGTAATGAGGCCATGATGCTTTGTAAGGATGGGACTGGAGGTACCTGGTCTCTGTCAGGAAGCAGGGGTGGAAAGTGGTGAGTGGCATGTCTTCTTCATATGCAAGGTGAGCATGGTTTTAGTTTCTTGTTTGCGCTATCAGAGCGCCATTACAGGGCTTTCCCTGTATGTGCTACCCTGGTGCTGAGCTTAGGGCATCTTGGGAATAGGAAGAGAATTCTGTGTTGAGCTCGTGTGGGTTTCCTGTCTTCCTCGAGGGTGTGTTACATGCAAGGCTGGGCATCTCAGCTGATTCCTTTTCATCCTCACAGCACTGATGCAGGGGTTTTTCCATCTTCCAGAAAGAGCTGCAGAGATGGGAAGCGACTTGCTCAGATTCTCACATCTTGCAGGTGATAGAGTGCTAAATGAGAGTAGTCTGTCCCTGCCCCGGAGCTGCCGTCCCGTCCATATCACCTCCCTGGGGCTCAGTTTCTTCGTCTGCTCGAGGAGGGGTATTGTACCAAAGTCAGAAGGCAGCGTGGTGTTTAGTCTGATTCCACCACTAGGCGTGGACGTCAGTTCATTACCTTCCCCCACTTAGTTTGCTGTACATTGTAGTCTGCTGTCTGCTCCTGGCCCTTCACCACTGTGGCTTCTGTAATCCCTGGACTTGGTGTGTCTAGTCTGCCTGTGCTTTCAGTCTCGAGTTTGGTGGGAAGGCAGTAGAGCACACTTCACTTCTTAGCGCAGATGCCCTGGGCAGACCTCATTCCTCCTCCAGAACCTGTCAGCCTTCGGGCAAAGCTGGGGTCACACCCAAACCTACTCCACAAGGTATCGTGGGGGGGGGTGGGTGGATGAAATACAGTAAATTAGCATCTGTAGATTGGTACCAAACTCTTCAGCTGGGCATGGTAATTCACACCTGTAATCCCTGCACTTGAAAAGCTAAGGCAGGAGGATCGCCATGCTATAATTTTAGGCTATCCTTAGCCTCAAACCTATGTAGAGTAAGTTTCAAGCCAGCACCACCACAGCCACCATCACCAAAATGACAAAACAGCAAAATAAAACGGAAGTGCATGTGCTGACTGCTGTTTAATACACGTAGGAGGATGTTAGTGGACTCTAGGATAGTGTTTTTGTCAGGCTCCCCAGTACTGCCTCTTGGCTCGACAAACCAGACATGAGGGCTGTTTTCTGTCACCTGGACACCTAATTCTGACCTTCAAGTCAGCCATCAGCAAGGAGGCAGGAAGAAGTGGTGGGTGCTCCTGCCTGGGAGCAGAGAGCCCTGACCTGGCAGCCACGCCTGTAAGTTGAGCCTACCTACTCTCTTCAGCTGAGCTCAGGCGCCGGACATGATTGCTAAGCACAGTCAGAGGTGGGAACTCTTGCAAACACTTATCACTCAAAGCTCACGGCTGTGCTTACCACCTCCTGGAAACCCTTCAGTGGTGCTTAAGACAGTGGCCTTGTTCCCTGTAAATGGCCTGGCTTCCCTGGGAGTTACACTCTCTGTGAGCAGATTGTGAATGGCAGATTAGAACATAGTGCTCTACGGAGCCAGCAGTTCCCCAATGTAAGAGAACCTTCATTGGTGTTCGAAGAAATTCCTGCTTCCATTTGGTTCTTTAGGACAGGATAATGGACCTTTGGAGCCCCCCGAGAAAGGACACACTTGTGAGGGCTCTAGGTCAGCTCTGGGCAGTGCCTTATAGATGTGGTCCCTCCAGTAACTCTGTAAATGTGTGTTGAGGGGCTCAAAGAGTTTGAATCCACTGGGAAAGACCAAAGACACACCCAGTTCAGATTTAGATTAAATGAATTTATTCTTACTGCTAGCAGAAGGACAACAGCCGTAGAGCCAAATCAGGTGCTTGTGTGCCAAAAGGGGCTAAGGAAGGGTTTATAAAGGTGGACATCACAGTTTTCTCAGGCTCTATGGAATCCACAGCTGGAGGAGAAGACGGCTTCCCTCCCATCGGTAGTTTGTCATCCCCCATTGTACAGTGATAAAGAGATCTTCATCCCAGACCCAGAGCCATAAGTACCAAAGCCAGAGCAAACTGCTTAATTACTTCTTATCTTACATGGCTAGCACCTGCAGGCCGCTAGGATCTCCCTGGCATTTCAGGACAAAGGTCAACAGCTTTTAGGGGTACCTGGTGCTGGTTTAGATTCCTTATCCATCACAGACGAAATACTGTATAAGTCATCAGCAAACCAGACCACCCAGGGAAAATGGAAAGAAGTATCCTTAACGACTGGGCTATCCCCACCCTTACCCCCAGGCAGTTTAGGTTAGGGCTGGCTGTCACTCACAGTCCTGCAATGCTGAGCACTGGGCTAGAGGGATCGGTGATTACAGACCCAGCTGTAGTTGTTTTCTCTTCCTTCCCACCCCTCTTCTTTTTGAGACAGAATCTTTTCAGCTGGCTCAAACTCACTGATAGCTGAAGCTGGCCTTTACTAATCTTTCCTCTTCCCCTTCCTCTTTCCTCTACCTCTTCCTTCCTCGTGCTAGAAATTACAGCATATGCTACCAGACCCTGCTCAAAATCCACACGATTCCTGGGTTGTTGCTGTTGTTTGGTTGATTTTGTTTTTTGTTTTTTTTTTTAAAATGAAGCATCGATATTTAAACCAAGTTCTTGTCAGCCAAGCACTCCACCTCAGGACTACTTCCCAAGCCCTGTGACTCAGGGAAGACAGCAGGGGAGTGAGCAGTTGCTGTGGCATGTGCCAAGTCCAAGTGAAATATGTGGAGGGGTTGTGAGCCCTCGGCCATGGATCCCTGCGGAGGCTTGAGCTCCAGCTGCTCTGAGTTCCTGTGCTCTTGTGATGGGAACAGCTGGCAGCAGCTGCTGCAGCCAAGGCATGCGCTCCTTCACCTTCCTGTCCCCTGTGCTTCAGAGGAATAGAAGGAACTCTTCCTCACAATACAAGGATGGCCCAGGACTGGGAATCCCAGCTACGGGGATGGGTGACTTGGAATCTCAAGTCACCAGTGGATTTTCTGTTGGTTTGTTTTTATAGTGTTTATTGTGATGTTCTTCCTTCTCCAGTTACAAACTTCGAACATATTTAAGGAAGGAAAACTAGATGGTGCAGAAAAATATTTAAATCACTACTCCGTGGTTCCACTCCGTGGTGTCTAAGTTCCCCTTTACCCTCCTCTCCTCACACTGTCATGCATGTTTCTCCCTGGGCCTAGTGTCCTGTGCATTTGTGTATCTTGGAGGCATGCATGTTCTGGTATTGTTCACATACAGGCAGAACTACCATCTGAGTGGGCAGGGGCTGCCACCTCCATTTGTCCTGCCCTGCTGGTCAAAATCTGGGTGGTAGGCCTCCTGAATGGTGCTGTGGTGAGAATATGAAGGGGGTAAGACTTAAATTTTTAGTTATTTTAATTTGTTTTGAGACTGAGTCTCACTATGTAGCCCTGGCTGGCCTGGAATTTGATGTGTAGACCAGGCTAGGCTCAAATTCAAATCCCTGTGCTGGAATTAAAGGTATGCACTCCTGGCCCTGTCCAAGATCTTTTAAAAAAACTTCTTGGGCTGAAGAAATGGCTCAGCCATTAAAGCCATTAAATGACTCACAACCAAAAATATAAAAAAGCTTTTACACACACACACACACACACACACACACACACACACACACACACACACAGAGTCACCAGCCAAGATGGTCGCTAACTATAGGGTTACTGAAAAATTTTGAATGATGACTTAGAAAGTATCTGGATCATAGCTTTATTCCGCCCCCATCTCTCTCTCACACACACAAACACACATATACATATAGAAGGCACACACATAAATAAAATTAGCAGTTAAATGTACAAAAAAGTAACACAACAAGAAATTAAAAACAAACAAACAAAAAAACCTTCCTGGGGTTAAAGAAATAAAAGGAAGCCAGGCGTGATGTACGCCTTTAATCCCACCACTCGGGAGGCAGAGGCAGGTGGAACTCTGAGTTGGAGGCAGCCTGGTTAAGGTTGTGATTTCCAGGGCTATGTAGAGAGACCCCATCTCAACTAAATAAATGAATAGAAAAAGAAATAAATATAAGCATAAATATAATTAACTCAGAATGAAACTAATGTGTGAGTATGTGTTGAAGCCCATGAGGTCAGAAGAGGGTGTCACATTCCTTGAAACTGGAGTTATATGCATACTGGCTTTTGTGAGCTACCTAATATGTGTGCCAGGATCTGAACATAATTACTGAGCCAGCCTCCCAAGAATAAGATTTCTAATTTCCTACAGTCTGATAGAGGAATAAATGCTCAATTACAAAAAGACCCTGTTTTGACAGGCAGTGGTGGTGCACACCTTTAATCCCAGCACCTGGAAGGCAGAGGCAGGTGGATCTCAGTGAGTTTGAGGCCAACCTGGTCTACAGAGTGAGCTCCAGGACAGCCAGAACTGTTTCACAGAGAAACCCTATCTCAACCCTGCCCCCACCCCGCAAACCTTGTTTCCCCCAAAAAACCAAAAAAACAAAAATAACCTTGTTGTCATGTGTCCCAAGAGAGGCCCAGAGAGTGACGGCAAGCCTGGGAAGACAGGAGCTGCAGCGTTGAAGCCTCCCTTTCAGTTCATGTTGATAACATTTTCATGTGGTCAGCCAGTATTCATTCATTGCCTGCACTGGGCGTGGTGAGAGAGGAATAGTGTAAGAGAAAACAGGAGTGGCCCTTCCCAAATTAATTCACCCAGAGCAAGAATAGGTGTTCGGACTGCTTGAACACGCTGAGATACAGGAGAGTGTGTGCCAGGGCTTCCTCAAAGAGGTGGTGTTTATATGGTGTCAGGAGGCATTGATGCCGAGAGCTGAGGGGTAAGGTTAAGGTCATGGAGCCTGAAGACTAACCCAGGCAGGGAGAGGAGCACCCGAGCAAAAACGATTAGAGGCGGGAAGCCTGCAGAATGTTAGGGAAACTGAACCGAGGCTGGTGTAGGCAGAGCATAGGGAGGGGAACGAGACTGCTGAAGTTTACAGCACAGCGGGGCCTGAACATGGGGCCTACTATATGGTGGCTGCTGCCATGAAGAAGCATGGAGGACAGAGGTTGAGTGTGGTGAGGGATATGTGAAGATGGGAGGTGTCATTGCTGTTTTGTTGAAATCTTTATTATCAATTAAAAAAAGGTTAGAAGCAAAGCCCTGAAGCAGAGGAGAGAAGAGGCCCTCCAGGGAACTCTGGAAGGCTGATGCAGTTAGGCAGTTCTCTTGGCAACTATGGTGAGCACTTGGCATCTTTCACTCTTAATTTCTATCATTTCCTCTGCTTTCTCCTCTGTCTAAATGATTCAAACAGGGCTGGAGAGATGGCTCAGTAGTTAAGAGCACAGTCTGATCTTCTAGAGGTCCTGAGTTCAATTCCCAGCAACAATATGGTGGCTCACAACCATCTGTAATGAGATGTGATGCCCTCTTCTGGCATGCAAACAGACATGCAGACAGGACACTGTATACATAATAAATAAAATCTTTTATAAAATGATTCAAACAGTATTCACATTTCTCTCTCTTATCTGGGTTCCTGTGGGATATGGAAGCTAGAGCATCTGCTGGGAGCAGCCAGTGAGCAGATGCGATGGTCTGAAGCATCCTCTTCCCAGAGGCCAGCCACTCCCAGGGCTGGATGGAATGGGCTTCCCCGAAGGGAGGGAGTTTATTTTGTAGGCTTTATTTATTGAGTAGGCAGGCTCTCACTTTGTAGCCTTGCTGACCCTAAGTTCACAGAAGTCTGCATGCCAACACAGAGAATTCCAGCTAGGCAGGAACATGCCTCAAAAAACCAAAACAGAACAGTGGAATGGAAGCCCTTTTCTGTTTTGGTCCTTACCACCACCACTCCACACCTGCCCCAAAGAGTAAGAACAAACGCCTCTTATTGTTCCACGTGCAGGTAGCTGTGTGCATCACACAGCTCTCACCTCACACTGAGGAGGAGATTGTAGGGCCAGTTGGAGCTACATAGGAAGATTGTCCCCCACAAAAGTGCAGCAGTAATATATGCAATTTCACAATTTTTTTTACTTAATATATGCAATTTTAATTTTTTTTTCTTCCTGCTATCTTGGAAGTAGCTCTGTAAACCAGACTGGTCTCAAATTCAGAGATCTGTCTGCCTCTGCCTTCTGAGTACTGGGATTAAAGTCGTGAGCCACCACTGCCAGGCTACAATATTCTTTTGAACAATTAAACATAAACTTCTTTCCATGTCAGTTCTTTATACTTCGAAATGGCTGTGTGGTGTTTTGGCATACTGGTACCCAGGAATATAACTCCATCCCATACAGACAGTTAACTCTTCACTGCATCCTTTACTTGTTGGAGTATATCTCTGGTACTCAGGAATATAACTCCATCCCATATAGACAGTTAACTCCACACAGCATCCTTTACTCACTGGAGTATATCTTTGGTACCCAGGAATTTAACTCCATCCCATACAGACAGTTAATTCCACACAGTATCTTTTACTTGTTGGAGTGTATCTCTGGACCTATTCCTGACCTCTGGGTTCACACAAAGGTGCTCATTCCATGTTAACAGATAATGCAAGCTTGTCTTCCCAAAAGCTGCTCCAGTTTTAGCCAGAGTGTGCCTGGCTCTAATCTTGTTTTCTTTTCTTCTGGTTTCTAGACTTCCACACTGGTTAATCAAGAGTGAAAAACCTGAAGCAATGCAAGCAGGAAGAAGAAATTAAACTAGGTGGGTAGCTGTGCAGTTCACATTTCTGTGCCATCACATCCCGAGTTTGCCTACACGTCTTCTCTCTTTTTCTTGCTTGAAATAAAATCAATGGGTTCTAAATGAAGTTCGAGGGGAATTTTGGTCGCCTAAAGAAAAGGCAGGGTGGCTCTTAGCAGCAGTTATATAATGGCATGCTTCAGTGTCACAGGCCTGGTCGCTATCCAGACGGTTTCTTCACAGCATTGGAAAGACAGCTTCCTTCCTGTGCCTTAGCAGGTTTCTTCAGCCATATACCCAAACAGATGGAGTCATCTATAGCTGGTTAGCAGCTATAGGTGTGGCGCCAACTTTCCCTGCATGTGTCTGTTAGAAAGAAATGTTCACAACACCCAGGGCATGGTATGGGAATTGTCACTTTAAGACTTTGTTAGAATTACCAAAACAAGCAAAGCCTAGCCCAAAGAAATGGGCACAGCCAGCAGTCTTGTGAGAAGGGATGGGGCAGGCACCTCCCACTTGGAAACAAATTGCATATACAGTGTGAACATGTTGCTTGGAAGTGTGCTTCCTAGGTTCAGTGGTCATAGTTTTATGTTAGCCAAGGATTCTGGCATAGAAGTACATGGTCTAAACCAGGTGGCATGACTGTTGGGTCCTTCCTTCCTTCCTTCCTTCCTTCCTTCCTTCCTTCCTTCCTTCCTTCCTTCCTTCCTTCCTTCCTTCCTTCCTTCCTTTCTTTGATACAAGGTCTTACCATGCTACTCTGGCTGGCTGGAACTCAGATCACCTGCTTCTGCCTCACAAGTGGTGGGATCAAAGGCCTGCAGGTGGGCATCACCACGCCACACCTGGCTTGTCAACTACCACACCTAAATCTGAAAGTCCTGTGACTGGCCATGCACTAAGTGGGGAGTGTGTAGTCCACAGACATCTGCCCTTGTGTCCATGACTAGCACTATGAAGGGAGTGGGAAACAAAGGCTACATGTGCCCAGTTGACCATGTCCACCTGGGCCTTTTCCACAGCTAGAATTGTCAGGAAGGTGCTGAGAACCCGATGGAGAGCTCATCTCTCTTTGTGAAGAGCTCACTGGATCTGTTGTGTTCCTCAGCTCAGGATTCGTGAGGAACAGCACAGCTCTCATGCTGCTCAGTTTAGACTCAAGAAATGGTCTTTTTTCTCAGTTTATCAGCAGGTATGAGGTGGATGCTGGATACCACAGCAGAAGTAGCAGACATAGTCCTTTCCTTCAGGAAACTTAAGAATCTGGTTGCCAAATGAATGCCTGTTGTCTGCACTAGGTGCAGAAGCAGGTGAGAAGTGGTTTGGAGAGGCACATGCCAAACAGGCTGTGGACCTCAGGGCTTCTGGAGCAGCTGGGAGTGGTGCAGAGACTGGAGAGGCTCGGTGCCCCTGAGGATTCAAGGGTACGCGTGGGCTTGTGTCATGCAGGGCAGGAGCCACTACTGACCTGAGTCCGCACGTGGCTGTGAATGAGTCCAGGCTTTATTTACCCTTGTGGCTCTAAGCAGAGAGCCACAGAGTCAGACTTAGAAAGGCAACCCTTCTGGAAACTAGGCCAAGTTAACTTCCTTATCCTCCCCCACCTGCTCTCCTCAAGGCCTGTGCTCCTCCTGTCCATGCGTCCTGACGAGGAAAGGTTATGTCCTGAGGAGGTGATCTTAGAAAGAATGAAGAGGTGGAGGGTGGGTAGAGTCATCTGGTGTTGAGCAGAGCAGCCCTGTACAGGTGGCCAGCCCTGCACACATCCCTCATACCTGTGCTTTTCTCCTGTTCCATCCAACTGTGAATGCTTCACATGCCCAGTTAGGGCCTCAAATCCTTCTGCATTGTGTGTCACGTAATGCGTCATTGAAATCCTCACAAGAATACTGGGGTTTCACTAGCTGCTGTCTGCCCTGTGTTAAGGGCCTCTCTCCCATGATGTCATCTTCAGGGAGCAGTGAACAAATACTGACTGAAGACTTGGTATGCTTGGCCGTGGCCACAATGAAGACTTTTAGAATCAGTGTTTGTCTGGATTGCCAAGCATTACGATAAAAACACCCATGCTTTACTGTGCATCCATGTCCTGGAACTCACTCTGAAGACCAGGCTGGCCTCAAGCTCACAGAGATCCACCTGCCTCTGCCTCCCGAGCGCTCAGACTGCTCGAGCACTACCACAGCTGCCTGCCTTTCACATTTCTTAATCTCATTTAGTTTAGTCTTGTGAAACACCCAGATGTTAGAGATAATGAAAGGGAGGCTCAAAGAGATGGCAGCTCTGGTGACACAAGGTGAGGTAGAAGAGCCCATCTCTGACCACTGTAGCCCTTGGAGTATGAATGTATTCCTGTAGACAGATATGGCAGAGCTCCTCTGTGTTCTCTCAGTGACTGACATATGATGATCTAGGTCTGAGCTCTGGGGCAGCTTGTCCAGTTAGTGTTTTTCCTAAGACCTTTTCTCCAGATACTTTGAGGCCACCTCTCTGCCTTGTGGGTGAGGTCCCCGACAGCTCGGAGTGTGTCTGCTTAGCTTCCTGGGCATCTTCCTTTTGGCCTGCAGCCATGCTCACAGAGAAGGCGTTGTTACTCCTGTGAGAGAAAAGAAGCAATGCCTGCTTCAACCTGGCATGTGCACTGAAGCTGCCCTCATCCGATGAGGAACCTTACCACTAGGACAACGCTTTTGATGAGTGGGATCCCAGGAGCAAGTGGAGAGGGTCACAGGTGGGAACCCTGTTTGTTCAGGACTGTGTCTATGACAAGCCATCCAAAGAATCTGCCCGATAGAATCAGTGCGGCCAAGGTGTCCATGTTACCCAAAGCCATTGCACATTCAGCTCTGTCCTCATCAGAATTTCAGTGCGTTTCTCCCAGAAACAAGTTGTTTCTGCAGAAGGGTTTCCAGAATTATTTGTTCCCTAGGAAGATTTTTTTGTTTGTTTTGTTTTTCGAGACAGGGTTTCTCTGTAGCTTTGGAGCCTGTCCTGGAACTAGCTCTTGTAGACCAGGCTGGCCTCGAACTCACAGAGATCTGCCTGCCTCTGCCTCCCAAGTGCTGGGATTAAAGGCGCACACCACCACCGCCCGGCGAGAAGATTTTTTTTTTAATTTAAAAAAGAAATTCTAAAACTGATGGAGCCATAAAAGACAACAAATAACTAAAGCACTCTTAAGCAAGAAGAGCCACGCTAAAGGTACCACCACAACACCTGATTTTAAGTTATATTACAAAGCTAGAATTAAGATGGTGTAGTGTTAGCCTAGAAAACAGACATATAGACAGGCCAGTGTGCCGGAATAGAAAGTCCAGAAATGAACTCATTTCTGGCAATACATGCATTGTCAGCTAATCTTTAAGGTGTCAAAATATGCAATGGAGAAAGGGATAGACAGTCTCTTTAATAAATGAAGAAGCAAGATGATCCATGGGAAAGAATGGTATATTTCTTATACCACACATAAAACCCACCTAAAAATTGGCTTAAAATTTAGAAGTAAGACCTGATAGCTGGGGAGATAGCTTGGCAGTTAAGAGCATTTCCCCTGTAGAATGAGGACCTGAGGACTTGAGTTTGAATTCCCCCATCCATATAAAAAGCAGTGCACAGATATGAGTGCGTATGACCTTAGCACTGGGAGGTAAAGACAGAGTGGGTCCTGAGAGCTCACTGGCCAGCCAGCTTAGCTCAGATGGCAAGCTTCTGGCTTGGGAGAGACCCTGGCTCAATGCAGTAAGTCAGTCTTGCCTTGGCTTCCCTGTGTGTCTACAGGCACATGCACCCATCCACACAATCAATATGGGTGAGAGAGAGAGAGAGAGTGCACACAAACACATTCTGTGTCTGGAGCTTTATAAGTCCTAGGATAGAGAAGAAAAACTCCATGGTATTGGTCTTGGTAGCGATTTTTTGGATATGACATTTAAAGCATATCAAAGCAAAGAGGTGACTGCATAGCAGAGGAGATAGTAGACAAAATACAACGTAGCCAGTAGAATAGAGAAGTCATTTGTCAATCATTATATACAATAAGGATTTAAATAAAATATATGAGATCATATAACTTAATAACAAAAGCAAGCACCTAAACTGGGTGGTGGTGACGCATGCCTTTAGTCCCAGCACTTGGCAGAGGCAGGTGGATCTCTGTGAGTTCCAGACCAGCCTGCTGGTCTACAAGAGCTAGTTTCAGGACAGGCACCAGAGCTACAGAGAAACCCCGTCTCGGGTGGGGGTGGGGTAAGCAAATAGTTCCATTAAAAAAGTACTTAGTTGTTGAGAGTTTTTATGGTTACTTTTTGGTTGTGGTTGATTGTTTTATATTTGTTTGCTCGTTGATGGTTTTAAAATTTGTTTTATTTTTTGGTGGTTTGTAATTGGGTCCCATGTCGCCCAGACTGTCCTCAGACTTCCTGTGTAGCTTTAGATGGCTTTGAAACTCCTGATGCTCCCGCCCTGCGATTACAAGCATGTGTTGCCATGCCCAGCTTTTCCTGTTTGCTCTTACCTACCACCCCTGCTGGTCTAAAACTTGTAGTAGTCCTATTTTCACTCTTCCCAGGTGCTGGAACACCTCTGACTTTTTTGTTATGTTTTGTTTTTGTATTTTTTACAAGCTCTCCTCTAGCCCCAACTGGCATTGAAGCAGCTATGTAGCCAAGGATGACTTTGAACTTTCTTTAAAAAAAATTTAGACTTATTTATGTTATTTCTATGAGTGTCTTGCCTGCATGTATGTGTACCATATGGATGTCTATTACCTGTGGAGCCTCTAGAACTGGAGTTACAGACGCTTATGAACCATTCTGTGACTGCTGGGTACCAAGCTCAGGTACTCTGCAAGGACAAGTGCTTTTAACAGCTGAGCCACCTCTCCAGCCCTAACCTTGAGCTTCTTCTGATCCTCTTCCCTCCCTGTGCTGCCACACCTGGTTTCTGTGGTGCCAGAAATTGAACCCAGGGTCTAGTGCATATTAGGCAAACACACTAACACATTTTACTGAGATATTTTCCTTTGTCCAGTAGTCTCCTACACACACTTTAAACAAACGAATAAAAGCCCACAGGTAGTACATAGCATACAGTGGCCTCAGGCTCCCTCTGTAGCTAAGGTGTTTCTTTCTCTCTCTCTCTCTCTCTCTCTCTCTCTCTCTCTCTCTCTCTCTCTCTCTCTCTTTTTCTTTCTTCTTCCTGCTCTCAAATGCTGGAACTCCTGTCTCCTCCCAAGTCCTGGGCCTAGACATGTGGCACACATGTGGTTGTTACACCTGGCCTTTTAAGTTTTTTCTTTTTTGCTTTCTGAAACAGGGTTTCACACTGCTCTTGCCTCCACCTGTCGAGGGCCGGAACTACAAGTTTACTACTCTACCCCATCATCACTTTCCCTAGGGTAGCATACAAATAGCTGAGAGACGCATGGGAAGATCCTCGCATCCTTTCTGATCACCAGGGAAATGCACTTGAATTGCAATGCACCGTTGTAAAAGGGCAGAGGTGTGTGTATATCTGTGCAGTGCACTGTTGTAAAAGGGCAGAGGTGCGTGTAAATCCGTGCAATGCACTGTTGTAAAAGGGCAGAGGTGCGTGTAAATCCGTGCAGATGCTTCGGCCTTGTAAATAGAGCTATGGGTTGTAAAGCGGAGTAACCCACAGTTAACAGTTAATCCTCAAGCTGCTGAGAAAGCTGCTGACAGTCTGTTCTCATTCTCCTAGGCTTACAACTTTATACTTCTTTATTTCTGTATTCTTGTTTCTGGAATCTTCATTTTTATATTTATTCTTGGACCCTTCAGTATTTACATATGAATCTATAAAAACGTACATAACACCACCCTGAACCTCTGAAACTGTAAGTGAGCCACTCCTTAAAAGAGTTGCTATTGTCATGGTGTCTCTTCACAGTAATAGAAACCCGAACTAAGACAACATTGTAAGTATCAAGCTGTGCCCATGACTTAAGGTCGTCCCCCCCCCCGCCCCTCTACAAAGCCTAGCAGTGTCAAGGCACACAGGGCTCTGGCGCTCAGTGCTTCAAAAGCAGCTGGAACAGAGGCTAGCCCTCCTAAACAGAATTTGGTAGAAAAAAAATCCTGGGAGCTGACAGCTGCAACCAAGCCACTGCAAACATAAGCATCTAAGGGATTCCCAGAGGCCCTAAGTCAGGAGAGGGCACAGCCTGGTGTCCTGGGAAGCAGCTGGCAGGCAGGGTGTACAGGCTTTGCTGATAGCAGCTGGAGAGCTCTGTTCTCGTGGCAGCTTCCCTCTAGAGACCTTGGCTCTACAAGCAGGGAAACGTCTCAGCAGGGGGCTGGAGGCAGGGAAGGGCTGGAATCCCCGAAATCCTGGAACTACTAGAAAGTAGAAGAGGATCAAGGCTGTGGATTCTGCCCTGGTTACTAGGAGAAGCGCTGAGAGGAGATGGGGTGAGGGTGCACTGTGGATGAGAAACTGAGTCACAAGCTCCACCAACTACCACGTGATGCCAGGGGACCGAATCAGAGCTCATCTCTGAGCGCTGGGTTCTTCATCTGTGAAAACAGTGCCCACTCTGAGGACAGGAAAGTAATGGTGCCGCTTTCTCCAGATCCTTTCCTCTGCAAGCTGGAGAAGCAGGGAGCAGGAGTCCAGGGCTAGAGCTGGCAGCAGCTGTCTCTAAGGAGAGTTCAGATGCTGCCCTCCTCCGCAGTTAGCGGAGACTCTGGACCTCTTCACACCCCAGTTCTCCGTCTGTGAATGCAGTAACAGCTTCCTCACAGGACTGGACTAGAACTGAAATTCTAAGTGCACAGCACTCTGCTCGGACAAGATGTTCAAGGCAGGAGTCACTGTTATCAAAGAAGTGAAGTAAAAATCCACAAAGTAGCTTTCATGTAGTTGAAAGCAAAAATGGCATAGAACTTAAAAAAAAAAACTAGAGTGAAATCTTGGTTGTGCCATTTTTTTTTTTTTTGCTTTTGAATGTTGGCCACATGCTGTGACTTCTAGAAGCCGAGGTTCCCCATGCTCAGTAAACATGGATAATAACGTGAGTTGCTGAGTCAGACACCAGGAAGAACATGTGGTCCATGCTACATTTGTGTTCTGTGCTAATGTGTGAAGCACACTCTAGATGGCACAGCAGCTCAACAGCGTTCAGTGATGGCTTCCTGAGACAGATAGATGGTGGTAAAATTTAAAGTAAACTTCACACAGAAGAATGAGTGCTTTCTTAAGCAGGGACTTTCCTAAAGCCCCAAGGGAATGGAGACCCTGATCCAAATGCCTGACCTTGGGAAAAGATAATATATTATCTTGGAGAGCAGATAATATATTATAATTATTTCTTAGCCTTACTATATTGACCTTTTCCCCTCATAACACTCCCGAAAGGGAAGATCCTGATGTCTTACTCTTTTTCTATTATATTGTACCATTCTGATTTCTCTATTTATTAGCTGAACTTTTGATTTTAAATGGCCTCAGGCTCTGGATCTGAACTGTAGGCATTTCATCCTTGGGATCAGGTGTGCCTAGTAAATCTCTAACTTTGCTGTTCTTGCTGTAATTAGGAGGGCACAATGGAATTCCTGGGTCCACAGTGGTGGGGATGTTTTCCACAGAATTATTTTGTTTAGAGAAGCTACCATTGTACACATTTTTATCCTTTACCAAAGCCCGCACAAAATTTCCCAAAGGGAAAGGCATTAATATTGAGGATCATTAAAAACGAAAGTAAAAAGTTCTGGAGAAGTGTGGTCTGCAGTGCTGAAATGCTGGAGCTTCGTCTAGCAGCGGTGGTCACCACGTGGTACGTGCCACAATCTGACTCTTAATTCATTCCACTCAGTGCCCAAGAGCCACGAACATGACATTAGTTTACTGGTTTGAGTCCATGGAAAGATCATTGTGAGCAGCAACACTGATAATGGCAAGAATTTGTTGGGGCTTAGCATGGTGGCATATACCTTTGAGACCAGCCTGGTCTACGTAGGGAATTCCAGGACAACCAGAGCTACATAATAGAAAGACCCTGTCTCAAACAAAATAAAATTATGTTGGCTTCAGGTCAGTCTGGCTTCCAATATCAGAGGGACCACTAAAGGCACCTTGCATGCTGTTGTACTTAACCCTAAGAAAGTTGGTGCTGTCATTTTACACGTGGAGAAACTGGTGCACTGTACAGTTTGAGTGACTTGCCATAGATAATATAGTCAGTGAGCCAGTCAGAGGTGTGTGGCTAAAGCATACCTGTTCACCTTTCTTAATTTTAGGAAAAAAAAAAAACAGAAAAATAAAGAACTGTTTTTGCCCAGGGCATATAGCCTCTTACACTGTGATACTGAGAGTGTTGCTGTGTTACATCCTGCATGAGAAACCACATTCACAGGCGTGATCTGAAATCCTGAAGGAAGGCTTAGGGCATAGTGCGTTAATGCGCTAGTGTCTACTGGAGGAGGGTTTCTCTCCATCATAATTAGGTAGTGTTTTCTTTCTTTATGAATTCACATGCCACATAGTTCACCCGTTAAAGAGTCCTAGTCAGTGCCCTTCAGTGTTCTCATAGTTGGACATCATCAGCACAATCAACTGGAGCCATCTCCGTCACACAAAGAAACCCTGCCTCCTTTCGGCACCACCCTCTCATTCTCTCCCCAGCCCTAGGCAACTACGAATCTACTTTATGTCTCTTAAGTACGGATCTTACTTTAAGTGTCAGATGAGAGCTCTGACACTTAGAGAGTAATAATGCGAGAATCTTGTGTGCCGTGGGGGTGCGCCCTTCCCAGAGAATAATTAGAGAAATGAAATTTGACTCTAAATGTATTTTATAAATGGCTTTATTAGCTAAGAAGCTCTGAGCATGTCTCTGATCCACATCACTTTGGGATTGATGTAGGCAAAGGGTGGAAGGGTTTTTTTTTATTTAAGATTTGTGTGTGTGTGTGTGTGTGTGTGTGCGCGCGCGCGCTCACATGCACCTGTGCCCATGCACAGAGACCCAAAGAAGGTGCCAGGTGGGTGTCCTTTATCATTCCATCTATTCCTTTTAGCTGTAGCTCTCAGCTACCGAGGTTTGTGACATTTTGAAGTTTATATATGCTATCCTAAAGTATTCCTAGACTCTTCCCTCTTAGCAGCTGTGTGGCTTTCATGCTCTCCCATCAGTAAAGTGTCAACAAGGGCTATTGTTGTAACAATGCCCCACCCTGCCTGTCATTTCCAGACCCACTGAGAGGAAGGGGTTTGAAAGCACTAGCAGTTCTACCAAGTGCCTCACAGCCTCAGCTGTGAAGAGCTAAGGAATTCGTAGTCTCCCTCAGTAGACCATGAACTTCCTCAAGGCCATACTGGTGTCTGGCTGTCTTTGTGTCCTTGAGTGCAGTCACAAATCTGGTACACAGTGAGTGATCAGTCAAGTTTTTGGATGAATGGATGAATATTGTAATGATATTTTCTTGCTTCCTTTCATCCCACACAGTGTATTTTGGGGGTAACTTTGCCAGGCTCTTAGAAGGGCTGGGGAGGAAACCTGGGCTGAAGTGCCTAAGGTTTGCTCTAATTCCCACTGCTGCAGAATACATCACCTTGATCTCGGCAGTGGAGAGGGAAGTTACAAACTTACTTTCTCTCTTGATTTCTGTAGGTCAGGACTTTGGACAGCTTGCTTGGGTAATTCTGGTTTTTATCTCTCACACATAGTTAGTGACTAGATTTGCATTAACAAGGGACGTGTAGTAGCATCTCCACCATGCAGCTCAGGCTTCCTTGTGTGGTCACTTCCAGGAGCTAGTTTGGGTTCCTCATTAGGTATGGCAGCCTTTGATTTCCTGTATTGCTCAAATACAGAAGACAGGTGTCCCAGGAGAGTCAACTGGATGCTGTACGAGATGCACTAACTTCCTCCTCGAAATCAGACACCATCGTTCAGTTTATGTTAGAAATTAGAGACTAGGATATAGCTCTAGTATGTGAAAGACCCCGGGTGGGATTCCCAGTAGAGAAGGAAGAAAAATTAGCTCCAGAGATAGCTCATAACTCATCCAAAGGATTTAAATTAGACCCTCCATTACCTGTTTTTATTTTCTTGAATGGTGCTAAAACTTCAACCAAGGTCTATGTACAAGACTAGTGCTCCATCACTGAGTTACAGCCGTTTCAATGCCCATCCTGTTAGGCAGAGTATCAAACAACGTGTAAACATGTTGCAGAACAACTGCAGAGAAAGAGGGCGGTTTCCCCCTTTGTTTGTACTTGAGACCCATAAGATTGAGGAAAACTGTGCCCACCTGGCACCAGCAGAGCTGGCGCTTAGCCCAGCTTGGGACTTGGGCTTGCCTGCCTGGAAGTGATTTCATTTTCCCTTCCTGCCCCTCCTTTCATAGTAGAGGGGGCTGCTTTTCTCTAGAAGTTTTGCTTTACAGCTGAGCCCTAGCTAAGCTTAGGTATGGCCCAAATGACAGGAGAGCTGGGGAGAAGCATGCCTAGCCATCGAAAGATTCAGCAAGACTGTTTGCTATTTCATACCAGTGACCTCCTTAGAATCACAGACTGACAGATTCCAGCCCTCTGCCTTACATAATAAGCACAGCCCTGCTGGGTAGGGCATAGCTGTTAAAAGGGTGAGGTTTTTAAAATTGGTATCCCACATTAATTTTTTCTATTTTGAGGCAAATACATAGACTCAATCAGCCATCACTGGAAATACTGAAGAATTTGATCTCCAGCACAAAACCCAATGCAGAGAACTAGGCACTGGCCTATCCTCTTTGAATTAGGGAGACTGAGGCAGGAGAAGAAGGTGGAGGCCAGTTTGAGGGACATGATGAGACTCTGAGTCGGAACTAGAAACCACAAGTGGGAACCTTCAGCCCAGCTTTGCTTAAGTGTGGTTAAATACAGCTGGTGTTTGTTTTGGCGCGCAAAAACGTTTTCTTGAACCTTCCCGTTTCCTGTTCTACTTTTTGAAATTCTTTCTTTGAGGCTAGAGACTGGGGTGACTGGGTGGGCAGGGGATTAAAAAAAAAATGATAGAAAGAAAACAGACACTTAAAAAAAATCTTAGTAGATGTTAGACATTATTCCAGGTCACTTCCGTGCTCTAGCCTGATTACAGACTGGACTGCTCCACATCTGCATGTGACCGTGGGTAAGCTGCGACCTCTCAGAGCTTTTTGCAAAACAGCCATGATAATGCTTTCTTTGTCTTAGACGTGGTTTAGAGCCAGAGAGAGACCCCTGGATCTCTGTAAAAACCTGTTACCAGTGAGCTTTGAGAGTCCTCACAGCCACAGTCAAGGCAGTTATTGGCACTCAAGTTTGAGTTGTCCCTTGCTCAGGTGAGCTGGCCAGTCCCATAAGGGGCCACTCTGGGGACAGATGGTAGACTTCAGACCCCTAGTTGTGTCCACTGCAGTAGCCTCCAGGCACCAGGCCTGCTTGACTTACACAGTGAGAAAGAGGAACCTTGTTGGTTTTGAGCCCTGGGAACCTCAGAGCAAGGAACTTTTAAAAACTTGAGGCTAGCTGGGCAGTACACACTTTTAGTCCCAGCACTCAAGAGGCAGAGACAGGTTTTCTCTGTGAGTTCGAGGCCAGCTTGGTCTACAGAGTGAGTTCCAGGAAGGCTCCAAAGCTGCAGGGAAACCTATGTCGAAAAATGAAAAACAAAACAAGCAGCAACGACAAAAAAGAAACTTGAGGCTAGGGTGTCACCTGCCTACTTACAGTGCAGCGCACAGGAGGTGAGAGTGGCCAAGGTCTCCCATGCAGATGGAAGAGGCCTGGGAAGGTCAGGAATTACAGTAGGTTTGAGAATTGAAGGCTTCAGTGTCGCAGAGCAAAAGTGGGCCATGAAGAATGCAGACATAGTGGAAAGCTGTGCAGGAAGGCAGGGCTGGGTCAGAATGGACGTCAGGACTTGACACAAGAGCTTAGGGTTTGCTGATGTTGACTGAAGCAGAGGAATCACACAGCCCAGTGTCTGTTTCAGGAACAACTCGGGCTGCATAGGAAATTGGCAGCAGCAGTTCGGGGTAAGAGGGCCTCTGCATGAGACTTAGCAGTAGACAGCGACGGTGAAACTGTTCTGCAAGCAGAGGCGGTGGGACCTGGTGACCAGTCGTCCGAGGCTGGCAGAGGAGGAGGAGGATCAAGAATGGCTCCACACTCTCACCTCCAGCAGCCTGGAAAGGGGGAGGCTTGAAGTGGGCAGGCTGATGGCTTGCCACATGAGGTTTGCTGGTGACAAGGAAGCCCAGTGACACAGAAAGTGGGCAGATTCACACATTCTAAGAGAGTCTGAAGCTCTTTGGGGATCTTCAACATAAAATATTTAGGGATTGTCCCTTCCCCCAGGAGCACACAGATCACAGGATTGAGAATTTGGGGGAGAAACTCTAACGTATGGGTCCCAGGAGGAGGCAGGAGACCCAGAGGATGTAGTGTCTGGGCACTCCACCGGAAAAGTCACTAGAGAATTAAGAAATGAACAGAAAGGTGTCCTTGCTCCCTAGCAGTCCAGAATCACTGATGGTCATGTCTGGTTCGACACCCCACTGCTCCCTCCCATCATACCACCTCCCACAGCAAGCTTCACTGCTGTGCTCGTCCTGGCAGGGAAAGCTGGGCTTTCCTTGTGCAGAGCTAGGAGCCTGCTGGCGCCTCTGATCAAAGCCATGCCCAGGGCTGCTCTCTGCATGGGTACTGAGCACTCGGGTCTTGTACTGTATGTGCCCTAGGGCACTCGGGAGCACTTTGATGCCAACCCTGGCTGCCTGTCTGTTCCCAGCTTCCTTAGCAGAGATAGTTTAGAGACTGCTGGTTTAGTAGATCCTGGCTTTTGCCTCAGGTACCCACAGCTCTTTCTGGCTGTAGAGATACTGGGCAGTTTTGCTGACTCTGAGAAACCTTCCACAAGACCATTTCACACTCCTGTACCCTATGTCCTCTGTGTACACACACACACACACACACACACACATATATATATATATATATATATATATATGTATATATATACTTTCTTTTTCTGTAACTTCTGCAAAATACTTTATTTTTAAAAAAAAGGGAAAAAAAAGCAGGAAATGACCTTTCAATGTATTTGGAAAGCAGTTTGGAGTTGTAATGGAATGCGGACTAAGAGCTGCAGATTCAAGCAGACTGTGTAGCTCTTGGCACAGCCCAGGGCCCATTCAGTTTACAGAGCCTGGGAGAGCAGCAGAGACCCCAGAGAGATGCTGTCCTGTGGGGACCAGAGTAAGCACCTGTGGGAGCTTTGGCCTGTGACCTTGAGGCCCCAGAATATAAGAGCTTCTTCCTTCTTGCCTGGGTGTTGAAGGTCAGCTGGGTTCCCTGTAAACATCCAGATCCCACAACTGAGAGCTTTGGTTCTTAGCGCCCCATGGACGCAGATGGGCTTTGGCTCTGCCTGGATCCCTCTTGAGCCACTTTCATTTCGGGTGGGTAGGGCTTTTGTTAGTTTGGTTGGCAGGTTTCTGCGAGAGGGTCTCCCTGTAGGGACTCTGTATAGACCAGACCGGCCTTGAACTTCTGGGAGTCTTCCTGCCTCTCCTTTCCAGGTGCTGGTACTGTAGTCAGGTGTTACCACACCTGGTGTTCCACCTTTTTCTTTTTCATGTAACTGCAGAGTCACTTCCCTGACCTTACCGCCTTTAACCGAACCACCTGTGCAGCTGGAGAGCCCGCTCCTCTCCTTCCTTATCCCACTCGATTTCGATGCCTTTTCTTATGTCAGGTTGTAAACGTCTCATCTCCAGTGTGTGCCCCATGCCCGGGAAGGTGCCTGGCACAATGAAATGTGCAGGCTGGCAGAGACTCAGCAGTCACGCCCCGTTATTGTTCAGGTCGGGGCAAAGGAAACTAGAATAGGAGCCTGGGAGTCTGCCCCATATGAGGGCTGCAAGGGTGGAGTCAGACCTTAGCCGCTGTAGTGAGCAGGGCCCCGCCTTTGCTCCTTCCACCCTTGAGCTGAGAACACAGTTCATCACATACTAAACTTGGCCTGTGAGCGAGGGCTTTCAAGTAGAATGGCGCACATGCTGGCCAGGATGGCCTACTGGTAGAACCCTGTTCCACCCAGCAGTAAAAACACGAGAGAAAGGGCTGTAGGGTCTTGGCTCTCTGTGGCACCGTCAGACAGAGTCGACAGAGGAGAGGGGTGAAATGTCAGAAGGAAAACGCTCCTGATACCTCAGCCACAGGAGGCGCAGCAATGTTTTATTAATTGGCACCTCTCACATCTCACGGAACTTTCCAGCCCCTGTAAGCCTGTATTCTCACTGCATCTTCACTTCAGCCCAGGAACTTCAGGGTGTTTTGGTTAGTCCCGAGCCATATGTCCCAAGTGGTAAGTAGGCACTCTACCACAACATACCGGCAGCCTCTGACCTCAGTGACGTCAGTGGGACTGTTCAGCTGGCAGGGCAGCAAGCTCTACACTAGGCATTAGGAGCTGTAGATTCTAGAACCGTGGGTCTATCACTTTCCTATTGTTACTACTACTTATGATCAGGTCCATCACTCTGGCTGGTCTGGAATTCTCTATGTAGACCAGGCTAGCCTGAGACACAGAAATCCACCACCTCTGCCTCCTGGGTCTAAGGGAATATGCCCCTATTATGTAGCATTCTCCTTTGAGCCTCAGCTTTTCCAACTAGCAAGAGGCTTAGTGGGCCCTGGAGTCCCCCTTGGTTTGACTCTGCCATAAGTTTGTTATTTGTTGAGCGTGTACTATGGACCAGGCCCTGTCGTGATCCTGAATGTATCAAAGCTGTCACTCTGCTGGAAATCCATGATGGGCCCTGGGGAGAAAGCACCCCAGCCCCACATGTTGGTGACCGTTTATTGAGAACGTCCTTTCATGTCAGTGTACATGAATGATCAGTGAGTGTGCCTGATTTTTTTAAGATAGGGTCTTGTGTGGCCCAGATTGTCTTTGAGCTTACTGTATAGTCAGGTGTGACCTTAAACTTCTGACCCTCCTGCCCTGTCTGTCTCCTGAGTGCTAGGACTGCAGACACGCACAGCCACACTCAGCTTTGCTTCGCTCTTTTTAATCTTTGAACCTTTCTGAGCCAGGTGTGATGTGACCATGAGCCTGACTATTTTTCTGAGTGTCCCTCATGCTAGCAGAAGATGCAGGACCTGAGGGTGTGCCAGAAGTAGAGGTGTAGGGAGTGAATGAATGCCAGAAAGACAGCCCTGCCATAAGCCAGCGTGTGTAGACGAAGTGCAGATTAGGAGAGGGGGTGGGGCGTGGGCCTATGCATAGCTACTGGCACAGGTAACCCATGTTGCCCAGGAGAAAGAATAAACGAGAGGCCTGAGAAGGACCAGACTGTCGCCGCCATTCCTACTGGTGTCACCCAGGTGTCTGCATCTCTCAGCATGAGAGAGTTGATGCTGAGCAAGTGGATGGCTATGTCCTGGGATAGAGAGATATGCAGAGCGACAAGAGGAAGCAGAAGAGTGTGAAGGACTGCACGGGAGCACCAGTAGTTCAGGTGCTGGCCTAGAAGAAAGAGAAAGTGTGATCTGAGAAGTTGAAGGAAGATGATCCACTCCCCAGCTTCAGTTTTTCTCATCTCTCAAGCGGAGTGTAGAGGAGTCCTCTGCACAGGTGCTGCTGTGACCTAGCCTGGCCGCTCAGGGGCAGGGCACGGGCTGTTAACAGTTCACTATTTATTCAGTATGAAGTACCCAGTGCCTGCAGGTACGGGAAAGCCCTTCAGGGCACACTGGGAAACCAAAGAAAAGACTGTGCTTTGCCCTTGTGGGAGGGAGGATCTAAAAGAATGACCTGTGGTCATTAAAATCTTGTGTATGCATCCCGTACTCATGAAACATGCTGCTGAGGGTGGTTCAGGCTCAGGTATTTTGTTTTAGCTGCACAAGATGGGTTAAAATGGGAATAGAAATAAAACAGTCTGTGGAGGAGAATTGTGCAGGACCTAGGACAGTGAAAAAGCACAGGGCCTTTGATGTGGCTTTTCTGCTTTTAAGGAAACAGGCTCCAGGTCTTGGGGGTGGGGAGGAATTAAAACGGTCCGCAGCAGTGACCGCAGAGGATTGTGCAGCTGCTAACGACAGCTGAGGGCTGGAAGAACTTTGGATATATTTTTAGTGTCTTGATATAATCGTTGTACAGGGTTTCAGGGTAATTTGGACTTGTTTCTAAGACATATGCTTGAATGAAGAAAAGCAAGATGAAAAATAAAGTTTTGACCAGTCGTGATAGTTCAAGCCTGTAATCCTTGCATCTGGGAAGCTGTGAGCTGGAGGCCCACCTGGGGTTTTATAGTCAGTTTCTGCCCAGCCTGGTCCCAGAGCCTTCCTCCAAAAGAAAAGAAAGGATAACCAGCAAGTTGGCTCTCACCTCACAAGCCTGGCCATTGAACACCCAGACACAGGGAAAGAGCTCCACAAATATGTCCCCTGACTTCCATATGGGCACTGTGGCTCCCACACACCTACATACTTCATGTCACGTGCATGCATGTGATTACATTAAAGATATAAACAGTAAATGAAAATTTTGTGTACAAAGATTTTAAGGGAAACGAAGGGAAGGCTTTTGTGTATGACCCAGACATTTCTGAAGGAACCAAGATCCACTGTGCTTGGGGAGAGTGTCTGAGCAGGGTGGGACGCCAGTTCTTACATCTTTCTATTTATTTCTCTTGCGTTATCTTAAAGCTGGATAATTTATGGGCTGGGGTTGTAGTTCAGTGGTAGAACACTTGCCTAGCATGCAGAAGGCCTTGGGTCACATGTCAATTGTTAATAATAATTAATAATAAAAACATAACTATTCCCCTAAAGATTTAGAAAGTAAGCCAGGTGTGGTGACTCCTGTAATCGTAGCAGTTGGGAAATAGACACAGGAGAGCAGGGGGTTAAGACCAGCTGTGGTTTCATGGTGCATTCAAGGCCAGCTTGGGCTACGTGAGACTTTGTCTCAAAAAGGTAGAGAAAATATAGAATACTTTAAAAGTCACTCATAATTTAAATATTTGTATATGTGGTTATTTGGTTTTATTTCACTTAACAGTGTACGTGACCATTTCCTCATGTTTGTCTGTTGAGACAGGATCTTGCTATGTAGCCCAGGCTAGCTGGGCCTGAGATCATCCTCCCTTAGCCCCTCTGGTAGCTATGATTCCAGGCCTTACCTATGCCACAACAGGATGAAGAGTATAGATGTAGAAGAAAAGTGAGCTTGGTGTTTGCGTGTGAGCTGAGAACTCCCCAGAGCTGTGTTTGGAATCCCTGTTCCCTGCGGGATGGGGACAGATGCTTTCCAGGATTGGGTTTGGGGCTTGGCAGTGATCTTTCTGTGCCACCAGCATCAGGTTTCTGCCTGTGCAGCTCATAGGACCAGACAGAGTAAGAGCAAGGCCAGAGCCCCTTGAGGTGTGTCCCAGAGAGAGGCTGGCACTTCAGATTAGCAGGTAACTTCATCTGCTGGTGTCAGATACTGGAGATAGACAGCCATTCCCTGCAGTTCCTGGAGCCATTCTGTCATCCCATAGATATAGGTAGCAGGGGGAGAGAATGGGTGGGTGGGTGGGTGGATGAAAAGCAATGTGATCCAGGTTTATTTATAGAGCACTCCTCTGTAGCAGGTGCCAAGCGGAGCATCTTGGAAGGAAGCAGCAGAGCAGGTTGGCTCAGCTGCCAAGCTCAGGCCTTTCAGTCTGGTACATTGAAAATCCAGACCCAAATCTCTCTTTTCATGGAAGAAATAGGCTACAGCAGGTGGCGTGGGCTGCCCAGGCTTTGACCCATCCCATGGGCAGCTGGTGCCACACGGGGAAACATCTGAGCCTGGGAGCCACATGGATCTGCCTGAGACCTTCCCAAGTCAGGTTATAAGTGCTTATTTACTGGATGGGGCCATTGAGAGTGATGGACATAAAACAAGTGCCTGGTAACTGTCCTGTCACTCTTTCCACTGGTGGCATTGTCATTTGTCCTTGTTACTACCGTGTTATCACTATTGCAACAGGCCGTTTACCTGTCCTGGGCTTTGAACAGTTTCCCTAAAGGAAGGGGAGGCAGAGTGGTTAGCAGAAGAAACCATATCCACAATCCTTCAGCTGAGGCCCTCGCCACAGCTAAGAAGTCTGGACAGGGTGCGCCATCTGCTGGATGCAGCGGGGACTGCCTTACACAGAACTTGTGTGCCCACTGCATCTCTCCATGCCTTCATTTTACAGGTGGGGAACCTGGCCCAGAGAAGGGTAGCGTCTTTGCTCCAAAGGATAGGCAATGTGTGCATGCACATCCCTAAATAATTTCTGTGTCGTGTCCTTACAGCCATGGTTCTCTTTGCTCTAGAGCATTGTCTACCACAGGGCTGTGCTGTTTCGGGTGTCACACCTTTGCTTCCACTCCAGCCTCCTCCATGTGTCTGTCCCTCCCTTCCCACTGGAGGGATCATGGGAAACTAAACTTGAAGCTGGCCAGGAAATTAACTAGTAAAGGTTGCTTTCCACCCACCCGGTATCACAAATGCTCCCCTGTGGGTCTCTTTTCAGTAGCCACGCCTCTGTCCACCTCCTGACGCATGTCAGAAACCAGATTTCCCATCAGCCAGGTGCTGCCCACACGTTTGCTCCTCAGGTTGTGCCTAGAATGCATCTCAGTGCCTGCGTGTTCCCTGTTGCCTCCTCAAACCTGACCTCCTCAGATGCCTCTAAACTCACCCCTCCCAGGCCCCCCCCCAGCCCCAGGCCCTGCTCTGCAGAGACATCAGGATAGTCTTTGAAATGCACAGCTTATCCTCATGACCTTACCGACAAGCCCTCCAGGATGGGCAGGTGGCCTCTGCCCACCCTCAGTGTCCCTCCTGCTCTTCCACTCGACCCCATCGCTCTTCCTCAGCGCCTCGGAACCTGCTGCTCCCTTCCTAAGGACACTCTTTGCCTTTCTCTTTTTACACTGTTGAATTTCACTTTGAGACAGAGTCTCATTCTGTTATCCCAGAGCTCGCTGTGTAACTGCATAGCTCAGGCTGACCTCAAACTCACAGCAATCCTCCTGTTCCAGTCCCTTGAGTGCTGCAATTACAGCATGGTGTAAGTCACATGCCCAAATTCTATCCCATACCATTCTTGCATCTTGACTGACACTGTACTTCCTGATTCCGAGTCTTGGTTGGTTCCTGGCCATCCCTGCAGCACCCTTGGAGCCCTGAGCACATGGCCATGACCCAAGCAGTGGTAGCTTGATGCCAAATACAGAGAACTCTGAGCTCTGTGAGGTGGGGAGTGGTGCTGGCCTGTCCTTGCTCCGTCTGTAGACCCCAAGACGGTGCCAAGCACATGGTATGGTAAGCGTGGAAATGCTGGTCTTCAAATTTACTTTGAATGAAGATTGAATGACTGTTCTTTTTAAACACATTTTTTACATTTATGTCATCATGTGTGTGCATGTGTGTGTGTCTGTATGCATGCGTGTGTGTGTGAGGTCCACAGTGAGGGTGTGAGGTCAGGGGACAGTTTGCAGGAGTCAGTTCTCACCCTCATGCATATTTTTTTTCCATTAATAAAACAAGGTCTCTCTACACAGCCCTGGCTATTCTGGAACTCACTGTGCAGATCAGGAGCGTTCTCTCAGATCTCCGTGGAAAAGGTGGTTGTGTCAGCAGACACCAGCGCCTCACCTCTGCTCTCCTGTTCCTGTCCCCACAGGCTGAGGAGCGATGCGACAGGCGTGATGGAGGTCGAGTCCTCCTACTCGGACTTCATCTCCTGTGACCGGACAGGCCGGCGGAATGCAGTCCCTGACATCCAGGGTGACTCGGAGGCCGTGAGCGTGCGGAAGCTAGCTGGAGACATGGGCGAGCTGGCACTTGAGGGGGCAGGTCAGAGCCAATGCCAGCACCCTGGTGGGCAGGTGGGGAGGTGCCCTGCTAGCTCTCGCTAGTCTCCAGATCCCACACTTCCTCAGAGAAGTGTTTCTAAATTGGAGCTGTCCACGATGGTGGCAGAGCCCAGCCAGTGTCTAGGCTACAGAACGCCAGTGTCTTGGCCCTGAGGGCTCTGGTGAGCATCTGGGCTACTTTCCTCCTCTCATTTCAACGCCACCAACAAGCCCTGTCAGATCTCTGGCATATTCTAACTCCCCCTGCCTCGTGTTTCATCCTCTCTGTCCTCATAGCTGCCATGTTACCCGTTGTTCACCAGGACTAGGTGCACTCCTTGCACAGAGGCAGCAGGACTAGTTAGCCACCCAGTCCCATCAGGCTTCTGCCCCAGACTCCCTGGTGGTATCTCAGAGCCAAGACACTCCACAGTGCTCCCCAGAAGTCATGCACTGCTGGCCAGCCTGCCTGGCCTTGGGGTCTACTCCTGCCTTGTTACCTACACCTTCCCCCACGCACCCATGTTTGTCTAGTTCTCTATCAGGGTGCAGAGCTTCCTAGTCAGGGCCTTTCCTCCACTGTTGCTCATCTAGAACATCCCCCAGTGGAATTAGGACCACTTGCTGCCCTTTACTCTCAGGGCCAGCTTAGCAGAGGCTCTGAGCAGCCTCCTCGGAGAGCTGATGCGCTGCCCCAGCCGTGTTACTCTCAAAGGTCTCATTTCTCTGACTTTGAGCTCCAGAAAAGAGGGGCCTCTGTTCTTCCTGCACATGGCAAGCAGTTGGTGACCACAGGCTGAATGACCCAACGAAGAAACCAAGAAGAACCTCCCAGTATTGCCTGAGTCCCCATTTCTCCCTCTGCTTAGCTCAGGTCCCCAGATAGCTGTTGACCCTTCCTGGGAAGCCTTCACTTCCGGCCCTTCCCTGCTGCAGGCCCCGAGGCCATGCTTGCCAGAGACACCACTTCCCACACTGCACTGTGGCATCCTCCGTTCACTCCAGGAGCAGATGGTCCTTGCAGGGCCATAACATCGTTTTTGCCTGGGCAGCCCCAGTCTTGGGTTCTTGGTCTTCACTGCCCAGAAGTGACTTAGGAGGACAGAACAGAGAAGGTGTTGGGGGTGGGGACCCAGCCTTTCATGATAGATCAACTGAGGCCAAGAGAAACTGGGAGTTTTCCTAGGTTCGCCCAGCACATGACCATAGTTAGTATGACAGTCTTTCTGCCTTGAGAGAGTGCGCTGCCCACACCCCCAGAGCCTCACCCAGCTTTCCTGTCCGAGGCCCTGTCAGCCTCCCTTGTGCTGGCCCCTGCTTTTAGCTCAGGTGTGGACACCTCCACAGTGCCCAGGCCACGCCCCTCTGCAGCTTCAACTCTCATCCCCCTTTTTTGCTCTCTCTTCCAGCCTGCAGGCTCTAGAGTTGTGAGGGCTTCTTCACCCACTTCCTGGTCCACACGTGCTCGTGGCCTCTCGTGGTGGTGCGTTTTGTGCTAAGGCCTTCCCTGACCACAGCTCGTCTCCAGCAGAGGAGCCCCTTTTCTCCCTTTGTCTCCATGGCCCGTAAACACAGCACCCCCTGTGAACTGAGCTGCTGCAGCCCAGGCTGTCTGGTGCCCTCTGTGACTAGCAGGGTTTGGCACGTGACAGGCACCTATTCAGTGGCTGCTCACTGCCCAGCTGAATGAGCACTGTGTCCAGCTGGCACACTGGGCACAGTGCCAAGGGTTTCTTCAATGCCTCTCTGCTCTAATCAGCTTTGTTTGGTGCCTTCCACCCTCCTTAGCCACCATAGCTGCCAGTCCCCTCCTACAGGCCCTTCCAACGCCATTTGCCCTACTTGAGAGTCTTCATGATGTGTGGGTCCTCCCAGTACATGATGCTTGCTAGCCACAGTGACTGATGTCCAGAAAGGAGACATGAAAACAGAGCAGTGCTTGCTCCAGGGAGTGATGCACCTTTGGTAAAGCTAGGGCAAAGTGGCCAGCTATGAGAAGCCTCTGTGTGGAGGCCTCGCAATAAAATGTTTCCAGGCATTTCTGAGCCCAGCCGACTCACAGAGACAAAGGACAGGGCCTTAAATGTCACCCCTGAGATTTTGACCCAGCAGTTCAAGGACCCCAGAATTTTCTCTTTCACAACTTCCAAGAGCTGGTGCATAAGCTGAATAGGACAGGACCAAAATCCTCAAAGGCTTAAGAGGTCCTGGCTACCTGGTCTCCTCAAGCCTGTGGCCTGCTTGATGTGTATACTCTGCAGTATGAGGTACAAGTCTGTCTGTCCCTGGTGTCTTCTCAGACAAGGAGCAGATGCTGCTTCACGTGGCCTAAGAGCAAGAGAAGCCACAGGCTAGCCATGGAGAACACAGTGCACTCACTTTGGGCATCACAGCTTCTTTCTTCCCTGGGACGGATAGGAGAGGACCTTCTCCCCAACTAAGGGGGGAGTTGAGGCTGGCAGGGAAGAAAGTATAATTGCTAGAGGACCTGGGGTCACATGCTGTGCTCCAGTAAGCCACATTCAGATGGCAGTCCCCAGCATGCCAACCACAAGGACCAAATTAGGAGCTGGAGTGAGGGCTCCAAGGTTAAGACCACTTGCTGCTTGTAGAGAGGACCCAAGTTGGGTTCCCAGCACTCACAACCATATGTAGCTCCAGTTCCAGGAGATCCAGTGCCCTCTTCCGACCTCCAAAAAGGTACTTTCCATGCATGTGGTTTACATATCCATGCAAGCAAAACTTACACATACATGCAAGATAGTTGTACATATAAAGTGAAAATAAATTGAAATATTTTAAAGAGCCAAATAATGAGAAGCAGGAAAAGGCAATTTATTCAGCACAGCCACATTGGAAAGAGGGTCGAAAGATCCAGTGAGCCCTCCAGGTTCATCTTTGGGGCCATGCCACGAGGGCAGGTTTAAGTAGAGGCCAGAGTTGTTCATACCTCAGCAGTCCCGCACAAGGTGGGATCCTGCCCACCATGGACCCTTCACTGTTCAGAGCCCACTGTCCTCAGGGTCTGACTAGTTGCCGAGCTCTTTCCAGGAGAAAAGTCCCTCTGGTTGGCTCGGGCTGTAGGCTTTTCTGCAGCAGGAGATCCCAGGGCATTATTTCAGTAGTCTGACAACACGGAGAAGGACAGAGTCTATTAGAGTGTCTCCATCCCTGCCAGGCTGGCTACTGCAGAGTGGCTTGCCTGCAGTCTCTAGCAACAGAGTGACAGAGCAGAGACCATGGGTTCAGAGGGTCACAGCTCATGGCGGGCTTCACAAAATGCATGTTTCCTCGGGTGCAGTCATGGGTGTTAGGCCTCAAGAGGCCCCGAAGTGGGTAGAGCCTTGGTTCAGTCACCATCCTCAGGGGAGGTAGCTTCATGCCAGGCAGGCTCAGATTGGCACATACTTGAGTCACAGTGCCAAGTTCTGCCCGCACTATTTACTTCCATGAGCACTCAGGCCCAAGACTGCCGTGTGGGGTACTGGGAAGCCAACCTGCCAGTAAGTCTCTATAAATTCCAGAGAATGCAGCTTAGTGGAGGACGCTGGGCTCTGCAGTAAGAAGGCTGTCCACCCTTAGATTGTAGGTACATCAGTCAACTTGCTCCTCTGAGCCTGTTTTCGCATGGGTGTCATGACCCCAAACACACCTTCAGGTTGCTGTGTGGACTGTTGGCAGAGTGCCTGCAGTGGCCAGACCCAGGGCTCGGTTCAGGCGTGAAGACAGGCCTAATGGCAGGATGAGATGGACCTTCAGTGGCATCACAGTGTCACTGGGGCTTGAGACTGGCGATTGAGCTTTGCCCATTTAACCAGGCTCTGTGGAGGATGCTGACCCCTGGAGGGTTGAGGATGGAATACAAGCCAGGCACACTGTTGTCAGGTGGGTGAGGCAGAAGCTGCTGGTTCCACCTCCCAGCAGGGCTTGAGGAAGCTGGGAGTGAGTGAGGAGACCCAGCTCACACAGGGACTTGAGAGCAGGCCAGGTTGCTCTCAGCCGACTGCTGTCTTCAGCCCAGCTCAGGTTTCTGCCGGCTGCAGTAGAGCAGGAGTGGATGTTCACAGTGGTGTGCTGAGTCAGGCAGTCCAGATGTGCATCCTCTACCATCATGGGCACTCCTGAGCTGGGCTGGTTGAGTCTGCTATACTGTCTGCAATGATTTTTCTCATTTACTAAGCACATACTTCTTGCTGGAAACTTCACATTCGCAGCCCGCCCCTGGGAGGACACACTAATCCCATGCTTTAGCACCTGTCCCCAGTCCTGACCTTTTTGGTTTTCACTGTACTAGCTGTCCTGCCAGCCTTTCCACGGGAGAACAGGCGATGCCTCTCTGGCCCAGTGCAGCTCTTAGCCTGCCAAAAGGCTGGCCACAGTGATCAGTTTGCCTGGTCCTTCCAGACTCCCGTGCTTTGTAGTGTGTGACTGTGTCCAAAACTTCCTCCTCCTCTCTCCCCTGCAGGACAGGCAGAGGGAAGTACCCCAGAGAAGGAGGCCAGCAATCAGCCCCAGGGCAGTGATGCGAGCTCCTCGTCCTGAGTCCAGCCGTGGCCCTACAGGCCAGAAGAGAGACCTGCTGTCCCCTCCTGGAACTGGAGCCCTGGCACAACCCAGCAATCTCTTCTCTGAGCAGCCAGATCGACCGAGAGCCTCTTGGAGGTCTCTGTGGCGCCTACTCCAGCAAAGTCCTCTGCCCATGCCATGGTTCCGCTCTCCCATCCACCTCCCCACAGTGCACAGGTACACCATCACCACGGGATGTTATTTATTCAGCCAGGTGGGGCCCGAGCCAGGCCCTGCCCCCGAAGTGGGCAGTCCCTACCTGGACAGGGACTGTCCCCACACCATTCATCCCTCCAGTCAGCCGCCTATGTCGGAAAGATCTTCCTAGCCCTTTTTTAAAGCCTCTTTTACATTTTTTAAAAACATAACTTTTTTCAACAGAGAAGGGGGAGCTGACAATCTCTTCTTTCTGTTTTGGTTTTGGTTTGTTTTTGGAAGCCGTTTTAAGCTTAGTTCTGATGATCTATGCAGCTCTAAGTTCCCCTCATGAAGCCTCAGATCCAGTTGTAGGGAAAGGATTTGGACTCAAAACTAGCTGACCAGTTCTTTGCCCTTTGTACCAAGAGAGTGATACTTAGGTCCCAGGAAATAAACGCTGATGATTTGTGTGACTGGCTTAAGATTGTTTCTTTTAACCACCAAATGCCCAGCTGGGCTTTGTACCCCCACATCTTCAGCCGGCAGGGTTCCACTGCCGCCCTCTGTCCTGTAGTGACCAGTGTAACTCCTCACATGGCATCTGATGAGCCCTTCCCACCCCATCCTCACACAGCCCACGGCGATAACCTGAAGGGGGCCTGCAAGATGGCTCAGTGTGTAAAGGTGCTTGCGGCCCAGCCTCACAGCTCGAGTCCAATCCCTGCTGATGTGGTGGAAGGAGAGAAGCAGCACTCACAAGTTTTCCTCTCATGCACATGCGTGCACAGTAGCTCACAGCTGTCTCAACCCTAGTTCCAGGGGATCTGATGCCCTCTCCCGACTTCCTCTGGCACCAGGCACACACACGATGCACATACCTACATGCAGGCAAAACACCCATATACATAAAAATGAATGACCCTTTAAAATAATAAAAAAAAATAGCCGCAAAGGACTCTGGTTAAAGGAGCCAAGAGTTGAGGAGCACCTGCTCAAACTGCCCCTCTGGGAAAAATGTCACTTCTGGAGGAAAGGTCCTGGCTCTTCCGGCCCAGTGTCCATGTGGGGCCTCTTACCCACCCCAGCCAGCAGCCCCAAGACCACATTTGCCATGTGCTGCAAGATGCCAGTCACCAGCTGCTTTATTAAACACCAGAATTTTAGCCTTAGAAGGAAGGATTCCAACCCATACCACAATTGGCAAGGCCCCAGGGCCCTAGCCAGAACACCTGATCAGAGGACAGACATGGCCGCTCCAAGGTCTGGAAGGAATGAAGGTAAGAGTGTCACAGAGTTGTGAAGGCTCCATCCACAGGCTGAGGCTCAGAGAAGTGGCCTTGCCATCTTCAGGGGACCTGCCCTGCTGGTCAAGTCAGAGAGGTAGAAAGATCAGACCACTTATAACACATAAGGCATCGGAGAAAGCATAGAATTCCAGGCCCAGAGAATGCCTTCCTACCATAGATAGCAAGACAGGGGCTACAGGCAAGGGAATGTGTGGCTTGCCAAGAACATAAACAGAAATGAAGGGATTCATGGAAATAGGACTGGGCCAACTCTTTGTTAGGATCACGCCTCAAGCCACTGTGATGGTTGGGAGCATCTGCAGAAAGCCTGTCCAGACGGTAGTAACCGCTCAGGAAACAGCCTCCCTGACGAGAGGCTGACTGACAACTGCACCCAGAAGCCAGGCAGGCTCACTAATTCTCAGCACTGTCCCTGGCTCCCCAAAGGACTTCTGCTACAAGCCACAGTCAAGGAGGGACAGGATGGGGTTGTTACTGTGTATGCCATGGGACATACATAAAGTCAGAGATGGCGGGGATGGGGCGGTTGCTGTGCCCTGCAGAGGTAGGTAGATGTACCTTCAGCCTGTGGTGGCCATTGGTATTCTCGGTAGAGTCGTTCCAGAAGCTCCTCCTTCTCTTCCTTGGGGAGGAAGCTTGACTTGGCTGCATTGATGTTCTAGAAGGGAAAACAAGAGTTGAAGAGCCAGGAAGGGAGTGGTCTTGTATAGGTCACAGGGCAGCATGAACCGTAACAGGGACCACAGACCCCCATACTCAGTGTGGGTGTGAGGAGGTTAGTTAGATGTGGTGCAGAGGCCCTTGCATGGATTCACTCAGGACATCGGAACCCAAGACCAAGGTCTAAGCCTAGGAGCAGCCTAAATGGCACAAAATTTTCCACAGCCAGACACACCTTTTTGAGAGGGATCAACCCAAGCAAAGGCTAAGCCACCTGATCCCTCAGCTGGGATGCCAGTGTCAAGGCATCTCTGTGGGAGGCCTTTGGTGCTAGACTCGACTTGGCATGTCAGGCAGACCCACTGTGGGTCTCCAGAGGTGCCAGGCAGTCCTCACACAGATACCTGGACCAAGTGTCGCGGCCACAGCTCACACCCACTCACCAGTCGCTTGAACTCTTCCTCAGTGAAGCCCATGTCCCGTTTGGTCATCTGGTAGTCAGTGTCCAGGGTGGACTTAAAGATGAGAGGGTCGTCTGTGTTGAGTGAATAGTTGGCCTGGTCTTTCTTGAAACTGGCAGAGGGGCCGGCAGGGAGAAAAGAGCCTCTTTACTCCAAGGACCGTGGCTGCCCATCTCCCCGGTTCGATCTTCACCCAGCCTTAGACAACATGAATGGTTGCATTCTGGAGCTGAGGTGAGAGCCAGGGAGGAGGGCAGTTTGCAGAGCCAGGAAAGCAACAGCCCCTCAAGCATCTGTGCGCTCTAACCTTTCCCTTCTCAGCACTGGAATGTGACTGGCACCCTGCCTCCCTCTCCTACTCAGGCCTCAGTTCCTCGCATATGGCTCCTGGCACAACCCTGCCCACCATCCTGTTGAGCTTGGTTTCTGCTGGCTCCAACCTTGTTTGCTTGGATAGCAGTATTCAACACCTTTATTGTTTTGATTTTTGTTTGTTTTTTAAGATTTATTATGTACAGTGTTCTGCCTGCATGTATGCCTGCTTACCAGAAGAGGGCACCAGATCTCATTATAGATGGTTATGAGTCTGGGACTTGAACTTAAGGCGGCTGTCAAGAGCAGTCATTGCTCTCAACCTCTGATCCACCTCTCCAGCCCAGTATTCAACACTTCTAAAATTTGTATTTATGCTGTTGATGTGCATGCCATGGTGTGTGCAATTTGTTACGGTTGGTTTCTGATTCTGCCATACAGGTTATTGGGTTGCCATGCTTTGTGGCAAGCACCTTTACTCACTGAGCCATCTTATCAGCTCCAGAATCTAACACTTGACTCTTCTCAAAACACCATTCTTAGATTTCTCTGACATGATACTATTTTAAAAAGTATTTTAAATTTTTTGTTTTAGTTCCTGTTTGTGTGTATACCTATGTTTGTGGATGTGCAGAGCTGGAGGGAGATGTTGTGGCCATCTTCCTCATTCTCCATCTTAGTCCTCTAGGTCAGGGCCTCTCACTGACCCCGAAGCCCCAGCAATCCTCCTGTCTTCACCCCCTCCCTAGTACTGGGGTCACAGGTGTGCATGGCCATGCTTGGCTTTTTTGTGGGTGCTGGAATCTGAACCCCAGTCCCCATGCCTGCACAGCAAGCACCCCCGTAACCACTGACACCACGCTTTTGACTTCCCTTCTGTTTCTCCTGCCCCTTAATGTCAGTGTTGTGGGTTCTCTCCTTAGTCCTTGATCCACTATCACTAAGAGTCTTTGTTCTTCAGCCTTTGTATTTGCATAGATGAGTTA